>NC_136875.1:10665273-11265273 GCF_951799975.1 Gobius niger
CCTCAATTTTTCGTCAATTTTTTCTCACTTTTTTGTCAAATTTTTGTCCATTTTTGTCATTTTTTGTACATTTTTTGTAACTTTTTTGTCAAATTTTTGTCATTTTTTGTAATTTTTTTGTCACTTTTTCATCAAATTATTCACATTTTTTTGTCAAATTCTTATCACTTTTTCGTCCATTTTGCCTCAATTTTTCGTCAAATTTTTCTCACTTTTATGTCAATTTTTATATAATAAAATAATAATAATAATAATAATAATAAAAAAAATAAAGGAAAAAATAAAGGAAAAAATACAAAAAAAAAAAAAAAAAACACCATTACTGCCAAAACAATGACGTCACACCAAGACCTATTTTAACAAATGAAGGTACTGCAAAGTACAAATACAATATCACAGAGCTGGAAATGCAAGTAAGAGTGGGCCCCAAGTATCCTCAAAGGCACCAGGCGTTTGTTTTAGCGGACATCTTATCTTTTCCAATTTTTAGCAGGACATGACATCTTGCAGCCACTGTGCATGTGATGGAGGGGAGGACGCAATAATGTTTTGCACGTAAAGAGATCATTTGTGATCTTTATTTTTGTGTATATCTCGTAATCACCTATAAATTCACAAATGAATCGTATCCTATACATGTAGCAAATCTCAACACCCCCTTGTGGGCCAAATCGAACCCTCGAAGAGCTCATTTACAGATTAAAAGACCAGTGATTCAAATGCTTTGCTTAGGTGTTCGTGTGATGTGCACCATCACCAAGCAGGGAGTGAATGGATACTGAAAGAAGACGATAAAAAATACAATACATTTCTCTATCTTCTGTTTTGCAGGATCACTATTCCCATCGGTATGGGGGGCATGACTAACCATGTTGGAGATCGCGGTAAGTGCTGTGAGTCGAAGCACTAGAATTCCATTTTATTTCACTTCATTTAGATGTGTAGATCCACTTCTTTTCTTGTCATTGTTTATTTCTTAAATTTTGCAGACTATGAGCATACTCCCAGGGACCAGGGGAAGAAGGCCGTGGTCATCAAGACTGTGGAGACTCGAGATGGAGAGGTACACTGCAAAAAGTATTTAACTAGATCAGTATAAACATCTCAATTTGAGCACAATAATCCAAATTTTAGTTGTTTTGACTAGATAAGAAGTTCTTGGGTATTTTTCCTAGATTATTTCACTTGTTCTGAGATGTTTCTGACTCGTTTCGATACATTTCGTCCTTATTTCAGGTCATTTTCTTTGCCAATGAGGTAAGAATTGGTCTTATCTCATTGGCAAATTTTACTTTCTTATTTCAAGCGAGATTTGCCTTAGAACTGGTCTGAAATGTCCTCAAACAAGCAAAGTAAACTTGGTCCGATCAGGAAAAGTGTCTAAATGAGTGAAAACCGCTCAAAACAAGATACGTTTTCTCAATTCCAGTCATTTAAGCCAATAGATACAGACGGCATCTCGTCATAGAAGGGGGCGTGGCTTCGCCGAGGGGGAAAATAGAATCTTTTTTTGCCATTTTCTGCTGGAATATGAACTTATTTATCACATATAAATAAAGTCAAGTGTAAATCGGGCCCATATGGATATTTTCTCACAGCAGATTGTTCAGTAGAAGTGAAAAAACAGCAGTTGTAGCAAGCGCTAGCTAATGTTAGCATTAGCACGATCCTAACATGTAGCATCATGTTAGCATTCTCCGTTATTCATGTATTTATGGGCTGTTGAACCACTTTGCTCCTCCCCATGTCTTTGTATCTTTATTTAGTAGAAAACTATATTCATAATTCAGTATTTGTTAAAGTCGTTTTTGAATAATTAGAGAAAGTTTACATTTTTTCAAAATTGTTTTCCCCCTTAACTGTTTTTAAACATGACCATATATGGGCGATTCCAAAGATGCCGTCTGTATCTATGCTTGATATTTACTTTTTGTAGTGTACAGAGGTTACTCGAAAGGAAAACACATCAAGAGAGTCCTTTTTTTTTTTTCATTCATTCATTGTCATTTTTCTTCAGGTCGTAAAGGAGTCCAGGACAGAGAAGGACGTTCGACGTGGCAAGGACGAAAACGACGACTAGACCGACCAGCAACGGGAAGCCAGTGCCATGCAACCAATAATTTAAAAAAATTACCAAAAAAAAAAAGTATTAGACACTAACTCCTGATTCCGTCTGTGCTGACTGTCTCTTGCTGTTTTTTGCAGTAATGATGCAAACGCTGAAAGAATCCTTGTTAGAAAATGATGTCCTCGGTGCTAGTCACGCCACTTTTTTGCAACACAAAGTCTGTTACCACGCGGAGCTAAGCCGATTAATAGTAACCTACCACTTGAGGCCTTGTTTACAGTGCAATCCACCTTTATAGCCATATTTGAAGCAGTACTTTGTCTTATTAACGTAGCCTACTAACAAAGGACACCAGACACTGCCCTTTTCCTTAACGCGACGTAGAAGATGGATGTTTGCTTTTGTTGATTTGGAAGCTTTGCAATCCTCTCTGATTGAATTACCAAAGACATGGGTAATGACGATAACGATAGAAGTAGGTGTAACACACAGAGAATGATGAGAAAAAGCTTTTGCTGAATGTGCTTTGCGACGCTGCGTATAACTGGCACCGGTCTGATGAATGATAATGTAAGTGCTAATAAAACAAACAAACAAACAAACATGGAACTGTGTGCATTATTCAATCGTTAAATGTTTCTATTTTTTATTAGCTTTTTTTAAATTAAGGTATGTCATGATAATACCTTCTTTATATAAGTTAGTTGCATGAAATTTCTAATGTTTTTTCAACAGTTGTACCCCCAAAATAAATAAATGGGTCACAGGTCAGAAAGGCCAATTGTTTAACCAATAACCATATAGTACTGATGACTTAGAAGTTGTAGCAATAGTAGGAGTAGGATTAATAGTTGCAGTAGTAGGAGCAGCAGTATGGATTATACCACTTGGATGTAATCTGTAAACATTTATAATTGCTGATTGAAGAAATTATTCCAAAGTGACAATCACTCACACAGTCGCAATGATTAACCCAACTTTTTGGTTCAGGGGCTCTTGGGACTATTTTTCTGTTCAATTTCTGCACTTATACATTAGGAGTAGCCTAGTGCAGTGGTTCTCAATCTGGGGGTCGGGACCCCCAAGGGGGTCGCGAGACAAATATGGGGGGTCGCCAGATCATTTCGATAAAATAAACATGTTTTCATAAGCATATAATCTAATGTTTTATTGTAGCATGTGTTTGCTATTTTACCAGAGTGCCATTATTTGTTCGTAGTTTGATGAATTTTATTTCAGCCATTTGTTTTTTCCCCCCTTTGTTTTCTAAGAATTATATACTGTCATTGAGGCTAATGCTCCTGTTTCTCAAGGTGTGCCCCGGGCGGGGGGTCAAGAATCCCTATACTTGTTTTAATAGGGGTCGCGGCTTCAAAAGGTTGAGAACCACTGGCCTAGTGTAGCTAAGTTCTCGCTATATAATTACAAACTATCTAAACTGTCTTGAGTCCAGCAGGTTTGAACAGGCTGCACTGCTTGCAAAGACATTTACCCCTGAAATATAACAACACAGTTAATTTATTCGGCGCAAAATATCACAAAATATTTGAAAAGAAAGAATAATAGGCAATATTGAACAAGAATGGATTAAGTATATATACCGTAATGCTTGTTTATTTGGCGAGAACAGAAAACGGGGCGCCTAAAAGAACAAAAATCGGGGGAAACTCCTGTGCGTGACGTCATTTCCGGGTTTGGGCGGCGCTACGTGTTGGCGCGAGAGTCGTGTCATGTTTTCTTCTTGTCGCCGCTGCTGAACTGTCGGAGAAACTGTCAACAAGTGATTAAAGCGGCGTTTTTGCGAATCAAGTCGTTATTTAGTGTCGGGGGGAAACAATCTTCTTTCGGGCTGAACAGGTTGGTACAAGTAAATCACTTTTTTTAAGCGGAGATACGTGAGGAAAGCAAACGTCAATTCAAAACTGAAGGAGTTTAACAGAGCATTTCAAACATAGCATTTTGACTTGTAGGATTCTAGTAGGATTTTTCTCTTCTAAGGAACGAATGAAATGATGCTAAGAGATGTTTTGAGAGGTTCTCTTCATTGAGACATGTTATTGCCTAAATGAGATCCACGCAGGGGCGGACTGGCCATATGTCCATTCTGGAAGAGCACAGAAGGGCCACTGGCTCTAGGGCCACCAGTCCTGCCTCAACCGAGCTTTACCCAAATCTAAAAGATAAAAAGAAAAGCATCAAAATAGCGAGAAAAAGAGGATGAAAAGTTAACAAAAACATGAGTAAAACATGGACAAAAAATGATTAAAATATGACAAAAATGTGGCGACGTGACGAAAAGTTTCCGTCACTTTTGTAGGTCTTAGCTTTCAAATGAGGCGTTACATTGTTGCTCTCCAGTCGAGAAGCTTTTAGATTTGGGTAAAGCCAAGTATTAAAAAAAAACATGAATCTAAAAGGAATTCCGTGGAGTATGGTGCACCACAAGGTTCAATTTTGGGACCATTGTTATTTATATTAATGATTTTGCTTCTGTTTCTACGACCACTTTTCCCGTTCTTTTTGCTGATGATACCAATCAAAAAAATAATAATAAAAAGCCGAACTGGGGAAAATGCACTCGTTAATGTTAAGGCGGGGGGTTAGAGGTTAAAATATGTATTTGTAGAAGTGCACAATTATGCTAATTTGGGCCAGGCTGGTCAGAGTCCAGGGCTGTTTTTCAGTTCCAGTCCGCCCCTGGATCCAAGGGATTCACCACGGGATAAAACGCGATTTCCACTTTGATTTTGTCACTGAACGCAGGAATTGAACTGCCATGAACTGTGAGCTGTTGGCCACTTGCAGCGCCCTCGGGTATCTGGAGGGAGACGTCTACCACAAGGAGTCCGACTGTCTCGGTGAGGTCATGTCTTTTTTTATTTTGCTCATCTCCAAATTGTTCTTTTTGTTAATGCGTGTCTTTTCGCCTGTCTTTTTTTTCCCTCCAGAGTGTGTGAAAGATCTGATCCGGTACCTGCGCCACGAGGACGACACTCGGGACGTCCGACAGCAGCTGGGGTCGAGTCAAATCGTTCAGAATGACCTTCTCCCCATCATCGTGCAGCACCGGCAGGACAAGGCTTTGTTTGACGCGTGCATCAGGTACTAACGCTTTGTACCTTGATGGTGCAATAAGTCTGTAATAATAACTCCACTGTTACTGATTCATCCATCGCTTCAGGCTCATGGTTAACCTCACGCAGCCCGCCATGCTTTGCTTTGGGAAAGTGCCGGACGACCCCGTTTTTCGACACCACTTTCTGGAAGTTACGTCTCATTTACAGGCTTATAAAGAGGTACTGCTTGTCTTTTTACACTACAAAAAGTAAATATCAAGCATTGTCTTAAATGACTTGAATTGAGGAAATGTATCTGGTTTTGAGCGTATTTCGCTAATTTAGCCATTTCTCCTGATCGGACCAAGTTTACTTTGCTTGTTTGAGGACATTTCAGACCAGTTCTAGGGTAAATCTCGCTTGAAATAAGAAAGTAAAATTGCCAATGAGATTAGACCAATTTTCTTGCCCCATTGGCAAAACAAATTACCTGAAATAAGAACGAAATGTATCGAAACGAGTCAGAAACATCTCAGAACAAGTGAAATAATCTAGGACAAATGCCCAATAACTTCTTAACTAGTCAAAACAACTAAAATTTGGATTATTATGCTCAAATTGAGATGTTTATACTGATCTAGTTAATTACTTTTTGCAGTGTAGGATATATTTCTGATTGATTTCACGTCATTATTTGGTAGAGTTACATGAACAACTCTCCCGATTAGCTCCCCTTTGGTCTTCCTCGAGGCCTCTTGACTCCTGGCAGCTCTAACCTCGACATTCCCTCCTTTTGTGCAAGCACAAACCAACTCCATTACAAGTTCCTAACGTCAGCTGGTCAGTTCCCATCGTAACCACGGTTCTTGGACTTTACTTTCAGGCGTTCGCCAGTGAAAAGGTGTTTGGTGTCTTGAGTGAAACGTTGTACAACCTTCTCCAACTGGTGAGTGCGTTTGCAATGCATTTTTTTGACACCATGCAAAGTATTTTGCTAAACGGATTTGTGTTCCTGTTTAGGACTGGGAGCAGAGGGAGGAGGAGGACAACCTGCTCATCGAGAGGATCCTCATGTTGGTCAGAAATGTGCTTCATGTCCCGGCCGATCCCAATGAGGAGAAGGTCAGACACATTTACTGCTCTTGTTTGTGTAAATACTGAGTGAACCTATTGGTGGTGGTGGTGGTGGTGGGTACTAATACTATCCAGGCACAAACATACATTTAGTGGACTCTTTGCTGATGATTGTCTGAAACGCAATAAGCTTCATGTAATCACAGCATAAGTAGATCATCGACAAACCGCAGTGTTGCAACAGTGAAGTACAAAAGAGCAGTGGTGAATAAGAAGGCAACGAGCGGCAAAAATACTGAGTGACAAAGGGAATGAAAAAATTTAAACTGTTCTAGATGTTCTTCAATATACAAAATCATAAAATTAAATGGCAATTGTCATTGTCAAATAAATAGCTGGGCTATGACTAACACAAAATATAATAAAACACATACATTTTTATGGTTACTGTATACTTTATTGTCCCTTTCTATAGACCCTTTAATTGTTTGTAAACATTCGGGGCTTAGCTGGAGGCAGGAAGTTAGATTCCTATCTATTTCCATTGGAGCTGTTGTCATGGTAACGATAAACAAATGTTTAACTGCTTTTGGAAATATCAAATAAGCCTTATTTTATCGTCTCAAATGTCATTCCTCTTGGTCTTGCACCTTAAGCCACAACAGGACCACATTATTTAGTTGTAGTTTTACACAGTTTTATAATCGCTAGTTTTAGTTTAATCTTATTTCTCTTGATCACTTCCTGCCTCCAGATGATGTCACTGATGATGTCAGCAGTTAAAGGGTCTATTTCTTTAATATATACAGATTACTGCAGGGCATTTAAAGCACACATTAAATCTGCATTTCTTTGGTCGACTTACTCCAACTTTAAGCCACGGTTAAATGCGAATCAAACATGCAAAACAATATTTTTTGCTAAAAAGTGACAAAATTCAGTTTCAGTTGTTTAACATTTAGCATTTGTGGCATTACAACAAAAATCTAATACATCCAGCTACAGCACACGGTAAACAAGTTAGTGCCCAACACTTAATATTTCAATATAAGTTTTGAATCTCCACGGCTTAAGTTTATATCATGCACTCTCAGCACAGCAGAGTCACCGCTGTTTCCAATGAACTCTCTGCGATTTGACCTCGTTACAAGCAGTTTTGTGTTGAATGCTGTAGAAAGTGGATGACGATGCCAGTGTCCACGACCGTGTGCTGTGGGCTCTGCACATGAGCGGCTTCGACGACCTGGTGAAGTTCCTGGCCTCGGCGCAGAGCGAGCAGCAGTGGAGCATGCACATCCTGGAGGTCGTCTCCCTCATGTTCAGGGACCAGGTCAGACTGAGGCTCAAAGACTCAAAGACTGTCTGGTTTACTGCTGGAGTAAAGGTGATGGATTTCCCCCTGTTGTTTTCTGGTGTCCCAGACCCCGGAGGCCCTGGTGAGTGCAGGGCAGGCACGATCGGCCGAAGAGAAGCAGAAAGACGCGCAGGAGCTGGAGGCGCTGAGGCAGAGGGAGCAGGCCGCCAAGAAATCCAGGACCTTCCAGAGAGGGAACAGGTACAGGCTTATAGGCCGCATTTCATAACACGGTATCAGCTCAGAATGTTACAAAATGTTCACTTCATTGTGTAATAAAACTAGAGCTGCAACTAACGATTATTTTGTCATCAATTAATCTATCAATTATTCCTACGATTAATCGATTAATCGCTTGGCTGTGAATGGTGTATGAAAATTAGAAAGCTATACAGTGGCGTCGCTTGAGGACATGTTGATGGGGTAAACTTAAAGTGAATGTTTGTTGGAGGCTCTTAGTGCTAATTCTGATTTCTGATTGGATGAGACACAGACAGATATTCATGAAATTTACAATGCACAAAACACTACATACACTTACTATGAAAAACAAAAGTAGGATTTCATCAAAAATACTACACATCATTTTTGCTCTATTTGAGTCTGTGTGAACCAGAAAACGATTAATCAATTTCTAAAATAGTTGTCGACTATTTCAATAATCGAGTACTCATCGATTAATCGATTAGTCGTTTCAGCCCTAAATAAAAACACATTTTGGAATTATGAACATTAAAAAGAACATGTTATAATGTGCTAAAATGTGATAACACTATGATTACTGCACACTATTTAAGATAAGATAAGATGATACTTTATTGATCTCACAGTGTTAATAAAAAATGCATAAAGGTTTTGTAAATACCTATTTCATTATTTCTGAGACATTTACAAAACTTTTTTCATCATTTGTAAATTATTTGTAAATCATTTATAAGATGAATTGGTTTAGATTAAAACATTTCACAATTTCTGATTGGGCCTCAGCTCAACCAGACACAAGGATGGTGTGCACTATTATTATGGTCTCTGTTTATTTTTTTATTAATGTTTGCAATGGTAAGTCAAACTGTATGAATACTGTATATGTTTACATGCATTGTTGCTACATATAGTATTTACCAATGCATCACAAACTGCTTAATAGTGTGCAGTAAATATATGTGTTATTACATAATTCATTATTATAACAAACATGACTTGGACTTCATAAAGTTTCCATTACATTTTTATTTCCATTCTTCTTCCAGACACTCTCGTTTCGGAGGGTCCTATGTCATCGAAGGCCTGAAGTCCGTCGGACACAATGACGTCATTTATCATCAGAAAATCAACAACGTTCGTAACAGCGGCTTCCTGTGCGTCTGAAACACGAGCCGTCGCCGTCGGTTAACGTTGGTCTCGTTTCTCCGCAGTTTAAAAACTACACGCACGACTCCGGCAAAGCGGTGAGGCGTGTCCCGAAGCGATACCGCCAGGCCAAGGAGAGCCACGACAAGCGGCGCTCGGCTCTCAACGTGCGACTGTTTCTGCGAGAGTTCTGTGTGGACTTCTTAGAGAACTGCTACAACAGCCTCATGTACCTGGTCAAGGTCCGACACTCTCATCAGGACAAACTTTACCAATGGTCGATCATCTGAGGTGTTAAAATGTTGTATCTGAGCATTAAATAAAAAGTGCGTTCTTTTGTAGGAGAACCTGATCCGCGAGCAGACGCAGCAGCACGATGAGACCTATTACCTGTGGGCGCTGAGCTTCTTCATGGGCTTCAACCGAGGGAACGACTTCAGAGCCGACCTGGTGTCCGAGACCATGTCCATCCGAGCGTTTCACTTCATCGAGCGAAACGTCACCAACTACTACGAGATGCTGCTGACCGACCGCAAAGAGGCCGTCTCCTGGTCGCGCCGGTAGGACCAGGGCCTGAGGATAAAACAGAGGGATGTGGTTATCGCAGTGGGTGTTACTTTGAAGAGGAACATTTGAGAGTCAGATTAAAGGAATAGGCCTAGTTTTTACATTCTGAGATTTGTTCTTACCTTAGCTTTGACGAGTTCTTTAGGACCTGTCTGATCTTCACCCGTGCCTTCAGTCACGTAAACACAGCGCAGACGGCGTTAGCATTTAGCCTCTCCCTCTCTCCACTATAGCTCCAAAACTGGTCAAGATAGAAGCTACCAAGCTCTTCCACGTTTTCCCTATTTAAATATGGTTACGTGAAGTGTTACGCTACAAAGTACAATTACACAAAATTAAACAATGTGGATTTTCTAAGTGGGACAAGGCCTTGTGGAAGACCCAGGACACGCTGGTGGGACTATGTCTCCGAGCTGGCCTGGTGTCGCCTCGGGGTCCCCCCAGAACAGCTGGAGGAGGTGTGTGTGGACCGGGAATTTTGGGCATCTCTGCTGAGACTGCTGCCCCCGCGACCCGGCCCCGGATAAAGCGGAAGAAAATGGATGGATGGATGGATTTTCTAAGCGGATAAAAGGGGGGACTATATTGTAAGGCGTAATAATACCAGGAGTAATTTGGCATCTGCACAGTAAAGTGAAGATTACTGCGCGGATTTAGAACTACTCCTGGTATTATTACGCCTTACAATATAGTTCCTGCTTTAATCCGCTTAGAAAATCCACATTGTTTAATTTTGTGTAATTATACTTTGTAGTGTAACACTTCACGTAACCATATTTAAATAGGGAAAACGTGGAAGAGCTTGGTAGCTTCTATCTTGACCTGTTTTGGAGCTATAGAGGAGAGGGGGAGAGGCTAAATGCTAACGCCGTCTGCGCTGTGTTTACGTGACTGAAGGCACGGGGGAAGATCAGACAGGTCCTAAAGAACTCGTCAAAGCTAAGGTAAGAACATATCTCAGTATGTAAAAACGGTGGGCTATTCCTTTAAAGGCGGGGCTGAGTCAGAGTCTGAACGTCCGTAAACTGGCAGCACACGAGTCGACATGGGACACAAAAGCAACAAGACTTCATTTCAGTTTAGGTGAACTGCGGCAGTACTCCTTCTGGTATATTCAGCTGCAATTTTAGACTTTATTTATTTTACCAAGAGAATATAATTCAGTAATGCATTTATTGGACTCTGTCGGCAATAGAGCTAGGTACTGTTAAACGATACCAGTATGGGATGGATAAAGTCAAAGTATCGAAAGCTGGTCCCATTTTATTTATTTTTTACTTAATGTTTACTCTACTACAAAAAATTTTATCCCTAATTTTTGCACTTTTTCTTCTTCTAGTATTTTCATCCATGTTTTCACCAGATTCATTCCCGATTTCCCCCCCTATTTTTGCCCCATTTTTTCCCCACAATTGTTCCATATTTTTGCCACAATTCTTGCCAATTTCCCCCCATTTTTATTGTTAATATATTGTAAATTTGCAGATCTTCCGCACATTACTGTTCAGCTTTCTGGTTCTAGATGGCACAATGTTTGAGCTTAGGTATCGGTATCGAAAACCAAGTACCGTTAAAAGTACTGGTAACATAAAAAAATCCTCAGACGATACTGCAGTTTTGTCATTGCTGAACAACGAGAGTCAAAAAAAAAAGAAAAGTCAAAGCTAAATACACTAAAAATGATTTGTTGCGTCTTAGATATTGGGAGTTTTTCTGGCTGCTGTTATTACAATTTGATATTCAAAAGAGCCAGTCTTTTTTTAACGGCTCTTTGAAATAAACAAATCCCAAAGACAGTAAAGAGCCGTAAATCCCATCACTATCCAGGGGCGGACTGGGACTGAAAAACAGCCCTGGACTCTGACCAGCCTGGCCCAAATTAGCGTAATTGTGCACTTCCACAAATACATTTTTTAACCTCTAACCACCCGCCTTAACATTAACAAGTGCATTTTCCCCAGTTTGGCTTTTTATTATTATTTTTTAGATTAGTATCATCAGGAAAAAGAGCGGGAAAGGTGGTCGTAGAAACAGAAGCAAAATCATTAATATAAATAATAAAGGTCCCAAAATTAAACCTTGTGGTACGCCATACTCCACGGAATTCCTTTTAGATTCATGTTTTTTTATACTGGGCTTTACCCAAATCTAAAAGCTTCTCGACATTTGAAAGCTAAGACCCACAAAAGTGATGGAAAGTTATCGTCACGTCGCCACATTTTTGTCATATTTTTGTTGTTTTTTCTTTCATTTTTTGTTGAGTTTTTCTCACGTTTTTGTAGTTTTTTTGTCCATGTTTTTCTCATGTCATGTTGACTTTTCTTCCCCTTTTTCTCGCTATTTTGATGCCTTTCTTTTTAGCTTTTAGATTTGGGTAAAGCTCGGCTGAGGCAGGACCGGTGGCTCTAGAGCCAGTGGCCCTTCTGTGCTCTTCCAGAATGGACATATGGCCAGTCCGCCCCTGTCACTATCTCTTTCTCTGTGTTTTTATTTATGTGATATTTATTATTGATGAGACAAAGTTTATCTTGACTTGAAGGCTTGACTTTCTGGTCTAATTAAGTCAAACTATTCCAGTCTGTTTTTTGACCCGAGTTCGTGTGTGTGTTTGTAGGATGCATTTGGCGCTGAAAGCCTATCAAGAACTCCTCCTGACCGTGAACGAGATGGACCAGTCGAGGGACGAGAGCATCCGCCAGAGCGCCAACGTGGTCAAAAGTGATCGCCGCCTCCTCGCACGTTTTCGCATTTTAAACCCGCTCAGTGGTTTTACATTTTGAATCTTCGCGCGGCCCCACAGGTAACATCTTCTACATGATGGAGTACAGGGAGATCTTTGTGACTCTGCTGAGGAAGTTCGACGAGACCAAGCAGCCCCGGTCGTATCTGAAAGACTTGGTGGAAACGACGCACCTGTTTCTGCGGATGCTGGAGAGGTTTTGCAAAGGGCGCAGGAACTTGATGGTTCAGGTTTGTTGCGGTGTTTCTCCACATTTTCCCGTCTTGTTGCTCGTCTGCTTCGAGCCCCTCACACTTACTCTAGTAACAGAATACGGCTGTTAACTCAAGTGATTGCTTTTGCTTGTTTGTTGCAGAAAAAGCGCGTGAAGAGGAAAAAGTCCAAAGGAGCGAAGAAGCCGTCCGCCTTGGAGCAGAGTCCTGAAGCTCTGTCTGAAACCTGGAAGATCGTGGAGGAGGAGCTCAGAGCCACAGAGTTCAAGGTCAGGGAGTTTGTCATTAAGTAAACACTTAACCCCCGCCTGAACCGTTTTATCCAGTTTGGCTTTACCCAAATATAAAAACCTCTTGGAAAAAGTGTCAAAGAACGAGACAGAAAACGAGACAAAAGAGTGACAAATAAGTGACGAAAACATGACAAAAAAAAAGCAATGGAGAAGCAACAAAAACAGACAAAAACATGAAAGAAGAGCGACAAAAAGAGACACACAAAAGAAAAGCTTTTAGGTCTGGGTAAGGCCGAACTGGAGACAATGCGGTCAGTTAAAGTAAGTCACTTGTTTACCTTAATAAATCCTTTTCGTGGGGGTAATACAAGTGTTAATGGGACGATTGGGGGGTCATTCATCTCCCCCCGGTGTCTCTGGACAGAAAACCACAATTGCAACTTTCCCTGCCTCCGGGTCAGAGCCACCAATACACACTAATGGAATCACAAAGAAGAAGAAGAAGCTAGCAGGCTAACGGGCCAAAGCTAACAGCCAAGTTTGAGTGAAAAACATGATCTCATTGTGTAACTGGATGTACAGTATCCCTCTCTCCCTTTGTCTTTTCTGAAAACAACCGGAACATGCTGCGACACCTGCAGTGGCGCTTATGGCCTCTAGGGGCATGAGTTACTTAGTTCTGCTTTAAGGCAAGGTAAGGCAAGAGGTTAACAACTAACTTATGAAAGTGGTGAGTAATTATCTGAATCGATAAAACTAAGATGTTTAGGGCTGAAACGACTAATCGATTAATCGACGACTAATCGATTATTGAAATAGTCGACAACTATTTTAGTAATCGATTAATCGTTTTCTGGTTCACACAGACTCAAATAGAGCAAAAATGACATGAAAACGTAGCATTTTTGATGAAAACCTACTTTGTTTTTCATAGTAAGGGTCTGTAGTGTTCTGTACATTGTAAATTTCATAAATATCCTTCGGTGTCTCATCCAATCAGAAGCAGAATTAGCGCCAAGAGCCTCCAACAAACATTCACTTTAAGTTTCCTCCATCAACATGTCCTCAAGCGGCGCCACTTTAGTGTTATGTGATAATTTTTTGGGGGGAAAATCAAATTTTCCTACACCATTCACAGCCAAGCGATTAATCGTAAAAATATTCGATAGATTAATCGATGACAAAATAATCGTTAGTTGCAGCCCTAAAGATGTTTGTTGCTGAGAGTCAAAAAGTTATATGATGCTTTTTACATACGACAGCAGTCCCATGGATTCTACCAAACCCTGTCGTTTTTTTATGCTATTTCAAGTACATATCATGACATGTGTACAATTTGTTTATTCACTGGTCCAGGTTTGCTGCAGTTGGGCTGCCTTTGCTTTGCCAAATCACATCTAGTAGGGCTGCACAATGTGTCGCAAAAAATATTGTATTGCGATATTAGGTGATGCAATATTCGCAAGAACCACAATATATCGCAACATCACTAAAGTCTTTATCGAGATCAACACATGCATTGAACTTACAGATGTGTGGAAGTTGATTTTAGTCTTTTTGGGTGCTCATAGTCCTTCTTTAAGTCTTCTTTTGACCCAATTTGCTGAAAAACTAGATACGATTTGTGTAATTAGAATGGAGCACATTGTGTTGAAATGGTTTAGTGAAATATCGCAATAATACCTTTATCGCGATATTACACAGCCGTATCGCATATCGCAAGTTACTTCAATATCGTTCAGCCCTAATATCTAGAAGTTGTCACTTCCTGTGCTGATGACCTTCCTCCTCCTCGGTCAGTCTCTTGAAATTAGACAAGATCGAGCAGATTCTCAACACTTTCCAAATGTCCTGCTCAGCTTGTTCACTTAATAGGATGAGGAAATTAAACAACTGGATATTTTGATGTTTTCATATCCTGTTTTAAATCAATATTGTATTTTCTAACACAAAAAAACGCACATTTACAAAACTGGAGTCAGGTGACCTACTATGACATGAACATACTTGATGTTTCCCTGCAGCTGTCGTCGTCTCTGACCGAAAACGTGGTGCCCTTCGACGCGACCTCCGAGACGCCCCTGGAGGAGCAGAGGACCGAGGCCATGGTCCGAGTCCAGGACACTCTGCTGCACCGCCTGGGACCGGAGGCTCTCGGGCTCCTCCGGGCCGCCAGGTAAAAAGCCTTCCAGTCTGTCGATGCTTAACGTGGGGGACGGCTGATTTTAAAACCGCCTTGTTGTTTTGTTTTTTATCGTCAGGGAGGTGTGGCCTGAGGGAGATGTGTTCGGTTCTCCCGATGTTGAGCCCGAAGAGGAGCTGGAGCTTCTCAAGCAGATTCTCCACGCTAACCTGCCGAGTGAGTCAAGCCTCCTTTATCATAACAAAAAACCTATGGTGATGTAAACCTTCCGTTGTTTCAGGGTCGTCTCCGGCTGAACCAGCTCCAGAGGACGACGACGACGACGACGGAGCGGAGTTTGAGGAGGAGGAGATGGAGACGATTCACGTGTCAGAGTCCGAGTTCAACTTCCTGGATTTTATCAAGAGGTACAACCAAACTTTGTCTGTTCAATTCCGATCCGCTCACACCAATAACCGCTTAACCCCCACCTGAACCGAGCCCATTCTCTCCAGTTTGGCTTCACCCAAATCTAAGAACTTCTGGAACAAAGCGTCAAAATAGAGACAAAAATGAGTCGAAAAAGTGAAATTAAGGTTACAAAAATGTCTGACAAAAATGCAACAGAAAGGCAGGGGGAAAAAAGTCAAACAATGCGAGGAAAAATATCCTTTTGTCAGTTTTATATGTCTTAGCTTTCAAATGAAGCGTTACACTGGCTCGATTTGGGTAAAACTGAAGAGGAGAAAATGCGTTCGGTTAAGGCGGTTAAAAGAATAGGCCACCGTTTTTACATACTGAGATATGTTCTTACCTTAGCCTTGACGAGTTCTTTAGGACCTGTCTGATCTTCACCCGTGCCTTCAGTCACGTAAACACAGTGCAGACGGCGTTAGCATTTAGCCTCTCCCTCTCTCCACTATAGCTCCAAAACAGGTCAAGATAGAAGCTACCAAGCTCTTCCACGTTTTCCCCATTTAAATATGGTTACGTGAAGTGTTCCACTACAAAGTATAATTACACAAAATTAAACAATGTGGATTTTCTAAGCAGATAAAAGGGGGAACTATATTGTAAGGCGTTATAATACCAGGAGTAATTTGGCATCCGCACAGTAAAGTGAAGATTACTGCGCGGATTTCGAACTACTCCTGGTATTATTACGGCGTCTGCGCTGTGTTTATACATATCTCAGTATGTAAAAACGGTGGCCTATTCCTTTAAAGAGGCTTGAAGAGCAGTGAAAGAAATGGTAAGGGATGTTTGAAATACAAAACCAGCATTCATCTTTTCCCCATGTTCCCTCCTGAACGCTCCCTCCTCAGGTTTGCTCAGCCCACGATCGTGCGCCCGTATCTCCACTTGCTGAAAACCTACTCGAAAAACACCCCGCACACCAACCACTGCATCGCCCGAATGCTCCACCGGGTGGCGGTAGACCTCAAAATGGACGCCCTCCTGTTTCAGCTCTCGGTGTTCCACATCTTCAACAAACTCCTGAGTGACCCCGCGGCAGCCGCATTCAAGGTACTGTGGCGCTTTAAGCTGTCAAGCACGAATAACACGTATAACTGCAAATTATAAAGCTACTTTATTTTATTTACTTTTTATTGTTTTCCGATAGCCTACATTTGCATTTGTTTCTATCCATGCAAATAACGTGCTATATTAAAGCAAATGGTAACTATGGCAAAAGCCTAATTTTAGTAGAACAAAATCAACCATTGTAGCAATTTAGTGCAAAAAACCCCAAAACACCTGTATCTACAGCACCTACAGTAACTTTACCTCATTAATTAACTCAAAGAAAATGCCACATTAGATTATTTTGAAAGTGTCAGTGCAGCATCAATTCTTTTATAAGTAAATTTTTAACATATACTGTTGTTGACGTCAACAACCTTTGCAATAAAAGTTGGAAAACTGTGAAAGTTGCTGCTACAACGCTCTGTGATCGATAAATACCAAGACACCACAACAGTGTTTCCTCAACTTTGCGAAAAGAGAGAAACAGCGCCCCCAATTTGACGCTGGTGGTCAAAAAGTGTACTGCATCCATATTTACCTTTGAGAATGAATGGAAGAGAGTTAGTATTAATCACAGGCAGCGCAAAAGCAGGTCACTCTCGGGCCCCACTTTGGGCACCCCTGAGCTAGACCGTTAACCTGGACCATGCACTAGCAATTTCATTCAAATCTTTCTCGTATTTCTCGTCTTTTTTGGCAGGAACTGGTGACTTTTGCTAAATTCGTGCTGAGAGGATTCTTCAAACTGGTGACTCAGAACGACAAAGCCTACATCGAACTGCTGTTCTGGAAAAACGTGGGAGCGGTGAGGGAGATGACGGAGGGCTACACCAAAGACGGGTTGGTGTTTTTGTTTTGTTGGTCATTAGTTATCATTATTCTTCGATATTCTTATTTTGTGACTCGTGTGTGGTGTCAGCCTCCAAACCCCCCGATCGAGCAAACAATTGTAGCTTGCGATCTGCTACCTGTATAAACCTTGAAAAGTGTGTGTGTTCTCTCATGTCTTGCACTTGTCAGAATGGTTTCTAGACTAACAATGCCAACACTGGTTTGTTCTAGTGTTGGCAAGAAACCAGCCTGGACCGAAGAGGAAGAAGAGGAGCTACGCAAACTTTACGAGGAGCACAGAGATTCAGACGGTCTGTTTAGTGACGTCTCCTTGATCTGTATATCGAGCCTGTTTTAATCTTTCACGTGTCGTGTTTTAGTGCCAGATGTAGTGGAGCACATCCTGCCGCTCCTCAGTAACAGCAATCGCAATCGGAGGCACGTGGTGGTGCAGCTGGTTCATATGGGTTTGGTCGGCAGCACGAAAGAACTCAAGAAGCCAAAGTGAGTCGGCGATACTGGAGAGATCGTGGTCATAAGTAGTTATTGGTGAGAAGAAATTGTGTGTAAATGTGGGTGTTTTGTTGAAGGAAGGGCACCGGGATCGTTCTGTGGACGGAGGAGCAGGAGGACGAGCTGCAGATGCTGTTTGAAGAGTTCAAGGACGCGGATGGTAATGGCAGTCACTCCCTTTAAGATTTCAGGGGTACATTTTGTGTTTGTTTAGGGAAAAGGTTCTGATAACACAATATACCTAATGAAATTACACTTTTCTATGTATGTCAGGGGTGTCCAAAGTGCGGCCCGGGGGCCAAATGCGGCCCTCAGACCATTTTTTGTTGGCCCTTGGCCTTTTTTCTAAATCAGTAAATATCAGAGATGGTCCTTTTTATTTGAAATGTAATAATTCGACACAATTCTAACCTAACAACTAGGTTAGTTGTTAGGTTAGAAACAACTAACCTACGTAACCGTTCCCTTCGTGTCTGGTTCCCGTAGACGTTCTTGGTAACATCATGGCGAAGATCACGGTGAAAAGGTCCAGAGCTCGTATTGTGGACAAACTGCTGAGTCTGGGGCTGGTGTCGGACCGACGGGAGCTGCGCAAGAAGAGGAGCCGCCCGGCTGGGACGAGCGGCGGAGGCGGAGGCAAGGGCAAGGGAAGAGGCAAAAGCAGTGGCAGAGGGATGGTGAGGAAACTTCACATTTCATAATACAGAGAACAAGACAAAAGCAAGTTCAGAAGAAATCGGCTGAATTGTTTTTTCTTATGTTCTTATGCAGACGGAGGAGGAGTTCCTGTCCCAGCTCGCAGGAGGTGAGGAAGACGACGGAGAGGGTTCAGACCGCGAGGAAGAGGACGAGTCGTCTGAGGAGAGTGAGGAAGAGGAGGGAGAGGACCAGGGGCGAGGTCAAAGCAATGGCAGCGGTTTGAGGAACACAGTCGACATCGTGACCTCCGCAAAGCGAGCCGACGTGAGCGCTGTGGCTCGGGCGCTCAGACAAGAAGGTGAGAAGTTAAATTTCACCTCATTCCTGAAAAAATTGGGAGGCCGGAGTGCTACTCGGATGTAAAAAGTTGCATAAGTTTAGTCTTTTGGGTGCTCTTCAGTGCAGGGATCCGTTTCAGCAACAAACTGAGGCACTCCAAAGGTAGAAATATTAAAAAGCCTTTATTTAAACATGGCTAGATAAGGTAAAATTGCCAACGCGTTTCGGCTCGAGATGGCTGCCTCTGTACAGCTATAAGGTGTGTTTGAGATGCTGTTGCGGCTCGCCTGGATGATCGGCGAGAGTAGCCGGCGCAACGGGGGCGGAGAAAAAAGTCTGAAGCCCATCCGACCCTCCACATGCAGAACAACGAGAGTGGCCTCAGATCACGCAGCGTCTCGTTCAGATATCGCGTTCATTTAAAGTTTATCCTAAATAAAAGTCATTCACCTCCTGCTCCGTGAGACTCCAGAGACATCATTCTTCATCAGAGAAAACTTTCCCATTTGTTTGTTTGTTCAAGTTTGTGAGATAAATACGTCCTTTTAAATCATGAGTTTGTTCTGAAAAGCATCAAACATGAGCTCTATTTTAGGGGTGATGCATAACTTTAATAGTTTCAGTCATAGTTTATTTGTTCAGATCTAAAGAGGAGAGGGGGAGGAGCACGTTTCTGATCACAGCAGACTCGTATCCAATCACCTGAGCGTGAGCCGCGGACAGGTGGGCGTTTTCCCATCATGCACGGGGCCGTGGAGCCGCTGCAGTTGCCTCTGGAGAGATGCAGCGGCTGATCAAGTCGGCTGCTCTCGTTGGGGTCTCACGATCTTTCCGTGCCCCAGAGCCCGTCTGGAGCAAGTCGGACAGAAATCTAACCGGCACCGTGCGTCTGCAGTCGGCTGTCAAAACTGCGTCCGTCTGGCTCATCTCAAACACACCTAGTGCCAACGCGTTTCGGCTCTAGGCCTTCCTCAGGGCGAGCTCGAGATGGCTGCCTATGTACAGCTATAAGCTCACAGCATTGGTCACATGTCCCAAGTGGGTTGGTCCAAGGTGGGCGTGTTCATAGTCACCTGGTTTGTAGAATACACAACATTAAAATATGTACAATACACTGTTCTTTACAAGACCATAAAGAGAAATGCAAATAATTATAAAATCCCCACATTTTATAAAAATACAGACAAATCTAATTCTCCATTGAGGCCAGGGTACTCCATAGCTGTGAGGGTATAAATCCAAAAGGATTCCCTTTGAAGGAGCTTTTTTAATCTGTCCCCTCCTCTGATAGTCTCTTGTATTAGTTCTAAGCCACACATTTTAAGGCTTTTGCAATTCCCATGGTGAACATCTTTATAATGCATGGCCATAGGATACAGCACTACAAAAAGTAAATATCAAGCATTGGCTTAATTGACTTGAATTGAGGAAATGTATCTTGTTTTGAGCGATTTTCACTCATTTAGACACAAGTTTACTTTGCTTGTTTGAGGACATTTCACACCAGTTCTAGGGTAAATCTCGCTTGAAATAAGAAAGTAAAATTGCCAATGAGATAAGACCAATTTTCTTACCCCATTGGCAAAGAAAATGACCTGAAATAAGGACGAAATGTATCGAAACGAGTCCGAAACATCTCGGAACAAGTGAAATAATCTAGGACAAATGCCCAAGAACTTCTTAACTAGTCAAAACAACTAAAATCTGGATTATTATGCTCAAATTGAGATGTTTAGTTAAATACTTTTTGCAGTGAGGGGGTTGCTAGTTCTTATTGCTTGTTTATGTTCTGCTAGTCTGTTTTTCAGTTTGCGTTTTGTTCTGCCAACATAAAATCAACCACAGGGACATTCACGTCTATAGTCACCTCATTCTTCTATATGGGATGAAGATCACATAAATTATGTTTTTTCACTCATTAATCGGTTAATCTCGAAGAAAATTCAGTTACATGAATCGCTCATAAGGCTGTAGCAGCTCCAAATATATGATTAACAACAAAGCAAGAAAGGATTTTAGCTTTGTTTTTATTTTTATTGTACTTTTTGTAACCCGAGAGTCTTGTATTCCCTGTTGTTCTGCCGTGATAACACTTGGCCCCAGATAAAGTCATTTGCATGTTAACCTTTTGTTGTCGTAATGAGTAAACCCTCCATTGTGCTGTTGTTCCTCCCCAGGCATGTCGGGACCCATACTGTGGCTTCAGAACTGTCTTAATAAAACGGCAAATTACCGCGAAGAGGACGGTATGTCGACGTGCAACTTCAGCATCTCTCACGCTCCGGAGCTGTCATTGATTTCCTATAAACCGCACTTGAGAGTAATGACAGTGTTGCGCTCGCAGGCATGTCCCAGCCCGTGCCGCTGGTTCCGCTCACCGAAGAGAACGAGGAGGCCATGGAGAACAGGGGCTTCCAGAAGCTGCTGAAGAAGCTGGGACTGAGGGCTCCAGCAGATGAGCAGGTACAGTTGCCACCTGGATTTAAAGCCACACCAAATTCCAAATTTCAAATCCATTCTTTGATTACCTGCAGAAAACACCCTTTCTGGTGTCGAGCTGGTCTTAAGGCGAGACACTGCAGGTGAATAGGGTAAAAAAATAAATGTAGAGATTTCAATTTGAAGCTTTTGCTGAACATTACAGATATAAATATGAGAAAAAAATGTATTGCATTTTTTCTGTCATTTTATGTTTTCACATAAAAATAAGGCATTTTGAGCATTAAAATGGCCAAAATTGCCTATATTTTGGGCAACGAAATCAAAATAATGAATTGAGCCTGATTAAAATTTATGGTTTCATTTTATTATTATATTACATATTTGTAACTAAGATTTTTCCAGAGGGGATTTTGGATATTTTGTTAAGTTTTTCAATAAACTAATCATCAGTGAAAAAAACTGAACCCAAAAAACAGGCGGAATTTGAGTTTTTACAAAGCTGAATAAATCAGGCCAGGAATTAGATATTAAAAAATCCCTCTGAAAAAACCTTCAAAATCTTGTTGTGTCTCAGACTGTAAAGTTTGGAGTCTGTGGGAGCTTCTATAAGGGCTCAGGCTCTGCCCGAGTGCGGCTTCTCTCATTCAGAGAAAACCAGCCCTGAAGTTTTGTAGCGACTGCGCATGCGCGGCCCGTTCTCCGACTTTTCCGCTCCAGCGTCTCGTAGGAGGAAAAATACCATATTTGGGTGAAAGCGTCATCACGGGGACCCTTAGCAGCACACGTGGATGTAAAATCTGTCAATATTTATGAATGAAAACCCGCTTGAAAAACAGACTTTCTACGCGGCGCAGCAGCTACTTCCGGGTTGCCCCCACCTCGCAGACAAAACATCATAAAATAAACATAATGCAGGTGAGTTTTGTCATTTTTATATCTGACATGAAAACTAAGATGTAAAGGGAGGAAAACAGATAAAAATCTCCACTTCGACCACTACGTGAAAAATCAATACTTTCACCTGCCGTGTCTCACCTTAAGGAGAATGTTTTGTATTGTATTTTGTATAGGCAACAGAGTCCTGGTCTAAACCCCATTGAGAATCTTTGGGACGTGTTGGAGGAGGTTTTGCACAGTGGTCACAGTCTCCCATCATCAATACAAGATCTTGGGGGGAAAAAAATAATGTAACACTGGGTGTAATCAAAGCTAAAGGCGTACCTTTTTTTTTTTTGGTTAGGCAGTGTATCAAATGCTTCCAAACACGGCAAAATGCTTTTATTACCTCATGATTGTGAGTTTTACAGTCAGTAGTAACTGGTTGCCTCCGTGTTAATCAGTTAAAATTATTTCTTTAGGGGGAAGTTCCCTTTGACAAAAATGAACAGGATTTAACCTTCCTGAGCTGAGCAAGCGGGCGGGACCGTAGAGCTCCATAGAGGCAATTTGGATGCTGAAATGATCAGATTGAGCTAGGGCTGGAACGACTAATTGATTATTGAAATAGTCGACAACTATTTTAGTAATCGTTTAATCGTTTTCTGGTTCACACAGACTCAAATAGAGCAAAAATGACATGAAAATGTAGCATTTTTGATGAAAACCTACTTTGTTTTTTATAGTAAGGGTCTGTAGTGTTTTGTACATTGTAAATTTCATAAATATCCGTCTGTGTCTCATCCAATCAGAAGCAGAATTAGCGCCAAGAGCCTCCAACAAACATTCACTTGAAGTTTCCTCCATCAACATGTCCTCAAGCGGCGCCACTTTAGCTTTATGTGATCATTTTTTGGGGGAAAAAAATCAAATTTTCCTACACCATTCACCATTTCAGCCAAGCGATTAATCGATTAATCGTAAAAATATTCAATAGATTCATCAATGACAAAATAATCGTTAGTTGCAGCCCTAGATTGAGCATGTGTGAATGAAACCTAGCAACACATATTCACCTATATCCGTCAAAGTTGTATTTATTATTAATGTATTATTTTTAATAGGAGTCATTTTGGAGAATCCCGGCCAAGATCACCCCCCCTCAGCTCCGCGCTGCAGCGGCCTCGCTCAGTCCGTCAGAGAATCATTCGGGTGGAGCAGAGGAGGAGGAGGAGGGCCAGGGCCCGAGCGGGTCCTCAGAGACCAGGGACCAGGACCAGGGGAAGTCCAGTGAACAGAGATCCCAGGCCCTCCGAGCTCTGCTGCTGGAGAGGAAGAGTAAGCACAAAGTGGACGCAGGTGAGGGAGACGGTGGATTGTTTTGTATTTTATTGCATACCGCCAAAGACTTTCAAAACTACACTGTTATTATGCTGTAATGCATCAGTTTATACATTGACAGTAGTTTGGTTGATTGAGTGGATATCTAGGATGGAAAAAGTAGTAAAAAGTGAGTAACCTTTATTCCCCTTAGCTCCCGATTCAAACCCGAGTCCGCTGGAAGAACAGAATAGCACATCAGAGAGGTCAGTTCTGTTTGCTTGTGTTGTTTTATTTGTCATCAGTTTACACATATTCAAAAATGTGATTCTTCTGTAAATCAGGCCTCAAGTGAAAAGTTCATCCAAAAAGAGGAGAGTTTTGGACGACGACGATGACGAAGACAAGGAAAATGGTGAACTTTTATGTTAATACTGACTGTTGCATGAGCTTAACTTATTGAAACACCAGAAGAAGTTCCTGCTGTATGTGTTTACTTCAGGCCTTTCCAAACCTTTGTAGTTGAGCTCTGTTTAACGTCATTTTTCTTCACAGAGGACGACAGCTCGACACCGATGACAGTGGACGCCGGTGCAGAAGTGGACTCGGACGGAGGGGAGCTGTCTGCTCCGCTCAAACGCAGGAGGAAGATGGTGATAGACGATGACGATGATGAATAGACCCCTCTTGAAGGAAAAAGCAAACAAACATGTGGATCAGGTAACAGCTGCAGGCGACAGAGGCCAAACCCCAAGATAAACTCACTGTCTTTCGTTTTAAGACTAAAACCCTCCCGAAACTCAGACAAAAGACTTTTCAATGTTGTTCCAAGTTTAGATTCATTTAGTCTAGAAAAACGTGGTCCCCGAAATGTTCTCCACTTAAGTCTTCTCTGTTTTTTGTTTTGTTTATGAATGCAGTCTTGTGGTGTTTTGTGTAAAAATGGCCGTTTGGAATAATGTACATGCCCTTTTTGAATTTTACTGTAAAAAAACATTTGTATAAATAAAACTGTCAATTTTACCTTCCCTTTTGAACACTAGAGGGCACCCAAGAGACCTAAAGCTGAACTGTAACTTTCACATGTTTTCCTTCCTCTTCCTTTTAATCCAAGAAGCACTGGGTTGAAATGCCTGTAAAGGTCAGTCCTAAGTGGATATGTTCTGAGTTCTTGTTCCGATGCTCTATTTTATTGATTCTCAGTTTGGTCCAAGGTTTTTTTTTTTCTGAAAGCCTGTTAATTTCTCACACTTAGCCCTTTTCCACCAAGCCGGTGCTGGTGCTGGTTCTGGGCCAGTTCCAGTTTCAGAACCGGTTCTTTCGTTTTCCACTGAAAAAACACTGGCTCTTGGTTCCAAAATCTGGTGCCGGTTGGGAACCAATTAAAAGCTGGACCAAGAAACGAGCACCAGTGATGTCAGCAGCTGGGGGCGTGGCTCTCTCCTCCAACAAACAATCAATATTAGTTAGTTTGTGCTTAGAACTTCCTGGAGAAGCCAAAACAGTCTCTGTGGAGGAAACCAACTGTTGTTTTGTTTTATGCTCTTCAGCTAAAACAAGAGGGAACAGTTAGAAAGAAGAAATCAAAATGTTAACGGCTGCTGTGACAGGAACATAGACTTATTTGTCTGTATTTTATAACCAGAAGTGGCTGTAGTAAGATGTTAATATCCATTTTTGATGTTGACTTCCCAAAGCGTAGGCACAGCTCTCATTTTGGTGGAAAACCAAGTCAGTTTGGAACCAACCCGGCACCAGAACCAGCCCAGAATCAACACCTTGGTGGAAAAGCCCAAACTGAGGCGATGGGGCAGAATATAATCATAATAAATAAAATGGTACTGTGACAGGTCAGTGCTTCTCACCCAAATGTTTTCATTGACTCAAGCATTGAATAAGCCTATCAAGCGGAAATCGTGATCAAACATCTCGACGTCAGACATTTGAACAGACTCGAGTAGTGATTTCTTACTCTCTGTATAAATATAGGAAGAAGAGTGCCCTGGGAAAGGCTTGACCCGCTGAAAATGCTTCCCCTGAACTAAACAAATCCCTTATGTTCCAAATCCCAATGCTAGTATCATCAATACACAGGCTTTATAATTATACACACAAAGGTCTTCTGTCACTTGGTCTGCTTTTGCGATACACTCTACTGAAGGACAAAATGAATGAATGAATTACACTGCTAGAAAAAAAACAACAAATGAGCACTTCCCTCTGACTCCAGTGCCATTCACACAGAAGTTTCCTTTTCAGTCCTTAAAGTCACTCCAAACATCTTGCCATTTGCCAAAAATTGACGCTGATCATAGATTCAATTGACGCCGATATCTTATTTAGAGGAGACATGTGACATAAAAAAATGAAGCTCTACTTTTTTCAACAGAACGAGGCTAATTTGCTCGAGCAAGTCTGTTCCGTTGCCATTTACTGAAACAAAATGAACACAAACACGTCCATCTTTCCACATGTGCCCCGTGTTTATCAGCGGCGTTTTTTTTTGCGGTGGGCCCTTGTGCTGTTGCTGGGAGCTGAGGCGGGGGTTGGGTACAGCTTCACTCACATCTGGACCACGTTAGAAACTTCCTGTGACTGCATCTGCGCTGCCCCCCGTCCTGCCGAAAGCCAAAGGAAAAGACCCCGCTGTCCGAGGACTCTGCCGCTGAAATGTGCGGGACGTGTGCGGGGTACAGACTGAAGGGCGGGTCCCGGCTACAAAAACAAGACCATCGAGGATAAAGCACAGCAGCGATGGTCAATGTTTTCATATCAAGTGCCACTGGGACTGATCCATAATCCGTCTCTTTCTGGACTTAAACAGGGCTACAACGGTGCTCTAAAGCAGGACTAACCTAGTAAGAGCGGGCGCCGTTATAAGGGCTGAGAGTAAGGTCAAGTATAAAGTATTTCTGGTACCAAAAAACAAAAATAGTCATGCAAAGACAAAAGATGTAGTTAGCATATGGCCTCTCCCAGTACATTCCTATAGCTCCAAACAGGGTGAAGCTAGAAACTACTACGCTCTTCCACGGGCACACAAAGACCAGACAGGTACGTATCAACTCGTCTAAGCTCAGGTAAGAACATATCTCAGTATGTACAAACGGTGGCCTGTTCCTTTAAAGGAATAGGCCACCGTTTTTACATACTGAGATATGTTTTTACCTTAGCTTTGAC
Organism: Gobius niger; assembly: GCF_951799975.1. Taxonomy (NCBI): domain Eukaryota; kingdom Metazoa; phylum Chordata; class Actinopteri; order Gobiiformes; family Gobiidae; genus Gobius; species Gobius niger. The sequence continues at coordinate 10,691,717 of NC_136875.1, forward strand.
GAGTTCTTTAGGACCTGTCTGATCTTCACCCGTGCCTTCAGTCACGTAAACACAGCGCAGACGGCGTTAGCATTTAGCCTCTCCCCCTCTCCACTCTTGCTCCAAAACTGGTCAAGATAGAAGCTACCAAGCTCTTCCACGTTTTCCCTATTTAAATATGGTTACGTGAAGTGTTACACTACAAAGTATAATTACACAAAATTAAACAATGTGGATTTTCTAAGCGGATTACAGGGGGGACTATATTGTAAGGCGTAATAATACTAAGAGTAATTTGGCATCCGCGCAGTGAAGTGAAGATTACTGCGCGGATTTCGAACTACTCCTGGTATTATTACGCACGTATAATAAGCCAGGATGAATGTGTTCGAGAATACGCGTGTGGGACTACGGATGAAAATTGGCCCATGGCTTCAATCCGATGTGGCGTGTTCATTAACATGCTCTGTCCCTACCAAATAAACCAATTAAATACAGTATTATTGTTGAAAAATTAAGACTAAACCTAAACGAGGTTAAACTTAACTGTCCAAGGAACAAGTCTGGTTTTGCCCAAGAGGGAGAAGCTCCATGAAACCGTTAAATATGGTTACGGTTAAATCACCAATGTGAGTGGATAACCAAGGCCGTGGGAACCCAGGGTGCTGAGGGCGCTTGCAGCACCCCCTGGTGGATAGTTTGTGAACTGCAGGCAATATCAACCCCTTAACTCCCACCTGAACCCCCAGTCCAAAAGCTTCTGGAAAAAAGGTGTGAAAATAGCAACAAAACTGAGACGAAAACAAGGCTGGAAATGTGAAAAAAGTGAGAAAACATTCATGAAAAAGTGGCAAAAATGTTACAAAAATGTCGCAAGAAATGGATGAAAAATTGACAAAAATGTGACAAAAAAATGACTAAAATGTGACAAAAAAAGACAAAAAATTGATATAAACGAAAACAATCTGACGAAAAATGGAGAAAAAATGGACGAAAAAGTGATAAGAATTTGACAAAAAAAAATGCGAATAATTTGACGAAAAAGTGACAAAAAAGTCACGAAAATTTGACAAAAATGAGACGACTGCCCAACAAAAAAAGTGATGAAAAAAAATCTGATGTGAGGAAAAAGATCAATTCAGTTTTGTAGGTCTTTCAAATGAGGCGTTACACTGGCCTACAGGATTTGGGTAAAGCTGAACTGGAGAAAATGCTCTCGGTTCAGGAGGGAGTTAAGAGGTTAATAAATAGGATTTATGCACAGAAAAAGTATTTGGGGGGTAAATTTTGTCCCTCAGCGCCCCCTAACTAAAACATCTTCCCACGGCTCTGTGGATAACACTTTCTTCTCTGCAAGAATGGATGTGTGGATGGGTCTCCCCAGAAAACAAACAAACCGCGCAATCGGTTAATCCTCCAGGCAGGTGTTTCTGGCCATTTGCCCAACTCGAGCTCTAGAGAAGGGGCCCAGGGCGTTGCACAGGGCGCACCCTGAACTGTAGAAAATGATTTGCTTGTCCTATGACATAAAATACCGCACTTGTTCAAACCCCTCGAATATTTTTATTAAATTTACTAATAATATTCTATTTCCGGAGCTCCCAACCATGCATGTGAACGCTCTACCAAGTGCTCTCTCTGTAGTAGAACACAAAAAAAGCCAACACCAAAACAAAGAAGATGAGCACAGGACTAAATAAAGACTGAACAAGGGCATATTGAGACAAGAAGCCCAACTAGCTTTTACACTAGGACTAAAACTAAAGTGAGAACATTGCCCAGGGGTGATTATTATGAATCATGGCCAAGTCTTGCCCAAGAAACCAGGTCTAAAACTCATGTGTGTTCATTTTGTAAACTTGTAGCTAAACGTTTCACTGTCAGTACTCAAATGCGTGCGTTTGTGGCATTCTTCACACCTCATTAAAAGGTTTGCATGTACAGTATGTCTTTAATTTGACTGCATTACGTTACATGTGAGTCATAGCGCTATAATCAAAGCATAGAAAGCACCTAGGGGCAGGACCAGACGACATAGGCCCAACAGATGCTCCCCAGTGTTGTGCAATCACGACCGAAAATTGAAACCATACTTTTGGGAACTTTGTTTAGCAGCTTTGTTTCTCAGGATCAAGTCTTGTTTTGTTCATGTGGAAAGCAACAAGGAGAGGGCTTTTAGATGCAACAAAGAAGCTCGGCCGGAGTCTTGACATGTTCTAGACTTATGGATAAAGCAGTTTCCATGGATGTGAACACTGGAAAAAAAGCTGCTATTCAAATCTACTTACTGTATGTGTGAATTCTTGCAAGATCAAGACCATAACTTGCTCGACTAAAATAATCATTCACATCATCCTCAGCCCAAATGTCGTGCGATTTGCAGTGTACCTCACCTCAAGCCCATAGTAACGAGTGGATATACACAAACACTAATGCATGAGGTCACGTCCTGTTTCCTGTGAGGAAGTGGTTCTGGTTTGACAATCACAGCAAACAGGCAGAAGGGCGCTAAAATGATATCTAAAAATTGCTCCTTTTTGGTTTAGTTTGAGCCAGAGCTTCTTTACTCCTGGTTTTGTTGAGCCCATTATCAAATTGGTTTCATCCTAAATCCCAGTTGAGACCCTGCTCAGTCCTGAATGCGTTTTTTAAAATCACAACCCACGTGTAATGGCCGTATAAGTTCCTCCTGGAAAAAGAAAACGTAATAATGGGCTCTGTGCACTGAACGTCGCATCGCAACATGAGGCTGACTTCCGAGGGTAACGGCTCGTCTGTGTTTCATTCCTTTGGAGGGCTAGCCATGTCTTGATTAAATATATATTTATAGAAACAGGCCACCATTTTTGCATACTGAGATATGTTCTTACCTTAGCTTAGACGAGTTGATGCGTACCTGTCTGGTCTTTACACGTGCGCTCAGTCACGCAAAAACACCCAAGATGTTGTTAGCATTTAGCCTCTCCTCTCCTCATGGACCCAAACGGGGGTGAAGTGAGAAGCGACCAAGCTCTACCAAGTTTCCCCTATTTAAAGGAATAGGCCACCGTTTTTACATACTGAGATATGTTCTTACCTTAGCTTTGACGAGTTCTTTAGGACCTGTCTGGTCTTCACCCGTGCCTTCAATCACGTAAACACAGCGCAGACGGCGTTAGCATTTAGCCTCTCCCCCTCTCCTCTATAGCTCCAAAACTGGTCAAGATATAAACTACCAAGCTCTTCCTAGTAGTAGTAGTTTGAAATCCGCGCTGTAATCTTCACTTTGCTGTGCGGATGCCAAATTACTCCTGGTATTATTACGCCTTACAATATAGTTCCCCCTTTTATCCGCTTAGAAAATCCACATTGTTCAATTTTGTGTAATTATACTTTGTAGTGGAACACTTCACGTAACCATATTTAAATAGGGAAAACGTGGAAGAGCTTGGTAGCTTCTATCTTGACATGTTTTGGAGCTATAGAGGAGAGCAGGAGAGGCTAAATGCTAACGCCGTCTGCGCTGTGTTTACGTGACTGAAGGCACGGGTGAAGATCAGACAGGTCCTAAAGAACTCGTCAAAGCTAAGGTAAGAACATATCTCAGTATGTAAAAACGGTGGCCTATTCCTTTAAATACGTAATAATACCTTAGGAGCACTTTGACTTTGCTGCGCGGATGTCGAAGTGCTCCTAAGGTATTACTACGCCTCACAATATAGTGCCCCTATTTATCCGCTTAGAAAATAGACATGTTTAATTTTATGGAAAAGCTCACGTAACCGTATTTAAATGAGAACTTCCCTCATAGGGTAGAGGAGGGGAGGCTAAATGCTAGCAACGTGTTCGGTGTTTTTGCTTGACTGAGCGCACGCGTAAAGACCAGACAGGTACGCATCAACTCGTCTAGGCTAAGGTAAGAACATATCTCAGTATGGAAAAACGGTGGCCTGTTCCTTTAATGAAGGGGACAATTAGCCGGGACCGACTTTTTTTGTTTTGTTTTTTATGCTATTGTGCCGTAGCTTGGTCCTAATTCATCCACTCGTGTCACGTGATTAAATCTTCACGTTTTTGACTTGACTAGTGCTAGAAAACTTCAGGTTTCATGACACAAATTAGGCTTAGGGCCAGGTCAACCTTACTAGGGTTAGAGTAATTTATCTTTCCCGACAAACCAGCTAGCACTAACCGTAGCGTCTGTTTCCATGTTGTCGGGAATTTAAGCGATTGTTACCACGTGATATGAATTGACCAATTAGGAGCACATAGAATACATAGAAGGGGGCGTGGCCTCACCAAGGGGGAAAATAGAATCTTTTGGAAACACACTTTTTCACTCTTTTTAGTCATTTTCTGGTGGAATATGAACTTATTTATCACATACAAATAAAGTCAAGTGTAACTCGGGTCCATATGGATATTTTCTCACAGCAGTTTGTTCTGTAGAAGTGAAGAAATGGCAGTTGTAGCAAGCGCTAGCTAACGTTAGCATTAGCCCGATGCTAAAATGTAGTATCATGTTAGCATTTTCATTTTTTTTTATGTATTTATGGGCTGTTGAACCACTTTGCTCCTCTCCATGTCTTTGTATCTTTATTTAGTAGAAAACTATGTTCATAATTCAGCATTTGATAAAGTAGTTTTTGAATAATTAGAGAAAGTTTAGATTGTTTCAAAATTGTTTTCCCCCTTAACTGTTTTCAAACATGACCATATATGGGCGATTCCGGAGATGCCGTCTGTATCTATTGCAAAAAACGGGTTCTGCCTGATTATCCACTGCCTATATGTGAAATGTAAATAGTACGTAGCAGAAAACGAGCAGCAGTTGGATAATTACATACATGTTAAAAACCTTACTCTGTATTTATTACTGTAGCTAAGTGTTTGAGCATTTAACATTTAAAAATCCTGTACAATTACTTTTCCACATATGTTTCTGCTTTGACAAGATACTGAAGGACAAAACAAATATCCCTCCAGGCACCTTTAACCTGGTTTGGAGCGACAGTAGCAGGTGGAGGCACAGACAGCTTTGTTTACCCAAATTAGGTGTGTAATCCTGCATACTAGACTTCTTTTGATAGTCGAAGAGCTCTGTGTTTACCAAACAGTGGGTCAGGGCCTACGGGTGAGGGAATCAAGTGTTTAATATGGGTCATCAACATACAGTACATACAGTAGGTCATCATGTCTGATTTGGCTGCAATTCACATTTGACTAACGATAGTTTCACTCAATATGTTTGGGAGCCCCTGCAATAGGTGATGTGAAGGAAATTAGATGATACACTCATCTGTGAATCATACAATACATCTGCTGTGCGATGTGACAAATGCAGTTTCTATTTGGAGCAATCGGATTTGTAATGATGATGTGAAAGAGCAGCTTGTTCTCCCCGAGTTCATGCTTATCTAATCTTAAGAATTTGTTCTTCTGAGATTATAATGCCATAGATTAGTACAGTGGTTCTCAACCTTTTGGAGCTGCGACCCCCATTATAACAATTAAAGGGGTTCGTGACCCCCCGCCCGGGTCACACCGTGAGAAATCGGAACATTTGCCTACATAATTCTTAACCTCTTAACTCCCGCCTGAACCGAGAGGATCTTTTTCCTCACGTCATCAGATTTTTTTTCCATCATTTTTTTATTCCTAATTCAACTAATTTTTGTAACATTTGTGTCATTTTTTTGGTCAAATTTTTATCACATTTTTGTCACATTTTGTCACATTTCTGTTCTTTTTTCGTCAATTTTTTATCAAATTTTTGTCCTTTTTTGTCACATTTTTGTAATTTTTGCGTCAATTTTTTGTCAATTTCTTGTGACATTTTTGTGACATTTTTGCCACTTTTTCATGAATTTTTCGTCACTATTTGTCAATGTTTTCACACCTTTTTTCCAGAAGCTTTTGGACTGGGGTAAAGCCAAAACTGGAGAAAATGTGCTCGGTTCAGGTGGGAGTTAAGGGGTTAAAAAAACAAATGGCTAAAATAAAATTCATCAAATTACGAACATATAATGGCACTCTGGTAAAATAGCACACACATGCAACAATAACATATTATAATATACGCTAAAAGAAAGTAAAAAAAGTATGTATATTTTATCTACATGATCTGGCGACCCCCAAAATTTGTCTCGCGACCCCCTTGGGGGTCCCGACCCCGAGGTTGAGAACCACTGGATTAGTACATGACAAGTGAATTAAAATAAAATCGCTTTTTGTTGTACATTAAATCTACAGGGCCCTCAAGAAATATTTTATTTTATTTATTTATGGTTTATTTGGTAGGGACAGTGCAAGTTAATGAACAAGCCACACCGGATTGTAGCCTTAGGCTAATTTTCATCTGTCGTCCCCCATGCGCACTCTCAAACACACTCTCATACATCCTGGCCTATTGTACATGTTTTTAGTGGTAGGGGAAACCGGAGTACCCGGAGGAAACCTACGCAGACACGGGGAGAACATGCAAACTCCACACAGAAAGGCCCCGTCCTTGGTGGGAATCGAACCTGGACCTTCTAGCTGTGAAGCACAAGCACTAACCGCTGTGCTACCCCTGGTAAATGTGGAAAAAGAAATCTATGAAATAAGAAATATCAGAAAGTCTCCATAAGTACTATCAGTTGACAACTTCATCTCCGACATTTATTTGGAAGAGTCACTAGAAAAAAAAATCCCCTGCTCTCAAGACCCGGAAATGTCCAGGCTTACATGAGAAAATCTGAAATTTCCTTGAAGCATTTTTTGTTTTGCTGTTGATCAGATATTTTTGGCAACAAACACCTGAAGTGGGTTTGACACAAAGACAAATATTTTCTTAACATTCTCGTATTTACAAAGTGCAAAGTGTATTTACTTCAGTTCTTGAGTTGCGCCGTTTTGAAAAAAAAAAGCACATCCTCCACCTCTGACGAGACTTCTGTTAGCTTTTACACTCTCTGGGACTTCATTTTCTTTTGTAACGCCTCTCGTCTCTACCCCGGAGCGGCCTATTGTCATTAAAATAGTAACGTCTCTCACAGCCTGTTGCAGCTTGTGTTGTCACCAGTTGCTGCCCTCTGACCCCTCTGATCAGTTGTGGCCATAAATTTGCAGAAAACGAAAAGTCAGCAATTTTGCAGCTCAATGTTTAGGCATGAGGTTTGAATTGGGTCAAGCAAGTGCTAATTTTACAGCAGCTCCAGTTATTGGTTTAGGAAGCATGGTGGTACAGGTGGTACAGGTGCAGGATTCCTGGGACTGGTGGGACCTTTCTGTATCCATTGTGTTTATACTTCTGCAGGAGATTGTTTTTTTGATGGTCTAATGAAATCAGGGGCGGACTGGGACTTAAAAACGGCCCTGGACTCTGACCAGTGTGGCCCAAATTAGCGTAAATGCACACAGCACAAATACATATTGACATTACCCAAATCTAAAAGCTCCCGAACTGGAGAGCAACAGTGTAACGCCTCATTTGAAAGCTAAGACCTATAAGAGTGATTGCAACTTTTTGTCATGATTTTGTTGTTTTTTTCATTCCTTTTGTGGCTTTGTCACTGTGTTCACTTTTTTGTGGCTTTTTTGTTGCTTTTTTCATTGCTTTGTTGCTGTGTTTTTGTCTCTTTTTTGTTGTTGTTTTCGTCATGTTTTTGTTTGTTTTTGTCACGTTTATGCCACGTTTTTGTCACATTTTTGCTATATTTTTGTCCCGTGTTCATCCTCGTTTTCGTTTTTCTGTTTTGGCGCTTTTCCTTTGAGCTTTTAGATTTGGGCAAAGCTCGGTTAAGGCGTAAAATTAGAGATTAAGGAAAAAAATGAGAGGCCAAACCAGTGGCCCTAGAGCCAGTGGCCCTTCTGTGCTCTTCCAGATTGGACATATGGCCAGTCCGCCCCTGAATGAAATTATGCTCCCATGTAAACAAACCTAACTAGGGTATCAACAAATACCTCAAACAAGCCAAATGATGTCAGGATTCCCATCATACCTCGAAGGCACTCCGAGGGGGGTGTGACCCTCACCTTGAAGACCCCTGCTGTTGGTTATATGGACCTAAATTCAAACTGGAAGACTAATTTCAGCGTCACCTACCTCAAGCCAATTATCACGTCTGCGAGGGTCACACCTCCACCTCAGCCATCGCCCTTGGTCCCGCGTTCAAGCCTCTAGCGTTCATGGTTCGTCCGTTACCCAGCTGTGCTGCGACCCGCCTCCAAACCCTTCACTGCCTCTTCTGTGGACGGCTTTTCCCTGATACATCCTTCACCAGTCTCCCGTACCAGGTGACCAGGCTCCGGGGGAAGACATCCCTAATGCCAACCTACCCAAGTACCCGTCCATACTAACTTAACTAGCCAAATATGTCAAATCATTCTCATCGCTGCTTGTCTGTTTGAGTCTATCCAGGTTGAAATGGAGTTTCTCTAGGTTTCCTCAAAGTGCTCCAGTTTCTGCGAATAGATATTGACCAAGTAAAACGACTGAATGAGAAACAAAAAAGCAGAAAGACGTACCAAGACATGCACAATTGGTGTCTTGCTGGGATGATGAATAAAATCAGATTAGGCTATAGTTTATGATTTATGTATCACTAACTTGGCACTTAGAGAATCCACTTGGCAACAAACTGCTGACTATGATTATGCAAATTTTAATATTTCATAATTAGCTGCAGGCTACTGAGAGAAACGGAAAGATAAGATAAGATAATACATCCCATATTTGTCAGTATGACGGTTAAACGGACAAATAAATGTTTTTGTTTGATTTGATTTGATCTGTCTATAGATACAGACGGCATCTCGTCATAGAAGGGGGAATGTGACGTCATATCACTAAGCATTATGGGATTAGCAGCAATTGTAAATTAATGGAGAGTTAAAATACTGGAGTTATTGTCCACATTAAAACACTTGGACACCACAGTGAGTTATATGTATTTACCAGCAGTAACTCAGCAGCTAACGTAGCTGTTCCACGGCTTTTTTCTCCACTTTTTATACTGTTTTTAGCTAATGTTAGTCAATGGAAATCTCCATGGTAACTGTGGACTTTCCCGAACTCTATAGAATCTTTTGGGAAACACAATTTTTTCACTCTTTTCTGACATTTTCTGGTGGAATTTGAACTTATTTATCACACATGAATAAAGTCAAGTGTAAATCGGGCCCATATGGATATTTTCTCACAGCAGATTGTTCAGTAGAAGTGAAAAAACGGCAGTTCTAGCTAGCGCTAGCTAACCGTTAGCATTAGCCCGATGCTAACATGTAGCATTATGTTATGTTAGCATTCTCCGTTATTTATGTATTTATGGGCTGTTGAGCCACTTTGCTCCTCTCCATGACTTTGTATCATTATTTAGTAGAAAACTATATTCATAATTCAATGTTTGTTAAAGTAGTTTTTGAGTAATTAGAGAAAGTTTACATTTTTTCAAAATTGTTTTCCCCCTTAACTGTTTTCAAACATGACCATATATGGGCAATAGAGTTCGGGAATGTGATGTCATATCGCTAAGCATTATGGGATTAGCAGCAATTGTAAACAAATGGAGATTTTAAAAGTTAACATACTGGAGTTATTGTCCACATTAAAACACTTGGACACCACAGTGAGTTATATGTATTTACCAGCAGTAACTCTGCAGCTAACGGAGCTGTTCCGCTGCTTTTTTCTCCACTTTTTATACTGTTTTTAGCTAATGTTAGTCTATGGAAATGTATGCTAACAGCTGCAAAGATGGCGGATCTCCATGGTAACTGTGGACTTTCCCGAACTCTATAGAATCTTTTGGGAAACACAATTTTTTCACTCTTTTTTGACATTTTCTGGTGGAATATGAACTTATTTATCACACATGAATAAAGTCAAGTGTAAATCGGGCCCATATGGATATTTTCTCACAGCAGATTGTTTTGTAGAAGTGAAAAAACGGCAGTTCTAGCTAGCATTAGCCCGATGCTAACATGTAGCATTATGTTATGTTAGCATTCTCCGTTATTTATATATTTATGGGCTGTTGAGCCACTTTGCTCCTCTCCATGTCTTTGTATCTTTACTTAGTAGAAAACTATATTCATAATTCAATGTTTGTTAAAGTAGTTTTTGAATAATTAGAGAAAGTTTACATTTTTTCAAAATTGTTTTCCCCCTTAACTGTTTTCAAACATGACCATGTATGGGCAATAGAGTTCGGGAATGTGATGTCATATCGCTAAGCATTATGGGATTAGCAGCAATTGTAAACAAATGGAGATTTTAAAAGTTAAAATACTGGAGTTATTGTTCACATTAAAAAACTTGAACTTATTTATCACACATGAATAAAGTTAAGTGTAAATCGGGCCCACATGGATATTTTCTCACAGCAGATTGTTTTGTAGAAGTGAAAAAAAACGGCAGTTCTAGCTAGCGCTGGCTAACCGTTAGCATTAGCCCGATGCTAACATGTAGCGTTATGTTAGCTTTCTCCGTTATTTATGTAGTTTATGGGCTGTTGAGCCACTTTGCTCCTCCCCATGTCTTTGTATCTTTACTTAGTAGAAAACTATATTCATAATTCAGTGTTTGTTGAAGTCGTTTTTGAATAATTAGAGAAAGTTTACATTTTTTCAAAATTGTTTTCCCCCCCTTGACTGTTTCCAGAGATGCCGTCTGTATCTATGGGGCAACGTTTTTTTTACACCAACATCTCATCACTCTCAAAACTAAAAAAAAAGTTATTTTATTGGTATATGTTTATATTTTCTTAATTTAAGTGGACAGATTTTTACAAATGAGTGACTCAGTTTTCCTCGGCTAGTTTGAAGGCAGCTTTTTGCAGGGTGAGCTCGCCCCTGTTTGGATCAGCCTGTGTCTCCTCCTCCTCCTCCTCCTCGCTCGGACCAACGGCTCACCCCTGATGGAGATTAGCCCGGGACAGCCTCACGAAGGGGGAACTCTCTCCTCTTTTGTTATTTTGACCGCGTTTTAACGAACTACCCGAGCTGCGGAGAGAGAGAGAGGGAGGGCCTGTGTCAGCGTAGATGTTCCCCCGAGGAGGTGGGACTGTGTCGGGCTTCAGCAGCGTGGCGTCAGCGGGGGTACTCCACCACCACCACCACCACCACCGCCTCCAGAAAGTCAGTCGGTGCGTGACTCTTCCCTCTGCGTGTCTTCTCCTCACTCACCCAATCGCATGACTCAGGAAGATAAAAGATGTTGTAATTTTACTCCACCGTTTCAAAAAAGCGCCGGGGGCCAACGCTGCGGAAGGAGAACCGGTTTTCCTTGGTCCCCTTTGGCCGCTTTTGTGCGTCTGCGGGTCCGGGTGTTTTTTCCTGCTTGACACGGCGGCGGCGGAGGAGGAGGAGAAGTCGAGAAAAACTACATCTCAAGTTTTGAAGAAGGGCAAATCGGTAAGTTTTAAACCACGTAAAGCTAAGAAAACACGCGTAGCTTGAAGTCGATCAAGTCTAGTACAACTTTTCCTACGTCAAAACGGCGTATTTGGCGTCGTTTACTTTGCTTTGATGACATTGTGCGCGACTAACAATAGCCTCCCGACTCGTCTGATCCATATTTCTCTGATCGGGGCTGGGACATGGAAATAGGACACGTGGCTTCTGGGGCTTTTCTCACTTCAAAACGCGTTTCTTTGCGTCAGGAGAGTCAATGATCTGGGATAATTGAGACATTATTGGAGATCGCTCAACCAACCGCTTGCGCGTAAAAAAGGATGGGGCCAAAGAAGGTTTGGGGAGTTAACAGGCTCACCGGGAATCTGGGCTTTACTTGTCAGGCTGAATAAGGTTATTGCTGTAGTCTTGATGCGTTTTGGGATTCAGTTTTTACCATAAAGACTTCAGGAGTTGGTGTTGTCACCTCATTTCCCCATGAGTGTTTGTTGACAGTTTAGTAACCCCTTAACTCTCACCTGAACCGAGCACATTTTCTCCAGTTTGGCTTTACCCCGTGTCCAAAAGCTTCTGGAAAAAAGCTGTGAAAATGGAGACAGAACTGAGACGAAAATAATGATGGAAATGTGATAAAAAAGTGAGAAAACATTGACAAAAAAGTGATGAAAAATGGATGAAAAAGTGGCAAAAATGTCACAAGAAATGGACAAAAAAAATACAAAAATGTGACAAAAATGTGATAAAAAATTGACGAAAAATTTGACAAAATTTGACAAAAAAATTACAAAAATTTGACAAAAAAAAGAAAAAGACAAATGTGAGAAAAAATGACAAAAAAGTGACGAAAAATTGATGAAAAAGTGGCAAAAATGTCACAAGAAATGGACAAAAAATTGACGAAAAAATGACAAACAATTGACAAAAATTTGACAAAAAAATTTACAAAAAAAGACAAAAATGTGAGAAAAAATGACAAAAAAGTTACACAAATGAAAAAAATAATAATACAAAAATATGACAAAAAAGACAAAAAAATGATTAAAAAATGGACAAAAAATGACAAAAAATTGACAAAAAAATTGACAAAAATTTGACAATGAAATAAATAAAAAAATGTGAGGAAAAAATGACCAAAAAGTTACACAAATGAGTTGAACACCCAACAAAAAAATATTGGAAAAAAATCTGATAACGTGAGGAAAAAGATCGGTTCAGGCGGGAGTTAAGAGGTTAAATTAGCTTTAATGCAATTTGGGATTCAACAAATGATGCGATTCTCCCAACATGATAACATCTGATATGTGAACGTGACTCTTTCTCGACATGTTGGAATGTACAATGGATTCCTGGTAAGTTCTCAAGTTGTAATGGGAATGTGTCAGGCTGGCGTCTCATTGGTAGAAGCCTGTTGCAGCTGTCTGTCAATGGGATAGATAGGTTTTGATTTTGATTCATTATTCGTGGGTTAGTCCTGATTCAGTCAAACTTCACGCCTGAATGATGCAGTCCTGGTTTAGTCCTGATGTTGTGCTGACTTCATTGTTTTGTCATAGTATAGTCTTGGTGTAGACTTGGCTCAGTCTTGGGTTAGTCATGATGTAGTGCCTGGTTTGTCCCGATTATTCCCGTTTTACTTTTGATTTATCCCACTCGTCATTGGTCTTAAAAGTCTGATCAGGTCTTCTTTCCACACAGACGGTACATTCCATTACATTTGTGTCATCATTGTGTCTAAACATGTTTTAACCTCTTGACTCCCACCTGAACGGATCCCATTTTCTCCAGTTTGGCTTTACCCTAATCAAAAAGCTTCTTGGGGAAAAAAAGCACCAAAATAGCCACAAGAAATGAGAAGAAAACAAGGATGTAAACACAACCAAAAAGTGACAAAAATTCAACCAAAAAGTGACAAAAATTCAACAAAAATGTGACAAAAATTCAACAAAAATGTGACAAAAATTCAACAAAAATGTGACAAAAATTCAACAAAAAGTGACAAAAAATTCAACCAAAAAGTGACAAAAATTCAACAAAAAATCTACCAAAAAGTGACAAAAATTCAACCACAAAGTGACAAAAATTCAACAAAAATTCAACAAAAAAATGACAAAAACTCAACCAAAGTGACAAAAATCCAACAAAAAAGTGACAAAAAAATCAACCAAAAAGTGACAAAAATTCATCAAAAAATCAACCAAGAAGTGACAAAAATTCAACAAAAAAATGACAAAAACTCAACCACAAAGTGACAAAAATTCAACAAAAATGTGACAAAAATCCAACAAAAAAGTGACAAAAATTCAACAAAAAATGTGACAAAAATTCAACAAAAAAGTGACAAAAATCCAACAAAAAAAGTGACAAAAACTCAACAAAAAAATTACAAAAACCCAACAAAAGTGACCAAAATAAACAAAAAAAGGTGACACAACAAAGCAACAACGCGAGGAAAAAGATCAGTTTTGTGGGTCTTAGCTTTCAAATGAGATGCTACACAGGCCTATATAACAGCCAAAGAGGACAGAATGCATTTGGTTTAGGCGGGTTGTAAGAGGTTAAACAACACTAAATCTATAACAAAACAAGGAACTAAATCAAGAAAGTATGATTTTTTTCGGCTGTTTACATGTGTAAGCCTCAGTCCGATGAGAGCGCTCAGTTATTATGGATATATATCGATAACAAATATTTGGTGGCATACACAGTGTTGTCCACAGCCCATGACAACAGCACACTGACTTTCTTGTCCAAAGCCTTTGTGACCAATGCGCTCGTTCTCCGCTGCTGAATGTCTCATGCAAACGGTTCATTTGCGAGTCAAATTGCCTGTGAATGTGCTGTGGTTGTCCTGGCTGGGAGTGCCTCTCAGTTTTTGTGGGTACGGAGCCGAGATGACACCCTGCCCTGGTCCCAAGCGAAGCCTGTAGTTAGCTTTTACTCGCTCTGGCTCCTTCTCTCTCTCTCTCTCTCTCTCCGTCCCCCTCTCCCTCCCCCCTCCTACACACACTGTCCCATCTTACTTGACCTACTCTCAGTCAGTTTGAACACCAGATGGTTCACCCCCTTTTCAAAATGCACAGAGGAAGCCCTACCCTGCTTTTGGGAAAGGGAGAGAGGAGGGCTTGAGGAGGAGGCAGCGATGAAAGATATACTTCACATGTTGCTTTTTTTCCCCCCGCTCCGCTCCTTTCAATTAGCACAAAGGACAGTTGTGTGGTCCATTATTAGACTGTAACCCGGTTTAAAGCTGCACTCACTTCAAAAAAGCTCCCTCACCTTTGCACCCAGTTACACGGAGTTCCTGAAAAAGTGCTTTCAAAGGCAGCTGAATCAGGGAAACTCGAGCAGTGTTCATTTTGACAACATATTTTAATTTAGTTTTAGTCTTTTGACGAAAATGTAATTCGATTTTAGTCGAGATTTAGTCCAAAAAACATCTTCAGTTTTAGTCTAGTTTTAGCCGACTAAAATTGCGCCAAATGTAGTCGACTTTGCATTTATAATATTCATTATAATCATATTTAATCTTGTTCCTCTGCTTCATGGAGCTGCTCCACATGAACAAAGCTCAGAGCTGATCCTTTAGCAGTGACTTTAAACGATATGAGGCTCTTTCAGACTGTCAATAGATACAGGCGGCATCTCGTCATAGCAGGGGGCGTGGCTTCGCCGAGGGGGAAAATAGAATCTTTAGAGAAACACAATTTTTCACTTTTTAGCCATTTTCTGGTGGAATATCAACTTATTTATCACATAAATAAAGTCAAGTGTAAATCGGGCCCATATGGATATTTTGTGGGAACAGATTGTTCAGAAGAAGTGAAAAAACGGCAGTTCTAGCAAGCGCTAGCTAACCGTTAGCATTAGCCCGATGCTAACATGTAGCATCAAGTTAGCATTCTCCGTTATTCATGTATTTATGGGCTGTTGAACCACTTTGCTCCTCCCCATGTCTTTGTATTTTTATTTAGTAGAAAACTATATTCATAATTCAGCATTTGTTAAAGTAGTTTTTGAATAATCAGAGAAAATTTTATTTTTTTCAAAATTGTTTTCCCCCTTAACTGTTTTAAAAAATGACCATATATGGGCGATTCCAGGGATGCCGTCTGTATCTATAGAAGTTTGGATGATTTTAGTCTCTCCCTTTCATTTTTATTTAGTCTTATTTTAGTCGACTAAAATATCTGGACATTTTAGTCATAGTTTTAGTCTCATGAAAAACTTTTAATTTAGTTTTAGTCCAATTTTAGTCGTAAAGAATATCACTGTGACTAAAATTAAGACTAAATATTTTAGTCGATGAAATTAACACTGGTCTCGAGTTTTTTGTACCAGCAATTTTAAATCAAAATATAATCAAAAGCACTAATTTGTCTCCCCGTTTTTTACCCACATTCAGCTGGAACAGACCTGTCTTTAAAGTCTTCAGAGAACGTCAACTAAAAAGAAAAGCCAAAAACTTGAGCTGTAAATGTAGTATTTGGGTGTATTGTTTTGGTTATTGTAGCATCCACCTTCATCTCCTAAAGCAGAGATCTCTTCAATTGACTGTTCACTTTTTAAAAAAAGAACAAAGATTTCTCCTGTTCCGAGGATAAGGCTAATGCAAAGCTGGATTCTTTATTACACAAAGCTACTGTAACTAATCGTAATCAGATTGAACTTGTGACTTGGCCTTTGGCTGTTAGAAAAATGTATTGTGATTTAAGTTGTTTGCTGCATTGCCAATCGTGATTTTCAAGCATTTTGTTCACATTTTAGCATCGGCGTAACATTATCCTTGATTTAATATTGACGTAGACAGTTGATATAACTACGTGACACCCTCCTGATTATTTTATGTTGTATTGATTTGTCTGATGTCTTATAATAGGGCTGCAACTAACGATTATTTTGGTAATCGATCAATCGACCGATTCTTTTTACGATTAATCGCTTGGCTGTGAAAGGTGCATGGAAATTGTATTTTTTTTTTCTATTTTTTTATCACGTAAAGCTAAAGTGGCGCCGCTTGAGGACACGTGGATGGAGTAAACTTAAAGTAAACGTTTGTAGGAGGCTCTTTGTGCTAATTCTGCTTTGATTGGACGAGACAAAGACAGATATTTATGAAATTTACGATGTACAAAACACTGCAGACCCTAACTTTAAAAAACAAAGTAGGTTTTCATCCAAAATACATAATTGTCACGTCTTTTTTGCTCAATTTTAGTCTGTGTTTACTAGAAAACGATTAGTTGTTGATTAATCGATTAGTTGTTTCAGCCCTAACTTATAATAATATGTTAATATATGGAACAGACAGTTTTTGAGTGAAGAATATACAAGATAATACAAGGTTTAATTTTTTTGTTATTGCATGCTGATTATGGGGCCATAAAGGACACAGAAGTGCTTGTGGATCTGGTTATGATTTACAAAGTTTATCTAATACACAGTATTATGTATAAGTCCAAAAGAGCAAACTTTACTCTTCAGGATCCCTCAAACCTGTGTGAATGAAGTGAAGTATTACCCCATGTATATTTTGGATGAAAGCACAAAAAAGTCCATCCATCCATCCATTTTCTTCCACTTGTCCGTTTCCGGGTCATGGGGGCAGCTGTTGGAGTTGCCCAAATCACATTGCACCAGCCCCTATGGCTCCTCCTGCAGGTGGTGGGTCCACGGAAGGACGGCCTCATGGTTCTAACCGGGCCTGTTGGTCTCTCATAAGGGGCTTCTGAACCGCTCTTTGTTTGACCCGTCACCTATAGGACCTGTTTGCTATGGGAGACCCTACCAGGGGCACGAAGCCCCCGACAACAGAGCCCCCAGGATCATGCGGGTGCTCAAACCCCTCCACCACGTTAAGGTGGCGGTTCCAGGAGGGGCACAAAAAAAATTATGCATAAAGTACGTCCCCTGTCATTATCAAAATGCAAAAGCTGCATTATTTTTAGATAATTTCTGAAATAAGCGTAGTTCTTGTGTTGGCAGCAGTTCTATTCTATACTTATTTAAAATCTGTGGGCACCCAGGCGAATTTGCCCTAATAACAAAATAATTCAATAGATGGAATCTGTAAATCACGAGAGGCGTCACTCCCTTTCTTCTAACATGCGAGCGCAGGTCAGTCCTGTCCGTTGCAGTACTGTAGGTGCGGCAGTGCAGCTGATGATGTGGGTTGGAAGATATGGCAAAAGAAAGCACACTTAGAGACACCTCAGCTCAAACAAATGCTCAAACAAAACACAGACAAATCTCCCATTGTTTCATCTGAACTCCAAAACTAGCTGCTTTTCCTGCCAAAGAAATGCCTGACGATTTAAAAGGCCCATCACCATTATTGAGATTGACCAAAGTAGAGATTGCAATTCCGATTATATTTTTGATTTATTGCCCAACCTCTTAACTCCCACCTGAACGGATCCCATTTTCTCCAGTTTGGCTTTACGCTAATCAAAAAGCTTCTTGGGGAAAAAAGCACCAAAATAGCCACAAGAAATGAGAAGAAAATAAGGATGTAAACGCAACAAAAAAAGTGACAAAAATGTGACAAAAACTCAACCAAAAAGTGACAAAAATTCAACCAAAAAGTAACAAAAATTCAACAAAAATGTGACAAAAACTCAACAAAAATGTGACAAAAAAATCAACAAAAAAGTGACAAAAACTCAACAAAAAAGTGACAAAAATTCAACCAAAAAGTGACAAAAATTCAACCAAAAAGTGACAAAAATTCAACCAAAAAGTGACAAAAATTCAACAAAAATGTGACAAAAATTCAACAAAAATGTGACAAAAATTCAACAAAAATGTGACAAAAACTCAACAAAAAATGTGACAAAAACTCAACAAAAATGTGACAAAAATTCAACCAAAAAGTGACAAAAATTCAACAAAAATGTGACAAAAACTCAACAAAAAATGTGACAAAAATTCAACAAAAATGTGACAAAAATTCAACCAAAAAGTGACAAAAATTCAACAAAAATGTGACAAAAACTCAACCAAAAAGTGACAAAAACTCAACCAAAAATGTGAAAAATATCAACAAAAATGTGACAAAAACTCAACCAAAAAGTGACAAAAATTCAACAAAAAAGTGACAAAAATTCAACCAAAAAGTGACAAAAATTCAACAAAAATGTGACAAAAACTCAACCAAAAAGTGACAAAAATTCAACAAAAAAGTGACAAAAATTCAACCAAAAAGTGACAAAAATTCAACAAAAATGTGACAAAAACTCAACCAAAAAGTGACAAAAACTCAACCAAAAATGTGAAAAATATCAACAAAAATGTGACAAAAACTCAACCAAAAAGTGACAAAAATTCAACAAAAATGTGACAAAAATTCAACAAAAATGTGACAAAAACTCAACCAAAAATGTGACAAAAATTCAACAAAAATGTGACAAAAATTCAACAAAAATGTGACAAAAATCCAACAAAAAAATTACAAAAACTCAACAAAAGTGACCAAAATGTAAAAAAAAAACACAAAAAAGGTGACACAACACAGTAACAACGCCAGGAAAAAGATCAGTTTTGTAGCAATACCAAAATAAAATCATTCGACCCTACAATTACACAGGAGTTGCCCAGTGGCCCTCATAGATTTGACCGGCCGCAGATAACTTTAGATATTGTTTCCTCCCCCAAAGGATATAAATGACGCCATGCATTTAGAACGTCCACCAATTTTCCTTAAACAAACGATCACATCCACCCCTGAAAGTACAAAGCCGTTGTAAGGAAACTGTGGAGAAAGTCTGAATGAGCTCCAGACCAGTGATATGCTGCGCTCCGGTTTTATGAGGACGGCGCTGAATTTGAAGTTTTCGGGTAATTACGGCTGTGGCTCGGCTCTCCCCTTTGAACGCCGGGAGTCCGTCCCTCCAAAGACAACAGGGCCGTGGGCTGCAGAGTGCAACCCATAATTAAAGGGGGGCTCCTCCGTCTAAGGGGCCACACTGGAGCTCTCCGCAGCGGGGCACTTAACGGGTTTAAAATTGAATTCAGGAGACCATTATGAGTTTGTTTATCTAATTAAAAGTTTATTTTAGAAGGAGGGAAGTGGTTTGATCACCCTTTGTGTTCGTAATGGGATTCAGCTGCGGGAGAACAAGGGCTTCATGCAGCTTTCAGGAATTTAATGGCGCTCCAACTGATTGGTCTATAACACTTGACAACTTGGAATTAATAGCTGGCAGCAAATGACTCCGTTTTAGGTGTTTTCTTTTTATCACACGCAAATAAAGTCCAGTAAAAATCGGGTCAGCAGAGCGGTTTGTCCACGAGAAGTGAAGAAACGGCACTCGTTTGTTAGCCGTTAGCAGCGTTATGGTTAGCGTTCTCCGTTATTTATGTATTTATGAACCGCTTTGATCCTCTACATGTCTCTGTATCTTTATTTGGTAGGAAATGTATCCATAATTCAGCATTTGTTAAAGACAGTAGTGGTGGAGTAATAGGCAAAAGAGTTGTTCTTTTTCCTCCTCGTTTTCCCGCTCGACTGTGGGCATCCATAGATAGATACAGACGGCATCTCGTCATAGAAGGGGGCGTGGCTTCGCCGAGGGGGAAAATAGAATCTGTAGAGAAACAAAAATGTTCACTCTTTTTAGCCATTTTCTGGTGGAATATCAACTTATTTATCACATACAAATAAAGTCAAGTGTAAATCGGGCCCATATGGATATTTTGTTCAGTAGAAATGAAAAAACGGCAGTTGTAGCTAGCGCTAGCTAGCCGTTAGCATTAGCTTGATGCTAACATGTAGCATCATGTTATCATTCTCTGTTATTCATGTATTTATGGGCTGTTGAACCACTTTGCTCCTCCCCATGTCTTTGTATCTTTATTTAGAAGAAAACTATATTCATAATTCAGCGTTTGTTACAGTAGTTTTTGAATAATAAGCGAAAGTTTAGATTTTTTTTCTCTAATTATTCAAAAACTCCTTTAACAAATGCTGAATTATGAGTATAGCTTTCTTCTAAATAAAGATACAAAGACATGGGGAGGAGCAAAGTGGTTCAACAGCCCATAAATACATTAAAAAAAAAACAGAATGCTAACATGATGCTACATGTTAGCATCGTGCTAATGCTAACGCTAGCTATAGCCTGCTATGACTGTCGTTTTTTTCACTTCTACTGAACAATCTGCTGTGAGAAAATATCCATATGGGCCCGATTTACACATGACTTTATTTGTATGTGATAAAAAGTTCATATTCCACCAGAAAATGGCTAAAAAGAGTGAAAACTGGTGTTTCCCTGAAGATTGTATTTTCCCCCTGAGGCCACGCCCCCTTCTATGACGAGATGCCGCCTGTATCTATAGCCCCTACATCACTGGACATGTTCCGAATGGTCATTTCAGCACTCAAATGATCGGTGCCACTCCACCCTAGCCACTTTAGTTGTTTTACTTGTTTTCTATAACTGTTTCTGAACTGTCCTGTATTTAGATCACTCCTGAAGGCGGTCGTTTTACTTCTACACTATTCTAAATCCACAAGCAGCGACACCTTGCAGCAACAAATGTCCGAAAAGTTTTGAAAGTCTGAGTATTGAATAATAATTAACTTGAAAAAGACCTTTACCTACAAGTTCTAATATTTTCTAATGTAAAACTGAAAAAAACATCCTAATTTACCGTAACAGATGTGCACTATTTTGCGAGGTTGATATAGTTGCACCAAATGCTGGTAAACCCAGTGTGAGAAACCGTTTAAGCTCCCAAAGTTTACTCAGCGTAACACAAAACCTGGGAACGAGGACACATGAGAGCAGCCCATTGTCCCAGGGCACCACATAAACTGATACCAGTCAATTTGAACCATCTCTGCGCATGCTGCATATAGCACTTAAACACCGGTTATGTGAGAAGAGACGAGGCTTTGGAAGAAAGGACACAGTCGTGGTATTTTTGGTTCCCAACGTTTCGCCGTGGGAGGTATTGTTTTACTGTAGGCTGGAATTGGCAGAGAGTTTGGTCATGTGACAAAAAATGGTGTCTGTAGTGGTCGGTATCTGTCGGTCAGTGGCAGGGGCGGACTGGCCATATGTCCATTCTGGAAGAGCACAGAAGGGCCACTGGCTCTAGGGCCACTGGTTTGGCCTCTCAATTTTCTCCTTAATCTCTAATTTTACACCTTAACCGAGCTTTGCCCAAATCTAAAAGCTCAAAAGAAAAGCGCCAAAACAGAAAAACGAAAACGAGGATGAACACGGGACAAAAATGTGCCGTAAAAGCAACAAAAAATGTGACAAAAAAACGTGGCATAAACGTGACAAAAACCAACAAAAACATGACGAAAAACAACAGCCAAAAAGATACAAAAACACAGCAACAAAGCAATGAAAAAAAGCAACAAAAAAGCCACAAAAAGTGATAAAACACAGTGACAAAGCCACAAAAGTAATGAAAAAACAACAAAATCATGACAAAAAGTTGCAATCACTCTTGTAGGTCTTAGCTTTCAAATGAGGCGTTACACTGTTGCTCTCCAGTTCAGGAGCTTTTAGATTTGGGTAATGTCAATATGTATTTGTGCTGTGTGCATTTACGCTAATGTGGGCCACACTGGTCAGAGTGCAGGGCCGTTTTGAAGTCCCAGTCCGCCCCTGGTCAGTGGTGCTTAAAAACCTCGATCAAAACCGGTTTGGTCCAGGTTAATTGCGGCTTTCTGGAGTTTCCGGGCCGGCAGAGGTCAGTGATCCAAGGAAGGGTGGTGGAGGTGACCCGGTGAGAGGTGAAGCAGGTGGGGAGTGGGGCCTGCCTCTGTGTGGTCTCCTCACTGTCATTGACTTAAAGAGGGGCTATTATGCTTTTTTCAGTCACATAGCACCAGTCTATAGCACACTACAATGAGCATTGATTGGTTACTAGGCTGGTGACGAAAGCTCGGAGGCGTCTCCAGGAGGTGGGGGCGTTCCTAGGAGGACTCAGGCAAACCTATCCCATCAGAGTTTTTACAGATTACTCAAAAATACGTGAATGTGCCAAGGCAACACTTCAGGCATGTTTTTAATGAGGGAATGACAGAATAACATGATGTAAAGCTTGAAAAAGTCGATTTTGCAGAATACCCCCCCTTTAAGTTAACACTGGCTCTGATAGGAAGGTGTCTGAATATTTAAGACTAGCCAGTGACCGCAGGCTGTAGGTGTTGTGGTTCGTCATATTTAGGGCTGGGTACTTTTCAGTTGCTTTCTGTAGGCCTATAAAATAACACCTCTTTTGCAATTCTAGTTCTTAAATTAGACTGATACCATTGATTGTTAGATACAAATAGTATTGTACAGTTTTCTTATTACAGAGGTATGTTGTTTTCACTGCTTCCGGGGCCAAATCGAGCCCTCGAGCATTTTTTTCCGGCTCTCAAGATGATTTTTTGTATGTACACCCAAAAGTGGTCTAAAACATCTGTGAAAGTACTCCAAAAATACTCCATTCCCAGAGCCCTTGTTTAAGTGTAAAGCTGCAGCACTACACACAATAAGTTCGCCTCCCCCTCTCCGGCAATTTGGTCAGTGTGTCCTACTCTTCTTCCCCCTCTTTCATTCAAAATACAGTTTTGTTTTAGCCAAATGGGGGGAAAAAACTCAAACAAAGAGAGGTTTCTTGTTTAGCAGTGCCCTCCCTTAGTCACGTTTCATCTCGGACTGAATACTGACCTCATAAACACATCATTTAGTCCTTTCAGCTCGACTCTCTGTCCAGTGACTCGCCTTGTCCCACTGCAGCCAAATGATCTCCATTCAATAAAGCTTCTATTTGATTTGACGTCTGCAGCCTTGTGGAGTGCAGTCGAATGAATGTAGTCCTTCATTGCAGAGCCGTGACAAGCCATTACTCTTCATCCAAACACATTACGAACATCATCCGCTGCCAAATGTCTTTGTTTGGACAAGACAGGGTTTTGAATCTCACTTTGTACTTTTGGATTTTATGTTATGATGTCGTAATATAGCGAAGCCTCTATTGCTTCGTCAGTTTGCTTTGAGAATAATGAGACTGAGACAATTTTAATTAATAGTTCACGGTCTAATGAATTACACATGACCTTCTCCAACTTGTAAAGTCATTATGTCGAGCTTAATTTCAGCTAGTGATAAGAAACATTTTACTTTTATGGAATAATTGCAAGTTAATTTCAACGGAGTTCCAAAGGTTGAGGCTCTGCCCTGGTGCCGTTATTAACATTCTATGGAGAATATGAATGAGATTTTTACCTCCTGCCCTGTGCGGAGCCTCGACTGTTGCATTTCATATACAGACGACGACACATACTGGGGGAATCTTTTCATAGAAATACATTTTTTTTCACTCTTTTTGTTGTTTTCTGGCATACCAGAAGCATATTTATCAAATAAAGTGGAGTCAGAATTGGGGCCTTGTGAATGTTTTGTCTCTTTCATTAGATATACAAGCAGATTGTCCAGCATCAGCATAATGACTAGCATACTGTGTTTATTATGGTAATGTATTTATGGGCTGTTGAACACTTTGTCCGTGTCTGTGTATCTTTATTTGGTAAATAATACATCTATATTATGGCATTTGCTTAAGTAGTGGTGGTGTAGATGTAGATGAAAAAGGAGTGCTACCTACAGTGAATCAGTATGCTGCTAAAATCAGTATGTCGGTAATGAGTATCATAGTAATAGTCATGAAGTCCATTTGACAGTCACTAATGACATGCTGCCTGTTGCCTCAGACTTCTCCCTGCTACTGAGGGAATGCCGCTGTTTACCACAAACCCTAATGGGCCGTTAGGAAGGGCCCCTCCTAAGGCCACGCTGTGAGATGGAGCCTCTCCTCCGCTCTGCTGCAAAATCATCTGTACAATGCAATACAGTACCGGCGTGCCCACGGGGCCTAGGCCCTCACACACTCTTATACTGATGTGTGAATGATGCCGAGGCGGCCTTTGTCTCCCCCTGCCCTGAGTCTCCCTGTGGAGACGTGCAGAAGGCAGGTCAACTAGCATTAAAGGAATAGGCCACCGTTTCTACATACTGAGATATGTTCTTACCTTAGCTTTGACGAGTTCTTTAGGACCTGTCTGATCTTCCCCCGTGCCTTCAGTCACGTAAACACAGCACAGACGGTGTTAGCATTTAGCCTCTCCCTCTCTCCACTATAGCTCCAAAACAGGTGAAGATAGAAGCTACCAAGCTCTTTTCCCTATTTAAATATGGTTACGTGAAGTGTTACACTACAAAGTATAAATACACACAATTAAACAATGTGGATTTTCTAAGCGGATAAAAGGGGGGACTATATTGTAAGGCGTAATAATACCAGGAGTAGTTCAAAATCTGCGCAGTAATCTTCACTTTACTGTGCGGATGCCAAACTACTCCTGGTATTATTACGCCTTACAATATAGTTCCCCCTTTTATCCGCTTAGAAAATCCACATTGTTTAATTTTGTGTAATTATACTTTGTAGTGGAACACTTCACGTAACCATATTTAAATAGGGAAAACGTGGAAGAGCTTGGTAGCTTCTATCTCGACCAGTTTTGGAGCTATAGTGGAGAGAGGGAGAGGCTAAATGCTAACGCCGTCTGCGCTGTGTTTACGTGACTGAAGGCACGGGTGAAGACCAGACAGGTCCTAAAGAACTCGTCAAAGCTAAGGTAAGAACATATCTCATTATGTAAAAACGGTGGCCTATTCCTTTAAGCTTTATATTTCACTATTAAACTGACCATACAGGACTAGCACTGTGTCCTCCAATGAAGTCCTTTCCATGTTTCAAATGATAATCCCCAGCCAGGTGATGCGCTTGCTTCATGGGATCATATTATGGACGAGCTCCTGTTCTGGATAACACAATTATCCAGGCTCGGCCCATTCCAAACAGAGAACAGTTTAGAATAAATGGCAAAGATAGGGAAGACAAAGATATCCGCAATAAAACACATTTCTGAGCTTACACCAAGGTGTCATTTCAAACCCTAGTATTACTGGCTGCTGTTGTGTAATAATCGATTGAAAGCGACTTTGTCCAATGAGACACGTTAATGTCACGTTAGGTGTTCTGGTTGGCTGAAGGGTTCGCTGTTGTTTTATCTGGAGGAGAGTCGGCAGAAGTGGAACTGAAGCTAAATGTGATTGGATGACATTATTACGTTATAAGATATAGAGAAAATCATATTAGGATCTATAACGAAATACATTTGGGTTGTTATAAAGTAGTTTTGGCCGGCAGAGGAGTCTTTGTAGGCCTTGACACCAACGCCAACACTGGTAAAATGTGTAACAAATGTAAGCTCTTGCAATGTTTGTGCTAAAACATTAGGTTGACATGGGAATAGCTACACTTCCATTGCCCTTATGTACAGTATGGTTGTGTGGCTATTGTATTTAGAGTGTGTCGTCATGGTTACTGCCCTCAAATTAATGCGATGACCATCACTGAACACTTCGTCTTCGTTGCCGTTAATAGCTGTTGTTATGAGTCTGTTTCTGTGCTGACTTACGCATAACTGAGATATGCCGGTATACATTGACGCGGGTCATGTGACTGCTCACAAGGCCCCCTCTTTGTTCCTCTCCATAAGTAGCTCTGTCAGACTGAAAGGGCTCTTTTGTTTAGACCAAGGACTGGCCTGAAAAGAACAGATTATGAGGTTTCAGATATTAAGTCACTGTGGCCTGGTGCCCTCCTACTACTGCCGCTCAGATGCTCTCAGATGGTAGATTTCCAGTCAGAGAAATACGATTATTATTTTGGTGCAAAAGAAACGCCTTGAACTTTCACCTTTCAAAAATATAGGGCAGCACTCCAAAGTATATAATGACATTGAACTTGGTTTTTGTGCCTGAATGGAGCTCAACAATCCTGCCCTCTCGCTGGGATCAGGCAGTGAAAATCCTCTTCATTTTTGTCATAAGGATTTCAAACAAATCACATTGCTAGCCATGCTACCACATAGCGTACTGTAATTAGTTATGTTGATCGTGATCCATGACAACTAGATTTGCATTTTGTTACTTTGTGACTTTCTGGCAAAGACCCATTGACCTAGATATCATTATTAAGTTTGGAAGTGTCTGAAGATGATTGCCTACTATGCCATATAGCCTGCGGCTGCTTTACTGTTGTTTTTTCCTCATTAGCTTTAGCAGAGTCTGGTCTGTCTGGTCTGCCCTGGTCCAAAGTGCTGACACACACACACACACACACACACACGCACACACACACACAGACACACACAGACACACACACAGCAGTAAATGAGGAAGCGCAGTCTCGGCTTTTAGAGGTTAAAGAGTTATGAAGTCTGCCGTCTTTTTTTTTTCCAGAGCTGGAGTGAACCATAAGTGATTTGATAAAGGCCTTGGTCACAATTGAATGATGTGGAAACAGGATCAGACGGTGAGGCACGCTCAGCGGTCGCCATGTGCTCCGACAGTAATGATCCGAGATGAGAGGCTGTATTTAGGTTTTTTCTTATACTTACTTATACTTATACTTGAAAGTCAAAGTCCTTGCAGTGTGTTGCGCAGCTTGATTCTGCCAAGGCTCTGCTTCCACTCTTAAGACTAAATGAAGGCAACAAAAGGGCAACGCTAATGTGATTAATGAAGGTTTTCGTGCCTGCAGGGCTCGCTCAGTCACCCAATTTTAAGACACAGATTGTCATTAATGTTCAGGAAATCCACAATTTCAAGACAAAATGTGACGTCTATTTTCTTCCCCGAGAATCGTTGTGCCAAAAGTCAAGTTTCAAGTTTAATGGTTTTGTATAGCCCAATATCACAGGGCTGCGCCAAACATTAAGGCAATAAAACAGAGCAATAAATATGACAATTAAAAGTTCAGGTGAATCCAGGCAAATATAATGTCCAATAGGAGGTAGGGACGAGCGGCGTGGGCGTCCCCCGTCCTTAGACTCTCCAGCACGGCAAGGAAAAACTCAAAAACCCGGCAGGAGAAAAGAGAAACCTTGGGGAGAACCACAGAAGGAGAGATCCACTCCCATGGACGGACAGGCTATAGAGACCCAGGGCCGAAGGATCCCTCAGCAGACGGGCCAAGATCACAGACCGTCCAGTCCTCAGATTCCAGAATGCAGGGTTCCTCCGTTCACCCAGGCTACAGACTACAGACTACAGATAAATTAAATATTGTATCATGATATGACAAAGTCTGCAGTCAGAAGAAGTCAAAAGTTTTTCACCAATTAATCATAGTAGATATACAAAATACATACACATATAAACACACGTTCTTTTCCAATTTACAATATATAATAGGTAAATATTAAACATGTTATGAGGTACTGTGTACATAATGCTTGTCTTAACTTGCCCACTCTGATATCAGTGAACAAAGATGAGCCGCTTTCAAATTTCGAAATTAGTTTGAACAAATTTGCATAACACTGCGTCAGTGTTACATGCACTAATCTGATCGAGTGCCATCAGTTTCTCTTTAAAGAGGAGCCAAACCTGTTTCCTTGTCATTTAGCCATCAAAGCACGTTACCTGAAGATGCCTTTCACCTACTCACACTCACATTCATAAAACAAAACCATTTAGTCACATAATTTAACTTAAAACAGTGTGTGTGTGTCTCGACGTATGACGTATTAAAAAGTGAAAAGGTAAAAAAACAAACAACGACGCTAAATGGCAGTGAAGACTAACATGACCACAGCCAGTCTGGTGATGGCAAAGAGAGTCTCGTGGAGCTGATGGAACATTCTGTGTAAATAATTGAAAATAAATAACTAAATAACGTGGCCTTTGTGCTGAGCATGTGTTTTATTACATAAGCGCCTCAGTCACGATTGGCATCACGCTGCAGAAAAACCCAGCGGCACAATGTGACAGTTATTACAACTCAAACCACAAGCCAAACAGATTAGTTCACATTAGTCGCCCCTAGTTTGAAGCACTTAGCGACACTTACACGCAGCTATTGCATTGGCCACAACTACAGAAGGTACCATTTCAAAAGTCCCCATTATACTAAAAGCTTAATCATTTATGATGTTTTGTTTGGCTCTTTATCAACATCTTTAAACTCTCTGATCATGAGGTAGCTGCCTCCGTCCTCCAGTTTGAAGCACTTGGCTGCGTCCGAAACGAGCAGATTGGTAAGAGCTCTTACGCCAAACCAGATGTGCGTCAGCGTCTGCCATGACAAGAAGCTTCCGAATTGGTCTGTCAGTTTGGAAGTAGTTAGGAAAAGGATTCTTGATGCTAACTATCATGGCCACTTTAGCATAGGGACCTCTGATGCTAACTATCATGGCCACTTTAGCATAGGGACCTCTGATGCTAACTATCATGGCCACTTTAGCATAGGGACCTCTGATGCTAACTATCATGGCCACTTTAGCATAGGGACCTCTGATGCTAACTATCATAGCCACTTTAGCATAGGGACCTCTGATTATAACTATCATGGCCACTTTAGCATAGGGACCTCTGATGCTAACTGTCATAGCCACTTTAGCATAGGGACCTCTGATGCTAACTATCATAGCCACTTTAGCATAGGGACCTCTGATGCTAACTGTCATGGCCACTTTAGCATAGGGACCTCTGATGCTAACTATCATGGCCACTTTAGCATAGGGACCTCTGATGCTAACTATCATAGCCACTTTAGCTTAGGGACCTCTGATGCTAACTATCATAGCCACTTTAGCTTAGGGACCTCTGATGCTAACTATCATAGCCACTTAAGCATAGGGACCTCTGATGCTAACTATCATGGCCACTTTAGCATAGGGACCTCTGATGCTAACTATCATGGCCACTTTAGCATAGGGACCTCTGATGCTAACTATCATAGCCACTTTAGCATAGAGACCTCTGATTATAACTATCATAGCCACTTTAGCATAGAGACCTCTGATGCTAACTAACCGGTGCCATCCCACAAGTCACTGCGCCAAACCCCCCCACCCCCCTCGCCCCCTCCCTGGAGTGATTCATGCGCAACCACTGTTGATTGACAGGAGCACATTTAATAATAAAAATAATCATTAAAAATTAAGATTCTGCTCAAGCCAAACTTTATAAAAGTGACAAAATCCATGTTGTCGTCACCACAGCTCAGTCACATGTCAGTGTTAAAGAGGAAACTCAGTAAACCGATCAAATGCTTTTGTTTTCATTTAGTAGAAACTTAAGCCACATGGATCATTTGCTACTGTAGCTTTATGAAACAGCTGTTGAAATAAAATAACACTAAAGGATTTTTTTTTGTCCTTAAATGTCTTTGTTTGGACACTATGTCGTTGTTGGACACTGTACAGTAGGGGGCGACATGCACTTTTGTTTGGCCTGCTCTCCACCAATAACTTTAAAGAAGAAGAAAAACAGCTGTTGGTGATGTCACTTCCCTTTCCCCTGTTTAAGGACGGACGGATTGTTCAAAATGCTGCTGAAGCTCTAGTTCCCTAACTGCATAGAGATCTAACAGTCGACCCCATGAAAGGTTAAGGAGTTAGTTGCTAGAGTTAGTGCTTAGAGGATATAATTTGATGGTTTCAGCCGCAGCCTCTGTCTTGGAGCGACACGCTGCTAGCTCCACTATACTGAAGAGTCATGGGTTGTTGTTTACTATATTGGAGTTTTTGGGGATGTGTGAAAATGTGTTGGCTTTGGTAGGACGAGTGTCTCCTCTTCACAGACACGAGGTCATTTCCTCCCGGACGCCGACACCGACTTCCCTCTTGAAGCTACAGGAAGAGGAAGTGGGGTGTTGGTTTCCATCTCTCTCTGTCCAAAGAGAGACATGGCTGATAATTAATTTTCTAAATGTTGCAACATGATAAATTGGGTAAGGCAGCTCTTTGAAACGTTTGAAATGACACTCTCAAAACGCAAAAACAAACCCATTATCCTCCATCCTCTCTCTCCGAAAAAGGGTTGCTTTTCAGATCCCTGTTGTCCAGATGTTGTGGATGCTCAGCTGTGCGACCTCCGCTGCAGCTGCCCGACTGGCACATTTGTACATTCCTGAAAGCACCGCGCCAAACCACAGCCCTGTCAGTTCAGTTTCAGCTGCCCATAGCCGTCACCTCCAGCAGCCTGGGGACCACACAGGGGGTGGGGTTGAGGTACGTGGGGAACTCAGGCACATGCAGACCCTGCCCTGGTCCACAGCTGCTGAGGACTCCCCCCCCCAACCCCCCCCTCTGTATTTGTTCACTATTTTAGACACATATAGTGGAAGAGGATAAACTGATAGTGCACTTTTCTTCCGGTGTCATGCCAATTATTAAGTAAAATGCTAAGTTCCTGTGGCTTGGTTGTTTACAGGGGCGGACTGGCCATATGTCCGTTCTGGAAGAGCACAGAAGGGCCACTGGCTCGAGGGCCACCGGTCCCGCCTCAACCGAGCTTTACCCAAATCTAAAAGCATCAAAATAGCGAGAAAAAGAGGATGAAAACATGAGAAAAACACGGGCAAAAAAACACAACAAAAAATGATAATAATTAAAAAAACAACAAAAACAACAAAAATGTGGCGACGTGACGAAAAGTTTCCATCACTTTTGTAGGTCTTAGCTTTCAAATGAGGTGTTCCTCTCCAGTCGAGAAGCTTTTAGATTTGGGTAAAGCCCAGTATAAAAAAACATGAATCTAAAAGAAATTCCGTGGAGTGTGGTGTACCACAAGGTTCAATTTTGGGACCGTTATTATTTATTATTTTTATGAATGATTTTGCTTCTGTTTCTACGACCACCTTTCCCGTTCTTTTTGCGGATGATACCAATCAAAAAAATAATAATAAAAAGCCGAACTGGGAAAAATGCACTTGTTAATGTTAAGGTAAAGTAAGAGGTTAAAATATGTATTTGTGGAAGTGTCACAATTACGCTAATTTGGGCCAGGCTGGTCAGAGCCCAGGGCTGTTTTTCGGTCCCAGTCCGCCCCTGGTTGTTTATGCTGTTGTTAAGGGCCAAAGGTCAGACATTAAACATATTTTAGTAAAGTCCAAGCGGCTTAAGTTTGATCAAAACACCACTTTGGATTCTTTGTGTTTTTGCTATCTCATTGTCTGCTAAAAATATCCAAACTCGGTGGGTTATAGTTTGCTGAAAGAGTGTGCTTTGAGAAATGTGTTTCTCACTAGGTCGACTGGTTTTGAGTTGTAACTGCAATCTGCTTCCAATAAAAGTTTGTTTTCTTTTTCTTTAGTGAAAATTGCATTTTCAGCCTGTAAACTAAACGGCCTTAGTCAAGACATTTTTGTAACTGTAATTGTTAGGCCAAGTAATCGGACCACAAGGATTTTGTTGACTTTAACCTAACACATCAGAAATCATAATTTAGCTGTGATTTCCTTGTGACGTGTGTCATTTCAAACACCTGTGCACGGTTGAACTTCTCTTTAATATACCCAGATGTTTTGTCTCTCTATTGTCGAATGAATGCTATAGTACTTGTTGAGGGAGGTGGGACATTTAGTATCCCCCACAGACCAAGTAGTAAGTCTTTACTCTGCGTGTCGTCAGGGCCTCTCCCCATCGCTCTCCTGAAGGCCCATACTTGGCTCTTCTTTCAAACCACGTTCCAATCCGGGACGTTTCCTCGGAGTTCCCTGCCGTCCCGATGCCATCTTTCTTTTTTTATTGTTTCTGTTTTCCCCCCGTGCCACGACAGGTCACAGCATGGGCCTCTCTTGTCATTGTCCTGGGTTCATAATGGCTCTATTTTCCCACAGCAGAGTGAGGGAGAGAAAGAGAGAAAGAGATTCGAGCGGTGTGGTTCTCAAATGTTTCAGACAAAGTGCCGTCAAAGACTAGAACTTCTGTGGAGTTTGAGCACAAGTTGAGAACCACTGGACCAATGGTTAGATGAAAAGGCCTGTCGTGACTGCTTACTCAAACAAAGACGATTGAATAAAGTGTTAGGTTTATTATAGATCAAGCTCATAATAATAATCATACAGACTGACTGAACTTTGTACAGTCTAAGCACCTGTGGTGACGTGTGATCAGCTGCTGGTAAAAGCATAAAGACAGGATCCTGCTGGAGCTCCTCTCTGAGGCCGAACAGAAACTTTCCACAGACCTCATGTTTTCCAGGTGAAGTCACTCTGTGGAAAAGGTGGAGCAGACGAAGCACGTTTTGGTTCATCTCCATCAGTGAAGAGTCAGACGGGGACAGAGCTGGTCAGCACGTGTCCATAATCACCCGTGGACTGTTTAAATGTTTCATTGTTTTTACTTTGTAAATGCTGTCAAACAAACCTACCAAAGAATGTTAAAGCAAACTTGACTAGGAGTAGTTTAGTATTTCACTACATTCGGGCAGTTTTGAGTAATGCTCGGGTAATCCTGTTTAATTAAGCGGTTTCTTCTTCTATGGTGTCAGCTGCATAGACATAATAAATAATAGACTCCTCCCCGTTTGCCATAACGACCACGTTCGAAAGGCAATCCATGGCGGATTTACAGACTCCTCCTACTACCCAGCTCTGACAGAGCATGTTCCTAAAAAAGGGCATAAGGGCGGGATCTTCACTGTAGACTCGGCCCCGCGGGGCGCATAGTTCGGTCGATGCTAATGGCCTGTCAGTCAAAGTCCTTGTTGTACGTCATCATTTAATTTGTGTATTGTCTGTGTTCACAGTTGTTCTGAGATACTGAGAGTAGAATGGTGTATTGTTTAATTTCTTTGTGTTATGTAATTCTGCATATTTAATCAGTCTTCTGCTCTCAAAACGTGAGCCCTTCAGACTGACACCAGCTTGTACTAGTGTTAATTTCGTCGACTAAAATATTTAGTCTTAATTTTAGTCAAAGTGATATTCTTTACGACTAAAATTGGACTAAAACTAAATTAAAAGTTTCTCATGAGACTAAAACTATGACTAAAATGTCCAGATATTTTAGTCGACTAAAATAAGACTAAATAAATAATGAAAAGGAGAGACTAAAATCATCCAAACGTCTGAAAGAGCCTCAGATCGTTTAAATTCTCTGCTAAAGGATCAGCTCTGAGCTTTGTTCATGTGGAGCAGCTCCATGAAGCAGAGGAACCAGATTAAACATGATTATAATGAATATTATCAATGCAAAGTTGACTAAATTTGCCGCAATTTTAGTCGACTAAAACTACACTAAAATTGAAGATGTTTTTTGGACTAAATCTCGACTAAAATCGAATTACATTTTCGTCAAAAGACTAAGACTAAAACTACATGAAAATATGTTGTCAAAATTAACACTGGCTTGTACTAGCCGCTGAAGCTCTTCCGTGTTTTAGTCCACTTTTTATCAAACTACAATAAGTACATCAGCTAACGGGTCCAAACACAGTAGTGTAAAAAGCCTGAAAATGCACTGAGAGTCCGTGGTTGAAATCACAAATGTAACTCCATCTGAGGCTGTGATGAGGTCATGACGGAGACCGGCCAACGGACCCACCCATGGGCCCAGGACCAAAGCCGCGCTGGTGGAAGGCTTTAGATATGAGGGGAATAATATCTACTACGATGACTAAGCAGGTAGCGGGGCCAAGGCCAAGTACACGGTTACTCTTTGGGTTTCAGGTGACGCCATAAACATCCTATAGTGTTCTGGAGGTGTCCGTCTGTGCACTAGACTGACATGGAGCGTCACCTTGTGTTTTATTTATTCTCCTGAAGGGACAAGGTGTTTGAAACTGATGAATAATAAATACAAACGTCAGCTTCACACCCAGACACGGCCCATATGGATCACTGTAGGAACATAATACCCCCCGTCCTCCCGGTGTCTCGTGCTGAGGGGGCGACAGCTGCTCGGAGCCCTGCGCTGAGAACATGGAGCACAGACATATGGGGGGGAACTTTGGGGTTAATCCTGGGCTTTCAGCGATGGAGGGGAGCTTTTTCACTTTTCAAAGTTCCCCTGAGGAAACCTGGAATCAGTGTCAGGCCTGCCTTTGAGTAATATTGTAAAAAATCATTCAAAAAGTCAGATTTTTGTGCAGCTAAACAGCATTTCCCCATCTGTTTTTCTTGCAGTCGCCAGTCGTTCACATGGACCTGTGATACCGTCCCCGTGGTCCCTTACCCTCTTCCTCCTGCCCCAACACCACCCCACGGCCCCCCCCCCTCTCTGCTCCAACCCCCCCGTCCTGTCCCGGGGGCAGGATGGCGGACCCCGGCGGCTCCGGCTCAGAGGGGCTGGGGGCACAGACGGTGGACTGCAGCCTGGAGATCGAGAGGAAATACGACGTCATCCCGGCTGTCATCTGCTCCATGTGCTGCCTGTTCGGGATCATCTACTGCTTCTTCGGTGAGGTCCCGCGGGTGCTGCTCCAAACCAACGCAGGCCTCGACACTGCGACCCGCTCAGGAGGACTTAACGAGATTCGCGGAAAGGCAGCGGAAGATCTAAATCCTAGAGATGTCAGGATCGGCGTTATTATTCAGGGTTATGTTCGTGTGTTAGGAAAAAAATATCCTTCCCTTTTGTGGTGCATCATAATTATTCCAAATGCTAGACTTTGATTGGTCCCAGCCGCGCGCAGGCCTGGACTGTGTGACGTATTGAGGATGATGTGACTCACAGATGAAGTAGAGGCGATGTAAACATTAACGTACAGAGTGCAGTTAAGATGCAGCAGGGAGAGTGAAAACATCTGGAGCGTTCAGGAGTGTGAGCTCACCTCGCACTGGTCAAACACAGGCCAGTCCGTTCCTCACTCTGCTCTGTGTATTTTCTTTTTCTAGCGACGTGCCGGATTGTTCTGGCATCTCGGCCTAATGACATATTTCATGAATTAGACTTTAGACGAGTATAACCGGTTTATTTGCTTCTGATGTTGGGTTGCCAGTAGCGCGCCAACAACATGACGCAATTGCAGTTGTTTTGGAAGCGCTCAGTTGTCTAAAATATTTAGTCTTAATTTTAGTCAAAGTGTTATTTTTGACGACTAAAATTGGACAAAAAATAAATTAAAAGTTTTTCATGAGACTAAAACTGTGACTAAAATGTCCAGATATTTTAGTCGACTAAAATAAGACTAAATAAAAATGAAAGGGAGAGACTAAAATCATCCAAACTTCTATTGACCGTCTGAAAGAGCCTCAGATCATGTAAATTCACTGCCAAAAGATCAGCTCTGAGCTTTGTTCATGTGGGGCAGCTCCATGAAGCAGAGGAACAAGATTAAATATGATTATAATGAATATTATCAATGCAAAGTCGACTAAATTCGTCTTAAATTCAGTTGACTAAATTTACTTGCAATTTTAGTCTAAAACTAGTCTAAAATCGAATTACATTTTCGTCAAAAGACTAAATCTAAATTAAAATATGTTGTCAAAATTAACACTGGTCCAGATGTTTTTTATTTGCCACATGACCATGTTGTAAGAAGCTTCAAGAAGTTAGAACCTTACAGAACTGCCAAGAAAGGTTTTCTCCAGTTTGGCTTTTCCCCAAATCTAAAAGCTTCTTCAAATAAGTGACGAAATAGTAACAAAATGAGACGAAATAAAGGATGAAAGTGCAACAAAAGAGCCACAAAACATAAACAAAAAAGCAATAGAAGATTGACAGAAAAGTGATGAGAAAGTGACGACATTGGTGAAAAAAGATCGGTTTAGATGAGTTTTGTGGGGCTGCTAGGGTTAGCTTTCAAATGTTACACTGACCTATAGGCTGTGACCTTTTATATTTGGGTTAAACTGAACAATACAGTTACGATGAGTTAGCTTAGCTTTCAAATGAGGCGTTAGACTGGCCTATTGGCTGCCAACTCCAGTCGAGAATCTTTTCGATTTTGGGTAAAGCTGCACTGGAGAAAATGCGCTCGGTTAAAGGAATAGGCCACCGTTTTTACATACCGAGATATGTTCTTACCTTAGCTTTGACGAGTTCTTTAGGACCTGTCTGGTCTTCCCCCGTGCCTTCAGTCACGTAAACACAGCGCAGACGGCGTTAGCATTTAGCCTCTCCCTCTCTCCTCTATAACTCCAAAACAGGTCAAGATAGAAGCTACCAAGCTCTTCCACGCTCTTCCACGCAGTAAAGTGAAGATTACTGTGCGGATGCCAAACTACTCCTGGTATTATTACGCCTTACAATATAGTTCCCCCTTTTATCCGCTTAGAAAATCCACATTGTTTAATTTTGTGTAATTATACTTTGTAGTGGAACACTTCACGTAACCATATTTAAATAGGGAAAACGTGGAAGAGCTCGGTAGCTTCTATCTTGACCTGTTTTGGAGCTATAGTGGAGAGAGGGAGAGGCTAAATGCTAACGCCGTCTGCGCTGTGTTTACGTGACTGAAGGCACGGGTGAAGATCAGACAGGTCCTAAAGAACTCGTCAAAGCTAAGGTAAGAACATATCTCAGTATGTAGAAACGGTGGCCTATTCCTTTAAAGCGAGGGTTCCTCTTATTGTCCCTTTTCTTCCTCTATCCCGTGGTACCTCCCTTTAAGCAACAGTAGCTCTCTAATGTTTTTATTTCAGTGAAAACAGGAGTCCGATGTTGGGAGACCCCTGTTTTTTTGGTCACCTTCCTCACTCTCCTCTCTCTCTGTGTCCCAGGTTACCGGTGTTTCAAAGCCGTCATGTTCCTGTCGGGCCTCATCTTCGGCTCCGTCATCATCTTCCTGCTGTGCCACAAGGAGCACGTCCTGGACACCCAGCTGAGCGTGGAGGCGAGCGCGGGCATCGGCCTGGGCATCGGCCTGCTCTGCGGCCTGGTCACCATGATGGTCCGCAGCGTGGGGCTCTTCATGACGGGCCTCCTGCTCGGGCTGCTCCTCGCCCTGGCCGCCCTGCTGGTCACCGAGCAGTTCTACACCCCCACCACCGTCTGGGTCCCGCTGGGGGCGCTGTTGGGCGGCGGGATGCTGTGCGCTGTGCTCACGCTGCAGTGGCAGAGGGCGTTCACCATGCTGTCCACGGCGGTGTTCGGGGCGGCCATCATGACGATCTGCGCGGACTATTTCGTGGAGATGCTGGTTCTGGGGGAGTACATTTACGAGTGTCTGCGGCTCTCGCCCCGCACGCCCCTGTGCTGGTACAGCTGGGTGATCCTCGGCATGTGGCCCGCGCTCAGCCTCATCGGGGTCCTGGTGCAGTGGAAGCTCACGGACGACAGCTTCTCCCACACTGAAGGTGAGGGTCAGGAAGCACAATGTGGAGCTCGCCAAACACTGCAGTGATATTATTTGTAGTTCCAATGTTGTTCTTTTATCAAAAACATGGACCTGGAGCTGTGTTTTAACTCACTTCACACAGCTTTGAGTAATCTTTGAATCTTCCCCAGAGAATGTTCTCATAGACCGCCCCAACTATTCAGCTTCCTCAGGTCTCGATCTCTGGCTAAAATGAATCCTAAGCAGGGGCGGACTGGCCATATGTCCATTCTGGAAGAGCACAGAAGGGCCACTGGCTCTAGGGCCACCGGTCTGGCCTCTGACTTTACCTTACCCTTACCCCCGGGCGTAACCGAGCTTTACCCAAATCTAAAAGCTTAACCTCTTAACTCCCGCCTGAACCGAGAGGATCTTTTTCCTCACGTCATCAGATTTTTTTTCCATAATTTTTGTAACTCATTTTATTTGGGTCATTTTTTTTGCCATTTTTTTGTCTAATTGTTGTCATTTTTTTGGTCAATTTTTTATCAAATTGTTGTCACATTTTTGTATTTTTTTGTTATTTTTTTGTTATTTTTTTTGTCACTTTTTTGTCATTTCTTTTGACATTTTTGTGACACTTTTGCCACTTTTTCATCAATTTTTCATCAGTTTTTTGTCAAACTTTTCTCACTTTTTTGTCACATTTCCATCATTGTTTTCGTCTCAGTTTTGTCGCTATTTTCACACCTTTTTTCCAGAAGCTTTTGGATTGGGGTAAAGCCAAACTGGAGAAAATGTGCTCGGTCCAGGTGGGAGTGAAGGGGTTAAAAGAAAAGCATCCAAAAACAAAAAATGTGCTGGAAAAGCAACAAAATGTGACGAAAATGTGACAACAAAGCAATGAAAAAAGCGATGAAAAAACAATAGCATGAAAAAAAAACCTGAAAAACAAGAGACGAAAACACAACAAAAATGCAGCGACAACGTGACTAAAAGCTACCATCACTTTTCTAGATTTTTGCTTTCAAACGAGACAGTGTTGCTCTCCAGTCAAGAAGCTTTTACTGGAGAAAATGCTCTCGGTTAAGGCGGGGGGTCAGAGGTTAACATATGTATTTGTGGAAGTGTCACATTTACGCTAATTTGGGCCAGGCTGACCAGAGTCCAGGGCTGTTTTTCGGTCCCAGTCCTTTCATCGCAAAGCAAAAGCAAATCATCAAATGTGCTGTTTTTTTAGTTGTGTTTTAAAATGAAGGATTAATTGTCTCCCCAGTGGTGCTGAGCCGTAGACAGAAGCGAGTGCAGCTGATGAGGATTCGAGAGAAGGACGCCAAGAAGCAGCAGGCGGCGGGACAGGAGGGCACGTACCGGCGCAAAAACACTCCGGTCAAACGCTACGCTGGAGACCTGCTCGCACCGGTCAGTCCGAACCCCTGGATGCACGGATTATAAGGGGCAAAAACATTCCTGAGCCTATAGAGTTGTCATTGATTACACACATACAACACAGGTCACGTTCTAAACAAAATGATAATCTCCGATCCACTTCTGTCCTCAGAGTTACCTGCAGAGTCTCCGGGACAGACAGATGGGCACCGGCACCTCCCTGAGCAGCATGGGCACCGCCAACCACACCATGATCGACCTGGACTTCGACACAGGCTCCACTGCCCCGCTCACCGCCACCACCCCCGTGGTCAGGGTGTAAACCTCATACTGCACTGCACGAACAGGCTGGGATTCCTGTTCGCGTGCGGCCTCCTGAGACTGACTCCAAGGCCACGTCCCGTTTGTGTTCACTCGATTACTCGGTTGATCCCGCCGACTGAAGGGAGGAGGCCAGGTTAATTGTAACTCGGCGTCTGTGATTCAATAACTATTTTAATATTAACAATTGTTCTCAATCTTTTCACGCCAAGTACTGCCCCATGTTGTCTGATTTCTGAAGTACCAAAAGGACTAAAGTGGCTGTGTTATATTAAAGGAATAGGCCACCGTTTCTACATACTGAGATATGTTCTTACCTTAGCTTTGACGAGTTCTTTAGTTCTGTCTGATCTTCACCCGTGCCTTCAGTCACGTAAACACAGCGCAGACGGCGTTAGCATTTAGCCTCTCCCTCTCTCCACTATAGCTCCAAAACTGGTCAAGATAGAAGCTACCAAGCTCTTCCACGTTTTCCCTATTTAAATATGGTTACGTGAAGTGTTCCACTACAAAGTATAATTACACCAGATTTTCTAAGCGGATAAAAGGGGGAACTATATTGTAAGGCGTAATAATACCAGGAGTTGTTCGAAATCCGCGCAGTAATCTTCACTTTACTGTGCGGATGCCAAATTACTCCTGGTATTATTACGCCTTACAATATAGTTCCCCCTTTTATCCGCTTAGAAAATCCACATTGTTTAATTTTGTGTAATTAATCTTTGTAGTGGAACACTTCACGTAACCATATTTAAATAGGGAAAACGTGGAAGAGCTCGGTAGCTTCTATCTTGACCAGTTTTGGAGCTATAGTGGAGAGAGGGAGAGGCTAAATGCTAAGTATGTAAAAACGGTGGCCTATTCCTTTTAAAATGAAAAGACTAAAACTGGAGATGAGAAGCCCATGTCACACTAGGGGCACAGTTTGAGAAGCACACACGACTGTGCCATACGTTTTATCAAATGGCAAAAGAAAGTGTACTTTCTTTGATGTCTGTGAAAGATACTACTCTCAATCCAGCTGGCCTGAGTTTGCATATCTTTTCCCATAATCTTATTCAGATTTAAAGTAAAAATGTGAAGATTGTTATTAGTTGCACCCCTTTAAAGACTCTTTACTCTCAGCTCTCCCTTCTCAGTGAGCAGTGAGCTGTGGTATCAAGAACCTGAACAGAAACGGGACACAGCCATGGACCATATTCTCCATCGACTTGAAATAGTGGAGTAGGAACTAAGAAGTTTGTTTTCTTTGGAATGAAAGAACTGCAGATTCACAGGACGACGCTGTTTGGATTTTCTCTTTGTTTTTTGTTTGTTTTTTAAACCACTGAAGATATTTCATTGAAAAATGCATAACCTACAAGACAGGACATACTGCCCTCTTGTGGTCGGGGTCTCATCTCTACAACGCACAACCGGTTTTGGCCAAGAACATTTTCCCTGATTCATTTTTGTCAAGTCTGGAACTGCCTCCGGCCCTTTTGGTTTTGAATTGGGGAAAACTGGAGGAAAAAAATGGACCCTGCTTTTGTCAACTCGCTGGGAGATTTTTTTTTTTTAAAACCACTATTTCCATTTTTGGGATATTCCACGGATAAAGCTAAAACATGCTGCTTTGTTGCATTTTTCTTCTATACAACAGCCCCTGTCACTATTGAGTTAGACAGTCTGAGTTTAAATTAGCATTAGCTTCTCTAGTTGCTTCAGCTTTCAGATAACAAGGTCCTTCATTTCTCTATATGTATTCTTTCAATACATAAAACTTTGAGCCTGAGTTCTTGTTTTTCTCTTTGTTAAATTGACATTAGTTTGTCTGAAATTGTACTGTACTGAAAATATGCTTGTTTTCTTTGGCGTTTTGTTGGTTGAACTGAGTGCGCTCTCATCAGATGCACGTGTGGACAGAGCCGTGGGAAGATGTTTTAGTTAGGGGGCGCTGAGGGACGAAATTTACCCCCAAAATACTTTTTCTGTGCATAAATCCTATTTGTTAACCTCTTAACTCCCGCCTGAACCGAAAGCGTTTTCTCCAGTTCAGCTTTACCCAAATCCTGTAGGCCAGTGTGACGCCTCATTTGAAAGACCTACAAAACTAAATTGATCTTTTTCCTCACATCAGATTTTTTTTTCATCACTTTTTTTGTTGGGCAGTCGTCTCATTTTTGACAAATTTTCGTGACTTTTTTGTCTCTTTTTCGTCAAATTATTCGCTTTTTTTTTTGTCAAATTCTTATCACTTTTTTGTCAATTTTTCGTCAAATTTTTCTCACTTTTTTGTCAAATTTTTGTCAATTTTTGTCATTTTTTTGTAAATCTTTTGTCACTTTTTCATCAAATTATTCACTTTTTTTTGTCAAATTCTTATCACTTTTTCGTCAATTTTTTTGTCAATTTTTCGTCAAATTTTTCTCACTTTTTTGTCAATTTTTTGTCATTTTTTGTAAATTTTTTGTCACTTTTTCATCAAATTATTCACATTTTTTTGTCAAATTCTTATCACTTTTTTGTCAATTTTTCGTCAAATTTTTCTCACTTTTTTGTCAAATTTTTGTCCATTTTTGTCATTTTTTGTAAATTTTTTGTCACTTTTTCATCAAATTATTCACATTTTTTTTGGTCAAATTCTTATCACTTTTTCGTCCATTTTTCTCCATTTTTCATCAAATTTTTCTCCATTTTTTGTCAATTTTTGTAATTTTTTTGTCACTTTTTCGTCAATGTTTTCTCACTTTTTTTCACATTTTCATCCTTGTTTTCGTCTCGGTTTTGTCGCTATTTTCACGCCTTTTTTCCAGAAGCTTTTGGACTGGGGGTAAAGCTGGAGAAAATGTGCTCGGTTCAGGTGGGAGTTAAGGGTTTAATATTGCCTGCAGTTCACAAACTATCCACCAGGGGGGGTGCTGCAGTGCCCTCAGCACCCTGGGTTCCCACGGCCTTGCGTGTGGATTTTTTCGTAGAAAGTTCATCCTTAAACAAAAGTGAAGATCATCATCTAGTTAACAACTTGCCGCACAATGTTGTATAGCTGATTCGCAGAAGCGTGTGTGAGTTTAAATGACATTCTTTTAATTTAAGTTCTGTAATTACAGACACAAGGTAGTGATTGAAGAGAAAGCGACGCATGCTTCTTGTTTATGTTCGTTCAATGTTTAATTTCTGTCTGATGTTTTTAATTTACAGCGGCAACGCACTTGCTGCCCAATTTTGTACATATTG
Organism: Gobius niger; assembly: GCF_951799975.1. NCBI lineage: Eukaryota > Metazoa > Chordata > Actinopteri > Gobiiformes > Gobiidae > Gobius > Gobius niger. The sequence goes on from NC_136875.1 coordinate 10,734,064, forward strand.
TGGATAGAAATTTCTAAAAATAAAAGTGTTTGATACAAAATGGACAGTTTCTAAGTGTATAGCGGCACATTCATTTAGATGTTGTCTCTCAAGTTACCCAAAGCCTTGTAAAGCATTCAGTCTGGACTAAGCTGTAAAGCAGGGGTGTCCAAAGTGCGGCCCGGGGGCCAAATGCGGCCCTCAGACCAATTTATGGTGGCCCTCGGTAGGGCTGCTCGATTATTGAAAAAATAATAATCACGATTATTTTTGTCATAATTTAAATCACGATTATCCAAACGATTATTTGTTGCCTTTAAAAAAAAGTCTATCTTTATTTTATTTATTTATCAATCAAAACACTACACTACACTTTATGTTTTCTGGACAGTCATAAAAGTACACATGATTTCAAGTACGCCTTGATTAAAGACAGGTCTCTGTTTCACACCTGCCCCCTGCTGGCCAGCCCTCACACCTGCGCAAGTAAACTGAGCAGCGCGGCCTGATGACATCATCACACAGCGCCGTTTGTTTTTATGTCAGACAAAAGCATGAGCCACGGCACGTGAAAAGCGAAGGGAAAATAATCCCAGCGGCCTGAAGTCGGGTTGGAAAAAAAAAATGTCTAAAGAAAAAAGGAAAAATAAAAAAATAATAATTGTTTGCGATTATGCTAATTTTGTAATCGTTTACTGTTGTAATCAAAATCGTAATCGAATTTCGATTAATTGCACAGCCCTAGCCCTCGGCCTCTTGCTGTACCGGTTCACATCACCAGAGATGGACCTTTTTATTTGAAATGTAATAATTCTATACAATTCTAACCTAACGACTAACATTTCGTTGTGAGACAGAGCTGGCATGAAGGTTTTAAGCTTAAAGAGAGGCATGGGGCACAATTTAAACCTCTGCTAGTCGAAGGTTTTGCGGCACCAACTACTGATCTACGGCCCTTCACCCCGTGTACGCTTCAATATGCAGCCCCCCATGAAAAAAGTTGGGACACCCCTGCTGTAAAGCCACCGCTGCCCTTGGGCTTACCACTAGAAATGTGACTGCCAATCTGCACCTCACTGATATATTTATGTCATAATCACACGTACACATTCAGACAATGGTGGATAGTAGTAGTAGTAGTAGGTCCACTGTTTCTTCACTAAACTGCTGACAATCTGTTGTTTCTTAGTTGTTTCCATTTCACAAAGGTAGCCTGGGATAGAGTTGTTGAATTATCTTTGCTTTTCTATAAATAAAAGCAAGTAATACACGGATTAAAATTCATCCTAAAAAATGAATGCCATTCAAAAAAAAAACCTTCCTTTGCAGCATTACTCACCACGTTAATCCCACATAACAGTGAAGTCATGGGCGGGACTTCCCTTTCGTTCCTATGGTAACATCAGTGTCAACAAACACAGTCTGGCTTATGTCATAGCATTGGACACTATCGGTTTAGCTTCAGTGTCAAGCCTTACCATTAGTGCAGATTGAATAGACTCGTGATTCTCCAGAAAACAGTCAGCAGTTGAAATGCTGGTGATACTCTGGATGTTTATGATGACAGGTTTGACTCCCTATTTCACCGCCATAACCCTCACAGTGCAATCATTCTGTCTATAAGGGCTGTCCTTCTCACTATATGTCACTTCTGTGTTGTTTTTACTTTTCGTCATAAAACTGATTGTCTCATCAGCTGCACTAATTGGAAACCATACAAACCTGTCAAATTCACTTAAAGGAATAGGCCACTGTTTTTACATAGTGAGACATGTTCTTACCTTAGCTTTGACGAGTTTTTTAGGACCTGTCTGTGAAGATTACTGCGCGGATTTCAAACTACTCCTGGTGTTATTACGCCTTACAATATAGTCCCCCCTTTTATCCGCCTAGAAAATCCACATTGTTTAATTTTGTGTAATTATACTTTGTAGTGGAACACTTCACGTAACCATATTTAAATAGGGGAAAACGTGGAAGAGCTTGGTAGCTTCTATCTTGACTGACTTGGTAGCTTCTATCTTGACTTCTATCTGCGCTGTGTTTACGTGACTGAAGGCACGGGTGAAGATCAGACAGGTCCTAAAGAACTCGTCAAAGCTAAGGTAAGAACATATCTCAGTATGTAAAAACGGTGGCCTGTTCCTTTAAAGCTTTTAGTCTGGCAAGAGCTGGTTTTGAAACGTGCTTTTGGAAAAAAAACACACACACACAAACACACACCAGTTTTGATGGATTTGGTGCCTTTGCGGGATAGTGCACTCACACCAGCCTCAATGGTAAACAAACAGCTGGTGGTTTGAGTGCTTTTACCATTGTGGAAAACCATTATCGGCTGCATTCTGGGTGAAACTTATATTTAATCAACTTCTCCTTTAAAAAAAAAAAAAGAGGAAAAGTCTGAGTGAAGGCAACACATGATCAAGGACACATATCACAGAGGAACAGCGGGTTTCCTTATTTTCTTACAGATAAGCTCACAAATAAACACACATTTGAGTTACAGCCCCACTTTAACCCCTTAACTCCCACCTGAACCGAGCACATTTTCTCCAGCTTTACCCCGGTCCAAAAGCTTCTGGAAAAAAGGGGTGAAAATAGCAACAAAACTGAGACGAAAACGAGGATGAAGATGTGAAAAAAGTGAGAAGAAATTGACGAAAAAGTGACAAAAAATGTATAAAAAAATGACAAAAAATTTGACAAAAAAGTGAGAAAAATTTGACGAAAAAGTGACAAAAAATGTATAAAAAAGTGACAAAAAATGGACAAAAAAGTGATTAGAATTTGACAAAAAAATGCGAATGATTTGACAAAAATGAGACGACTGCCCAACAAAAAAAGTGATGAAAAAAAATCTGATGATGTGAGGAAAAAGATCAATTTAATTTTGTAGGTCTTTCAAATGAGGTGGTAACTCCCACCTGAACCGAGCACATTTTCTCCAGTTTGGCTTTACCCCAATCCAAAAGCTTCTGGAAAAAAAGGTGTGAAAATAGCAACAAAACTGAGACGAAAACGAGGATGAAGATGTGAAAAAAGTGAGGAAAAATTGACGAAAAATTGAGAAAAAATGTATTAAAAAATGACCAAAAATTTGACAAAAAGTGAGAAAAATTTGACGAAAAATTGAGAAAAAATGGACGAAAAAGTGACAAAAAATGTACAAAAAAGGTATAAAAAAGAGACAAAAATTTGACAAAAAGTGAGAAAAATTTGACGAAAAATTGAGAAAAAATGGACAAAAAAGTGACAAAAATTTGCCTAAAAAGTGACAAAAATTTGACGAAAAATTGAGAAAAATTTGACGAAAAATGGAGAAAAAATTGACGAAAAATTGAGAAAAAATGGATGAAAAAGCGACAAAAAATGTACAAAAAAATGTATAAAAAAATGACAAAAAAATGGACAAAAAAGTGAGAAAAATTTGACGAAAAATTGAGAAAAAATTGACAAAAAAGTGACAAAAAAGTGACAAAAAATGGTCAAAAAAGTGATTAGAATTTGACAAAAAAATGCGAATAATTTGACGAAAAAGTCACGAAAATTTGACAAAAATGAGACGACTGCCCAACAAAAAAAGTGATGAAAAAAAATCTGATGATGTGAGGAAAAAGATCAATTTAGTTTAGTTTAGGTCTTTGCTTTCAAATGAGGTGTTGCCTACAGGATTTGGGTAAAGCTGAACTGGAGAAAATGCTCTCAGTTCAGGCGGGAGTTAAGAGGTTAAAGCTTGGCTCCAGTGAAGTTAAGTGCTTTTTTCCCCTCTCCCACAGCAGGCACACCTTTTCTAATTCCTCAAAATGCAAACGACACATTTGCACATCAAAGCGGCGTAAACAGCGGTATAACGGGTGCAGCTCATCATACGCCCCCCACGTGCCCGGGCAAGTGTTTTATTGTCATAACACTGTGGCTGTGATGAAAGCCTAGCATCTCATCCACCTCTCCCGTTTGCTCAGCGGGTATCCTCGGTCCACGCGCAGCATGTCGTTCACTCGCCAGTAGGAGTCGCCCTTGAAGAAGAAGATCTTGCCGTTGGTCCAGGTGAAGGCGGCGTCTGGGCTGGACGGGACCCCGCTGAGCAGCATCGACAGGAGCTTGGGGTAGCGGGTCATGTCGTTGTACTTGAGCTCGTCCCACTGCCAGTGATTGGAGCCCTGGCACAGTGAAGGGTCGTGGGTGAAGGAAACAGAAGAACTTTTAGACAGTCTTTATTGAGGGAGAACATGCAAAGTGAAAGGCCCCGTTTGAGGCAGGATTCTAGCTTTGTTCGTTCTTGCTTTGATACGAGAGTGCCAACCACTACCCAAAAATAGTAATAGGATTTTAACCTCTTAAGCGTCTTGACTGGAGAGTTTACAGCCCATAGGGGAGGGTATCACCTCATTTGAAAGCTAAGACCTACAAAACTGATCGTAGCGTTTTTATTGCGTTGTCGCCACAGTTTTGTCATGTTTTTGAAGCGTTTTTTTTCATTGTTTTTGTCACTTTTTGTCGTCCCTTTGGTGGCTTTTTTGTGGATCTTTTGTTGCTTTGTCATCACTTTGTGTGCGTGTTTTTTTTGTTGCTTGTTTGTGTTTTTAGATTTTAGATTTGGGAAAAGCCAAACGGAGAGAATGTGCTCGCTTCAGGTGGGTGTGAAGAGATTACGTTTGGAAATACACGCCTTCCACATACTACACAGTATGCAGTACACATTGCTATGTCTATGTGTGTCTGTGCAGTGTTTCATTGCTGCATGATGCTCACTTCCTGTTTGTGTTTATTCCAATGGCAAGTTAGCTCTTGTTGAAATAAGGACATCAGTGTTAATTTTGACAACATATTTTATTTTAGTTTTAGTCTTTTGGCTAAAATGTAATTTAATTTTAGTCAAGATTTAGTCAAAAAAAACGTTTCAATTTTAGTCTAGTTTTAGTCGACTAAAATTGCAAGTCAATTTAGTCGACTAAAATTAAGACTAATTGAGTCGACTTTGCATTGATAATATTCATTCTAATCATATTTAATCAAGGTCCTCGACTTCATGGAGCTGCTCCACATGAACAAAGCTCAGAGCTGATCCTTTGGCAGTGAATTTACATGATCTGAGGCTCTTTCAGACGGTCAAGAGAAGTTTGGATGATTTTAGTCTCTCCTTTTCATTTTTATTTAGTCTTATTTTAGTCGACTAAAATATCTGGACATTTTAGTTATAGTTTTAGTCTCATGAAAAACTTTTAAAGCAGTACTAAGTAACTCTTGCCCCTAGAGGCCATAAGCGCAACTGCAGGTGTAGTAGCAAGTTACGATTTTTTAACTTATTAATTGTCTTGGGGAGTAAATACGACGCTGTCAGGAAAGGTGAAGGGAGAGAGGGTTACTGTGCATCCAATTATACAATGGAAATATTTTTTTTCACTCAAACTTGGCTGTAAATACTGTTTAAAGTGACGTTAGCCCACAGTTAGCTTTGCCCGTTAGCATGTTAGCTTCTTCTTTGTGATTCCATTAGTGTGTATTGCTTTCTCCGCACCGGTGGCAGCAAAGTTGCAAACATGGTTTTCTGTCCAGAGACACCAGGGGGAGATGAAAGACCCTCCAATCATCCCATAAACACTTGTATTACCCCCACAGGGACTACGGGAAGGATTTATTAAGGTAAATAAGTTACTTAGTACTGCTTTAATTTAGTTTTAGTCCAATTTTAGTCGTCAATAAAATCACTTTGACTAAAATTAAGACTAAATAATTTAGTCGACGAAATGAACACTGAAGGACACACTGTATAACAGTCTGTGGCAGAACATATGCAGCTGCTGGACTTTTCACAGGATTTAAATACTTAACTGGGAGAGACTTCTGTGTTTATAACTGTCGCCATTTGACGTTCATTTGACATTGACAAATGCTAAACTAGCACCACTATCTGAAATAAATATGAAGCACCCTCAGCTTAAAATGCTGACAGGAAGTAGACTTTACCTGACACTGACCAATAGGAAGCCAGCCAAAAACATTCCCTAGATGGAGCCTATAGCTATTACCACACTACTCTAACATTTCATGGTCTTATGCCCTGATACTTCATACTTCTTGAGTACTAGGTAATAATACATATTGTGTACCTTGATAAATACGAGTTTCTTGTTCTTCTCGAGGTAAAAGGCGGCGTCGATGTTCGCTGGGATCTTCTTCACTGGTTTGGGGTAGCCATAATCCAACAGGAAGTTTGTGTATCTCCAGACTTTATTCCCTGCAACATGAGGACAAGTTATTTTGGGGGTCGCCAGATCATGTAGATAAAATATACATACTTCTTTTACTTTCTTTTAGCGTATATTATAATATTTTATTGTCGCATGTGTGTGCTATTGTACCAGAGTGCCATTATATGTTCGTAATTTGATGAATTTGATTATAGCCATTTTCTAACCCCTTAACTCCCACCTGAACCGAGCACATTTTCTCCAGTTTGGCTTTACCCCAAAGCTTCTGGAAAAAAGCTGTGAAAACATTGACAAAAAAGTGACGAAAAAAAGTGATGAAAAAGTGGCAAAAATGTCACAAAAATGTCACAAGAAATTGACCAAAGATGGACGAAAAAAATGACAAAAATGTGACAAAAAAAGGACAAAAATTTGATTAAAAAAATGACGAAAAAATGACAAAAATTTGATAAAAATGTGACAAAAATTGACAAAAAATTGATACAAAATTGACAAAAAAAATGACAAAAATGTGACAAAAATGTGACAAAAAAGGACAAAAATTTAATACAAAATTGACGAAAAAATGACAAAAATATGACAAAATGTGACAAAAAAGGACAAAAATTTGATAAAAAATTGACGAAGAAATTACAAAAAAATGACAAAAATGTGACAAAAAAGTGACAAAAAAGGACAAAAATTTGATAAAAAATTGACAAAAAAATGACAAAAATGTGACAAAAATTTGATAAAAATTGACGAAAAAATGACAAAAATGTGATAAAAATGTGACAAAAAAAAATTGATAAAAATTTGACCCAAAAAAATAACACAAAAGTTACAAAAATGAGTTGAATACCCAATAAAAAAATGAAGGAAAAAAAATCTGATGATGTGAGGAAAAAGATCCTCTCGGTTCAGGCGGGAGTTAAGACGTTAAGAATTATGTAGGCAAATGTTCCGATTTCTCACGAACCCCTTTAACCTGTTATAATGGGGGTCGCGGCTCCAAAAGGTTGAGAACCACTGCTCTTGACACATTTTACCTTTAAAGAAGTACGTCTTGTTGGTCCGTTGCGAGTGCACGGCAGCGTTGAGGTTTCCGGGCACCTCCTTCCACAATCGGTCAATCCGAATGGGAACGTTGTGTCCGAAGTCTGAGATGGTCCAGACGAACTCTCTGCTGAAGGCGAAGGTCTTTCGCCACGGCCCTGAGGCAAACAAAAGGAACGGAGGTGAGGAAATGGTCGATCTTTGAGAAAATAAAAATCCAAGCTCGTTTGGCTTCTGTTGCCACGCTGTGACATCATCTGCATATCCTCTACATTAACATAGGAACTTACCGAGCATAATGGCATCCAGTCTGGCGGTGCAGGGGTCTGGGACACGTCCGGAGCTCGGAGTGGGGATGGAGTTCTCGGGAGGAGTGGGGCTGGCCAGCGGACTTGAGATGCGCTTACCTGGAACAAAAGTGGTGGTAAAGCCATACTGCGCACCAACTGCACCCAGTCGAAGAAATGAAAAGCAGGCGGTGGTTTTATGAAGCATGTTTTTAAATGAACCTCCTTAACTCCCACCTGAACCGAGCACTTTTTCTCCAGCTTTAACCCAGTCCAAAAGCTTCTGGGGAAAAAGGTGTGAAAATAGCAACAAAAGTGAGACGAAAACAAGGATGAAAATGTGAAAAAAAAAGTGAGAAAAAACTGACGAAAAAGTGACAAAAAATTTGACAAAAAAGTGACAAAAAAACAAAAAAATGGACGGAAAAGTGACAAAAAAGTCACGAAAATTTGACAAAAATGAGATGACTGCCCAACAAAAAAAGTGATGAAAAAAATCTGATAATGTGAGGAAAAAGATCAATTTAGTGCAAAAAAAGTGCAAAAAAAAAAAAGACGAAAAATGTACAAAAAATTGACGAAAAAATTACAAAAAAATGATGAAAAAATGATGAAAAAGTGGCAAAAATGTCACAAAAAATTGACAAAAAAAGGACAAAATATTTTACAAATAATGACAAAAAATGACAAAAAAAGATGAAAAAATGACGAAAAATGTACAAAAAATTGACGAAAAAATGATGAAAAAAAAGGCGAAAAATGTACAAAAAAATGATGAAAAAGTGGCAAAAATGTCACAAAAACTGACGAAAACTGACGAAAAAGTGTAAAAAAATGGACAAAAAATTGACGAAAAAATTATGAAAAAGTGGCAAAAATGTCACAAAAAATTGTCCAAAAAAAAAAGACAAAAAATTGTCCAAAAAAATGACAAATAATGACAAAAAAAATGACAAAAAATAACAAATAAAAGATGAAAAATTGACAAAAAAATGATGAACATGTGAAAAAATTTACTATTTGACAAAAAAATTACAAAAAAGTTACAAACATTAGTTGAAACCCCCCCCCCCCCCCCCCCCAAAATGATGGATCTTAGCTTTCAAATCCTGGCCTACAGGATTTGGGTAAAGCTGAACTGGAGAAAATGCTCTCGGTTCAGGCGGGAGTTACGAGGTTAAAGAAGGTAAAGAATAACTAAAACAACACGCTTACTTCAAGGGAGAAGTACGCCATGTTTAAGACTGACAGTTCACAAAGATAACCACCAAACGTTTTCCAAAATCCTACCGTAGAGCGCCTGGATTCCCCGCGTGTCGTCGGAGTGCAGTCTGAAGTTGAACCTGTACCCGGAGTACACGGGAGCCATGAGGGCGCTCCTGTACTGAGAGTGACCCAGTCCCAGGGCGTGGCCGATCTCATGCGCCGCCACGATGCGCAGATTCGTACCGAAATACGAGCCCTCGGTCCACAGCTCGTCCTCATCGAAGTGCACGACACCGGACTCTGGGGCTTCAGCGTGGGCCAAGACGTGCCCTGCAGGAGAGAGAGCTGACAAATTATCTTTATTGAGGATGTTTAGGAGTTTATAAGCAGGGGCATGTCTAAAGAGGTGGCCAGGAGATCTTGTGGACCAGGGCAGGTTTTTTACCAAGGAGAAGAGATGGTTTGTAAAACGATGACGGATTGCAGAGGTGGGAGACTCGAGTCACATGACTTGACTCCAGTCGCAATTTTCAGGACTTGAGACTTACTTGACCAAAGCGGCAAAAAGACTTGACTTGACTTGGGACTTGCTGTTTGTGACTCGAGACTTAACTTGGACTTGAGGCCAGTGACTCTCAATGACTTGCTGTGACTTTATAGTTATTATTTATTTGAGTGAAACTGTCGAAAGATCGGGATTCATTGCGTAAAAACGGCGCATCTATGTTTACATTATGGTAATTAGCCACATGCGTGTTCGGTTTCCCGACTAATCAATACAGGTAAAGGCAGGAGGAAATACGACATCGAAATACGTGCATTAAAAGTTTTCTAAACAGAGTGAAGAGGTGGAGATTTACGGACGGGAAAACGATGGACTGGACCTACAGTGCAGACAGACGGCCTCGAGAACGACGATGAGTAAGAGCTGATTAATCAACAGAAATATTGGGGCTTTTCGATGTTTTAAGGCGTTCACACAAAGTTTACAGCATTTAGTGGTTATTTTACGCATCCGCACAGAGCCCAGTGACAGCGGGACTGAAGGCTGCGCAGAATCTACTTTGAGCAGGGGCGAATCCGAGTATACAGGGGCTGGGGCAGTACAGGGGAACCACTGACAGAAAAACTAAAAAACTAAAAACATTATTTTATATTTATCTTTCAGACTGCAGGGAAAAGCAGCTCATATTTAAAATACTATATTTCATATTTGTTAAGTCGACCCCCGGACCCCCTTCCTTAAAATGCTGTCCCAGCTATTTTGTACATAAACTGTTCATTTATAATACATATATTTTGACTGTTGTGGCATTTAAATATTAATTAGACTTTAAATCCAAATCCATGAGTTTTCAAAAGTTTGATTTTAGCCTAAATTTTCAAAATTACAGTATCTTGAAAAAGCACTTATTATTTTCAAGATTAAACACATGAAAAGTAAACACGCTGGCGTTTGTGACTTGAGGTGACTTGCCGGCTAAAGCAAGACTTGACTTGACTTGACTTGACCCCATGACCGATTGACTTGGACTTTCTTGAGACTTGGACCTTCACGACTTGGACTTGACTCGAGACTTGCATTTAGTGACTAACTCCCACCTCTGACAGATTGAATCTTTTTCTACAAGGAAACAGATTATCTTATGGTCGCTAATGCCATGTTTCTGACCTCGTCCGTCGAAGGGCACGGGGCAGGTTCCCCCTTTCGTGTGGAAGGATATCCTGATGTCTGCTGATCCAAAGTCAACCTCCCGGAAGCTCAGAGGTGCCACATCGCTCCAATACTTGAACGCAGCACGGAGAGCAGACCTCACCTCTGCCTGGGTCATGTCCGGAGTCCAGCTCATTATACGGTACGTGAGGGTGCGCTTCCTCCAACGTCCTGCGAGAAAAAAAGGAGGGATGATACAGCAAAGCTACAGGTATGCTTTACTGTCACCATAGAGAAATGTGCTCTCTGGATTGGACCCGTTGTCCTATATGAGTGCAGTGCTGTGGACAGGGAACCTTTTCCAGATTATCACTTCCTCTTCATTTGTACACACATTTAAACCCTTTTAACTCCCACCTGAACAGAGCACATTTTCTCCGGTTTGGTTTTACCCCAGTCCAAAAGCTTCTGGAAAAAAGGTGTGAAAATAGCAACAAAACTGAGACGAAAACAATGATGGAAATGTGACAAAAAAGTGAGAAAACATTGGCAAAAAAGTGACGAAAAATTGATGAAAAAGTGGCAAAAATGTCACAAGAAATGGACAAAAAATTGACAAAAAAATGACCAAATTGTGACCAAAAAATGACAAAAATTTGACCAAAAAATGACAAAAATGTGATAAAAAATGGACGAAAAAATGACAAAAAAAATGAAAAAAATGTGACAAAAAAGTGACAAAACATTGAGAAAAAAATGACGAAAAATTGATGAAAAAGTGGCAAAAATGTCACAAGAAATTGACAAAAAATGGACCAAAAAATGACCAAATTGTGACCAAAAAAAAAAAAAATTGACGAAAAAATGACGAAAAAATGACAAAAATGTGACAAAACATTGAGAAAAAAATGACGAAAAATGGATGTAAAAGTGGAAATAATGTCACAAAAATGTCACAAAAATGTCACAAAAATGACAAAAATTTGATAAAAAATTACAAAACATTGACGAAAAAATTGACAAAAAAATGACAAAATGGACAAAATTTGACCCAAAAAATACAAAAATGTGATAAAACATTGACGAAAAAATGACAAAAAATGACAAAAATGTGACAAAAAAGTGACAAAACATTGAGAAAAAAATGACGAAAAATTGATGAAAAAGTGGCAAAAATGTTACAAAAATGTCACAAAAAATGACAAAAATTTGCTAAAAAATGACAAAAAATTTATGGAAAAAATTGACGAAAAAAAAAAAAAGTGACAAAAAATGACAAAAAAACGGGACAAAATTTGATCCAAAAAATACAAAAAATTGACAAAAAATGACAAAAAAATGACAAAAATGTGATAAAAAATGACGATTTTTTTTTTTTTTTACAAAATTTGACCAAAAAAATACAAAAATTGACAAAAAAATGACAAAAAAATGACAAAAAAATGACAAAAATGTGAAACAAATTCACGAAAAAGTTACAAAAATGAGTTGAACACCCAACAAAAAAATGATGGAAAAAAAAAATCTGACGTGCGGAAAAAGATCCTCTCGGTGCAGGCGGGAGTTAAGAGGTTAAGACACAACACAATCTGTAAAGCGTCTCACCCATGACCCTGTACTTGTGCTGTTTCTTGTTGAACGGGTCCTCGATGCCACAGCGCGGACTCCTCATCACCTCCAGAGTCTGTTCATCCAGCTCTCCTGAAGGGGGCAGCTCGTTTGCCCTCTGAAACACCCTGAATCAGCACAGATTTGTTATACACTGGATGTCTCTTCATAATAATGCACAACAAAGGGATTTACTTAAGGGCTTCAATAATGTCTTCCAGGTTGTCGGGGTCCTGCGAATCCTCCATGTAGCCAAACTTATTCAAATAAGCCTTGAGGGGGAAAAGATAATAATTTATGTATCTTGTTGTTTTGTTTTGCAAAAGGAATAACTTTGGATTTGGTTGACTATAACATACTGGACTCTACAGAGGGTATGCAGATGATGTGTCAGCCTCGTAACAGAAGCTAGATGAGTGTCAAAATTGTGTTTTGTAGCTTTGAACATTGAGGGTTCTGTTTATAATGAAAATGATATAAGTGCATGCCCTTTACATTATTAGCGGGTCACACCTTAATTCTTCATTCTGGGTCCCATCTCATCATGATGAACTGAAGATGGGTCCTCCTGAAGAAACATGATGAGAACCATTGCCTCTAGAGCAGGGGTCCTCAAACTACGGCCCGCGGGCCAAAAAAAAGTCTCTAGCCCATTCCTGTGCGGAGTTAGGATATTTTAACTAAATAACCAGTTTACTCATTCCAGCCACTAGGGGGCAATTTGAATAAATAAAAAATAATTCCAACAGAGGGCACTTACATAAGAGATCAGAATATAAACACATTATAGCCATGTGGTAAATGAAGCTCACCACCACAGAGTGTGGAGAGAATGAATAATAACTACAGTACTTTGAGAAACTTGTGACACAGGCTTGTAAAGCACAATACAAGTGTAAGCAGTTATTACTTTGGTCACATTACATAGTGATGTTTTATTTGAAAATAAAAATAAATTGAAACTAAAACAAAGTGTGAAGACTTGATTACTATTTTTGCAAACCACTACAGTGAAACAAATATGTGCCTGAATCAAGTGTTGATCTTGTGGATGTAGTCGTGGGGACGACTGTGCAGGCGAGTAATCTCCACTTCACAATGAGGCATTTTGCTCTGGGTCATACAAAAACGAAAACAATGATGGAAATGTGACAAAAAATAGAAAAAATGGACGAAAAAGTTACAAAAATGGACAAAAAATTGGCAAGAAAGTGAGAAAAAATTGCTGAAAAATAGAGAAAAAATGGATGAAAATTTGGACAAAAAAGTGATGAAAAAAATCTGCTGATGTGAGGAAAAAGATGAATTTAGTTTTATAGGTCTTAGCTTTCAAATGAGGTGTTACACTGGCCTACTGGATTTGGGTAAAGCTGAACCGGAGAAAATGCTCTCGGTTCAGGCGGGAGTTAAGAGGTTAAGTCAGGTCTAATCCAGAATTCCAGACCAACAAAAGGTCTAACATAGGGTCTATTGTTGGGTGTAAACAAAATCATCTCCATTTAGGAAACACACAAGACCCTGAGTCACTACAGTACACACAGCAAAACTACACCTACCTTTGCTTCTTCTAACTCCGTCCACTGAACCACAGCAGAGAAAGTCCCGGTGACTCTGAGCCACAGCATTAGTCCCAAAAGTCCTTTACAATCCATGTTTTAGTGTTTCAACCCTGCTCCCTTTCCCCCCTCTCTCTCTCTCTCTGGTCCCATGCAGAATCCCCTCTCTCCAGACTGTTTGTTCATCCTCAGGCGGGCCAGTTTTAACTCCAGCCCCAAAACCGTGACTCAGAGATGACCCATGTGTGAAGAATGAGCTTGCAACAGAAACGGAGGCACAGGACAAGAGGCTGCACCATACAGCTGTTCGGACGGGAAACGTTTACGAGAGCTAGTGATTATCGAGAAGTACTGTGCGTAGTAGTTCTAGTAGTAGATGTGCTGTATACACTACTATTAGCAGTTACAGTAGCAGAATTCAGAGTAGTTGTTCTAACCTAAAGTACTCTGACATGAGTGAAATCTATAAGAACTAGTAAATATATCAATAAGTAAGCAGAAACCGACTGAAGTATTAGTGCTGGTTCTACTTTCCAGATATGACTGTCATTACTACTGTCAAAACGGGGAAGACAATCAAAACTCCTAATACTACTACTACAGCTCTTCCTCTGGCACCAATGACAAATTTGACAGCAACTTCTACTTGACTGCTTTATGCATGAACCGAGCACATTTTCTCCAGTCCGGCATTACCCAAATCTAAAACCTTTTTGAAAAAAGCGTAACGATAGCGACAATGACGACGATGACAACGCAACAAAAAAAGTCACAAAAAACCAATGAACAACGGACAGAAAACACAACAAAAAAAGACAAAAACGCTTTGAAAATGTGACAAAAATGCAGTGACAAAACAGTTACAATCAATTTGGCAGGTCTTAGCGTTCAAATGGGGCGTCACAACGGCCATATACCACATTTTGCAATGATAAAAAATAAATAAGGCTAAAGTGCTTTATGCCATTAAACAACAACTGTACAACATTTGACACTATACTACTACTACGACGACAGTGGCGCAGATGGTAGAGCGGGTCGTCTCGTGATCGGAAGGTCGGGGGGTTCGAATCCCACCTCCTGAAAGTGCACACTGTCGTTGTGTCCTTGGGCAAGACACTTCACCCACATTGCCCCCAGTGTCTGCGTACAGTGGTGTATGAATGAGAGTATGAGTGGGTGAGTGGATCCTTGCTGTAAAGCGCTTTGAGTGCCTAATGTAGGTGGAAAAGCGCTGTATAAGTTGAGACCATTTACCATTTACCATACTACTACTACTACTGAAAAAGAGACAAACTCTTGTTCTGCTATTGTACATTTACAGAGTCAAGAGTCCTTAAAGGGGGGGTATTATGCAAAATGGACTTTTTCATGTTATTATGTCATTCCCTCATCAAAAACATGCCTGAAGTGTTGCCTTGGCACATTCACGTATCTTTGAGTAATCTGTAAAAACTCTGATGGCGGCCATTTTAGGGATAGGTTTGCCTGAGTCCTCCTAGGAACGCCCCCACCTCCTGGAGACGCCTCCGAGCTTTCGTCACCAGCCGAGTAACCAAGCACTGCTCCTCAGCAGAACCCCCTCCCCACTGATGCCACAGACAGCGTGTGGAGGGGGTGTGTCGGAAAGGCTCAGAGGTTCTTAAAGAGACAGAGGCCTATTTCAAGACATTCACTACAGCCATTTTGAGAGAGACATTTTATACAAGTCAGTTATTCTAATTTACTGCATTTACAGACCAACAGAAGGTTTGGTCATCATTGTAGTGTGATATAGACTGGTGCTATGTGACTGAAAAAAGCATAATACCCCCTCTTTAAAACAGATGTTACCCATAATCCTTTGCTCTGGGACACATGTTGAGAACAGCTGTTTACCCTCTACTGGGGTCCATCCTTTCCCCTCTGAGTGGAAGGAGACGGACAAACACAGGGAGAACATGGACACCCGTTACCTTCCCCTTACCTAATGACTGGAAGTAAAGAGGATAAAAAAAATAAATCGATTGGACTGTCAATGGGAACCGTAAACGTATCATAGTACTTTTTCTGAGTGGTATGTGGGTGATTGTGAATGGAAGATCAGTTTGTAGTAGAAAGCAGCCCTCACTGCTTTGTTGTAGCAGCTCGCAGACATAAGAGAGGAGCAGTGGAGCGTGGGTAAGCAGGAATGTGGAGGTCCGGTGCGAGCCAAAAATGATCTGTGAGTTTTGTCGAATCATCACAAACAGAGTTCATCTTCCAAGTGATAAAAACATGACAGGCTCTCTCTCTCTCACGTGGATATTTATAACTGCGACCAGGGGCGGACTGGCCATGTGTCCATTCTGGAAGAGCACAGACGGGCCACCGGCTCTAGGGCCACCGGTCTGGCCTCTGACTTTACCTGACCCTTAACCGAGCTTTACCCAAATCTAAAAGCTTGAGCTCGTAACTCCCGCCTGAACCGAGAGGATCTTTTTCCTCACGTCATCAGATTTTTTTCCATCATCTTTTTGTTGGGTATTCAACTCATTTTTATAACTTTATTTGTCATTTTTTTGGGTCATTTTTTTGGGTCATTTTTTGGGTCATTTTTTTGGGTCATTTTTTGTCAATTTTTTATCACATTTTTGTCAAATTTTTGTCTTTTTTGTCATTTTTTTTGTTACTTTTTTGTCATTTTTTTGTCAAATTTTTGTCAACTTTTTGTCACATTTTTGTAAAAAAAAAAATGTTATTTTTTGTCACTTTTTTGTCATTTTTTTGTCAATTTTTTATCCAATTTTTGTCACATTTTTGTAATTTTTTTGTAATTTCTTTTGTCATTTTTGTGACATTTTTGCCACTTTTTCATCAATTTTTCGTCACTTTTTTGTCACATTTCCATCATTGTTTTCGTCTCAGTTTTGTCGCTATTTTCACACCTTTTTCTCCAGAAGCTTTTGGATTGGGGTAAAGCCAAACTGGAAAAAATGTGCTCGGTTCAGGTGGGAGTTAAGGGGTTAAAAGAAAAGCATCCAAAAACGCACTGGAAAAGCAACAAAAAAGTTACAAAATGTGACGACAAAGCAATGAAAAAAGTGATGAAAAAACAATAACATGAAAAAACCCCTGAAAAACAAGAGACGAAAACACAACGAAAAAGTGACAAAAACCCGACAAAAATGCAGCGACAACGTGACAAAAAGTTACCATCACTTTTCTAGATTTTATCTTTCAAACGAGACAGTGTTGCTCTCCAGTCAAGAAGCTTTTACTGGAGAAAATGCTCTCGGTTAAGGCGGGGGGTCAGAGGTTAACGTATGTATTTGTGGAAGTGTCACATTTACGCTAATTTGGGCCAGGCTGACCAGAGTCCAGGGCTGTTTTTCGGTCCCAGTCCGCCCCTGACTGCGACATGCCTTTACAGCGTGATGTTGCTTCATATATATATCATTCTGGTTTACATTAAAGGTTTCTGAATCATTAGTCCTGTTTAAAATCATTCGTCATCCCCATTGTTCCAAATAGGGACCATATAAAGTCTGTACAAAACATATCACTTTGACGTGTCCTGGTTTTACTGCAATAAAAGTGCTCGATTTGCCAACATTACTTCAGAGTCAGTTCTGAGTCATTTGAGAAGCGCATGAGTAAACCTCACTAAATAACTTCCAGATCCACATCCTGTTTTCCCAACGCCGGAAAATGTTGAGTTTTTACAAAGTCATCAACCGAAAACTCCCTTTTTACTGTAATTTACCAGCGTTGTGTTCAATCTGAAGTCAACATTTTACTGGGAAATACACTCACCTAAAGAGAAGTCGCTACGAAAACAGGCCACACACGCTAATGGACCTTTAGTTTTAGTTTTAATACAGCAAGAAAAGATCCGGTGCTGTATTAGTTTTTCACCGAGATCTCGTGTTGATGATGGGAGAGTGACCACAGCAGCGGTTCAAAACAAACCACTCTTTCACAATGTGAGCTTGATGAATCCTGGCATTGTTACATATCTCAGAATATGTCCGCGCCATCAGGGAAAAAGTAATCCACTGATGAAATAACCTGGAGCCTGTTAGATCCAGTTGTCAGTATCTTCATGAAGTTTGTTGGTAGCTTTCTGGGTTGTACAAGCTCCAAACTGGAGGGGGAGCAGTTGTGCAGCGAAGGGCCCTGTGCACGAAACTGACCTCAGTCGACTGGAACTGACCAGAAGACTTGTTGTAGCCCTAAAAACATAGCGATGGTGTATTTTCTATTTTCCCAAACATCTTAAAATATGGCAATTATTTTTGGTTTGTACTAAAAACAAAGTGCTATGGGGAAAGACAGCCTTCAACTATAACAGAGTTACAGTAATATATACATCTTTTTTTCCCTATTTAAAAAAAAAAAAACTTACTCTGATCTCATGGGTATAATCAGATTTGATCTTGATCCAGGCCTGGCTCTGGCTCTGGCTCTGGCTCTGGCTCTGGCTCTGGCTCTGGTGGATCTTGGAAGGTCAAATATTTGAGTTGGTTCTTGGAAAGACATATATTTTATGAAGTGGCTCTCTTCGCGTAAAAGATTGGTATGAAGTTTGTGAACCACTGCACGAAAGGATTTGAAAATGCTGTGTTGTTACACTAAATGTCCACAAGGGGCCACTCAAGGCTGCCCTATTACATCAGAGCTGTAGAACTTTAAATCTCATGAATAATGAACAGAATGAGGTAATAAACTTTGGCAACAGCAGAAAACGGTACTTGAGCTATGAAGTAGTCTCATAGTGGATGATATTCTAATTATATGACGAGCACCTGTATTTGTCATTTACACTTTAGCTCCAGTGCATTTTATGTAAATGTATGTTATTCAGCAGCTGTGGGTCTCTGCTATAGTTAACATTTACTATAGTAAAGCAGTCGCAATTGAGGCAATGGCAATATTTTGGTCACCACGAGATGGCGACATTATCATCTGTATGTTCCATTGTGTGAAGAGGTGTTGTAGGAGCCAGAAATGGACTTGCAAATAACTTCATAAATATGTTTGAGTGGGGGGATTCTGCCGCCATCTAGTGGGCGCTTTGAAGAACGCCTTGAAGAAATAAAGGGCAAAGGCTGTCTGCAGAAGGTGTGGCTGCAGCAGGAAGACACAGTCTTCGACCTCCACTGCTGCCTTAGTTAATCTTCCTTTTATCAAAGCAATCATTATTTCTGCTCAAGTGCTTCAATTTGTATATGCGCCTCTTTAATTTCTGTAATAAATGCCGTTACCATTTTTGAAATCTTTTTTGTCTACCACACTGCAAAAAGTAACTAGATTAGATCAGTATAAATGTCTCAATTTGAGCACAATAATCCACATTTTAGTTGTTTTGACTAGTTAAGAAGTTGTTGGGCATTTGTCCTAGATTATTTCACTTGTTCTAAGATGTTTCTTACTCTTTTCGATACATTTCATCCTTATTTCAGGTCATTTTTTTGCCAATGGAGTAAGAAAAACGGTCTTATCTCATTGGCAATTTTACTTTCTTATTTCAAGCGAGATTTACCCTAGAACTGGTCTGAAATGTCCTCAAACAAGCAAAGTAAACTTGGTACGATCAGGAAAAGTGTCTAAATGAGTGATACAATGCTTGATATTTACTTTTTGCAGTGCAGTTTATTTTATTTTATGTGGAGCGTCAGACATTTTTGCCAGCCACCAAGGATGATAAGGTTGAAAAACTGACACTACAGGTGGACCAAAGCATTATTACTGTTTAGACAGTTTTATTGTAATAATTAGACCTCAAACTACATTATTATTTTCACATATATTTTAATTGTGCAGTTATTTATTGGCATTTTATTTTCTGTCATTTCAAACTTGTTACAATACTTGATCCAACCTTCATTAAATTACCTCTGGAGCTTCATGACTCGTCTCTCTTCCTCTGGTTGATTGGATCAAGATCAAGAACAGATAAAGAAGAAGCACTTTAAGCCACACTGAAGCTACATGTTGCTAAACGTCACAGGAGCAACTGTTGGAAAAACTATAACAAGTGCGATACAAACGTGCTCTCGCTGGAGTTTCATCAAAATAAGGCACTAAAGCAGAACAGGCAGCATCTTCATGGAGCTGGGCTGTCGATTTCCTGCTCCAAATGAAGCATCAAAGCTGAAATGTGAGGCTGAAAGGCTTTAAACAACAATTGAACATAACTTTTATTGTAGAGTTTTCAGTCCCCTCTGTGGGTTTAAGCGTGTTTTGGTCGTTTTCCTCGGTCAATATCTATTCCCAGTCATCTGTTGGAAGGGAATAGAAGCCTCCACAGGTCCGCCTCCACTGCTCTTCGGGCTTCTTGTCGATCCGGACCCTGTTCTTGGTCAGTTCTCTGAGTTCGGAGACGAGCGCGTCAGGCAGAGGCTTCACAAAGTCGGTGTCCAGCGACTCCATTATCTCCAGCACCTCCAGCTCCTTCAGAGAGGCCAGGCTCAGGAACGCGTCCTCAGAGACCTGATAATGCATCAGGCGCAGAGTCTTCAGCCTGGGGAAGAGCTGCGGGATGAGCGCCATCTCTGAACGTGGGCCCAGAGGGGGATCGTCATACACCTCATGAGGGTCAAAGGGCACGACCACCTCCAGTTTCAGGTGGCAGAGGTTCGGGAGCTGCGCACACAACGTAGTCATGTCATCAGAGTCGATATAATACGTCCGGAGGGAGAGGTGAGTCACCGAGGAGGGGATTGATCCAACAAAATTACTATGTTCTGTACCGTCCAGCGTCAAAGAGGTGAGGGTGGGCAGGTCCCTCAGCCAGGCAGACAACTTACGGGATTGGTCTTCAAAATAACTTTCATCTACAGAGCAGCAAACAATGGCCAGGCTCTGCAGAAAGGGCAGCTCGCTCAGCATCTTCATCATGTCCATCGGGAAATTCTTTGTTTCGCAGTCCAAAAGCTCCAAGCTGGAGAGGGAGCAGTTGTGCAGAGGAGCCAGGTCTGATATCTGGCCCTCAAAGCACATGTTTGTGTCGCCGGACAGGGAGAGGTGCTGCAGCTGAGGTAGAGATGAGAGGAAGAAATGCAGGACATTGACCGGATGGAGGACAAGAGTGTAGTGGAAAACCAGAGACTTGAGCTTCTTTAACGATGATTCAGGCGGGAACGCAGCGGGGGGACAGTAAACGTGGTCAATATTACTTTGGCACAATCTGAGGTGCTTCAAACGCGGAGGCAAGACGGGGGATAAATCTTCCAAACGTACATTATAGGGTAGCGCTAGATGCAGATGCTCCAAGTTGCTAAAACTCTTTAAATCCTGTATCTGCTTGTCACTATCACTCCATCCATGCATGAAGAGGGCGTTTATAATCAGAGTGGTTAATCCCGGGAGCTCTTTGGCGACGTGTGCCAACGTCATGTGAGAGAATATCCGGGCGGAGGTCACTCTCCAGCGGCGGAGCGCGCTCCAGTAGTCCTCTCCATACGCCTCTCCTCTCTTCAGCATCACGGTCCTGTTCCTCCACAGAGCGTCATCCACCAGGTCTCTGAAGGATTTACAGGAGGCTCTGACCGTCAGTCTGTCCGAGAGAGAGAGATGTCTGAACACGAGGGTCCACACCTCAGCGGGGAGACACGGAGTGCACATGTTTATTCACACACACACCGCTCCAAGAGGTTTTGGAAACTGCAAGACGTCACCGTGGTAGATTTTCTTCTTCTTCCGAGGACGAGACCGAAGTCATGCGCCCCCTAGTGCACGGGAATGACACAGTGAAGTTGCAACATTATTAGTATTTTTCTTGCCAACAAATTTACTGGCTCAACCTCTTAACCTCTTACCACCCGCCAAAACAAAATGCATTATCTCCTCTTTGCCATTGTCGTCACAGCTGATTTTTTCTGTCATGAAGAGCTGTTTATTTAAATCACAGCTCTTTTACCACACAAGGGCAGCAATGCTCTGTTTGTAAAAATTATTTTGACCCACCGTAGAACTATTATCGTCTATAAAATACATTTGTGTTGCCCACTAAAGCCTCGGACGTGACGGCATGTTCATAACACCTATAGTCAAGCGTTCCTTACTGTTCAGTAGCATATTGCTAATGTTGCATTACATTTGGAGCTATGATAGCCAATATTTTGAAGTTAAGAGATTGCAGCACCATCTACAGATCTATAACTAGGAAACCAAACAATAGTTTACACAGATTAATTAATGTGAGCAAATATGCCAGAAGAAATCTTCCCACATCAGCATGTGTTAGCATTACAACTGGCAACAAGCTTCTGGAAAAAGCCACTTCTCTATAATCACACAGTGATCATTGGCTGATATTTCTACTCCCTACACAATGGACAACTTGTTATCAATGATTAATAATGTGAGCAAACGCCAGAAGAAACCTGCCCACATGCTAACGCATGTTAGCATGTGGGCAGCATGTGTTAGCATGTTAACACATGCTAACATGCTAACGCATGTTAGCATGTGTTAGCATTACAACTGGCTACGAGCTTCTGGACAAACTCACTTCTCTATCATCACACGGCTATTCTTGGGTGATATTTCTACTTCCTACACAATGTACTGCATGTTGTCAATGATTACATACCTTCCACTTGACGTCCACGGTGATTTTCTTGAAGATATGACACTTCAGATTGAAACACACGATCTCATTCCATTAGAGTAACGCGGACAGGACGTCGTTTTACACTGCACGGAAGTATCATGGCGGATTCGTGACGTCAGCGTGAAAAGGGCCTATAAAGTGCAGCTGATACAGAGATTATTGCACATGTTACTTCACAGTCTTATTGTACAGTCTGACAGCAGTGGGGATGAAGGCTTTGCGGTAGCGCTCCGTCCTGCACTGAGGGTGTCTCAGTCTGCCACTGAGAGAGCTGCTCAGCTCTTCTACAGTCCTGTGCAGTGGGTGGGAGGTGTTGTCCATGATGGAGGTGAGCTTGGCTAACACCCTCCTGTCCCTCACCTCCTCCACCGAGTCCAGGGGGCAGCCCAGGACGGAGCTGGCCCTCCTGACCAGCTTGTTCAGTCTGTTCTTGTCCCGCTCTGTGCTGCCCGAGGCCCAGCACACGGCAGCGTAGTGGAGAGCAGAGGCCACCACAGAGTCATAAAAAGTCCTGAGCAGAGGCCTGCTCACTCCGAAGGACCTCAGTCTCCACCGAGTGTAGCATTAGCGGCTCACAGACCGAGTGTAGCATTAGCGACTCACAGACCGAGTGTAGCAATAGCGGCTCGCAGACCGAGTGTAGCAATAGCGGCTCACACACCGAGTGTAGCAATAGCGGCTCACACACCGAGTGTAGCATTAGCGGCTCACAGACGGAGTGTAGCATTAGCGACTCACAGACCGAGTGTAGCATTAGCGGCTCACAGACCGAGTGTAGCATTAGCGACTCACAGACCGAGTGTAGCAATAGCGGCTCACAGACCGAGTGTAGCATTAGCGACTCACAGACCGAGTGTAGCATTAGCGGCTCACAGACCGAGTGTAGCATTAGCGGCTCACAGACCGAGTGTAGCATTAGCGACTCACAGACCGAGTGTAGCATTAGCGGCTCACAGACCGAGTGTAGCATTAGCGACTCACAGACCGAGTGTAGCATTAGCGACTCACAGACCGAGTGTAGCAATAGCGGCTCACAGACCGAGTGTAGCATTAGCGGCTCACAGACCGAGTGTAGCAATAGCGGCTCACAGACCGAGTGTAGCATTAGCGGCTCACAGACCGAGTGTAGCAATAGCGGCTCACAGACCGAGTGTAGCAATAGCGACTCACAGACCGAGTATAGCAATAGCGGCTCACAGACCGAGTGTAGCAATAGCGGCTCACAGACCGAGTGTAGCATTAGCGGCTCACAGACCGAGTGTAGCAATAGCGGCTCACAGACCGAGTATAGCAATAGCGGCTCACAGACCGAGTGTAGCAATAGCGGCTCACAGACCGAGTGTAGCAATAGCGACTCACAGACCGAGTGTAGCAATAGCGGCTGACAGACCGAGTGTAGCATTAGCGGCTCACAGACCGAGTGTAGCATTAGCGGCTCACAGACCGAGTGTAGCATTAGCGGCTCACACACCGAGTGTAGCATTAGCGGCTCACAGACCGAGTGTAGCATTAGCGGCTCACAGACCGAGTGTAGCATTAGCGGCTCACAGACCGAGTGTAGCAATAGCGACTCACAGACCGAGTGTAGCATTAGCGGCTCACAGACCGAGTGTAGCATTAGCGGCTCACAGACCGAGTGTAGCATTAGCGGCTCACAGACCGAGTGTAGCAATAGAGGCTCACAGACCGAGTGTAGCATTAGCGGCTCACACACCGAGTGTAGCATTAGCGGCTCACAGACCGAGTGTAGCAATAGCGACTCACAGACCGAGTGTAGCATTAGCGGCTCACAGACCGAGTGTAGCAATAGCGACTCACAGACCGAGTGTAGCATTAGCGGCTCACAGACCGAGTGTAGCATTAGCGGCTCACAGACCGAGTGTAGCATTAGCGACTCACAGACCGAGTGTAGCATTAGCGGCTCACAGACCGAGTGTAGCATTAGCGGCTCACAGACCGAGTGTAGCATTAGCGGCTCACAGACCGAGTGTAGCAATAGCGGCTCACAGACCGAGTGTAGCATTAGCGGCTCACAGACCGAGTGTAGCATTAGCGGCTCACAGACCGAGTGTAGCATTAGCGGCTCACAGACCGAGTGTAGCATTAGCGACTCATGCAGACCGAGTGTAGCATTAGCGACTCACAGACCGAGTGTAGCATTAGCGGCTCACAGACCGAGTGTAGCATTAGCGACTCACAGACCGAGTGTAGCATTAGCGGCTCACAGACCGAGTGTAGCATTAGCGGCTCACAGACCGAGTGTAGCATTAGCGGCTCACACACCGAGTGTAGCATTAGCGGCTCACAGACCGACTGTAGCATTAGCGGCTCACAGACCGAGTGTAGCAATAGCGGCTCACACACCGAGTGTAGCATTAGCGGCTCACAGACCGAGTGTAGCATTAGCGGCTCACAGACCGAGTGTAGCATTAGCGACTCATGCAGACCGAGTGTAGCAATAGCGACTCACAGACCGAGTGTAGCATTAGCGGCTCACAGACCGAGTGTAGCATTAGCGGCTCACAGACCGAGTGTAGCATTAGCGGCTCACAGACCGAGTGTAGCATTAGCGACTCACAGACCGAGTGTAGCAATAGCGGCTCACACACCGAGTGTAGCATTAGCGGCTCATGCAGACCGAGTGTAGCAATAGCGGCTCACAGACCGAGTGTAGCATTAGCGGCTCACAGACCGAGTGTAGCATTAGCGACTCACAGACCGATTGTAGCATTAGCGGCTCACAGACCGAGTGTAGCATTAGCGGCTCACAGACCGAGTGTAGCAATAGCGGCTCACACACCGAGTGTAGCATTAGCGGCTCATGCAGACCGAGTGTAGCATTAGCGGCTCATGCAGACCGAGTGTAGCATTAGCGGCTCATGCAGACCGAGTGTAGCAATAGCGGCTCACAGATCGAGTGTAGCAATAGCGACTCACAGACCGAGTGTAGCAATAGCGGCTCACAGACCGAGTGTAGCATTAGCGGCTCACAGACCGAGTGTAGCATTAGCGGCTCACAGACCGAGTGTAGCATTAGCGGCTCACAGACCGAGTGTAGCATTAGCGACTCACAGACCGAGTGTAGCATTAGCGGCTCACAGACCGAGTGTAGCAATAGCGGCTCACAGACCGAGTGTAGCATTAGCGGCTCACAGACCGAGTGTAGCATTAGCGGCTCACAGACCGAGTGTAGCATTAGCGGCTCACAGACCGAGTGTAGCATTAGCGGCTCATGCAGACCGAGTGTAGCAATAGCGACTCACAGACCGAGTGTAACATTAGCGGCTCACAGACCGAGTGTAGCATTAGCGGCTCACAGACCGAGTGTAGCATTAGCGGCTCACAGACCGAGTGTAGCATTAGCGGCTCACAGACCGAGTGTAGCATTAGCGACTCACAGACCGAGTGTAGCAATAGCGGCTCACACACCGAGTGTAGCATTAGCGGCTCATGCAGACCGAGTGTAGCATTAGCGGCTCATGCAGACCAAGTGTAGCATTAGCGGCTCATGCAGACCGAGTGTAGCATTAGCGGCTCATGCAGACCGAGTGTAGCAATAGCGGCTCACAGATCGAGTGTAGCATTAGCGGCTCACAGACCGAGTGTAGCATTAGCGGCTCACAGACCGAGTGTAGCATTAGCGACTCACAGACCGAGTGTAGCAATAGCGGCTCACACACCGAGTGTAGCATTAGCGGCTCATGCAGACCGAGTGTAGCATTAGCGGCTCATGCAGACCAAGTGTAGCATTAGCGGCTCATGCAGACCGAGTGTAGCATTAGCGGCTCATGCAGACCGAGTGTAGCAATAGCGGCTCACAGATCGAGTGTAGCAATAGCGACTCACAGACCGAGTGTAGCAATAGCGGCTCACAGACCGAGTGTAGCATTAGCGGCTCACAGACCGAGTGTAGCATTAGCGGCTCACAGACCGAGTGTAGCATTAGCGGCTCACACACCGAGTGTAGCATTAGCGGCTCACAGACCGAGTGTAGCAATAGCGGCTCACAGACCGAGTGTAGCAATAGCGGCTCACAGACCGAGTGTAGCAATAGCGGCTCACAGACCGAGTGTAGCATTAGCGGCTCACACACCGAGTGTAGCATTAGCGACTCATGCAGACCGAGTGTAGCATTAGCGACTCACAGACCGAGTGTAGCATTAGCGGCTCACAGACCGAGTGTAGCATTAGCGACTCATGCAGACCGAGTGTAGCAATAGCGTCTCACAGACCGAGTGTAGCATTAGCGGCTCACACACCGAGTGTAGCATTAGCGGCTCACAGACCGAGTGTAGCAATAGCGGCTCACAGACCGAGTGTAGCAATAGCGGCTCACAGACCGAGTGTAGCAATAGCGGCTCACAGACCGAGTGTAGCATTAGCGGCTCACACACCGAGTGTAGCATTAGCGACTCATGCAGACCGAGTGTAGCATTAGCGACTCACAGACCGAGTGTAGCATTAGCGGCTCACAGACCGAGTGTAGCATTAGCGACTCATGCAGACCGAGTGTAGCAATAGCGTCTCACAGACCGAGTGTAGCATTAGCGACTCATGCAGACCGAGTGTAGCATTAGCGACTCACAGACCGAGTGTAGCATTAGCGGCTCACAGACCGAGTGTAGCATTAGCGACTCATGCAGACCGAGTGTAGCATTAGCGGCTCACAGACCGAGTGTAGCATTGCTTTCCTGAACAAAACAATTACATACAAAAAGATGACAGGACACTGTGTTTGGAGGAAGCTGCCACGCCCATTTCGAAGTGATGATGGGAGGAATCAAGAACATACAGACAAACATGGCTTACCACCACCGATTATTTTCCGAGTGGTGGAGCTATATGCGAGAAAAAGAGCTGCAGTGTCCGCATGTTCACCGCCCACTACCCCACAACCCCCCTCCAGGCCGCGGAGTCGATCTGGTTGGAGGAAAATGTGCGTCTCCACCCACTTAAATGCAATAAGTCTGGAGTGGCAAGATCCCAAAGTGTGCTTCTACTGAGCACAAAATGTCACGCTTTCGTTTGTGTTTTGAGACACAAGATCGGGCCCAATAATTACCCAGACCCGAGCCCTGAACCCTAAACCCCTAACCCTAACCTTAACCCTTACCCTAATCTAAACCCAATCCTAACCCTAAAACCAAATCTGGACCCTCAAACAGTCCTTCAAATAATAAGTATCCGCACTTTCCGAATATATCGTCACTCTGTTAAAAACTCACACTGGTCCTCACAATGTCGTAATAACAAGAACACGCACACACACACGGACGCGCACGTACACACACACAGACGCGCACGTACACACACACAGACGCGCACGTACACGCACACAGACGCGCACGTAGACGCGCACGTGCACGCACGCACGCACGCACGCACGAAATATGGCTCAGTGTTACTAGCCTGGCAAAAGCCAGACTGACTTTATTTATGTATTTATAAATACATATAAAGATTGAAAAGGGTTCAGTGTCAGAATGTGTTGTACTTGGACAGTTTTCAATATCTTCAAAAACTTCTTGGACTATTCTAAGAATACCTTCAGCATGTTTGTATGCAAAGACTGGAAGGTGTGACGTTATGTAAGACACATCAAATATTCTGGGACTGTGCTCAATAGCGGCCTCAATGAGTTCTACACCAAAACCAGTACAAGCAGTTTTACTAGTACAGAGGTGTGTTTCTTCATGAAGCAAATTGTCTTGGTATTGCTCCAACAAATCTCTTAACAGCACTCTGTCATCATCGGTCACCTCTCTACTTTTAGTGACTACAGGTGCTTTGCTTTGGGGTTGCTCATACAAAGGTAAAGGCTCCTTGCACCCGTCAGGATGACAGACACATTTTAAGTGACAATAAGTACAGCACAAATGTCCAGGAAGAACAGAAGAGGGATCTTTATCAAAATGACTGTATAAAGCTTTTCGAAAGCATGTACTCTGGCCTAGGTTTAGCAGCTCTTTCACTGTGTGACCCACATTTGTATGTTGTTTAATACAGTAAACCACAGCATGTGATTGTGCCCCATTTCTGCCCGCCCTGCCGATCTCCTGAACAATAGCTTCCACATCCGCAGGCACACCGTACAAAACGACATGGGATACAGTAGGAAAATTTAAGCCCATACCAAGAGCAGTTGTGGCCACAACAACTCTACAATTGCCTTCTCCGCTAAAAGAGGATATCACATGACTTTTATGCGGTGGAAGTGTTTTGCTATGATACATGCCAATAAGTGCGTTCTCAAGCTTGTGTTCTGGATCCCTGTCAACCCAAGAATCCTCACCCAACTCAGCTTTTAAGTAGCTGAAGACTCCCGAAACAGCTTTTAATGTACGACAGTAAATTATTATGTGAGACATTGAAAGTCCTTTGCCCTTAATCTCCTCTACAATCCAGTCCAGACTGTCCAGGTAAGGTCCAGAAATACGTCGGACTCCGAGTCTGATGTTCCATCTGTTAGGGCTTTCTGTCAGAACCATTGCGTTGTCCAGAAGTAGCTGCCTTTTCACCCTTGTTCTTGATTCAAGGTCCGCAGAAGCTGTCAGTGCCAATATAGGTGTACCTGAGAAAAAAAATAAGCATTTGTAATACTGCATTAAAAATATGAATATTTTAGCAAAGATTACAAAAATCATTCATCAATAACTAGGTAGGGGGGTGGGAGCACTATCAGTCCTACATGTTTTCCTGAATATGAAAAATATTTACCATGAATAGGCAAAATTATGTCATTGTTACTTAGATATTAACATAGTACATACAAGTAACTTAGCCTAAATATTACATATTTCATAATATTCCTCCAATTACTCCACAACATAGTATTGCAGCCATAATCAGTGTAATCATGCTGGATTACTTTGTAGTTCATATTTAGAGTGTAACCATTTAATAATTAAAATCTCACCAGCTTTGATCAAGGATCGCAGTTCACCCAGCCTTGAGAAAGTCTCTCTGAAAGCACGCTTGCCCTTTTCAGCGTGGCCCCTGGTAATAAAAGCATTTGCGTTAGCATGTTAACATTTTTAGTCTAGGTAATAGCGTTACATCTGGTAATTTGTGCAGAAACAGAGAAAACGTACCATTTGTATGTATGGTGAACCTCGTCCACGACGACGCCAACAAGATCCTTTTGGCTAGACAACAAGTTACGCCACTTATCATTTAGCAGCCAAGCCTCCGGACTGCCAAACAACAGCTGAGCTTGACCGCTGAAAATGTCTTTGTCACTGCGTTCGCCAAGCTGCATGGCAGTGACCCCAAGTTTACTGGCCTCCTTTACCTGTTACTCCATCAAAGCCACGAGTGGAGAAACAACAACCACGACCGGATTCGCGTATATTTCCATTTTCTTAGCTACGAGTGGAGCAAGCTGATAAATCAGACATTTTCCAAATCCTGTCGGGAGAGTGGCAAAGACGTCGTTTTTTAAAAGAAAAGCCCTCAGAGCAGCTTCTTGTTGTGGCTTTAAGGTCAGGTCCAGCTCATTTAAAACAGAAGAAAGGGCACTGGTAAAAGATCGCTGTATCGCGGCCGCCGCCATCTTCACTGTTTTGGTTGCGGGAGGAGCACAGGTGTTTATGGGAAATCTTGGCGCGGCAGATGACGTACGGTTAACTCCCGCCTCCCGCGCTATGATTGGCTCTGCCTGGTTTTGCCGGAGTCAGCGAGATTCAAATCACACAATTCCAGACTGTCTCCCCATGTATCTCTTAACATGGAGGAGCAGTCTGGCTTGTGCCAGGCTACAGTGTTACAGTGTTTGTCCCATTATTTCATCTTAATATACTTGAATAATTAATATTATGTTGTATAATTGTTAATTAATATTTTATGTTTATGTATTTTCCAAAGGTTTTTAAGTAAAATGTTTACTTGAATGTGTGTCTTGTAATTTGAAAATAACACTGTGAAATAAGTGTGAAATATTGAAGGGACATATGGTTTATTGCAAAATGAATCACACTTTACTTTAGCGGCAGAGACACTTTTTCAGTTTCCTTTTTCCTGCAGGGGAAAACACACTCATCTTAAACTCGATGCCCAGATTAGCATCTGATGATTAGCATCGAGTTTCTTCTTGTTTTGACAAGACGCTTGTCAAAACAAGCTTCATTCCAAATTCATCAACTGGCAAAAGTAAAACCTGTTTTGTCACGGCAGCACTTGGAGATTTTAATGCATCCTTTTCTGAGTAACCGTCTCGATGATTGTAATGTATGTATGTGGGGCTGAACCAGACCTCTCTCGCCCGACTCCAGCTGGCACAAAACGCTGCCGTTTGACTCTTGACGGGCACAAAAAGAGGGAGCGCATATCTCTTATTTTAAAATCTTTGCACTGGCTCCCCGTCTGCTTCTGTATTGAGTTTAAAATTCTGTTATTTAGACCATTGGTTCTCAAGCTTTTGGAGCCGCGACCCTGATTATAACTAATTATTAATTATTAGCCTACATAATTCTTAAAAAAACAAATGGATAAAATAAAAGTCATTAAATTCCGAACAAATAATAGCACTGCTACAATAAAATATTAGATTATATGCTAATAAAAATATGTATATTTTATCTACATGATCTGGCGACCCCCCAAATTTGTCTCGCGACCCCCTTTAGACCATTTGTCCAGGGCTTTTGATAGTGATTGACATTTGACTTTGTAATGTTTTTCTCATTGCCTTTGTATTTGTTTATATTGTGATTTTTTTTTTCCTTTTAACTGATGTTCTGTTTTGTAAATGAGGGATCATGTCTCAAAACTGGCCATAGAATTACAATTCCCAGGATTTTCTAAATCTATGAGATGTTTAATTCAGGTTCATCAGTCTAAAGTATTATTTATAAGCTTTCTTTTCTTAAGTGAATAGGCATGTGCTGTATTGACTTATGAACCTCAGAGTCAGCACTGCTATAGCAACACTCAATCAACAAAGGGCATTATTCTACAACGCAATAAGTAACATTAGAAATAAGCTAAATTCTTCTTGAAATAAGTCAATTTTCCTCTGACTTGTGTCACTAATTTCAAGAAATCTGTCAGTGTCAAGTATTTTAACACGCAAGATAAAAAATCTCATCTGACTCAAAATTAGATTGGAAAAACAATCTTAAATTAGCCTACTTGAAAAAAGATGTACTGCAAACCGGACGACTGAGCACCTGAATATAAGCCGAACTAACAAAATCTATAAAGATTTTTATTTTTCACATACATAGGCCACTCTGGTCTGAGCCGCAGCTGTCCACACTGTGACAAGCACATTTGAAGCACAATCAGCGCAACGGAAATACTGGACTTTTCTCTTTGTGTGTGGTCAAATTCTCAGAGAACAACGACCTACATTTACTTTTATTAACCTCTTAGTCTCAGAGCTTGGATATTGGCGTTTGGTCACATTTGAGCCCAACCCACTCTGAGTGACTGTGATTTGATTGGTTTCAGAGTTACACTGTAGGTCACTAAAATACATATTGACACTGAATATTGAGCCCTTTATAGAAGAGAAACCATGAGATGAAATACCCGCCATTGAAATCAAGGCTGGAGGCTAATATCAAAGCAGCGCATCGACAAGTGAGTCAACTGACAGACGAGTAAATCTTCTGTTCGCCACTCAACCAGCGAAAGTGTACGTTCAGACCCACCAAGGCTGGAAACTGAACAGTGCTGGAAAGCATATGGGAGAAGGAGGCAGCACACAACAGTGATGCACAGTGGCTGGTGGCTCTGAGAGAAGACCACAGCAACCTCCCTGAACAGAATCCAGTTACCATCACAGTGGCAGACGTCCAAGAAAGAGCCTCAGGTATGAAAAACTGGACAGCTCCAGGCCCTGACATGATACACGCCTACTGGCTTAAGAAACTCACAGCACTCCATGAGCGCTTGGCAGCACAAATGAACCAGCTGCTGAGAGATGGGAATCACCCTGAATGGTTAACCGAAGGGCGCACAATCCTGATCCTGAAGGATCCCTCAAAGGGTACAGTCCCATCCAACTATCGGCCAATAACCTGCCTCTCCACAACGTGGAAGCTCATGTCCGGCACCATAGCGGCTAAGATAAGCAGGCACATGGATCAATACATGAGCACAGCTCAGAAGGGAATCGGTAAAGATACCAGAGGTGCCAAACACCAGCTCCTGGTAGACAGAACAGTCGCTCGAGACTGCAGAACCCGACACACTAACCTGAGCACTGCCTGGATTGATTACAAGAAAGCCTACGACTCAATGCCACATACTTGGATCATTGAATGCCTGGAGCTATACAACATCAACAGGACTCTAAGAGCCTTCATTGCAAACTCGATGAGGTTGTGGAAAACCACCCTTGAATGGCAAGCCTCCATCAAATGTGGCATATTCCAAGGAGACGCCCTGTCCCCACTGCTGTTCTGCATAGGTCTGAACCCCCTCAGCCAAATAATCAACAAGACTGGCTATGGACACCAACTCAGGAACGGGGCCACCATCAGTCACCTCCTCTACATGGATGACATCAAGCTGTAGCTAAGAATGAGCGAGACATCGACTCACTGATCCATACCACCCGGATATACAGTGCAGACATTGGGATGTCATTCGGACTAGAGAAGTGTGGTCGGATGGTGACTAAGAGAGGGAAGGTAGTCCACACAGAAGGGGTCTCACTCCCAGAAGGAACAACAGCAGACATTGAGGATGGTTACAAGCACCTTGGAATCCCACAAGCAAATGGCAACCTTGAAGAGGTGACAAGGAAAGCGGCTACGGCCAAATACCTCCAACGAGTAAGGCAGGTCCTAAGAAGCCAGCTCAATGGCAAGAATAGAACAAGTCCCGGACAATAAACAGCTACGCCCTGCCAGTAATCAGATACCCTGCAGGAGTAATAAGCTGGCCAAAGGATGAGATACAGACCACAGATATTAAGACGCGAAAGCTCCTAACCATGCACGGAGGGTTCCACCCCAAATCCAGCACTCTGAGATTGTACGCTAGCCTTAAGGAAGGAGGCCGAGGGCTAGTGAGTGTGAGAGCCACTATCCAGGATGAAACATCCAAGATCCATAAGTACATCAAGGACAGGGGTCCAACAGATGACGTGCTCAGTGAATGTCTCAGACAATGGGGAACAGAAGATAAGACGGTGGAGATCCGGTCATAGGCGGACAAGCCCCTACATGGGATGTACCACCGAAACATAACTGAAGTGGCGGATATCAGGAAATCCTACCAATGGCTGGACAGAGCCGGACAAAGGACAGCACAGAGGCTCATCATGGCTGCACAGGAGCAGGCCTTGAGCACCAGAGCAATAGAGGCCCAGATCTACCACACCAGACAAGACCCCAGGTGTAGACTGTGCAAAGAGGCCAATGAGACAATCCAGCTTTACATCACTGCAGGGTGTAAGATGCTGCAGGGAAAGCTTACATGGAACGCCATAACCAAGTGGCTGGTATAGTGTACAGCAGGGGTCACCAACCTTATTTCAGCTGAGGGCTACTTTAAGAGCATTAAGTTGTTCGAGGGCTACCAGTTAAAAACAAATCCTGAAGACTTAAACGTACACTGTTCACTTATAGGATATTGACCCCATATTATATTAAAATAGCTTTATTTTAAACTCATACTGAGTCACAAGAACCGAAATAACTGTAATTTTAAGAATTAGATTCAAGAAAATGAAGTGTTTTACACTTTAGAAAAAGTCCCAAGGGCTACTGTACATGCCCCAAAGGGCCCCTGGGTGCCCGGGGGCACCACGTTGGTGACCCCTGGTGTACAGGAACATCTGTGCAGAGTATGGGCTTATTCCATTATTGTTATGGTTCAAATAAAGGACACATTCTTTTTACACATGAATGTTCATCATGACACTTTACCTCTAATGTGAATCGAAAGAGAGCTGCACCAAAGTTGGCAAACAGGCTTGACCATAAGACTAAGACAAACATTACCCTGTCAGTAACACACCTCACGTCAGAGTATTTTTATAAAGAGCAGAGCAGTCAGAGACAGCAGAGTAAAGGGACTCAGCGACCATGGCGTTCCGACCGGTGGAAGATTTGACTTGTTTAATTTGTCAGGACATTTTCAAGGAGCCTGTAGTGTTGAGCTGCAGCCACAGCTTTTGCAAAGACTGTCTGAAGAACTGGTGGAGAGAAAAGCCCACAAGAGAGTGTCCTGTTTGTAAGAGAAGATCCTCCAGGAGTGACCCGCCACGAAACCTGGCTCTGAAAAACCTGTGTGAGGCCTATGTCCAGCAAAGAGAGCAGAAGACTCCAGAAGAGCAGGAGTGTGGAGTGCACTCAGAGAGACTCAAACTGTTCTGTCTGACTGACCAGCAGCCGGTCTGTGTGGTGTGTCGGGACTCGGCCGCTCATAGAAATCATAGATTTAAACCAATTGAGGAAGCAACAAAAGGCTTTAAAAAGAAGCTCTGTGAGTCTCTGAATCCTTTGAAAGACCGCCTTCGCATTGTGGAAAGGTTCAAAGAAAACTGTGAATTTACTTTAGATCACATTGAAGCCCAGTCGTGCCACACAGCAAATCTGATTGAAAAAGAGTTTCTAAAACTGCATGAGTTTCTGTCGGAACAACAAGAGGTCCGGATGAGAGCACTGAAAGAGGAAGAGGAGCAGAAGACTCAGAGGATGAAGGACAAGATGGCGGCCGTGAGCAGAGAGATAGAAGCTCTGTCAGAAAGCATCAGAGCCACAGAGGAGCAGCTCAGCGCGCCAGACGTCTCCTTCCTGCTCCAATACAAGGCTACAGTGGAGAGAGTGCAGCGCTGCCCCCTGCTGGAGGAGGAGCCACAGCTGGAACCAGAGGCTCTGATAGACCAGGCCAAACACCTGGGCAACCTGGCCTTCAACATCTGGACCGACATGAAGAGACTGGTGCAGTTCACTCCCGTCATTCTGGATCCGAACACAGCCCACCCAGATCTCCTCCTGTCCAATGATCTGACCAGTTTCACCCATGGTGATGAACAAGCGCTTCCCAGAAACCCAGAACGAGTGAGGCTCGATTCTACGATCGTCCGCGGTTCAGAAGGTTTCGACTCCGGCTCTCACAGCTGGGACGTTGACGTGGCAGACGGAGATCACTGGGAGCTTGGAGTCGTGACGAAATCAGCCTATCATATCGCAATCACCGATGAGTTCATAGATGACGACGCAGGGTGGTGGTCCCTCCAGTTCTCTGACGGACAATACAGAGCGTTTAACATTGACAAGAAAAAGGAAAGTGTCCTGAAACTGAAATCACATCCTTTAAAGATAAGACTCCACCTCGAATGTAGCAGACGGAGATTGACCTTCTACAACGCTGACACTAACGCCCGCATTCACTCCTTCACCCAACTCTACCAACAAAAGCTCTTCCCAGTTTTCGGAGGTTTAAATCACCTGCTTATTTCCATTCTCCCTCAGAAAATATGACCAAGAATGTGTCAAAAGAGCAGCAAGTCTCAACTGGTGGGTCATGAAGCCTTGTAGTAATTGTATTTTATTTTTCATAAACAGGACTTATTTGTGCCCCCAGATATGAGGTAAATGTGCTTTTACTGATGACCATTGTGATTTTTCAAGGTTTCAACATTTTATACTAGAAGGTCTTGGCTTTTAAATGAGGTATCCTTATGCTTTTAGATTTGAACATGTATAATAACCCTAACCCTAAGCTGGCAGATAACAGGTTAATAACGTTAACATTGAACTGCTGTAACTCATTCATGTACAGTGTGATTGCATCAACGATAAAATAAATTCTGTTCTGGTAACTTACTGAGTGCGTTTGGTGCTTTTCATTCACTCACCTCCCTCATCATTTCAGTGCTCAAATTGACTCCACTTCACTTTTCTTCATTAAAGGTTTTAATGCTCAAGGATTGAATCTGGAAAGTAATCTCTACAAAGGAAAAAAAGCAAATATGCAGAATGGTCCAGTGAGGAAAGTGAAGGAGTGAGTCATGTTTGATCAGGAGTTTGCTGCCATCTACTGGTAAAGTAATGTACATCATGTCATGCATTTTCTGGCAACCTTAAACATGCTTTCTCATGTTTATGACGACCAAATAATGGCAGAATTGTTTTGCTATTTTTCAAAGAATATAAAAGTTAACACAAATTTTTAGTTAGTGCCTGTGTGAAGCCATTTATGGTGAGTTTGTCATTTGTAAATCATAATGAAAAAAGAAAGTACCTGATCAACAGTTTTACACACCCAAGTTTTTTATATTGTGTATTTCCCCCTTTAAAGAGGGGTTATTCTGCTTTTTTCAATCACACAGCACCAGTCTATATCACATTACAATGATGACCAAACCTTCTGTTGGTCTGTAAATGCAGTAAATTAGAATAACTGCCTTGTATAAAATTGCTCTCTCAAAATGGCTGTAGTGAATGTCTTGAAATAGGCCTCTGTCTCTTTAAGAACCTCTGACCCTTTCCGACACGCCCCCTCCACACGCTGTCTGTGGCATCAGTGGGGAGGGGGTTCTGTTGAGGAGCAGTGGTTGGTTACTCGGCTGGTGACGAAAGCTCGGAGGCGTCTCCAGGAGGTGGGGGCGTTCCTAGGAGGACTCGGGCAAACCTATCCCTAAAATGGCCGCCATCAGAGTTTTTACAGATTACTCAAAAATATGTGAATGTGCCAAGGCAACACTTCAGGCATGTTTTTAATGAGGGAATGACATAATACCATGATGTAAAGCTTGAAAAAGTCGATTTTGCATAAACCCCCCCCCTTTAATTCAAGTAGATTTATGTCATTTCCTCCTTAAAACGATTATTCTTTTTCCAGTGCACTTCTTTCAAATGCCAGTGTTATGACCTAATTGGGTGTATTGACAGCATTTCTACCTTTTTTTCCTCCCATTTAACTCTAATAATGTTAAAAGTACTCTGTGATTTGTGTAATAGTGTTTCTCAAAATCATCAGTGACAGGATCAAACACAGCATATGTTCCCTGAGTTCTGGCCAAAAGAAAAACTCTTCCCGTGTGTCGGCCAGAGGGTATAAGGCCAACGTAGATGTATGGGAATGTGTCTCCAGGGCGACGGTAAACTCTGGTGTCACTGAGCCTTTGGTGCAGGTGAAACATTATCCTGACACAGCCCAAGGAGACGGTCTACAACAAAACACAAACTCAACCCACGGAGAGGAGATGGAGGCACCGAAAACTCCCGCGAAAGTCAACTATGTTCATCGGGACGAAATCTGGTAAAAGCACCAGCTCGTGTGTCTAAAAGCTGACATGTGTGTGTTTAGAATTGAGGAATTTAAATTCTTTGTGGCGAACGTGATGCTAGAGTTCTGTTTTGTGAATGTACATAGAATTCCAGCGAAGTACAGTGAGAGCGAGGGCATTGAAATTGTCCCATTTGTGTCGCTAATTCCAAGAAACACTTAAAGGGATATTTGAGGATTTTTTTTTACATAGGGCCTCATTTCCTTGTTATCCCGAGTGTTGTTGATTTCTGGAGATATATTTTTTTATTATTCATGCAGTCCTTATATTTGAAGAGTTTAGTGGTGCTAGGCTAGTGCTAGGCTAGTGCTAGGCTAGTGCATGTCTATGGTAGCTAGTAGCCTGCATTAAAAATCATGGGGTCGTCCTCCAAACGTTGCCATATCTGATTTGTAGAAAGCTCCTTTGTGAATTCCACACGTAGTAATGCTGCCGCAGGTAAATAAACTAGACCCGGTAACCAAGCAGATCACTCCGCCGCCACGTAAATACAACCAGAAAGCTGATGCTGCTCAAATATAAGTTCTTTTAAATGCAAAATTAAGTTTAAGTTAAGTTAAGTCATCTATTGCACATGTTTTTACCACGAACCTGCGCAGACACGGGGAGAACATGCGAACTCCACACAGAAAGGCCCCGTCCAGGTGGGAAACAAACCCGGGACCTTCGAACTGTGAGGCACGAGTGCTAACCACTACGCCACCATGCTGTTAAATATTGTATTTCAAAAATTAGTCAGTCAGCAGCGACGTTTATATGGGTATTCTAGTGTTATAAGTGATTTGCCTCAGGTGCACTGTGCTTGGGTCAGACTGTTTTTAATGCAGGCTACTAGTTACCATAGACATGCGCTAGCCTTGCACTAGCCTAGCACCACTAAACTCTTCAAATACAAGGAATGCATGAATAATAATAAATAAAAAAAATCTCCAGAAATCAACAACACTCTGGATAACTAGGAAATGAGTCTCTATGTCAAAAATCCTGAAATATCCCTTTAAATGAAGAAGAAAAATATCATCAGACTCAAAATAGGAAAAAATTCATAAATATTAGTTTACATGAAAAAATATGTTTCTTAATTTCAAGTAAAACTAAAAACTGAAACTACATTTTCTTGATTTTATCTCAATTTTATGTGTCAAAGTCATCTGCGGTTTGGTGGACTTGGGGTGGTTTGGCTTTTAAAAGTCAGAACATTGTTATTGGGCCCATGGAGGTTTAGTGTACGTGTAAAGAGAAAAATAAGTGTCCAAAACTAAACACGGTAAATCTCTTCTAAATTGGCAAACAAAAGTCTGCAGCATTAAATAATACGTCAGCATGGCCGATCCACGTCCTTTAACCGCTTACCACCCGCCTAAACCAAATGCATTCTGTCCTCTTTGGCCATTATATCGGTCTGTGTAACACCTCATTTGAAAGCTAAGAACTGATCGTTTTCCTCGCGTTGTTGCGACATTTTTGTTTGTCACATTTTTGTTGAATTTGTGTCACATTTTTGTTGAATATTTGTAGAATTTTTGTCACTTTTTTGTTGAATTTTTGTCACTTTTTTTGTTGCGTTTACATCCTTGTTTTCTTCTCATTTTTTGTGGCTGTTTTGGTGCTTTTTTCCCCAAGAAGCTTTTTGATTAGGGTAAAGCCAAACTGGAGAAAATGGGATCCGTTCAGGTGGGAGTTAAGAGGTTAAGGTTGTCCATGACCTCACCGACTCACAAGGGTTTTAAAACGATAATTAAAAGCTTCCTCCATCACTGCACCATCCATCAAATTGTAAATAAATCTGAAGACTTTATTTTCGTTTTGTGTTTATTTCAGGAAGGCCCATGTGAAGCTGGAGAAGGACTCGGCTGACGTTTGGCCAAAAAAGTGGGGCTTCCTGACGGACGAGTACAGAGAGGTGAGGGATTTCAAGCCAAAATCATATTCTGCTGAACAAATTGTAGAAAATAACAAACTGTATCTCTTTTTTTTTATGTATACATTTTGTAGTACCAGAAAGAAAGCTTGAAGCAGAGAGAAACCGCAGAGCAGCAGCCTGAGACGGACACAAGTTCATCGGACAAAGACGACAATGTAAATCATTTCAGTGTTTACTTAACAATGCCTAAGTCAAAGTAGTATACTTCATTAAGAGTTGTGGTATACAGCTCCTCGAAATATTACAAGTACCCCACAACTCCAAAAGAAAATACAGGTAAAAAAAAAAAAGGAACAAGGAACATTTTAGCCCCAAAGAAATTGTAGTTTTCCACAAACTTTCATTATATGGTGTTTTTTGTTTAGGTATTTGCAATTAATTTGAATTTGAGATTCCATTCTCGGATTGACAGATCACACCTTTCTGAATAGACGCAGCTCGATGGAAATGTAAAAGGGCCCCTCAGAAAAGACCTTTGACAGTTGGCCTTCACTGTCCAGGGCGCGAATCTCTGGAACTCCTTGTCTCCTGATCTGAAACCGGACTTAGATCTCTTAAAAATGAACCAAAGCATTGTTTTAAAGTGTGCAATTATTTTTGGATTGCACTCAAATGCACCTTTGTGTCAGAATTAATGTAACTGTAAATGTTCTGTTTGCCTGTTGTTCATTTTTGAATCAAATCAGAAAATGAACTAAATGTATTTTCTGTGTGATTGAAAAGCCCTTTTAACCTCTTAACTCCCGCCTGAACCGAGAGGATCTTTTTCCTCACGGCATCAGATTTTTTCCCCATCATTTTTTTGTTGGGTATTCAACTGATTTTTGTAACTTTTTTCATTTTTTTGGTCATTTTTTGTCACATTTTTGTCAATTTTTTTTATCACATTTTTGTCATTTTTTGTCAATTTTTTTTGTCAAATTTGAATCAAATTTGTCCTTTTTTTGTCCATTTTTTATCACATTTTTTTTCATTTTTGTCACATTTGTCATTTTATTGTCACATTTCATTGTCATTTTTTTGTTACATTTGTCATTTTTTGTCAATCTTTTGTAATTTTTTTCGTAAATTTTTTTATCACATTTTTGTCATTTTTCGTCATTTTTTGGTCCATTTTTTAAATCACATTTTTGACATTTTTTTCACATTTCATTGTAATTTTTTTGGTACATTTTTGACATTTTTTTGTCATTTTTTGTATCAAATTTGTCCTTTTTTTTCGTCAATTTTTTATCACATTTTTGTCACATTTTTGTCATTTTTCGTCATTTTTTGTCAATTTTTCGTCATTTTTTGGTCAAATTTTTATAATATTTTTGTCATTTTATTGTCGTTTTTTTGTCAC
This sequence comes from Gobius niger, assembly GCF_951799975.1. Lineage (NCBI taxonomy): Eukaryota > Metazoa > Chordata > Actinopteri > Gobiiformes > Gobiidae > Gobius > Gobius niger. Next base: position 10,774,698 of record NC_136875.1, read on the forward strand.
ATTTTTTGTCATTTTTTGTCACATTTTTGTCATTTTTACATCAATTTCTTGTGACATTTTTGCCACTTTTTCATCCATTTTTCGTCACTTTTTTGTCAATGTTTTCTCACTTTTTTGTCACATTTCCATAATTTTTTTCATCTCAGTTTTGTTGCTATTTTCACAGCTTTTTTCCCAGAAGCTTTTGGACTGGGGTAAAGCCAAACTGGAGAAAATGTGCTCGGTTCAGGTGGGAGTTAAGGGGTTAAGGACTGACATTGCAAATTAGCCATAAAATAAACAACAAAACAAGCAGCAGATTCACATTCACCAATTACCATTTAATCATATCATTATAAAGGTCACTTTGTTCATTCTGAAGGAACAGCTGACTGACACATGTTGCATAAAGCGCAGCAGACAGTAACCATCTTGTCCAGGGATGACAGTTCTCCCTTAGTTGTCGGCTGGCAGAGAGAGATGGGGATTGTGCTTTGAAGGATGGCGTACTTGTCCCTCACAAGACCGATCACACGTTCCACATGAAAGCGAACGGCCGCCAATCCTCTCGTGTCCTCAAGTTCACATGGATGTAGCTGCTGCTTCCCTTTGGCGTAGGCTGGTATTTTGAGACGTGCACTGTCCAGCCCAACGGTGTCCTGCAGAGTGAACCCTCCGTCTGCTAAGACCACGTCACCAGGAGAGAGATTCTTCAAGTAATCACTGCTTTCTGTGATGTGCTTATCACTTGTGCGTCCACCCCAACCAGTAGATACAAATGATATGACACCCTGTGGAGTGATGGAAATCAAATACTTGACAGAATTGTGAGGCTTGTGATGAGAAAATGCTTGGGTTCGGACGTTCAAGTTCTTGGGTCTCTCGATAAAAATTTCAAAACAATCAATAATAGATGTACAGTTGCTCAAGCTACTGTTTCTGAAACACATTGGCATTGACATTTCTATCTGCTCTCTATTCGGCCACTCTATAAATCTGCTTAATCTAACATGCATGATATTAAGAGTATAATTAAATAACCGTGATGCAGCCGCCTTTGATACATGAAACATATGTGCTAAAAAGCTAAGTGGTAAATTAAATTTCATTCTAATCAGAGTAATTAAAAAACACTGAAATGGAGATAACTCAGCTGGGGCTTTTAGAAATGTGGACAAGAAACTGAAAACAACAATCATCTTGGGATAAGATGGAAGTCCTGTTAGGTCCTGCACCATTTCATCATTGTTCTTAAAGGACTCCTTTTGGAAAGAGAGCTTATTGACTCTGTCGCGGAGCACGTGCACCTCGGCCAGCAATCTGTTACATTCACTGGACAAATATTTTATGGCGTCTTTGCATCCTTGATTGGCGCACTCTTTGGCAGGGATGTGGGCTTCTGCAGGGATGTGGGCTTCTGCAGGGATGTGGGCTTCTGCAGGGATGTGGGCTTCTGCAGACGGCCTTGCTCTGTGGGGTTCACATCTGCACTCTTGTCCAGGTTCTTCACAGCAGCCATGTTCCCCACTCTTGTCACTCTTCTCCAGTTTTGTGTTTTTTTCTGCTTTGCATCTCTTCCTTTTAATACGTTGTGTTTTCTGAAATCTTGTAAAGCTGTTCACATTTTTCTGATGTAGATCAGATGTGAGAAACACAAACACACTTGGAACATAATCAGGGTCCAAAGGATTTTCACTTTTGCCTGAAAAACAGAACAACACTTTACCACAATGCAGCAATACGGGCTCAGTCTTTTTCATGCCCTACTCTTGTAACAATTCAGGATATATATATACACACATATATGTATTTGTATGGTCTGCATTATGTAAAAATAAGTAAAGCAATAATGTGACCAATTAAACTTTAAGGGAGGCGTGGGGGGCGTGTAACTTGGAGAGATGTGATAGCATCACTTCCATAACCTTGCATGTTTAGACCAGGTCTAAAAGGTCTACAGGTTTATATAATTTCGTCCTGAACCTACTCAAAGCATGGCCTGCTACAATGAGCACTGAAGGCAAATAATAATAATAATAATAATAATAATAATAATAATATGATTTCACTTTCAGTATACATGTGCATTTGATTCTATCTATGCAAATAACATGTTACATTAATACAAATGTTAACTATGGCAAAAGCCTAGTTTTCTTTGAACAAAATCAACAACTGTAGAAATATAGTGCAAAATGTAAACAACAACAACACCTGTATCTGCAGCACCTACAGTGACTTTGCCTCATTCATTTAGTAACTCAAAGAAAATGCCATAGCTATTAGATCATATTGAAAGTGTCAGTTCAGCATAAATTATTTTATCAATTTTTAACACCCACCTTTGTTGATGTCAACAACCATTGAAATAAAAGTTGGCAAACTGGGAAAGTTGATGCTACAACGCTCTGATAAAAACCTGGACATCACAACAGTGTTTCCTTAACTTTTCGAAAGGAGTGAAACAGCGCCCCCAATATGACGCGAGTGGTCAAAACGTGTACTGCATCCACATTTACCACTGAGAATGAATGGGAGGAGAGTTAGTGTTAACCATATTATGCGGTGCAAAAGTAGGTCACTCTCGGCGGGCCAAATTTGGCCTGCGGGCCCCCCTTTGGACACCCCTGCTCAGAGTTGGAACTTTGTGAAGTGCTCCACGTGCGCTAGCTAAACTGGAGTTTATTCTGAAAATGTCACGGCCTGAATAAATGGCAACATTTACAACGCTGTTTTATTCCTCAAGGTCCTACTTAGAGTTATATTATGTGCTCATTCATGTAGGTAAATGGAAAGCCTAGTGTTTTACATTATTGCAACTGTTTCAAGGCCGCCTCACCTTTAACAAAGTGCGCACTGCACAGTTTAGAGTAGGCTGTTGGAGTCCAGTGGTCCCTCCTGATGGCAGTTATCCATTTCTGTCGACGAACTGGGTCTTTAGGAAACTTGTAGAAAGCCAGTCCCTTTTTCTGAGACATGGCATTTGGACATCCCACAGCGCAACAGGCGGACGGCATAACGGCGGTCCGTGCGGTGCTCGGTGTTTCGGTATTCAAAATGGCGGCCACAACAGTGCGTGACGTCACTGGAAATGCGTGTTATACATTAACATTATTAATGTAAAGTCAAAGCAGTAACATAAATACCTTTTTGCTTGCATGCTTTTGCTGTAGGCGGGCCCTTCGCTCCCGTTCCCGCGCACGTCGCAGGCCGTGATTGGCTGGCGCTTGGCTCATTCCCGACTGCTGCGGCTGGAGAAGTTTGGGGCAGTGCATCATGGGAAACGGAGTTTTCTCAAAGAGCTGGACTGGCCAATGGACGCCTGCTGACCTGACGGACTGCTCTTGTTCATATTTTTCATGTATAAATAGCAGATAATGGTAAATACTAAATAAATACATTTCTATTTCACAATGGTTTGTAAAATTCATACTTTGTTGGCTTATTCTTCACCACAACCAGCTTCATGGCTCTGTGATGCGCCATAAAACAAACCAGTGTATTGATCCACAATAGTTAGTCAGTTCTACCTAAACCTGTTGAATGGTCATTTGATTCATATCTTCACATTTAATTTTATTCCAGTAAATTATTAGAACATTTTGCACAAAGGTTGAATTAATAGGATGCATCGTGTTTTCTTTCCCCTCCATGGCAGACGTGACGGCTGCTGCCCTCTGCTGGAACCTTTCTGAAGTGACAATTTAGTAATGTAACAATGTAGATCAAGCCTGGTGGGAAAAGGGGAAACATGAGTAACCTGAATTGAGTCAACCAGTGTTGGGGAGAATACTTACGGTACTTTAAAGTGTATTTCGTAAGGTAATCCGTTACTTTATCCAGTCATAGTACTGTATTCTGAATACCTTAAAATACTTTCAAGTTGATTAGTATTATAACCATCCATCCATCCACTTTCTTCCACTTGTCCGTTGTCGGGTTTTGGGGGCAGCTGTTTGGAGCTGCCCAAATCACATTGCACCAGCCCCCTGTGGCTCCTCCTGCAGGTGGTGGGTCCACGGGTGGACGGCCTCACGATTAACCGGGCCTGTTGGTCTCTCATAAGGGGCTTCTGAACCGCTCTTTGTCTGACCCGTCACCTATAGGACCTGTTTGTTGTCGGGGGCTTCGTGCTCCTGGTAGGGTCTCTCATGGCAGAGCTCCCAGGATCATGCGGGTGCTCAAACCCCTCCACCACGTTAAGGTGGCGGTTCCAGGACGGGTGTATTATAACCATGCATGAAAATGGTAAAGGTAAATGGTCTCAACTGGGGCTGAACGATATTCATGCCAGATATCGCTATATTGATGTGATATAACAATGGGTTAGGTGAAAACCACAAGAGTAGTTTTATTGATCCATATCTGTATATCATTGATATCTTGCCTTTTCGATTTTAAGATTTTGAATGTTCATATCTCGACATCGATAGGATATATCTTTCAGCCCTAGTCTCAACTTATTGCTGGGTTGCAGGTGACATCACAGCATCGTAAAGGCCTAAACTATTATATAGAGGAAAACATATTTTGAGAGATCATGGACCCAGTGACTAATATTAATGATCATTTTTCTAAGTCATACATTTTCTTTTTAGCTACGACTTGTTAAAGTGTAATAATGTTAATAGGAAAAACTGTCTCCTGCCCCCCGCTGGGTCCGATGACATCATCACATTCTAGAACCTGCAACCCAGTAATATAGCACTTTTCTACCTCAAAGGTTTTCTCATCTCGGGAACTCGGGCATCAAACTTACCTGAAAAGTACGGGATGAGGCGGCGTTCACAGCAGTGTTTGACAACATATTTTATTTTAGTTTTAGTCTTAGTCTTTTGACTAAAATGTAATTCAAAAGTCGAGATTTAGTAAAAAAAAAATTTTAAATTTTAGTCTAGTTTTAGTCGACTAAAATTGCATATCAATTTAGTCGACTACATTTAAGACGAATTTAGTCGACTTTGCATTGATAATATTCATTATAATCATATTTAATCTTGTTCCTCTGCTTCATGGAGCTGCTCCACATGAACAAAGCTCAGAGCTGATCCTTTGGCAGTGACTTTACATGATCTAAGGCTCTTTCAGACGCTCAATAGAAGTTTGGATGATTTTAGTCTCTCCTTTTCATTTTTATTTAGTCTTATTTTAGTCGACTAAAATATCTGGACATTTTAGTCATAGTTTTAGTCTCATGAAAAACTTTTAATTTAGTTTTAGTCCAATTTTAGTCGTAAAGAATATCACTTTGACTAAATATTTTAGTGGACGAAATTAACACTGGTTCACAGAGCCATCTTATCCAACGAGCTCGCGGGGCTTGGAGCCCAGGGGCCTGCCATAGTCAAGGGCCCATCAGAATTAAGAAACCAACCTGCATATTGGGCCAAAATGGGACCAGAACACTGCCAAGTTCATGTGCAATTTTTCCCTCGACATGTGGTATTTACCGTAATCACGAGACCACATGAAGGCAGCACAACCCAACATTTGTTACAATGAGAAATAAAGCACTTACTTACAATAATAATACACTTATATATACTCGTTTATGTATTATACCGTTTACTTTGCTGCCTGTAGTGAAAACAAAGCAGCAACATCTCCATGACAACGAGCTGATGACGTCTCCCTCCAGCAAGAAGTCTTACAGTGTTATCGCATCGTAAAAGTTATTATAAATTCAGTAATTAAGTTAAATTACACTTTATACAAAAAAAATCCTGAAACTCAAAAGTTTAATTTTAAGTTTATTAAATATTTACATGACAAAATGTATGTGGGGACTGAAACACATCAGGCAGAAAATCAAATATACTGTAAGCTCTTTTACGGGGGCTCGAAACCAAACCCCTTTTTCTTTACGATTATTTCTCCTTACACTAAAATAGTCCGCATTTATGACAAGGCGAGACTCATACGCAGCCAAAACCGTAAATATATAACTAGTTTAATTCTCTTTGCAGGACAGCGCCTACAGAGACCCCATAACAACAACGTAAAGGCGTGTTTTTGGTGATTTTTTAATTATGCAGTGTTTTTCAAAAGGCTGAGGGAGTTAGTCGTCTGTCCGTGATTCAGCGTTGTGGGGTCTTTGGAGGCGGCGTCGCGAGGGTCAGATTGAAAGTGTTTTGGTAGTCGAACTGTGAGGTCTTTTGCTTTTCGAAGGGAGTTTTACTTTGGAGGCCTGTAGGCGATCTTCCTGCTCTTGAGCACGGACCATCGGTGCCTCTTCATGTAGTAGAGCAGCGGCAGGAGGATGGCGGTGCCCATGACCAGCTGGAAGGAGAAAATCACGTGTCAATTTAAAGGTTTGTGGGACGGGACTCCAAAAACATACGAGAAGATATTGTGCTTTACAAATAAATCTGCCTCACTAAGTAAAAAATATGTACATTTGCCTTTATTTAGGCTTATAAAATACTGGATAGACCCATAAATGCATGGTTTTATCTTATTGATTTATAGATACAGACGGCATCTCGTCATAGAGGGGGCGTGGCCTCGCCGAGGGGGAAAATATAATCTTTATAGAAACTAAATTTTTCACTCTTCTTAGCCATTTACTGGTGGAATATGAACTTATTTATGACATACAAATAAAGTCAAGTGTAAATCGGGCCCATATGGATATTTTCTCACAGCAGATTGTTTTGTAGAAGTGAAAAAACGGCAGCTGTAGTTTGCGCTAGCTAACCGTTAGCATTCTCCGTTTTTTTAAAATGTATTTATGGACTGTTGAACCACTTTGCTCCTCTCCATGTCTTTGTATATTTATTTAGTAGAAACTATATTAATAATTCAGCATTTGTTAAAGTAATTTTTGAATAATTAGGAAAAAGTTTAGATTTTTTCAAAATTGTTTTCCCCCTTAAAGGAATAGGCCACCGTTTTTACATACTGTGATATGCTCTTACCTCACTTTAGACGTGTTTATAAATCCCCGTCTGGTCTTTGTCCGTGCGCTCTGCCAGGCAAACGGAGCACATACGCAGCCTCTCCCACATGTCACATAGCTCCAAAAAAGCTCACGATAGAAGCTACCAAGCTCTTCCACGTGTTCCCTATTTAAATAAAGTTACGTGAAGTGTTTTCATGCGAAGTATATTTACACAGAAATGTAACGTGTCGATTTTATAAGCAAATAAAAAGGGGGACTATATTGTGAGGCGTAATGATACGAGGAGCACAGCGTCCGCGCAGTAACTCCTAAAGACTTCCCCCCGCTCGCTTCCGTCAATAACCTTTAGGAGTTACTGCGCGGACGTTTTACTCCTCGTATCATTACGCCTCACAATATAGTCCCCCTCTTTATTTGCTTATAAAATCGACACGTTACATTTCTGTGTAAATATACTTCGCATGAAAACACTTCACGTAACTTTATTTAAATAGGGAACACGTGGAAGAGCTTGGTAACTTCTATCGTGAGCTTTTTTGGAGCTATGTGACATGTGGGAGAGGCTGCGTATGTGCTCCGTTTGCCTGACAGAGCGCACGGACAAAGACCAGACGGGGATATATTAACACGTCTAAAATGAGGTAAGAACATATCACAGTATGTAAAAACGGTGGCCTATTCCTTTAACTGTTTTCAAAGATGACCATATATGGGCGATTCCAGAGATGTCGTCTTTACAAGGATTATTTCAGAGGGGATTTTGGAATTTCGGTGGTATCACTATATTTTACAGTACCCTTGATACATTGCAACTAAACTGAGTACAATGTAATTTGCTCTGGAACAATCTGTAATAACTTGTACCTATGGGTTAGATACACAATGGAATAACTTGCATTAGTGCTTAATAACGTAATAGGACACGAGACCCTTAAGGTTAGGGTTAGAGTTATGTCTTATTACATTATGTACCTTCAAACTACAAATACATATCATTGCATTGTGTATCTAACTCATGGGTACAAGGTATTACAGAGTTGTTACAGAGCACATCACATTGCACTAAATGTAGTTAGGTACAATGTATCAAGGGTACTGTGAAATAAAGTGTTACCATTTAGGCTTTGAACAAGCTATTTACAAGTGGAAACATTGTGTTTGAAATAATCACATTTTTGGTTTCAAAGCTAAATAATTCTGATATTTAGCTATTAAAAAGTCCCTCTGTAAAAAAAAAACTTCAAAGTATTAAGTCCAGGACTGGAAAGTTTGAAGTACGTAGGAGCTCCTAAAGTGGAGACGTTGTTACTGAGCGAGACATTTCTTTGATATATATCATGTACAGTTCTCTTATACTACCTTACCTGACCTACTGTGTGGAAATTTGGGGGAACACGTATAAAAGCAATACCGATGTTTTATATAAATTACAAAAGAAGGCCCTACGAATTATCCACAAAGTCGGATATAGGGAGCACACCAACCCACTATTTGTACAGTCGCAGATTCTCAAATTTACAGAATTGGTGCAATTAAAAACTGCCCAAGTTGTCTTCAAAGCCAAAAACACTCTACTCCCTGCAAACATTCAAATCATGTTTTCAGACCGTGATGGGGGTTATAACGTAAGAAGGAAAATGAATCTTAATAAAAGATAAAAATATTCCCGTACAACTCAAAAAAGTCTGTCCGTTACACGAAGTGGAGTTGACCTCTGGAACTCATTAGAAGAGGATTTAAAAATGTGTTCAACTGTAGTACAATTTAAAATAATGTACAGAAAGCAAATACTGGAAAAGTATGCAAAACTCCTGTAATTAATCTTCTGTTGCTGAACTATGAATTGTCTGTTATTTTGATCCTTGATAATGAGAAGTATGTTATGAATCCGGATTTATTATGTGATGTCCAGAATGTGCACCTTCAACCTTACGCAAGAGCAACACAAGAATGTTATGAACTAATGACTTTACTGTTTGGGATTTGCTAAGAGGAGCCGTTTGTGTTGATTTAATTTGCTACTAAGGCAATTCCTCAGTCTGGAATTGCCGCATAGATCTCATGGTTAAAGCCTAATTATACATTAAAAATATTGTGCCGTGAGCAGTAGTTTAAGTTGTGTAAGTCTGAAAGGAGGGGTCGGGCCTTATAAGTTATAACTAACTTCTTCCTACTCCCTTTGAGCAGCACTAACCTCTTATGTTGTGAATAATTCTGTATGTTATATGTATACTATACCTGTATGTATCTGTTGCTCAAATAAACAAACTAAACTAAACTAAACTGTCGTGGTATTGTGGTGTTTTGAGAAAAGGGGCTCTGAGGTTTGTGACGTATGCGTAATATAACATATTACTTCAACAAATATGGGAATGTGTTAGTCACTACAATTTAAGTAACTCAAGCTACAAGTGCATTTAAAGGGTTTGTGTTGATGCATGAACGAAAAAACACCAAACTCCCCAAAAATGTAATGCACACAGATCATGTTGAACACTGGTGTATAAGATCGGCAACTGGGTATCGCTAATGTCGTCTACACAAAACTTGGGAGAATGAGGATGGTGCACTTTTGCGCGGTGGCATTATTACTATTTTCAGTTTTTATTTGATCAAAAGTAACTCAAAAGTAACTCACAGTAGTGTAACGCAACTATATTTTTGAATAGTAATATGTAATACAAACATATTACATTTTTAAAACTAACTAATAATGTAAAATATATTGCTATTTTTAAGTAACTTTCCCAACACTGCAGGTGGATACACAATATTTCAATATTTGTGAACGTTGTAGTTACGTCCTGCACAGCTCTGGCTTTCTAGCGACAAAACGTCATAAATGAGCATCGTTATGGGTAAGTTTAGTAAGTTAGTTGTACTTACTGACTAGCTGAAAATCTCAACATTGACCACTGAGAAAAATCAATGTTTACATCTGCCGTTATGAGTTTACTTTTTTTGTTCCACTCAGTGTCGACATAATTTTGTCACATTTAGGTCATTTTAAGACTTTGAAGACCCAGCGGTTTAGTCCAGCTTTGATCTTGATCCAACCTGGTGATAGTAAGTAGCAATTCATGGCTTGAAATGAAACATTTGAGAACCACGGCTTTGTGGCAAAGTACTTTTGAAATTCTTTCTCAAAACTCCAGCAGAAATGGAAACAAAATTACTTGAACAGGCTAAAAGAAAGCTTTTTTTTTCCCCTTTTTCAAGAAAGCCCAACGTCTATAACATTACTTGCAACACCATCTTATTGACGGCTGTCACTTCTCATCGAGCTGTAAACCACGGCCACAGATCAATAATGTGGTTAAATTGTGCCACACTATGAGCCGCGGCCCCGCCCTGATACAGGAGGCAGATCGGTCGACGTCCGCGTTACCTTCAGGCCCATCCGTTTGCGCTGGTCGTGCTCCGGTTCAGCGGCCCACCTCAGGAACGTGCACACATCCTTGGCCACCTGACTCATCGTGGCGGGGGTTCCTACGACAAAACACAAAACAGCATAATAAATAATAAAAAACAAGACCGGTTTGACCTGTCGGTACTTGTTTTCCCAGCGTTCTAAACATTATCCCTTACGAGCAGCATCGTTTATATCCACATTTAGGTTTTGCTAATATCATGCTATCAAAGCATTACTCCGACCTAAATGCCGTTTTTATCCATTTAAAAAGTATATATTGTAAAAAAAAAAAACTACAACGTTACAGACGTGAACCGGAAGTGCACCCCCCGTTGTCATGGCAACGGCACAGACCAACATGGAGACTGAGGGAAAGTTTGGATGTGTTTGGTGGAAAGTTTAGACGATCTGAAAATCCGATTCAGAGCAAATTGATTAAAAGGAGAAAGGAAAGTGCTGTTTTATGAGAAGAGAAAAATCCCAGTCTTGATGTTCGTTGGGGTGTGCGGCAACAAATAGTTAAAGCAAAGCTCACAAACAAACCTGAGAGTTAGCGCTCGCATCACAAATGAATAAAAGGGTTGCTGTCATCACTCAGTGTTCATTATCTATTGTTCTTTTCAGAAAATAGCCTGTGCTATGACTGATTACTGACATTGCTGGTCCCGTGCAGTCGTAGCTAGAGCTAGATAGCATCAGCATGTAGCATGATGCTAACATAAAGCATCATCTTAGCATTCTTGTTGATCCTCTCCATGTCTTTTTTTCTTCATTTAGTAGAATTAATGTTAGTATTTGGTAGAACAATATTAACTAGAAATGCAATGGCTGCGCCATTGCGATTGACTGCGGAATTGCGGGAAGCGAATGCAGAAATTGCATAAACTGTTCAAATTGCATAAATTACTTAATTTGCATAATCTAATTTGTATAAACTGGTAAAATGCATAAAATGTCATGTTGCATAAACTGCATAAAGTGGTAAAATGCATGAATGGGTTAATTTGCATAAATTATGTAAATTGCATAAACTTTTAAATTCCATAAACTGGTCAAACTGCTGAAATGGCCTCAGTGCTTGATTGGCAGAAGCTGCACAAATGGCTGAAAGTCCTGGAGTCTCCCCATTGGCTGGATTCCCCCATACACACTAATGCAAAAATTTCAAACTCTCGTATAAAAAAACTGGAAATCTGCAGAAGGCCAATTTTTTCTCAAAACCCACAAGTTGCAGAAGCTGAACATGCACAAAGTGCAGAAATTGCATAAAATGCAGAAAAAAGTGCAGAAAAGCATGGATTTGCGGCAGCCCCATTATAAGTCAATGAGAAAAATCTCCGACATTTTGGCCGATTGCGGAAAAACCGTAAGTTGCAGAAGTCCCAAAAGTAATAGCACCCTTCTCCTCAACATGCGGAACGTTTTGATGCATAACTTGCATAAATTGCACAAAGCATGAAGGTGCTGAAAGCTCTAGAAAATCGGGAAAAAGATGGAAGAGGAATAATAATAAAGAACATGAAAACCAATAATCATATAGTCAATCAATAATTCAGCATTTGTTAAAGAATGATTGGAGAAAGTTTACATTTTTCTCACTTAAAGGAATAGGCCACCGTTTTTACATACTGAGATATGTTCTTACCTCACTTTAGACGTGTTAATATATCCCCGTCTGGTCTTTGTCCGTGCGCTCTGCCAGGCAAACGGAGCACATACGCAGCCTCTCCCACATGTCATATAGCTCCAAAAAAGCTCACGATAGAAGCTACCAAGCTCTTCCACGTGTTCCCTATTTAAATAAAGTTATGTGAAGTGTTTTCATGCGAAGTATATTTACACAGAAATGTAGCATGTCGATTTTATAAGCAAATGAAAAGGGGGACTATATTGTGAGGCGTAATGATACGAGGAGCAAAACGTCCGCGCAGTAACTCCTAAAGACTTCCCCCCGCTCACTTCCGTCAATAACCTTTAGGAGTTACTGCGCGGACGTTTTACTCCTCGTATCATTACGCCTCACAATATAGTCCCCCTTTTTATCTGCTTATAAAATCGACACGTTACATTTCTGTGTAAATATACTTCGCATGAAAACACTTCACGTAACTTTATTTAAATAGGGAACACGTGGAAGAGCTTGGTAGCTTCTATCGTGAGCTTTTTCGGAGCTATGTGACATGTGGGAGAGGCTGCGTATGTGCTCCGTTTGCGTGACAGAGCGCACGGACAAAGACCAGACGGGGATATATTAACTCGGCTAAAGTGAGGTAAGAACATATCTTAGTATGTAAAAACGGTGGCCTATTCCTTTAACAGACACCCTTCGGCCAATCAGAATCAAGTATTCACCCACACCATGGTGTAAAAAGACACTAAACTAAGACAAAAACAAAGCTAAAATGAAACAAAATTTGAAAGTGATGACTAAAACTGAACTTTAGCTTATTTATAGGTTCCATGCATTATTTATTTTAGGCTGATTTGGCAAAACATATTGATCCCATGCAAACAATCTAACTGGAGAAGAACAGAAATGGATGAGAGCTCTGCTAGCAACGTAAAGCTAACAACAAGGAGCCTACCAACAATCTTGTGTTCACAACCAGTAAAAACAGTTGCCGATGGTTTGAAACATGTGTGAACAAGGCCTTAAAGGGGTAGTTTAAAAATGTTAAAATTATGTATTTTCCACCCCCTACATGTTCCAGCCATGTCTTAATGTGTAGAATGAGCTCAGACCTGTTCACCACAACTGCCTCTAAAATCCTGCACTCAAAAAGTTGTTCATTCGGGTCTGAATTGCCGTCTTTCACGAGCTTAATATAGAAGCTGCTGTTACATGTATGACCTGAGGTGGCAGTAGTGAGTATAAAATGGCCAACTTGCATCCCGCGCCTTTAAGTGACAATCGTGCACCAGCTGAGAGCCGTACCGTCATCGTACTCCAGGATCTCATTGTAGATGGGCGGGGCCATGCCGATAGCCTGTCCTGGGAAGTAGGGGTTATAGTAGAGCCCCTCCCTCACTGACACCCCTGCTGGCGGCTCGCAGTATCCAGTCAACAGGCTGAACACATAGTCCTCTCCTCCGTGCCTGCAAGACAACAAATACATCCAGATGACCATTTTAAGACACAGAGATATGTCCATTTATGCTTTCGTTATCATTTTATCGTGATTTCTCCTCAAACAGTTAAACACCATATAAGGTATTACTTCATATGAAAGGTTTGAGAATAGTCGAGTGTATTGTGCAGTACCTGGCGTTGACGATGTAGCTGAGGTCCGGGGGCAGCGCTCCGTTGTTGGCCACGCGGGCGGCTTCAGCGTTTGGATACGGCTTTGGGAAATAGTCCGACAGTTTGCCAGGACGAGTGAACATCTCTCCGCTCTCGTCGGGCCCGTCCACCACCTCCGCCTGACACAAACGAGAAGGTTTTGTTTCTCCAGTTTAGTGCGAGCGTCGTCTGCATTATCACAGGTAAACGGAGAATCTACAGTGCTACGCTCACTCAATGGAAGACAATGATTTCCTATTGCTGCTTCTATCAATTTACAAATCCAGAAAAATAAGCCACTTGAGAAACATTATGAAGATTACAAAAAAATATATACATCTTTATGTCTGAGAGATAAAACCCGTGTGTCTGAAAATAGACCAGATTTCGATTCTCAATGACTAAAATAGTTGTCAATTCGTTAAATACATGGCAACTCAAAATAACATTAGCATTAGTAATCAAAATCAGTTTATACAGACACAAGCAAGTAAAATGTAATGCCTTTAAAGCCTAAATACTATATTTTAAAGCAGTACTAAGTAACTCTTGCCCCTAGAGGCCATAAGCACAACTGCAGGTGTCGTAGCAAGTTGCGATTTTTTTATCTTATTAATTGTCCGTGAGAGTAAATACTACGCTGATAGAAAAAGGTGAAGGGCAAGAGTGATATTGTTCATCCAATTACACAATGGAAATACATTTTTCACTCAAACTTGGCTGTAAATACTTTTTAAGTGTCGCTAGCCCCGCAGTTAGCTTTGCCCGTGAGCCTGTTCGCTGCTTCTTCGTGATTCTATTAGTGTGTATTGGTGACTCCGGTCCGGTGGCAGTCAAGTTGCAATTGTGGTTTTCTGGTAAGTAAAGAGTAAAGTAAAGAGTAAAGAGAATTAAACGAGACTAGCAAAAAAAAAATCGCCAAAACGGCAACTGAATACTTTTTAGACCATAATTTTAGTATTTGAACTTATACAATAAAGATTGTTGAGCAACATCATAATTATCCAATACAGATTAAATGCGAATTTTAATACAATTTAATGACATTTAAGGCCTTGATTGTGGCACAATTCATTTAATGACTTTTACTGCCCTATGGAAACCCTGTTACTAATAAATGATGGTCAAATGATTGTCATGATAATGATTATTGATAGACTGGGCATTCCTTTTTTGTTTTTGTTTTCACAGCACGCATTGCCAGTGTAATTTTTACCTCTTCAGCGATGGTCTTGACCTCTGCCTCTGTGTGCGACACTCCCACCAGGTTTCTGAAGGCCAGGTACTCCATACTGTGGCAGGCTGAGCACACCTGCTTGTACACCTGGTACCCACGACGCACGCTGCAACATGGTACACAGATTATATCCACAACTGAAGCTGAGCACATACTCGCAATTTAGGGGAATGAAGCTATTACAGCGCGGACATCGAAGTGCCCCTAAGGTGTTATTACGCCTAACAATATAGTACCCTTTTTTATCCGCTTTAAAAATCGACATGGTTAATTTTGTGTAACTATACTTGGATCGTGTAACTACTCGCGTAACCGTATTTAAATAGGGAAAGCGTGGAAGAGCTGGATTTTGGTCACTTTCTTGCTGGATTTTTGTCACTTTTTTGCTGGATTTTTGTCACTTTTTTGTTGGATTTTTGTCACTTTTTGTCAATTTTTTTGTTGGATTTTTGTCTGTTTTTGCTGGATTTTTGTCACTTTTTGTCAAAATGTTTGTTGGATTTTTGTCTTTTTTTTGCTGGATTTTTGTCACTTTTTTCCTGGATTTTTGTCACTTTTTTTGCTGGATTTTTGTCACTTTTTTGCTGGATTTTTGTCTTTTTTTGCTGGATTTTTGTCTTTTTTTGCTGGATTTTTGTCACTTTTTTTGCTGGATTTTTGTCACTTTTTTTGCTGGATTTGTGTCACTTTTTTGCTGGATTTTTGTCACTTTTTTCCTGGATTTTTGTCACTTTTTTTGCTGGATTTGTGTCACTTTTTTTGCTGGATTTTTGTCACTTTTTTCCTGGATTTTTGTCACTTTTTTTGCTGGATTTTTGTCACTTTTTTTGCTGGATTTTTGTCACTTTTTTGCTGGATTTTTGTCACTTTTTTGCTGGATTTTTGTCACTTTTTTGCTGAATTTTTGTCACGTTTTTGCTGAATTTTTGTCACGTTTTTGCTGAATTTGTGTCACTTTTTTGCTGGATTTTTGTCACTTTTTTGCTGGAATTTTGTCACTTTTTTGCTGGAATTTTGTCACTTTTGATGCTGGATTTTTGTCACTTTTTTGCTGGAATTTTGTCACTTTTGATGCTGGATTTTTGTCACTTTTTTGCTTGACTTGTCGTCACTTTTTTGCTGGATTTTTGTCACTTTTTGTCAATTTACATCCTCATTTTCTTCTCGTTTCTTGTCGCTATTTTGAAGAAGCTTTTAGATTTGGAGAATTTGGGGAACAGGAGAAAACACGTTAATATAGAAGGTGCAGTTACGAGCATGACCTGAGGTGGCAGTTGTGAGTATAAAATGACTAACTTGCATCTAGCCCCTCTAAATTACACCGTAGACCATGGTCCGTGTTTGTTCAGATTTGTTTTATATTGTAGAAGTCTGTAACGGTCTTTCTATTCTGTTTTTAAACTGGAAAAGTTGCAAGCACCCCCCGCTAAGTGCTCGCATACCCCTGGGTGGGAATCACTGTTGTTGACAATATTGCCCCCTGTGTACATTCCCTTTCCGGTTACCTGCCGTGGTCCAGCGCTGAGAGGGGCCCCGCGTGGCTCCATGGGTAAGTCGGTGGGTGCAGCTCCAGGTCGGAAGCTTTGACGGACTGATGCAGAGCCAGAGCCAGCCCCGCTCCTCCGGCTGTGAGCACCCCGATCGTGGTGAGGGCCACCTTCCTGCTCCGCGGAAGAGCCGAGAACGACATGTTGGCCTGGAAACACAAGGCGTCAATGTTTAGTAAGGGCTGTAAAAGTCGGCACATTTATTGTTGCCAGTATCCAAAACAAATATCAGTATAATGTGTTTTAAAACTGCAAATGGATTATAAACTGAACTGATGTCAAGCTGTGTCGTTTGGGGGACATTCAAAACCACCTCCCAATTCATGGACAAACAATTAACCTCAAATTAAATGTGTAAGACGTTCAAAGTAAAGTTGGCCAGACGACTACATTATACTAGTACAAGATTCCTCAAAGTTATTTCACAAATCAAGAGAAATGTGCTACTACACAGTCAACAGAATGTGTAATTTATCCATCATATGCAGAGGCCTTAATTATAGTAGTAATAACCACTAATCACTTCCATCAGCATCAACACTAATAACACATGTATTTTCACTCTATCAACGGTAGCTATGGCTAACTGTAGAAACATTGTTTATACATTATAATACACACCAGTGTTGTTCAACTGATAATCCAAAATAGGTGCATCTCAAATGACCTCACACCAGAGGAAGGCAACGTCACTACTTTTAAGTCGGAACTAAAACTAGCGGTTCGCATGGTTCAGACCACTACAAATGAGATTTCATGGCGTTTATGTTCATAATTCAGTCTAAACTCGGTTAGAACTTCACAGGCTGACGAGATCTTACAACATGTCTACATAAGTCTGCAGAGTTAGAAAACAGAGGTGACCGGTGGCTTTGATAATCGGAAGTCCGCTCAGTCCTTGACAGGCTAACACTTAGCATAAGAGCTAACCAACTACTTTTGTAACCATTGACGTAACACAAATGACCAGTGATAATTCACATTACTGTGATGAAGCAGGCATGTGGTCCCGTGGTCCACTGTCACTGTAAACCAAACTATATGCGCTGTGTGTTACGTTTGAGTTTGTTTGAAGAGGTTTGAATTTCGCCGGTTCGCTGTCACAATTTCACGAGTTAGCATCCGGCTAGTTAGCTTAGCAACATTGACAAGCAATCACAGTTGATTAGAACTCCCGCAAGGCTTTGACAGTGAGATAATGCGAAAATCGCTGCACCTAAATCAAGATATAACAATGTTATCTGATGACACAAACGAGAAATATCTGCTGGCAAATAAAAACAACACAGCAACGGGAGTGACCTTGCCTTACCCGAATCTGATCTGAGCTAAGCAGCTAACACTGAGCCTCTAACAAGACATTCCTTTTTCTGTAAAACTTCAAGCCAAATGGCCTCGACAGCAGATGGAAGAACCCTATATCTAACGATAGACATACCGAGGGAGTCTTGATCGCCTTCGGGGTGCTCAGGAGCGCTTTCCCACTGCCCGAGAGCGCCGTGACGCGTAGCGCTGCCATCTTCTCTGAGTGAATCTGAAGCTGAAGCGCCAAGCACTGAAGAGAGGGCTGCACTTCCGCTCTGGCGCTTTCAAAATAAAACCAAGCAACTCCCCATGTCACGCGCCAACAGTTGTTGTCAGACTTTCTTTTCAGGCCACGACCCCCAAAATCACAAAAAAAAACTTAGGTCTTCTGTAAAATGTAATTAGCGTTTATAATCATTTACGATCCAAAACATTTAACATCTGGTTTGATGGTGATAGTTTGGATGCTGTATTTTGATACTTAAAGGAGCTATACCTGATTTTTTTTTTTCTAGTAATGGAATGAAATTAGTTTTGTCTTCCTTAGTATATTGTAAACTCAGACATTTGTGGGGAAAACACAGTAGATCTAATTATAACGCATTTGTATCAATTACATTTTTGTGTAAGTGACCCGGAAAAGTGACCCTGCCAGTTGTGAAACGTGCAAATGAACTCGTGAAGAACTGGGTGAGTCGGTACCTCAACCAACATTTTAATTTAGTGACATCCTCTTTCATTGTTTGAAATTTTAAAAAAAATCAGGTATTGGGCCTTTAAACAGAAAAACAAGGTTTGCTAAACCCATACCATGACTGTGGACGGCAGGAAAGCAAGAAATACAAGGCACACAGTTTTTCGACTACCTCTCAGTATTTTATCATGACTTTTTAATATATATTTTGCTTACTTTAGTTTAAAAAAAATGCTGCTTTTAATCAAAAATGCATCAAATTAAACGTCAGAAATGTGTCCTGCAAGCCCCCTTGTGATCCCGACCCCCACTTGGGGTACTGTCCTGTTATGAGTGCACAAACTTTAAAAAGACTTTGCAAATTGACAGTAGGCTGTAAGTCTTTATTCACTCACCACATCCACAGAAGCAAATACTTTAACACAGTTCCGGCCAAAGGAAGCGAGAACAATGACCGAATGATGATAATTTATCCCCAATGTCATTTCTCTGCTCCGTCTTGGCTCTTATTTTGAAGGCAGCGCTGTCCGTGACCGAAGCCCGTGTAACTTAACGCTCATTTTGATCTTACACAAGTCTCCTTTATTCATGTCATAACAGCTTACCAAACAGTCACAATAACAAAGAAAAAACGTCCAGGGCATCTTTAAGTTTTCTTCAGTCGTGTCTAACATGTTTAGTTATTGTTTGACTGAAGACATTTACAAGGTTTAGTCATCAATTGGTAGCTTTTGTTTTGATTTTGTCATGTAGGCTACACACGTGTTTATTATTTATTTTTCCCGATACAGGTCAGTATTTGGCTCATATTGCTTTGTAACTTAGTAGCCTATAGACACAAGCCATAGTCCTGTGAATCAATGACCTGGAATGGCCCCAGTGCAAACTTCACCCACTGACATGTTATACAGCCCGCTCTTCTTCTGTTACAGTCAGGGAGAGACTGGTGCAGTTGTGCCACCTGCTGTGCCATAAGTTTAAGTGTCCACAAAGATTTATTTTTGCACAGATTGTTTTTTTTTTGTTTTTTTTTTATTAACATAAAACAAAGCTTACAAATAGCACTTAGACAAAGGAAAGACGCATAAGGGTCGGGGCGTGAGGCCTGTGTAACACCTCATTTGAAAGCTAGGACCCACAAAACTGATCTTTTTCCCCCGCATTATTGCTGTGTTGTGTCACCTTTTGTATGTTTTTCTTTTCTTTTCTTTTTCATTTTCTTTTTCATTTTTGTTGAATTTTTGTTGAATTTTTGTTGAATTTTTGTCACATTTTTGTTGAATTTTTGTTGAATTTTTGTCACATTTTTGTTGAGTTTTTGTCACATTTTTGTCACATCTTTGTCAATTTTTGTCACATTTTTGTTGAATTTTTGTCACATTTTTGTTGAATTTTTGTCACATTTTTTTTGAATTTTTGTTGATTTTTTGTCACATTTTTGTTGAATTTTTGTCACATTTTTGTTGAATTTTTGTTGAATTTTTGTCACATTTTTGTTGAGTTTTTGTCACATTTTTGTTGAATTTTTGTTTAATTTTTGTCACATTTTTGTTGAATTTTTGTTGAGTTTTTGTCACATTTTTGTCAATTTTTGTCAATTTTTGTCACATTTTTGTTGATTTTTTGTCACATTTTTGTTGAATCTTTGTCACATTTTTGTTGAATTTTTGTTGATTTTTTGTCACATTTTTGTTGAATTTTTGTCACATTTTTGTCACATTTTTGTCACATTTTTGTTGAGTTTTTGTCACATTTTTGTCACATTTTTGTCACATCTTTGTCATTTTTTGTCACATTTTTGTGGCGTTTACATCCTTGTTTTCTTCTCATTTTTTGTGGCTGTTTTGGTGCTTTTTTCCCCCAAGAAGCTTTTTGATTTGGGTAAAGCCAAACTGGAGAAAATGGGATCCGTTCAGGTGGAAGCTAAGAGGTTAACGGAGCGCATTTTCTCCAGTTCGGCTTTACCCAAATCCAAAAGCTTCTCGACTGGAGAGCAACAATGTAACGCCTCATTTGAAAGCTAAGACCTACAAGAGTGATTGTAACTTTTTGTCAAGTCGCCACAATTTTTAACCTCTTTTTTTTTCCACTACTTTTTTGTGGCTTTTTATTGTGTTTTTGTCACATTTTTTCTATCATTTTTTTGTTATGTTTTTGTGGCCTTTTCGTTGCTTTTTCATCACTTTTTGTGTTGCTTTTCCGGCACATTTTTGTTTTCTTTTCATCCTCTTTTTGTCACTAATTTGATGCGTTTCTTTCTAGCTTTTAGATTTGGGTAAAGCTCGGTTACGGCGGGACCGGTGGCCCTTCTGTGCTCTTCCAGAATGGACATATGGCCAGTCCGCCCCTGCATAAGGGTAAGGTACATATTTGATTCTTAGGATCGTTCTTGGGTTCTGCACGGCGTGGATGTGTGGTGTGTGTGATGAGTAGGTGTGAGATGTGGATTAGAGAGAAAACAAGAAAGATGAAAACAATAATAAATCATGAGAAACAAATCACAGAACATGAAAAATGATGATAGGAACAAATAATAGTAAAGAAACAATAACACTAGAAGTAAAAGTAAGCTAAATGGGGTAGTGAACATGATGAAAGGCAAACATTCAAGATTGAAATCAAACAGACCATTTGGATTCGGAGGAAGAAAACAAGAAGCAAGAAACTACAATAGCAAAACATAACGAAAGATAAAATTGAAGAATAAGAAAACATAATATAGCCTTAAAGGGACTATACAGAGTTTAGAAATGTTAAAACATTCTGCTCTCCCAAAATTTCATCCACTGAGCGGCGCTGTGATAAAAAAATGACACCGTTTCCTGCCTAGCGCACTTCCTGTTGCCACTATACTGCATTCAAACTGAACGCGATGGAGTATTTTCTGTTCTGTTTTATTGCCTTAATGGTTTGTGCAGCCCTGTGAGGCGACTCCTGTCGGGATATTGGGCTTTACAAAACCACTGATTGATTTAGACGTCAGGGGCAAGTGATTTTGAATGTGTTCTGAAGAGTATGAAGACTGAGAAAGAACTGCTGTTTTAGTTCTAACTAGTCCCTCTTTGTTACTGCCATGTCCAATGGATCTTCAACTATAGCTATACACACGATCTGCACAAGGATCTCCCTAGTATATGTAGCACATATCCAGCCCATATGTCCGAATAAAGGACTATTTTTTGTGCCAGTGGACAATGGTTATTCCAGGTTAGCCCCGTTCGCTTGTTACAATCGCCTACAGCTCATTGTGGATGAAAAGTCTGCAATAAACCACAAGTACATCAAGCCCGGCTCAGTGTGTGATCCTCTCAAAGGCTGCTTTATATAGTTACCAGCTTTATTTACGTTATTATTGCATAATACTTGTTTTCACCGGATCTATGCGCTGCTAAGGAGCTAGTTAGCTCCGGGCGAGCGTTTAGCAGCTCGGCTACGGACTTACTTTCTGACATGGCTGATGTTCTCACGTTGAAAACACAGACTCGATGAAGTTGTATTGGGCAGAGAGATAATCAGAGGCTGTCAGTGCTTTTTACCAGAGGTGGGAGCAAGTCACTAAATGCAAGTCTCGAGTCAAGTCCAAGTCGTGAAGGTCCAAGTCCCAAGCAAGTCCAAGTCAATCGGTCATGCGCTCAAGTCAAGTCAAGTCAAGTCAAGTCATAGCTTTTGTCAAGTCAAGTCAAGTCTTGCTTAAGCTGGCAAGTCACCTTAAGTCACAAACGCCAGCGTGTCTACTTTTCAAAATGTGTTTAATCTTGAAAATTACAAGTGCTTTCTCAAGATGTAGCAATTTTAAAAATTTCGGCTAAAACAAAACTTTTTTTAAATCTCATGGATTTGGATTTAAAGTCTAATTAATATTTGATTGACAAATTCAAACTATATACATTTCAAATAAACAGTCTATGTACAAAAGTACCGGGACAGCATTTTAAGGAAGGGGGTCCGGGGGGGGCGACTTTAAAAAGAAAAAAAGGAAACAGAGTCTTTTAAACATGAGCTGCTTTTCCTTGTAGTATGAAATATAGATATACAATAATATTTTTATTTTTGTTAGTTTCTGGCAGTTCTTCTGTCAGTGGTTCCCCTGTACTGCCCCAGCCCCTGTATACTCGGATTCGCCCCTGCTCAAAGTAGATTCCGCGTAGCCTTCAGTCCCGCTGTCACTGGGCTCTGTGCGGATGCGTAAAATAACCACTAAATGCTGTAAACTGTGTGCGAACGCCTTAAAACATCGGAAATCCCCAAGATTTCTGTTGATTAATCAGCTCTTACTCATCATCGTTCTGGAGGCTCCGTCTGCGCTGTGGGTACAGCCCATTGTTTCAAATGTTTTCCTGTCCGTAAATCTCCACCTCTTCACTGTCTTTCGAAAACTTTTAATGCATCCAAAGAAATATTTCCTCCTGCCTTTTCGCACTGTATTGATTAGACGCGCTGTGTTGGGTAACCGAACATGCATGTGGCTAATTACCATAATGTAAACATACATGCGCCGCTTTTACGAAATGAATCCTGATCTTTCGACAGTTTCACTCAAATAAATAAAAAACTATAAAGTCACAGCGAGTCATTGAGAGTCACTGGCCTCAAGTCCAAGTTAAGTCTCGAGTCACAAACAGCAAGTCCCAAGTCAAGTCAAGTCTTTTCGGAGCTTTGGTCATGTTAGTCTCAAGTCCCGAAAATTGCGACTCGAGTCTCCCACCTCTGCTTTTTACTATAGTCTCCCAGGGACAGCTCACAGAAACCGGGCCTTCGAGGCTCCGGGCCGGGCGGAAGTACAGCGGGGCAGTGCGAGGCTGAGTGTCCGCTGAAGGCAGGCGGGGGGGCGGGAGGTACGAGCCCCAAATGTAGGGAGTCGGAACAGTCGAAGTCTGCATCATAAAACATCACCTACAGAATCGTATTCCTCTCTTAGCAGAAGATGAAGCAAGCAGAGCGAACGAAAACAGAACTGGAAGTTGCGAAGACTATTATTACCCATAATACACCGCAAAATTCAGTCAATCCCCCGCCCATCGGATGAAATTTTGGGAGAGCAGAACGCCCAAATTCAATATACATTTACATAAAAATAGATCATGAAGTCCAGATTACATTGACTTTTGATACAAGAAAGTCCTTCCTGAGCTGAACAGATACAGCTCAGTGTCTCGACTTCCCTTGTTTCCTTCTGTCTTGTTTTGTAGAGATGGTAATGACAACAACTGGATTCACCCGCGGCTTTAACTGCGAAACAAAGCGCACCAACCTGCCAATCGAGCTCTTCCCAATTACAGTGCTGGCGCCAGCGGCATGCAGTATCTATTCACAAACAAAGTACTTTTCCTTGGCGCTGCAGTTGATGTGGTTTGGGCAATGGCACAAAATTGTTTCTTGCGAAGCAGCTGCCAAACCTCTTCATCAGATCTCTGCCACAATAGCACATACTTTATTGATCGATGGCCTTTATTAAGGTTTGGAACCTTAATGACGGCTCTGTTTCACAATTTAATGTTCTTGTGGTTTATTATAATTATACATATATTAAAACAACAACATCTTCCCCACCCTCCACAGGCTTTTTTTTTGTTTTCCCAAGCTCAGGTCCTCAGGCCTGGGAGTTGAAGGTTCTTTCCTGAAGATGTCTGATGTATTTTCTGGAATCTGCTGTAGCCACTGCTCCAGTCTGGGGTAACGGTCGATCGATGTAAGTGAAGGTGATATAGACTTCCCGTTTTGTGAATCGGAAAGAGCTCAGTCAGAGCCTCAAAATGAGCCCTCACTCAACTTCCGAGGCCTCAGACAAGCTGCGAACATATTTCATATTGCGGATTTTTGGAACCATCAGAGACAGCAGGGCCGTGGGATGATATTTTGGCTAGGAGGTGCTGATGAGAGACAAGATGGCCCCCCAAAACGCTATTTCTTTGCTTATTTCCTATTTATTTAACCCCTTAACTCCCACCTGAACCGAGCACATTTTCTCCAGTTTGGCTTTACCCCCAGTCCAAAAGCTTCTGGGAAAAAAAAGCTGTGAAAATAGCAACAAAACTGAGATGAAAACAATGACGGAAATGTGACGAAAAAGTGAGAAAACATTGACAAAAAAGTGACGAAAAATGTATGAAAAAGTGGCAAAAATGTGACAAAAAAGTGACGAAAATGTGACAAAAAAAATGACAAAAACTTGATAAAAAACTGAAGAAAAAATTGACGAAAAAAATTGACGAAAAAAATTGACGAAAAAATAACAAAAATGTGACAAAATGTGACAAAAAAATTACCAAAATGTGGTAAAAAAAATGACCAAAAAAATGACAAAAAAGTTTCAAAAATGAGTTGAATACCCAACAAAAAAAAAATGGAAAAAAAAAATCTGATGACGCGAGGAAAAAGATCCTCTCAGTTCAGGCGGGAGTTAAGAGGTTAATATTGCCTGTAACGCATAAACGATCCAGGGTGCTGCAGCGCCCTCAGCACCCTGGGTTCCCACGGCCTTGTTCCCGATGTTCCAACCACAGCGGCTTTCCTTTGCTCTTTGTCCACCACACAATGCCCGGTTATTTCATTACCAATTCTCTCCGTCTGTATCTGGAAGTCCCAAAAGATCTTTGCTCGGTCACTCTTTTGGAGGTGTTTCCACTTTGACCTTGGGGTTTCCAGCACTGATGTTCCTGTACCCTATACCAGCCACTTGGTTATGTTGGTCCATGTCGTACACCCTGCATTAAAAAGAAAAACAAGTAGAAAAGGAAGTGCTTTATTTATTTATTAAAAAGACTAGGCACTGTACCAAGAGAGAAGAAGTCGCCATGACGCAAAAAGGAAAAAAAAAAGGCAGAAAACTCACATGGAAGGAAATAAAGGTGTAAAAATGACGGCTTTATGGAGAGTGGAATTTTGTCTCTTAACTCTTGCATTGTGGGCCCGGTCGGTGCAACTGCAACACGGAGACGCTAATGCTTTTATCACCAGTCGTATCAACTACTGTAACCAAAAAGAGGATCTCAGGTTTACAACTTCTACAAAATCCAGCAGCTCGTGTCCTGATGAAGACCAGGAGGCGGGACCACATGACACCGGTTTTAGAATCGCTGCATTGGCTCCCCGTGTGTTTCAGGATCGATTTTAAAGTTCTTTTAATGGTTTTTTAAATGTCTTCATGGTCTCGGTCCTTCTTGTGTTTCAGAACTGCTTTTGCCTTATGAACCTTCATGGCCAAGGCCGTGGGAACCCAAGGTGCTGAGGGCGCTGCAGCACCCCCCTGGTGGATAGTTTGTGAACTGCAGGCAATATCAACCCCTTAACTCCCACCTGAACCGAGCACATTCTCTCCAGCTTTACCCCCAGTCCAAAAGCTTCTGGAAAAAAGGTGGGAAAATAGCAACAAAACTGAGACGAAAACAAGGATGAAATTGTGAAAAAAGTGAGAAAACATTGATGAAAAAGTGACAAAAAATTTACAAAAAATAACAAATATGGACAAAAAATTGACAAAAAAGTGAGAAAAATTTGACGAAAAATGGAGAAAAAATAAAAAGTGATAAGAATTTGACAAAAAATGCGAATAATTTGACGAAAAAGTGACAAAAAATTTACAAAAAATGACAAAAATTGACAAAAAATTGACAAAAAAGTGAGAAAAATTTGACGAAAAAGTGAGAAAAATTGGACGAAAAATTGAGAAAAAATTGACGAAAAAGTGATAAGAATTTGACAAAAAAAAATGCAAATAATTTGACGAAAAAGTGACAATAAAATTTGACAAAAATGAGACGACTGCCCAACAAAAAAAGTGATGAAAAAAAATCTGATGTGAGGAAAAAGATCAATTTAGTTTTGTAGGTCTTTCAAATGAGGTGTTACGCTGGCCTACAGGATTTGGGTAAAGCTGAACTGGAGAAAACGCTCTCGGTTCAGGCGGGAGTTAAGAGGTTAATAAATAGGATTTATGCACAGAAAAAGTATTTTGGGGGTAAATTTTGTCCCTCAGCGCCCCCTAACTAAAATATCTTCCCACGGCTCTGTTCACGGCCCCTTCGCTCCTCCGGCAGGGGCCTCCTAGTTATTCCTAAAGTCAAACAAAAAGACTCACGGTTTCAGTTGCATCACCATGTGTTTTAACGACCAGGATCTGTTTATTGCTATTGAAAAGGTTCATGCTCTAAATCTCCTCTTTGTCTTTGTCATGGGCGGATCTATTTTAGCGCATTAAAGCGATGTGAGCACAGGTCAAGACGGAGCCTGTCTTCGTAACTGGTTCCACAGCTTCGGGGCAACAGAGAAGGCACGGCCGCCACAAAGCTTCACTCAGACTCTTATGTTCACGTTCAGTGGGGCATTAAAAAAGCATCAAAGTGCATATGACACATTACACACAATATAATTCACCACAATTATACTTTAAGATTCTGCGACATTTTCCACCTAGTTTTCATTAGCTTTACTTTTTTTTTTGTGATGTGTTTTTGCCTCACTTCCTTATTGTCACTGACAGGAAGTGACATGCGTAGAGGTAAGCAATTTTTAACCGTTGCCGTGCCAACCAATGGGAAATAAGTGAGTCTGAATTCTATGGAACCTTCCCTCAGTGTCACGAACTAAAACTGACTTCACAGTGCTTCTTAATTAAATTGCTGCCTCATGAAAGTAAAACTAATTATTACTCCCAACAGATGTTATCCATCGAACTAAGTCTTTAACCTCTTAACCCTCGTGTCGCCTTCGCGGGGTCTTTTAGACCCGCTGGTATGCTCCTGGCATTTGGATGCAAGGTGACACAAGAGGGCGCTCTTCCAACCTTCTCAGTGTAAACGTGAGTTGACTTTCTTCAGAGTGAGACTTTAGGTCAGACACCATGAGTGACAGTAACATGACGCTAAATACAGTGACCTCTTTGTTTCCAGTAAAAAGTCTGAGGCCCCATTGCTCTTCAGTCACAGACTGAGAAGTGAAGAAGGAAGTCATGGAGCTTCTGCTTTAGACAGAACTTCAGACTTCTGCTGCATGTAAGAGAAATAGAATTATAAAGTTTGATTGATTGATTGATCATATTCTGAAACTCAAATCTGTAGTAGAAACATAATATATATGGAAAATTATTATTACAATTACAAAAAGAAAAATATTTGAAAATCGTTTATCTAATCAAAAAATTTGGTTTTTTTTAAATTTACCCTCATTCTACAAAAAACAAAAAAACAAAGCCTTGTCACTTGTGTCTGCTGTAGAGTCATGTTTGTCCCAGTTCCTCTGAGTCGTGGTGCAGCAGGACTGATGTGGACAGATGTTACAGAAGAAGCTCATGAGGTTCATTTCTTCAACAGTTACTATAGTAACTATTTTCTCCAAAGTAAAAGTAGATCTACCACAGTCCTGTCCACATCTGTCATGGTCCACCATGACCCACCACGACTCAGAGGAACTGGGACAAACATGACTTTACAGCAGATACAAATGGTTTGGGTTTGTTTGTTTGTTTGTTTGTTTTTTAGAATGAGAGTAAATAAAATTATTTTTTTGATTAGATACATGATTTTCAAATATTTATCTTTTTGTAACTGTAATAATTATTTCCATATATTTTGTTTTTACTACAGATTTGAGTTTCAGAATATGATAAATCAATCTTTATTTATAAAGCGCTTCGCATACCGAAAGGTATCACAAAATGCTTTACAGATTACAACTTTTGATATGACATAATATGACCCTTAAATGCAGCAGAAGACTGAAGTTCTGTATAGAGCTCCATGACTTCGTTCTTCACTTCTCAGTCTGTGACTGAAGAGCAATGAGGCCTCAGCCTTTTTACTGCAAAAACAGAGCTCACTGTATTTGGTGTCTGACCGAAAGTCTAACTCTGAAGAAAGTCAACTCACTTTTACACTGAGAAGGTTGGAAGGGCGCCCCCTTGTGTCACCTTGTATCCAAATGCCCGGAACATAACAGCGGGTCAAAAAGACCCGCGAAGGCGACACGAGGGTTATCTCCCACCTGAACATGTTTTCTTCTGTTCTCCAAATCTAAAAGCTTCTACAAAACAGCAATAAAAAACGAGAAGAAAATGAGGATGTAAACACAACAAAAAAGCGCTAAAAAGTGACCAAAAGAGCGACAAAAATTACAAAAACTTAACAAAAAAGTGACAAAAGAGCGACAAAAATTACAAAAACTCAACAAAAAAGTGACAAAAATCCAGCAAAAAAAGACCAAAAAAAAACATTAAAAAATGACAAATATCCAGCAAAAAATTACAAAAAAATTAAGCAAAAAAAGACAAAAATCGAGCAAAAAAGTGACAAAAGAGCAGCAAAAAAGTAATAAAAAAGTGACAAAAACACATAAGTGAAATAAAAATGACAATAGCAAAGTGGAGAGAATGCATTTGGTTTTGGCGGGTGGTAAGAGGTTCCTCTTAACCCCCACCTGAACCAAGTTTCCCATTACCCAAAGTAGCAAATATGTGTTGTTTTCACAGTACTTGTAAATACTTGTTGCGATGGTGAAAGTAGCTTGAGTGTGTTTTTGGGCCAGAGGGCGTGACGCCGTGCATCCCTATATCATCACCTCATGCCGTGAGTCGTGCAGTGCTGCGACTGACAGTGCCCCGACGAGAGCTGAACATGTCGACTACGGAGCCTCAGCCCCAGGAGCCTCAGCCCCAGGAGTCCAACTGTGAGTACTATTCACATTCTTTAACATTTACACTGGCAGCTGCAGTATTGTGTACGTATTATGTACTCCACCAGACAGAATGAAATGGGTGCCATGAGCTCTACGTATAGTGGACTATGAATTCATCCATTTGGGCAAGACGTTTCACATTGGTCCACCCATAGCAGAAATACGGGCTGACCAACAACGACAAATCGCCCTAACTAAAAAAGTCCACTTATATATATTCAGCAGGAGCTCCTCTAGCTTTGTTTACAGCGCACGTTCTTCTCAAAAGATCCATTGTTGCTTTAATTTCTCACCACGATCTTGTTTTGATGATGGGGGAGCGTGACCACTGTTCTCCAGCACATCCCAAAGATTCTCAATGGGGTTAAGATCTGGCCAATCTGTGTATGAAAATGCTGGCTCATGCTCCCTGAACCCTTAACCAACTAAATTGGTATTTTTTCTAACCAATCCTTTTTTAGGCTGCAGGGAAGGGGACAACGCTGAAGAGGACAACACGACCATCTCTTTGAATTTTGTGGAGGTGAGCGTGTGTGCTTCCTTTCAACGCAAAACCATTAAAAAGGGAAAAAAACATCAGGCATTGCCATGGATTAGTAGCAAATTATGTAAATTAAGGAAACAAAGCGATCTTGCTTGTAAAAAAAAAAAATCTCTACAAAACTAAACACAGATAATGCAATTTTTAAAAGTCTTAGAAATAAAGTGGTAAGTGAGATGTGAAAAGCTAAAACTGCATATATACTTGTGCATTTGATGGAAGAGTCCAAAGGAATCAGTGCTTGTCTTTGGAAACATGTACATAGATTGACTAAAAATGATTCCGACCAAACTTATTTTATTCCAACTTATTTTTCAACCTCTTTAGGGTGTTAGTTTTGGTCCGGGCATCTGGTCGCAATTGGACAGAAGGGGGCGCCCTTCCAACCCTCTCAGTGTAAATGTGAATTGACTTTCTTATTGCTCTTCAGTCACAGACTGAAAAGTGAAGAAGGAAGTCATGGAGCTTCTGCTTTAGACAAAACTTTTTTTTTGTTTTTTTTAAATCACACAATTGATGCTTATATAGGTTGAATAAATATCCATAGATATTATCTGATGTAGAGTCATGTTTGTCCCGGTTCCTCTGAGTCGTGGTGGACATCTTCAGGAAAGAACCATCAACTCCCAGGCCTGAGGACCTGAGCTTGGAAAAAAATTAATAAGGTGATGACAGATGTGGACAGGACTGTGGTAGATCTACTTTTACTTTGGAGAAAATAGTTACTATCGAAACTGTTGAAGAAATGAACATCACAAGCTTCTTCTGTAACATCTGTCCACATCAGTCCTGCTGCACCACTACAGCAGATACAAATGACAAGGGTTTGTTTTTGTAGAATGAGAGTCACTAATAATATTGACATTGTAATCACATAAATTAAGGATTTTCGCAGCTACTGCTAAGAAACAATCAAATTTCAATCTTTTATTATTAAATCCTGCAGAAGTGTAATGTTCTAAAGCAAAATCTCCATGACTTCCTTCTTCACTTCTCAGTCTGTGACTGAAGAGCAATGAGGCCTCAGCCTTTTTACAGAAAATAAAGAGCTCACTATTTAGCGTCATGTTACTGTCACTCACGGTGTCTGACCTACAGTGTAGCTCTGAAGCCAATCAGATAACAGAGACTGTGGGTTGGGCTTAAATGTGACCAAACGCCAAGATCTAAGCTCTAAGAATAGAAATAATAAACCCAGAGCAGAAAGGGTTAATAGACACCATTAAAAAAGATCTGGACACAGGGAATGTGGTTGGAAGGATCTCTTTAACAGCCTGATGGATTTTTCTCCACGGTTGGTTTGTTCTGGATTTCTAGGCGCACATTTGTCAATACTTCCTTATTTTAAAAAAAAACACATTTGTATTCTATATCTGCAGGTGTCAAAGCCAGTGAACGGTAAAGACGTGGAGCTGAACCTCGTGCTCCACAGCGAAGCCACTGAGTCCAGAACCCTGTCCGTCAACATCAGCGTTGTAGCCAAGAGCATCAACGGAACCGCCTGTTACGAAATCCTGTCTGACAAGCAGGAGAAGACGCTGGATCCAGGGAAAGGTACAAACGCTTTCGACTCTAGTGTTAAGTGTGTTAAGCATAAATTAGTCGCAGTAGTGATTTTACATGCACCTGCAGATCTCATACACCAGCAACTTGATTTGATATGCTTGGTCTTTATTTATTTGGGGGGATTTGTACAAACCATTTAACCTCTTAACCCCCACATGAACCGAGCGCAAGTAAACAAAATACAGTAATATATTAGTCTTTACAATTTAAAGGGATATTTCAGGATTTTTGACATAGGGCCTCATTTCCTAGTTATCCAGAGTGTTGCTGATTTATGGAGATATTTTCTTTGGTAATTCATGCAGTTCTTATATTTGAAGAGTAACGCGGCGCTAGGCTAGTGCTAGGCTAGCGCATTTCTATGGTATCAGCTAGCCTGCATTAAAAACAGTCTGACCCGCTCCACAGAGCACCTGAGGCAAATCACTTATAACACCAGACTAACCACATAAATGTCTGTGTCCATAGAATAATTTTTGGAATATAACTGACCTTGCATCACATGAATGATCGCATTTTGAGGGACTATTTTCTAGCAGATCACTTATTCGCCTATACAACCACGAAGCTGATGCTGCTCAAATATAAGGTATTTTAAATGCAAAATGGTTAAAATTACTCTATGGACACAGACATTTATATGGTCAGTCTGGTGTTATAAGTGATTTGCCTCAGGTGCTCTGTGGAGCGGGTCAGACTGTTTTTATTGCAGGCTAGCTGATACCATAGAAATGCGCTAGCCTTGCATTAGCCTAGCGCCACGAAACTCTTCAAATATAAGAACTGCTTGAATTACAAAAAAATTATCTCCAGAAATGAGCAACACTCTGGATAACTAGGAAATGAGGCCCTATGTCAAAAATCCTGAAATATTCCTTTAAGTTTATGTTATTATTCTTTTGTTACTTTAAAAGAAAATACATTCTTTCAACATGCATCATGAGTACTTTAAGCTGTGCAATTACTTTTACTTGCTCTTATCTGTCCCGTGCAGACCTGCATCTCCCTGTGGTTGTGCCCTTCGACCTGTACTGGCCAAAGATGCTGGCCAATGATGTGATGAAGGTCACCGCCAGTGTCTTTGACTTTGGCCACACCAAGG
The DNA here is from genome assembly GCF_951799975.1 of Gobius niger. Lineage (NCBI taxonomy): Eukaryota > Metazoa > Chordata > Actinopteri > Gobiiformes > Gobiidae > Gobius > Gobius niger. The sequence goes on from NC_136875.1 coordinate 10,806,930, forward strand.
AGAAGTGTCTGGAGTATGACGTGGTGCTGGAGGACCCTCCCTTCAACATCAACGTGAGTCTCTGTTTGTGCCCGAAGTGAATCCTGCACCTCCTGGGAAAAAAATCACGCTCCAGACTCTGGCGCATCAGCCATCCCGTCCCAATTGGTGTGAATTAATTAAGAAATGTAGTTTTTAGTGTAGGATACTGTTTCCAAACTAGGGTTCCAAGGGTACACCAGTTATAAGGAAGGGGTCTTAGGAATTATTTCAGGTCATAAAGAAGATGAAACTGAAAAGTATTTTGTTGTCATTTTAAAGAGGGGGTGTTATGCTTTTTTCAATCACATAGCACCAGTCTATATCACACTACAATGATGAGCAAACCTTCTGTTGGTCTGTAAATGCAGTAAATTAGAATAACTGCCTTGTATAAAATGTCTCTCTCAAAATGGCTGTAGTGAATGTCTTGAAATAGGCCCCTGTCTCTTTAAGAACCTCTGAGCCTTTCCGACACGCCCCCTCCACACGCTGTCTGTGGCATCAGTGGGGAGGGGGTTCTGCTGAGGAGCAGTGGTTGGTTACTCGGCTGGTGACGAAAGCTCGGAGGCGTCTCCAGGAGGTGGGGGCGTTCCTAGGAGGACTCAGGCAAACCTATCCCTAAAATGGCCGCCATCAGAGTTTTTACAGATTACTCAGAAATACGTGAATGTGCCAAGGCAACACTTCAGCCATGTTTTTAATGAGGGAATGACTTAATAACATGATGTAAAGCTTGAAAAAGTCGATTTTGTTTCACACCCCCCCTTTAAAAGAAAAGGCCATTTGAATCATATATTGCAGGTTTGAATTTAAAAGTGTTTATTTTGAACAAACTAAATCCTAATGAATATGAGTTTGGTTGATCATTTTGTTAATACCGTATTTTCCGGACTACAAGTCACACTATTTTAAATAGTTTGGCAGCGACTTATACTCAGGTGCGACTTATACTTCAAAATATATAATTGGCCAGAATCAGAGATTAAAAGGGCAATGTAATAAGTTGTCTGCGTAAGCTCTCCGTCAGGAGTTGTCCATCTTCAGTGAAGGTATTCAAATCGTCTTCTGTACTGGTGGTTGAAGTCTCGAACGTTTCACCTCTCATCCAAAAGGCTTTGTCAGCGAAAACTAAAGTTCTGTTTAGCTCGCAGCCTAGATAAAGACCAAAAGGGGAGGAGTTGGGGTAAGCTCGGTCCCTCCCTAGAAACTACCGGTACCCTCCCTGTGCGTACACTCAAAAAAATAATTGACCCAAAAAGACAGACTTTAAGTGATTGAATCGGGTGCAGATTATCCATGTGAATTTATTACATACATGCACATCTAAATGATGCAATAAAACTTAAAGACTTTCTATGAGTACACTTTAGCCAGTTAAATCACATAAACATCGTGTTTCTCAAGTAAAGGTTAAAAAAAACTCCATGTTTTCAAATAACTTAATCTTTATAAATCTAAAAGGTTAACCTTTAAGGGAATATTCACAAAAACAGTACTATTGATTCATTATTTTTAGTTAAAGTTTATGTAAGTGCTACATGTAATTCTATACTAAAATGGAAGAAATTACCAAATTGTGTAGATTTTTAATTTTTATTAGAAATCTATAAAAACACTTCAAAAACATGCTAAAACTTAAAACAACAATCAACAAAGTGTAACTCGCTGCTGCCCCCTATCGTCCTGGAGAGAAATGGCTGGAGTCTTTTTACGGGATTAATTCAATTAAAGTTTTTATGTTTTAGTGAACTTTATCTGAAAAATACACATTCTCTTAGACTTTACTTCTAGAGATAATGGTTGGAGTCTTCTTATGGGATTAATTCAATTCAAGTTTATATGTTTTATTAAGCCTTGTCCGAAAAATACACATTCACATACACTGTACTTCTGTCACATAAATAAAATGCTGTTTTTCAAAGAATTAGTAAAGAGTTAACATTATGCATTTATTATCTTTTACAAGAGCAAAGAATGACTTTTTTTTGAGTGTAAACCCCTTTGAAGTAGAGTGTCTCTAACGACCTGCTCACTCCAGAGTATCAACCACCAGTACAGAAGACGATTTGAATACTTTCATTGAACACCGTAATAAGTGTTTCCTTGAATAAAAGTCCACAGACTGAAAAGTGAAGAAGGAAGTCATGGAGCTTCTGCTTTAGACAGAACTGCAGACTTCTGCTGCACTCTGCGCTCTAGGCTTGTGTATCATTCTCTGCTATTCTGAGCTCAAATGCCCCCGAAAATATTCTGCACAATACAAGCTGAACGTAGCGAAATATGCTGCCAAAAAACGGTAATCGAGCAGCAGAAAGAAAGTGAGCGAGAAACTTGTGAGGGACTGGTGAAAAGCGGAGGTTACTCTCACTGCAATGATGAAAACAACAAAAAAATGATTGCGGGCTGAAAGCTATGTGGCCAGGGTTTGCAAATGCCTGCTTGAACAACGTGCTGCCGGGAGAGGCTTGTCAATAGTTACGCCTCCGTGCCCAGGTAGTTACCAAGGCTAGTGCGACTTATATAATATATATATATGTAATATATATTTTTTCTTCTTCATTATGCATTTATTGCATAATGTAAAAGTAAACTTGGTCATGTGTTTTGTTCATTTTAAGAGCCTTAACTCCAGAGGTGGCGCTGTGCAGATGTTCTATCAAAGCTATTGGCTCACGACAAGGAAAAAGGTTTGTTCCTGTTGTGTTGCCGTACAGAGGAGAGTTCAGGTCCAATTTGTTTTTAAGGTGCAAAGTTATTTTCCATTAAAGGAATCTTATTTAAAGTGATTTGTACTTTCTACTTTGAATACTTCACTCAACACAAACTTATGTACTTTAATTTGGCTGTAGGGAAGATTAGTCAACAAACAAGCAGATCCAGCGCGTATAATATTGAGTTACCAGGCAACTGGAAATTACAACATGTCAACTTGAAGATGGTCAGACCGGTCTGAGTTCAGGTATGAGATGAAGACAGCAATGGCGCCCCCCAGTGGTGAGGTAAAGCTATTGATTAGATGTTAGACATTAGATAACAAGCTTAAACGTCAGTGGTAGAGTTCAAACAATCAAAGTGCTCAGGACATGCTTGTCAAAGAACACTTCTGTGGTGAAAAGAACGTACAGGTCACTCTCCCTGTATCAAAATGATCTATTCACTTTTTCTCTAAAAAGACTTTATTGCAGGGGGAAGCGAAATGCCAACCTCAGGGAGTCAGTGGCTACATTTACATGGTCAGGAAACTCAGATAACTGTAGTAATCAGATAATCCACGATCAGATCTGAGTTTACATTCTGTTCAGAAATCGGAGGATCCAAAACTCCGGGTTCTACATGTGCCAGTGCAGATTTTTCATTTTTAGAGCAACTGAACTCTCTCCCTTCCCGCCTCCTTCAGTCAGGCCCGGCTGCAGAACCAGGTGGAGAACGATTGCGCCTCCTTGTTTGCTCCATGTGACGTCAGTGTCTTGTACTCGCTGCCGAGTGGATACAGCTCAGGTTTAGTAACCCAAAGATCTGGGGTTCAAACTCAGTCAACTATGTCTCATTTTTTTTTATTAATTGTAGTAGTAGAAGTAAAATAAAATACAAATAGTACAAACTGTGCTTCAATTTCAACTAAAAATGTGCGGGTGAAGAGAATGAATCAGAGCTGGGACTCAAACTCACAATGTTGAGGATGGAGTAATATTCTGCCCTTGTGCAGCACCTACTGTTGGAAACAAACTGTATTCTCTCTAATTATAGATTTATTTCATGGATAACTTACTTTTTTATTTCTTTTTTTTAAATCAGAAATACCTTCAGTCTTTTCAATATAGTTTTAAAGCAGTACTAAGTAACTCTTCCCCCTAGAGGCCATAAGCGCAACTGTCGTAGCAAGTTACGATTTTTTAACTTATTAATTGTCTTGGAGAGTAAATACTACGCTGACAGGAAAGGCGAAGGGACAGAGGGTTACTGTGCATCCAATTATACAATGGAAATATTTTTTTTCACTCAAACTTGGCTGTAAATACTGTTTAAAGTGACGTTAGCCCGCAGTTAGCTTTGCCCGTTAGCATGTTAGCTTCTTCTTCGTGATTACATTAGTGTGTATTGCTTTGGTTAGTGCTAGATCGTATGCTCCGGAGGGACGGTCTGCTGTGAGTTTGTATAGATCTATGAATTGGTTTGTCTAAAAATACAAATAATCCTAATCCTATAACCCTAATCCTTAAAGTTAACCCCTTAACTCCCACCTGAACCGAGCACATTTTCTCCAGTTTGGCTTTACCCCAGTCCAAAAGCTTCTGGAAAAAAGTGATGGAAAAAAAAAAACAATGATGGAAATGTGATAAAAAAAAGTGGGAAAACATTGACAAAAAAGTGACGAAAAATGTATGAAAAAGTGGCAAAAATGTCACAAAAATGTCACAAGAAATTGACAAAAAATTGACGAAAAATTGACGAAAAAATGACAAAAATGTGACAAAAAAATGACAAAAATGTGACAAAAAAGTGACAAAAAAATGATTAAAAATTGACAAAAAAATTGACGAAAAAATGACAAAAATGTGATAAAAAATTACTAAAAAAGTTACAAAAATGAGTTGAACACCCAACAGAAAAATGTTGGGAAAAAAATCTGATGACGTGAGGAAAAAGATCCTCTCGGTTCAGGCGGGAGTTAAGAGGTTAACCATTTCCCTGGCCCTAACCTTAATTTGTGTCATGATATCTCACGTTTTCACGGCAGACTGACTGTCCCTCCGGAGCGTACGATCTAGCACTAACCGTATTGCTTTCTCCGCACCGGTGGCAGTCAAGTTGCAAACATGGTTTTCTGTCCAGAGACACCAGGGGGCGATGAAAGACCCTCCAATCATCCCATAAACACTTGTATTACCCCCACAGGGACTACGGAAAGGATTTATTAAGGTAAACACGTTACTTAGTACTGCTTTAATCCTCATTAAATTAGTTTAGCCTCTTTGCTGTATTTTCCTGGTTAGTGTTTGCACATGTGTGAAAGTTTAGAAAGAAATTTACGAACTAAGACACCCCGGAGTATGAGTCGCACCAGCCTTCGTAACTGCCTGGACCTGGAGGAGTTTCTCACTCATCTTTCTTTCTGCTGATTTTTTTTTCAGTGAAGCAGGAGAAGCAGATACTGGTACACAAGCGTATAGTGCCCTCTAGCGGCCGTCGTGTATTTATATTGTTTTCATATTGCACCTGAGTACAAATCTCACACTCAGCCAAACTATGAAAAAAAGTGTAATTTATAGTCCGGAAAACACAGTATGTGAACATCAAATTGTGCTGTTTCGATGGTCAATAATCTGAGAACTCTACAAGTTTCTATGTGATGGATTTGTGCACTGTGTTGCAGGTGTTGGAAGAGGCGTTTGTTAATCGGCCAGTGTTTGTGGAGATGACCTTCGTGAACCCTGTGTCTGATACTCTGAAGAGCTGCAGCATCACTCTGTCGGGCAGTGAACTGATAACAGAGGACAAGGAAATCAGGTCGGCGCCCTTTTCCACGAGAACCTGCTTGGATCTTAAGTTTCGAGTTTCAAGTTTAATGGTTTTGTATAGCCCAATATCACAACAGAAGATGCCTCACAGGGCTGCACCGAACATTAGCCTCTTAAAATACCTGAGCCTGTACAGGACCCGCTGTTATGGTCCTGGCATTTGGATGCAAGGTGACACAAGGGGGCGCCCTTCCAACCTTCTCAGTGTAAATGTGTTTTTGTCACATTTTTTCTATCATTTTTTTGTTATGGTTCTGTCATGTTTTTGTGGCCTTTTCGTTGCTTTGTTGTCGTGTTTTTGTTGACTTTTTGTCACATTTTGCAGAATTTTTGTTGAATTTTTGTTGAATTTTTGTTGAATTTTTGTTCCATTTTTGTTGAATTTTTGTCCCATTTTTGTTGAATTTTTGTCCCATTTTTGTTGAGGTTTTGTCGCATTTTTGTTGAATTTTTGTCACATTTTTTCTATCATTTTTTTTGTTATGGTTCTGTCACGTTTTTGTGGCCTTTTCGTTGCTTTGTTGTCGTGTTTTTGTTGACTTTTTGTCACATTTTTGTTGAATTTTGGTCCCATTTTTGTTGAATTTTGGTCCCATTTTTGTTGAATTTTGGTCCCATTTTTGTTGAATTTTTGTCACATTTTTGTTGAATTTTTGTCACATTTTTGTTGAATTTTGGTCCCATTTTTGTAGAATTTTTGTCCCATTTTTGTTGAATTTTTGTCATTTTTTTGTTGAGTTTTTGTCACATTTTTGTTGAATTTTTGTCACATTTTTGGTCACATTTTTTTGTTATGGTTCTGTCACGTTTTTGTGGCCTTTTTGTTGCTTTGTTGTTGTGTTTTTGTTGACTTTTTGTCACATTTTGTTGAATTTTTGTTGAATTTTTGTTGAATATTTGTTGAATTTTTGTTGAATTTTTGTCCCATTTTTGTCCCATTTTTTCTATCATTTTTTTTATTATGCTTCTGTCACGTTTTAGGGCCTTTTCGCTGCTTTGTTGTCGTGTTTTTGTTGACTTTTCATCACATTTTTTGCCACTTTTTTTTTATGCTTTTCCGGCACATTTTTGTTTTGTTTTCATCCTCTTTTTTTCCTCACTATTTTGATGCTTTTCTTTTTAGCTTTTAGATTTGGGTAAAGCTCCGTTAAGGCGGGACCGGTGGCCCCAGAGCCAGTGGCCCTTCTGTGCTCTTCCAGAATGGACATATGGCCAGTCCGCCCCTGCTTACACACATTTTACAAAGCAAACATTCACAAGTAACTAACTGTCACGATCAAAAGTGTGTACAAGTTGACAAAACATTCAAGGTTGGCCGAAAATGTAGTCATTAATGATCAACCTAATCACTAACTATATATCTGCAAGAAAAAGTGCTCACGAATTGTAAATTACATGTAAGTGGAGCTGAGCCCTGCTGGTACTTGAAAAAGGCCTCATTTAGCGGCTCAAGCTTAAAGATATATAAGAAAGTACATTTATTTTGTGTCTCTGAAATAACACCCGTGCTCTCGTGTTCTCAGTCTGCCGGACCTTGATCCCGAGAAGAAAATTCGGGTGAAGGTGTGTTTCTACCCCCGTGAAGCTGGAGAGAAGACTCTGATGGCGGACTTCGACTGTTCGGTCTTCAGGGACATCAAGAAAAGCGTCCCCGTCACCGTGAAAGAATCAAACTTACTCTGAAAACGCTCATCCAAACAGCTGCACACAATCATTTTGACTTTGGATCGGGGTTAATGGCACTTTTCAATATCGTTGCTCTGAAGCTGCAAAGTCTTGGGTCAAAACAATAAAAAGTCACTGGGAAAATCATCATGTGTGAATTTTTTTTTGACCTTTTTCTTGAGAAGTGATCGCGTTCATATTTTCTGCCCTTGATTTGGGACAATTCGTTTATTAATTTGGTGGAGAATGATCTTGACGATGCAACACTCTCTTGCCCCGACTTTAGGCTTGACACACACAAAAATAACGGAGCACATTATTTAAAATGACTTGATGTCGGTTCAAAAATCTGCTAAATCTCTCATTAATTTTTCCCGTGAACTTTCAGAATATATATTTAAAAAAAATACACATCAAAAGAATGAAGCAACATTTAATCACGGGCATAAAAATAAAGAAGAAAAGATAAAAAGGTCATTGAACTTTAGTCAGTATCACCTGATTAGTCTCGTTAGTTACTTTCTTTTTTTCTCCAAGGGCCCAAATCAAAGTGTGTACAACATGGAAGGTGGTTAAGTTAAACTATACTTTAAGTTACTTAATTACTGAAGTCGTCCAGCCAGGTTTCCTCCGAGTGCTACGGTTTCCCCTTCTGACTGTAATCGCCTGAACCAGGGGTGTCAAACTCATTTTGGGTTGCGGGCCGCATGTAATAGAGAAAATGTTTCCAATAAATGAATAATAATGAGCTGTGACTTGGTCAAAGACCCCACTTGACTGTAGCTTCATTAATAACAACGGCTTACACTTGTATTGCACTTTACAAGCCTGTGTCACAAGTTCCTCAAAGTGATACATAGTCATTATTCATTCACTCCACACTCGGTGGTGGTAAGCTGTTATTGAAGCCACAGCCGCCCTGGGGCAGGCTGTCCATTTACCACATGGCTATATAATGTGTTGTTCATATCCTGAGCTCTTATTATGTCAGTGCCCTCTGCTGGACACGTGTGGAACTCTTTCCTTTCTTTAAATTTAATGCCTCCTAGTGGATGGAACTCACAGGAATGGGCTAGAGACTTACTTTTTTTTTTTTTTTTACATACTCTGGAATTTATGCTCAACAGGGCAGGGGATTAAATCATCTCACGGCTGGATCAGGCCCGCGGGCCGTATGTTTGACACCCCTGGCCTAAACACATTAAAAGAGCAACAAAATAGCAGCAGTTATGAATTACCTTTCCTTATGTCAATGAAAACATTGGTGTTTTCCTCCTTAGGCAATGCATGTCAGGCTTGGTCAGGATTTGAGGGACGGATTTAAGGGCCACATCTGGCCCCCGGGCCTTAGTTCGCCCTTGCCTGTCTAATGGATTAAAGCAGTACTAAGTAACGTGTTTACCTTAATAAATCCTTTTCGTAGTCTCTGTGGGGGTAATGCAAGTGTTTATGGGATGATTGGAGGGTCTTTCATCTCCCCCTGGTGTCTCTGGCCAGAAAACCATGTTTGCAACTTTGCTGCCACCGGTGCGGAGCCACCAATACACACTAATAGAATCACGAAGTAGAAGCTAACATGCTAACGGGCAAAGCTAACTGCGGGCTAACGTCACTTTAAATAGTATTTACAGCCAAGTTTGAGTGAAAAAAAATATTTCCATTGTATAATTGGATGTACAATATCCCTCTCTCCCTTCGCCTTTCCTGTCAGCGTAGTATTTACTCTCCAAGACAATTAATAAGTTAAAAAAATCGTAACTTGCTACTACACCTGCAGTTGCGCTTATGGCCTCTAGGGGGAAGAGTTACTTAGTACTGCTTTAAAGTTCCACCACCTCTCAAAGTGCACGTTAATGTTGCTGTGTTTCATTTGAGCACTCGTGCACATTGATTCAATAGTATGTGTGATCAGTACTGCTGTAGTGGTTTATGTTTACATTCTGTCAGTTTTAATCCATACCTTGAATTTCTCACTCAAGTTCCACATTTCCCACAGCAAATACAGATGCCAATACTTTAACGCTGCCTCTGCTGTATTACAGTGCCATTAAAACCAACATGGATTTTGGGATGAAGAATTCCCTTGGATTTGGATGTTTTTAATTTGCCATAAATGATTGTCATATCTCACCAGGACATGTTGTGCCCAAGTACAGTCAGTACTGTTGGGCACTTAAAACAAACGTGTAAAACCAGACAAGTTACTGTTTGAGGCAAGTCAAGGCAACTTTCATGCCGTTCTCTACAGCACATTCACTGCAGAGGATTGTCAGACCTCTCAGTTGTTGCATTTCATCTCCGTGAGTTGCTGGTGCTGGAAGTAGCGTTTGTGAAGATCTTGGGAACCTACATTTCCTCCCATGAAATCTAGGAACAGAATAATGTCCATAGTAAAGCATCCAATCAAAGCCTTGCTTTTATGTTTAACTTGAGTTTTATGGTCATTCTAGCACTAGCAGTCCAAGGATACTCGTAAATACCAATGTTAAAGTTAACAGGAACTCAAGATATGAACAAAATCTTTGATGGATTGGATTTATTTTATGTATTTGTAAGATGACTAAAAATACTTTGTGTGTGTATGTGCGTGTGTGTGTGTGTGTGTGTGTGTATGTGCGTGCGTGCGTGCCTGTGTGTATGTTTCATATGTTGCGTTCATTTTATTATTATTATTTTTTTTTACATATTCTGTGCTTTTGCAATATAAAAAAACGATATTTTTCAATTTCATTTTATGAATAATGAGATGTCTCCAAGTGTCTCTTGGAGTCGCCACAAGGGGGTGGTATTACAGCAATGTCAGCTCCCCGCCAAAAGGACCATAGAGAAGAACATTCCTCGCCCATTGACTGTAAAGCAGCTTTAAGTGTCTATATAAAACCAATGCATTATTATTATTATCATGAAACGACTCTTAGAAGTTCAGTTTGTGCCAAATCTTACTGTACTCACTGTAGCTGGATGTTGCATTGATCTTTCCAGGTCCTCCCTCATCTGTCACTCTCTCATTATCTCTCCCTCTTACCCTCACTCCTGCACTACAGCACTGTCAGTGTTGTGAGTGTGGCTGGAGCACCATGGCGGTCAACGTACCTGGAGTGGTGGCGATCGTTCTGTTCTACCTGTTGGTCCTCGGCATCGGGATCTGGGCTTCGTTCAAGTCCAAACGAGAGCAGCGGGAAAAAGCTGGCGGAGAGATGGAGTCCGTTTTACTGGCAAACCGCAGCATTAACCTCACACTGGGGATCTTCACCATGACAGGTGGGTTAGAGTTCATTTGTTTGTAATACCGTCAGTCCACTGCAAAAAAGTGATTAGCTAGATTAGTTTAAAATTCTCAATTTCTGCATAATAATCCAAACTTGAGCTGTTTTGGTGAGTTAAGATGCAGTTGGGCTTTTGACCTAGATCATTGAGATGATTTATTATTAATTATTGATTATTGACGAGTATTCACTTGTTCTGGTATCTTTCTGACCTGTTTCAATACATTTAGTCTTTACTTCAAGTAATTTTATCTGCCAATGGGGAAAGAACATGGGTCTTGTTCCATTGGCAGTTCTACTTTCTTATTACAAGAGAGATTTACCTTTGAACTAGCAACGTAAACTTGATCAGATCAGGAAAAAAGTAAAAATAAAAATAAAAATAAAAATAAAAAAACGCCCAAAACAAGAAAACCAACACTTAAAGCCTCCTGTCAGAACATCCCACTTGGTCATATTCAGTGTTGGGCAAGTTACTTTAAAAGTGTAACTATAAGTATTCTATATTAGTAGTTAAAGCAATGTTAAGTAACTTGTTTACCTTAATAAATCCTTTCCGTAGTCCCTCTGGGGGTAATACAAGTGTTAATGGGATTATTGGAGGGTCTTTCATCTCCCCCTGGTGTCTCTGGCCAAAAAACTACAATTTCAGCTTCCCTGCACCGAGTCGGAGTCACCAATACACACTAATAGAATCAGGAAGAAGAAGCTAGCAGGCTAACAGGCAAAGCTAGCTGTGGGCTAGCGCCACTTTAAACATTATTTACAGCCAAGTTTGAGTGAAAACATTTATTTCCATTGTGTAACTGGATGTACAATATCCCTTTGTCTTTTCTGTCAGCGTAGTATTTACTCTCACGGACAATTAATGAGTAAAAAAATGCTACTTGCTACGACACCTGCAGTTGCACTTATGGCCTCGAGGGGCAAGAGTTACTTAGTACTGCTTTAATGCTTTAAAAACTACTGTGAGTTACTTTTGAGTTACTTTTGGCAGAATATAAACTAAAAATAGTAATAATGCCACTGAGCAAAAGTGCAGTCAACAAATTCCTCTTCCTTCTTTATCCCCGTTCTCTCGTGTTTTGTTTTGACGACTTTTATGCGTAATTGCAGATCTTATACACCAGTATCCAACCTGCTTTGATGCTGCATTCTGTTTGGGGCATGTTTTGTTCATGCATTAAATGCACTTGTAACTTGAGTTACTTGAATTGCAATGACTAATATATTCCCATGAAAAAAAAAAAAAAAACTAGACAAAGGAAGTCAATGATAGAATTAGTATTAGGGGGGAAGGTGCTTTTTGACGTTTGGGGAACCAAGGCACTCCTCCACATTATAATTCTCATTTTACATTTAAAGAGGGGGTATTATGCTTTGCATCGGTTGACGTTCTACCACCATTCAGCGAGCGGGGAGGCGGGTGTTGTAGGTGACGGCAAGCATTGTTGAAGTCAATAAAATGTGCCTAAATTTATGCACATGCCTAATTTTGTTTAAATAATTCTTGCACACTTTCCATATATCATATTAACTTTATTTGACTTCTCAAATATCACTGTGTTTGTTTTAAAATATTTAACTGAAATTTCTTATCTAGACAACCAATGATTTACAAAGGAAAATCATGAATTTTCATTATGAAATTTACAAGGGTGCCCAAACTTTTGCAAACCACTGTATATGTAACCGGGAGTGGTAGAAAGGGTTATGGTAAATAGCAGTAATTAACCTTAACTGTTAATCCCAAAGGCACACAGGTAATATTGACACAGAGAAACTTGTATTTAATGAAGGTTCACCGTAGTTCACTGTCGTAGGAGAGTGAATCCTAGAAGCTAGCAAAAAAACAAACAAGTGCTCTTCAAACTCGTGGGGCCAAGAATACTTAGAAGCAAAAGAGGCAAAAGAGGATGAGCTGAGGCAATAAACAAGGTTTACAGATGAGTCAAAACACGGTATGTCCATCAATCCATCCATCCATCCATCCATCCATCCATCCATCCATCCATTTTCTTCCACTTGTCCGTTTCTGGGTCGTGAGGGCAGCTGTTGGAGCTGCCCAAATCACATTGCACCAGCCTCTTATGGCTCCTCCTGCAGGTGGTGGGTCCACAGAAGAACGGCCTCACGATTAAACTGGCCTGTTGGTCTCTCATAAGGGGCTTCTGAGCGGCTCTTTGTCTGACCCGTCACCTATAGGACCTGTTTGCCTTGGGAGACCCTACCAGGGGCACGAAGTTCCCGACAATAGAGCTCCTAAGATCATTCGGGTGCTCAAACCCCTCCACAACGATAAGGTGGCGGTTCCAGGATATACGTATATATAAATAAATAGTATTTAATTCTTTCTTCCAGCAGGAGTCTGAAGTTTTGTCTAAAGCAGAATCTCCATGACTTCCTTCTTCAGTTGCAATGTGGTTTTCTGGCCAAAGAGACCAGGGGGGGATTAACGACCCCCAATCATACCATTAATACTTGTATTACCCCTAGAGGGACTACGGAAAGAATTTATTAATGGAGATCATTTTTTTCACTCCAACGTTGCTGTAAAAACTGTTTAACTGGCGCTAGCCCACAGTTTGCCCGTAAGCCTGTTAGCTTCTTCTTCGTGATTCCATTAGTGTGTATTGGTGACTCTGACCCGGTGGCAGCAAAGTTTCGATTGAGGTTTTCTGGCCATAGACACCAGGGGGAGATGAAAGACCCCCCAATCATCCCATTAACACTTGTATGTATAAGAGTATAAGAGTAAATTCTTCCTCAAAATACAAGCATTTCCATCTGCTATGAGCTGCCACCCAGCCCCGACTCAAGACGCTTGTCTAAATCACGAGCTCTGCGTTTACCATGTTAATGTTTGACATTGGGAAATACCTTTGTTTTTTGTCTGTGTGTGCAGCGACGTGGATTGGCGGTGCGTCCATCGTGGGGATCACAGAATTGCTGTACACGCCTTCTTCAGGTCTGATCGGAGCTGTGCTGCTGCTCATGTCTGACTCATCCTCCTTCATCATCGGTACGTGACAGTTAGTATGCTTCATCAAAACATCTCTTATCCTTTAGGTTCTACCTGTTCTGCTTTCAAGTTATCTTTCAAATAAAGTACTGAGGTCGATCTCCGTCTTGTTTTAAAGGATCTGTATCATGCTCTTTTAGCCTTTTCAAAGTAAACTAAAGGCCATTTCTATGACATATTGCATCTCTAACACTATGGAGTACCCATTTTTCAACCCAGTCTCACCCGAAATGTGAACTTTTTCACACTTTAAGCTTTTTATTTGTGGAATAGTCGCAATTCCTCCTGGGTGACTGAGCTCCTCATCCTATCTCTAAGGGTGCGCCCAGCCACCCTGTGAAGGAAACAGTCTTGTCTTATGTGGGCTCACCACCTGCAGAGGGAGCTGTAGGGGTCTGGTGCAGAGAGGACTGGCCGGCAGTCAAAGGCAGGCGCCTCGACGGCCCAGCCCACGTGGAACATCAAAAATAAGCTTGTGGGAAAAAATAGAAACCTTGTGGAAAACCACAGACTGATGGAGTTCCTCTACAGACAGGGCTGAAGACTGTGGAGCTTAAGTCCAGTCCTCATCGAAGCTGAAGTCATGTTCTTTGCACTTCCACAATACTGCTCATTTTGTATTACTTACGTTATTAGTTATTTGCAACATCTCCATTCCTGTTATTTTTTGACACACATTTATCAACTTAACGTTATCTTTTTACCCGCTGCACACATTTGGGTATCACGTCTTTTCCATTTGTTGTAGGCGCCTTTGTGTTTGTGAAGCCGTTGCGGGAGCTGAAATGCCTGACTCTGTTGGACCCGTTCCACATGAAGTACGGCCCAGTCCTGAGCGCTCCTCTGAGTCTGGCATCTGTGGTGCTGGACATGCTGTGGGTGGGAACCACGCTCATCGGGCTGGGTAAGACAACACGTTTGTTTGTTTACAGCTGTTTTATTACTTTGTCAGGATGTAGCTTTAAGTGACTAACAAAAAGAGTCATTCGTCACATCACTGAAGCAAAACTCACAATGCTTTGGCCGACAAAGATCCCACTGTGTGTGCAATCCACTTTATCTATAGGGCACATTGTGTGAAGAGTAAAATAAAACATAAAAAGCGGCAGCGTGACCTACGCAGCAGATCATAATGTTATGGGCAACTGGTAAATTTCCGAACCTTTCATTTGGGAAAATGGAACGCTGCTCAACGTGAGAATTAAAATCATGAAAACTCGGAGATGATCAGAGTGGTCCAGGTTCAGAAGGAAGATCCAGGGCCGGCCTGGGCTTAGGTGACTTAGGTGCCATCTGTATTAACCTATGAGGTCCAAGCTCCCGCTATCAGCAACATCGCTGGCTTTTGGATATAACTGGAATGAAAAGTGATGGAGTCCGGAGTCTTTTGTGTTGGACACTAGAGATTTGAAGCTTTCAAACAAGTCCTCCCTGGTCCTTCTCCATCTCTGGGGAGCTCTGTCACGTTGATGTGGAAATTTGAAAATTTACATCAGAAGTGGAGGCTCCTCTAATAATAATCGATTCATGATCGCATGTACTGAAAACAAAAAACAAAAAAGAATAGATCGATCATCATAATGAGCATAATCATGAACAAAACTAGGCTTATCCAAAGTGGGTCTAAAAGGACTGGTATAGCAAATTAGCAAAATGAGATGAGATAAACAATAAGGATGAAAGTATGGCTTGAGTGCATTAATTGTTGCATCCCGACCATTTGGGTCAAGACATTTCAGAAGAGGCTTTGTTCATGTCTGTAGTAGTAGTAACAAGTATAAATGCTGCCAGTATGGCAACTACTACTTTTAATGAATGATGTTTTTTATCTATAATTGATCTCAGGTCGGCCCTGGCCAGATGCCATTAGTGCAGCTAATGATGAAAATCACACAGAACTCATTTTGGGTCGCGAAATTCAGCTCCCACGGCGGGTCGCAGGCCGCAAATAATAGAGAAAATGTTTCCAATAAATGATTAATAACAAGCAGTGATTTGATCAAAGCCCCAACTTGACTGTAGCTTCATTAAGAACTATGTCTTACACTTGTATTGCACTTTACAAGCCTGTGTCACAAGTTCCTCAAATTACTACATAGTCATTATTCATTCACTCCACACTCGGTGGTGGTAAGCTGTTATTGAAGCCACAGCCACCCTGGGGCAGACTGTCCATTTACCACGTGGCTATATAGTGTGTTGTTCATATCCTAAGCCAGGGGTGTCCAAAGTACGGCCCGCGGGCCAAATGTGGCCCTCAGACCAATTTTTGGTGGCCCTCGGGCTGCTTGCTGAATCGGTTCACATCATCAGAGATAGTCCTTTTTATTTAATATGTAATAATTCTACACAATTCTAACCTAACAACTAGCATTTTATTGTGAGACAGAGCTGGCATTAAGGTTTTAAGCATAAATAAAGGCATGAGGCACAATTTAAACCTCTAAGGTTTCGTGGAACTAACCACCGACCCATGGCCCTTTACCCCGTGTACGCTCCAATATGTGGCCCCCCATGAAAAAAGTTTGGACACCCCTGCCCTAAGCTCTTATTATGTCAGTTCACTTTGCTGGACACGTGTGGAAGTCTTTCCTTTTTTTTTTTTATTTAATGCTCCCTAGTGGCTAGGATGAGCATTCTGGTTATTCTTTAAAAATTCATAACTCTGCACAGGAATGGGCTAGAGACTTACTTTTTTTTTTACATACACTGGAATTATGTTTGACACCCCTGCTTTAAGAGGTTATTAAGCTCAGTGGTGTCAGGCAGTGATTAGCTGAGACAGACAGGAAAAACAAGTCTGATTCTTACCAGTTTAAATAAACATTCCTAATTGACAGGCTCGACGATGAGCGTAGTGCTGGACCTGTCCTACTCCCTCTGCATCTGGATCTCGGCTGCAGTGGTGATCGTGTACACTCTGTTAGGAGGACTGTACTCTGTGGCCTACACCGACGTCATTCAGCTCATCCTCATCTTCGTCAGTATGGTGAGTCATACTGGGCACATGCGGTCCTACTGTGGGCCCCAAGCTCTGATATAAAATAAATAAACCAAATGTGTGTTCCTGCAGTGGATCTGTGTCCCATTTGTCCTGACGAACCCGCACACGGTCAGCATCAGCCAGACTCTACACAACAACTCTCTCCACGCTCCATGGATCGGAGAGTTCAGCCTGGATCAAATCTGGGTTCAAATCGACACCTTCCTGACTCTGGTGAGTGAAAAAAAAACTCATTCATAATATCATGGTATCATAATTTGTCACGGCTTGAGTTTGATTTTACTCACACTTGACTTGGCAAAAAGGAAATAATGTAAAGGCATTTGATATGGTGATTGACCTTCTTCTACTATTACTACTACTGCAAATATGTTATATACTATTGCTACACTCTTATCCTCCTAGTCCCTCGGTAATCTCGGGTTCCAGTGCTTCCACCAGAGGACGCTGGCCTTATCCTCCACCCGGACGGCTAAAATCACCTGTGTCGTCGCAGCGTGTTTGATTTTATTGTTTGGGATTCCACCTGTGCTCATCGGTGCAGCAGCGGCCTCTACAGGTAACACCAGGAACTGACGTTTTCCTTACAGTTCCAATATTCAGGGTTTCCATGGGGCATTAAACTTCTTAACCCGAGCTGAATGGTGATCGAGAGGGTCGCATCCCTACACCTTTGGGTTGGGGACAGGACTCTCACCGTTATCTCTATTATGCCCAACATCGGTGCAGAATACCTGGCCTTCTTGGAGTCCCTGGGAGGGGCACTAGATGGTGCTCCGACTGGGGACTCCATTGTTCTACTGGGGGACTTCAACGCTCATGTGGGTAACGACAGTGAGACCTGGACGGGAGTGATTGGGAAGAACGGCCTCCCCGATGTGAACCCGAGTGGTGTTCTGTTATTGGACTTCTGTGCTAGTCGCAGTTTGTCCATAACGAACACTATGTTCGAGCACAAGGGTGTCCATAAGTGCACGTGGCACCAGGACACCCTAGGCAGGAGGTCGATGATCGACTTTGTAGTTGTGTCATCTGATCTCCGGCCACGTGTCTCGGACACTCGGGTAAAGAGAGGGGCTGAGCTGTCAACCGATCACCACCTGGTGGTGAGCTGGATCCGCTGGCAGGGGAGGAAGCCGGTCAGACCTGGCAGGCCCAAGCGTGTTGTGAGGGTCTGCTGGGAACGTCTGGCGGATCCCTCTGTCAGTGGGGTCTTCAACTCCCACCTCCGGAAGAGCTTCACCCAGATTCCGAGGGAGGTTGGGGACATGGAGTCCGAGTGGACCATGTTCTCCTCCTCCATTGTCGATGCGGCTGCTCGCAGATTTTGTGTGGAGCAAGGGAGAAGTACTTCTCTACAATCATCTCAAACTGCAGAAACAATTCTCGTGTTCTGTTTTCCACAGTAAACAGATTAACTAATCCTCCAGTTTCACTGCCCCTAGAACTAATCTCGACATCTAAGTGCAATGAGTTTGCAATATTTTTTCATGACAAAGTCCAAAGCATTAAAAATGCCATAATTTCCACAACACAAATAGAAACTCTGCCACAAGATAAACACCTTGAGCTGACACATTTCACACCTGTTACTGACAAAGCAATCGAAGAGGTTATCTCCGGTCTGAGCTGACCAGCTTGTTACCGCAACTTGCTCAGTTAGTTAACATCTCACTCGAGACTGGAACATTTCCAAAGGCCTTGAAAACTGCAGTCATTAAGCCTCTTCTAAAGAAGAGCAGCCTTGATGCCAAGGTAATGAACAACTACCGGCCCATATCAAACCCACCATTCTTAGGAAGAGTCCTAGAGAAAGTAGTGTATCAGCAGCTCACTTACTTTCTCCTGTCTAACAATGTGTTTGATACTTTCCAGTCAGGCTTTAGGCCCCCCCACAGCACTGAGACAGCTCTGATCAAGGTGACAAATGATATCCGCATGAACACCAACGCAGGTAAGGTCTCAGTTTTAGTTCTGCTGGACCTGAGCGGTGCCTTTGACACAGTGGACCACGGGATCTTACTTCACAGGTTAGAAAACTGGGTGGGAATCTCTGGCACTGCTCTTAACTGGTTTAAGTCCTATCTCGAGGACAGGACGTACTTTGTTGAAATTGGCAACTGTGTCTCAGACAAAATTGCCATGACCTGTGGAGTCCCCCAGGGGTCAATCTTGGGACCCCTCTTATTCAACGTGCACATGCTTCCATTGGGTCAGCTAATAAACAGCAACAATGTGTCGTACCACAACTACGCAGATGACACTCAAGTCTACGTGTCACTGACGGCAGGTGAACATGGGCCTGTAGATACTCTCTGTCACTGCATCCAACAGATCAGTTTGTGGATGCAAAACAACTTTCTCCAACTAAACTCAGACAAAACTGAGATCATTGTTTTTGGCCCACAGACACAAAGACAAAGTGTTATCAGTCACCTTGGGTCTCTCTCTCTAAAACCAAAAAATCAGGTTAGAAATCTAGGCGTGAACAGCCACATCAAAGCAATAACATCAGCAGCTTTTTACCATCTGAAAAACATGGCTAAGATCACAGGAATAGTGTCAAAACCAGACTTAGAGAGACTTATCCATGCATTTGTCTCCAGCAGGTTAGACTGTAATGACCTGCTCACTGGCCTCTCTAAACGAGCTATCAGACAGCTACAGTACATCCAGAACGCTGCTGCTCGAGTCCTGACAAGAACCAGGAAATACGACCATATTAGTCCAGTGCTCCGGTCTCTGCACTGGCTTCCTGTCACTCAGAGAATAGAATTTAAAACAGCTCTGCTTTTTTAGTCAGAGTTTAAAGTGGAAAGGTGCATGAAGCCTAATAAGTTCTGTCCTGTAACAGCGCAGCTTCACCACTTCTCTAATGCAAGCCAAGTGGGCTATGGCACAGTGTCATATTTAAGATTTCAAAATGGCAACAACATCCACCTCACATTCCTTCTGGGAAAGGCCAGAGTTGCTCCTCTCAAGCAGACCACCATTCCTCGTTTGGAGCTCACCGCCGCTGTCCTTGCTGTCTATATGGACCAACTGTTACAAAGAGAGCTGCAGCTAAAGTTGGAGACATCTGTTTTCTGGACTGATAGCACCACCGTCCTGAAGTACATCAGTAATGAAACAAAGAGATTTCAGACCGTTGTTGCAAACAGAGTCTCTGTCATTCGAGAAGCTACGCATGTGGATCAATGGAGATATGTGACCTCTAAAGAGAACCGAGCAGACGAGGCATCTAGAGGAATGAGAGCAGAAGACTTTTTGGGGCACAGCAGATGGATTTTTGGCCCTTAGTTTCTATTGGAGCATGAAGACAAATGGCCTAAGCTCAATGTAACACACGATCCTGTTTCTGCTGATGACCCTGAAGTAAAGAAAGATGTGACAGTCAATGTTGTTATGAAGTAGAAGGACGACACAACCATTTCCTTCATCTTACACTTTTCATCATGGGAGAAGTTGAAACGTTCTGTGTCTTGGTTTTTGAAAGTGAAAGAGCTACTTAAAGTGCTGTCTCAGAAAATAAAAGAGTTCTCAGCCACAGAAGAAAATGATAACATCAAAGCCAAAAATGTGGCACAGAAAATGAAACATTTCAAAACGACACTAAAGAAACAATATCTGACAGCTGAAGATTTGGCTAAAGCATAATTCTGTTTGAGCAGCATCACAGGTTTGAATCTGAGATTTTGTTACTCAGAGCCACAAAGAACACCTCAAAGGAGAGCAAGCTCTATAAGTTGGATCCATTACTGGACAATGGAGTACTCAGAGTTGGTGGCTGTCTGAAGAAAGCTGCTTTGCCACTGGAAATTAACCATCCTGCCATCCTGTGTAAAGACATGCATGTGGCAACATTAATTCTGTGCCATATTCACAATCAACTAGGCCATGCAGGAAGAAACCACATGGTGTCCAGGCTGAGGCGAAAATACTGGATAATTAATGCAAACTCTGCTGCCAGAAGAATTCTGTCTGAATGTGTCATCTGTCTCATCTGTCGAAGAAACAGAGGAAAGTTAATTGAACAAAAAATGGCTGATTTGCCTATGGAGAGAGTGAGACCAGATAATGCTCCATTCACAGATGTTGGAGTAGACTATTTTGGTCCATTTGATGTCAAAAAAGGTTGGAGCCTGTTGAAAAGATATGGGGTCATTTTCACTTGTTTGACCATCTGTCCATTTAGAAGTCACATACACTCTGGATGCTGATTCTTGCATCAAAGCAATTAGAAGATTTGTATGCAGACGTGGCCCAGTCTCCTCCATCAGATCAGACAACGGCACACATTTTGTGGGAGCCAACAGAGATCTCAAAGAAAGCCTTGTTGCATTAAATCAGGAAAACATTCAAGGCGCTATGGCCAGGGATGGGGACTTTAACACCCCTTCAGCTTCACATCAAGGTGGCGTCTGGGAGCGCCTGATTCGTTCAGTCAGGAATATTCTCACCTCTGTCCTCGAGCTGCAGATTGTGGATGATGAGTGCCTCCAAACTGTGCTCTGTGAAGCTGAGGCCATTTTAAATGACAGACCTCTCACACCAGTCTCTAATGATCCAGATGATTTTGAAGCCCTCACGCCAAATCATATCCTAACATTAAAGGGCAAACCCGTCGTGCCTCCTGGACTTTTTGAAAAACATGATTTATACCTGAGGAAAAGGTGGAGACAGGTACAATACATGGCCGAAATATTCTGGAAAAGATGGATCGAAGAGGACGTTGGCAGATGGGGAGAGTCTTGGCCGTTAACATGGACGCTCGTGGCCTGGTCTGCTCTGTGCAGCTGAAGACTAAAACCGGTGTACTGGACAGGCCTGTGACCAAGCTCTGCCTGCTGCTGGAAGCTGCTATGGACTAAAACTCTTAGCATATTGTTATGTAGTCTTCAATATGCTAAGTTAAGTCTAATTTGCTTACTTTTTGTTTTATTTTACTTGGTTAGTCTTCTATTGCGCACCTAGGGGATATAGGGGAGTAGCCACATTGTCCAACACGCACCTGGGTGGGCTAATGGTCGCGTCGGAGAGGCAGCAAGTAGGCCTTTGACATGAAATCTGGCTGTTTGCCGTCCAAATCTGGAAAATAAAACCCTTTTTGAACCTTTAAGTTTGTTTGGACCTTGTTCTCTTTTGAATGCTGCATAAAACCAAAAAACCCAGGGTGCGTCTAAGTGTTTATTTGAAGTTTTCTTATGTCGCAGTTTTAAGTTTCCTTTTTTTGAGCACTACATGGTCCTTGGGCTGAAAAAGTTTGAGAAACACTGCTCTAGATATAGTATTTTTAATATATACCCCTTCCCCTTTCTAGACTGGAACCAGACGTCTTACGGCTCACCATCTCCGTTCGCCCGTGGGGAGATGGCCCAGATCCTTCCCCTGTCGCTGCAGTATCTCACCCCGACGTTCGTCTCCGTGCTGGGCATCGGCTGCGTGGCGGCGGCCGCCATGTCCTCCGCCGACTCTGTGCTCCTGTCTGCTGCCTCTGTCTTCACCGCCAACATTTACAAGAAAGTACTGCGCCCACAGGTACGTTTTCACACTGTGGTGACTCGGGCCGATCACACATGGGTTTCAGATATTTTCTTTTAGTTGATAATCCGGTGATACAAGGGGGCGTGGCCTAGCCTAGTGGAAGAAAACCTCTCATTGGAATCACAGTTTTTCTCTCTTTGTAGCCATTTTCTGGTGGACTATAAACATATTCATCACCCACCAAAAAGTCAAGCCAAAATGATGTCCATATGGATGTTGAATTATTCAGAAGAAGCAAAAGACGGCACTCGTCGCTAACGCTAGCATATGTAGCATGAAGCTAGCGTTAGCTCCAAGGTTAGCATTGTCTCAATGTCTCTGTATCTTTGTTTAGTAGAAACATATATTCATAATCCAGCATTTGTTAAAGTACTGGTGGAGAAAGTTCAGTTTTTACTTTTTCCTCTTGCTGCTTCAAACATGACCATATATGGGCAATTCCAAAGATCATACAGACGGCAGTTGAAGGGGAAAACAAAGAGGAGAAAATGTTTTATTTCTTCAAACCTACTTTAGCAAATGCTGAATTCTGAATATAGTTTTCTACCCAATAAAGATACAGAGACATGGAGAGGAGCAAAGTGGCCCAACAGCCCATAAATACATAAATAACGGCGAATGTTAGCATCATGCTACATGCTAACGCTAGCTACGACTGCTGTTTTTTTGCTTCTACTGAACAATCTACTGTGAAAAAAAACTCAATATATCCCTGATTTAGACTATACTTTACTTGTGTGTGATAAATAGGAAGTGGTGCCAACCCACTTGCTCGAGTTGAAGTCGGTGTGGATTTTTGCGTGTTCACCCAGTCAGGGACAGGCGATAAACCCGTGTGTTGCAGGGGCCGAGTATCTGCTTGCTATACAGGCTGGGGATGGGCTCTAGAGGTCAAGGCAAAGTATCACCAAGTGGCCGTATAAGCCGCCGTCGCCTCACTCCATGGGGCGGGGAAGAGGCATGAGGTCAGGAAGCTGGGTGAGGCTAGCACAAAGTGTTGAAGGCAGGCCCAAAACTATTATAAAGCAAAGCAAACTCAAAGGATCGGGAACCACATTTTCATTCACAACTTTGTGCTGAGTGAAAGGTGGGGAAAAACACAGAAACAGGACAAGTGTGCCATTTGAATCACTATTGCCTTTCTCTCCGTCCTCAGGCGTCCGACAGAGAGATCCAGTGGGTGATCCGTGTGTCCGTGCTGGTCTCCGGTGTGATTGGCAGCGCTCTCACCATGATGAAGAACAGTATTATGCTCTTCTGGTTCCTCGGCGCTGAAGTCTCCTACATTGTCATCTTCCCCCAGCTCATCTGCGTTCTCTTTTTCAAGGTCTCCAACGGTTACGGCGCCATTATGGGATTGGTTTTTGGTTTTCCGCTGCGGTTGCTTTTCGGAGAGGCCTCTTTGGGATTAAAGCCGGTCGTACATTTCCCAGGATGCACTGCGGAGGATGGCGAATACGTCCAATGCGCTCCTGTTAAAACTATCTTCATGTTGTCCACAGTGGCGGCCATCTTGTTTTTCTCTTTCCTGGCGTCAGTGCTCTTCAACAAAGGTCTGCTTCCGGAGAGGTTGGACGTGTTCAAAGTCAAAAGTCAGCAGACAGCGCCTCCCAGTGGACCAGAGGAGGAGACGCTGGAGAAGAAAGTTGATAGAAATTGTTTGCTGATGGAGGCCACAGAGCCAATGTTGAAAAGTACTTTTGAAAAATAAAAATGTTGTTATAACTGAGCTCTTGTGGCTAAAATAAAGTCTGGGGAAAGGTTTGTTTTTTTCAATGTCTTTGCAGAATGAAATTTCCTCTCCCCCGGTGCCTGTAGCCAGAAAACCACAATTGCAACATCGCAGCCTCCGGGTCGGAGTCAACAATACACACTAATGGAATCATGAAGAAGAAGCTAACAGGCTAACTGGGCTAGCTCCACTTAAATAGTATTTACAGCCAAGTTTGAGTGAAAAAAAAAAAAAAAATTGTGTAATTGGATGTACAATATCTCTCACGGGCAATTAAACTAAGAGCCGAATGTAACAAGTAAATCTATCTTAAATCGAGAGGTGTGGAAAGTGTTTCCTGGAGCTTTTTGGGAGCTGCCGTTCTGGCGAGTGGGTCGAAACACAGCTCCTGGTTTGTTTTTGATGAGAAAGCAACATTGTAAAAAGCTCTAAAAAGTCAACCGTCAACCACCCTGTCTCTCTCTCCCCCCCTCCCCCCCCCTCTCCCCCCCTCTCCCTCTTGCCCTCACTCCTGCACTACAGCACTGTCAGTGTTGTGAGTGTGGCTGGAGCACCATGGCGGTCAACGTACCTGGAACGGCGGTGATCGTTCTGTTCTACCTGTTGGTCCTCGGCACCGGGATCTGGGCTTCGTTCAAGTCCAAACGAGAGCAGCGGGAAAAAGCTGGCGGAGAGATGGAGTCCGTTTTACTGGCAAACCGCAGCATTAACCTCACACTGGGGATCTTCACCATGACAGGTGGGTTAGAGTTCACTTGTTTGTAATACCGTCAGTCCACTGCAAAAAAGTGACTAGCTAGATTAGTTTAAAATTCTCAATTTGAGCATAATAATCCAAACTTGAGCTGTTTTGGTGAGTTAAGATGCAGTTGGGCTTTTGACCTAGATCATTGAGATGATTTATTATTAATTATTGATTATTGACTAGTATTCACTTGTTCTGGTATGTTTCTGACCTATTTCAATACATTTAGTCTTTACTTCAAGTAATTTTATCTGCCAATGGGGAAAGAACATGGGTCTTGTCCCATTGGCAGTTCTACTTTCTTATTACAAGAGAGATTTACCTTCGAACTAGTAACGTAAACTTGATCAGATCAGGAAAAAAGTAAAAAACATTTAAGCCAACGCTTAAAGCCTCCTGTCAGAACATCCCACTTGGTCATGTTCAGTGTTGGGCAAGTTACTTTAAAAGTGTAACATATTCTATATTAGTAGTTAAAGCAATGCTAAGTAACTTCTTTACCTTAATAAATCCTTTCCGTAGTCCCTCTGGGGGTAATACAAGTGTTAATGGGATGATTGGAGGGTCTTTCATCTCCCCCTGGTGTCTCTGGCCAGAAAACCACAATTGCAACTTGACTGCCACTGGACCGGAGTCATCAATACACGCTAATAGAATCAGGAAGAAGAAGCTAGCAGGCTAACAGGCAGAGCTAGCTGTGGGCTAGCGCCACTTTAAACATTATTTACAGCCAAGTTTGAGTGAAAACATTTATTTCCATTGTGTAACTGGATGTACAATATCCCTTTGTCTTTTCTGTCAGCGTAGTATTTACTCTCACGGACAATCAAAAAGAAAAAAACGACACCTGCAGTTGCACTTATGGCCTCTAGGGGCAAGAGTTACATAGTACTGCTTTAATGCTTTAAAAACTACTGTGAGTTACTTTTGAGTTAAAATATATATAAAAAAATACTAATAATGCCACTGAGCAACAGTGCAGTAAACAAATTCCTCTTCCTTCTTTATCCCCGTTCTCTCGTGTTTTGTTTTGACGACTTCTATGCGTAATTGCAGATCTTATACACCAGTGTCCAACCTGATTTGATGCTGCATTCTGTTTGGGGGCATGTTTTGGTTCATGCATTAAATGCACTTGTAACTTGAGTTACTTGAATTGCAATGACTAATATATTCCCATGAAAAAAAAAAATAGACAAAGTGCTCAGGAAGTCAATGATAGAATTAGTTATTGGGGGGAGGATGCTCTTTTGCATTTGGGGAATTAAATTAACTCAAAAGAAAAAAAACAAGGCACTCCTCCACATTATAATTCTCTATTTACATTTAAAAAGCCTTTATTTTGCTGGGCTGATGAGTGTTTAAATCTTTAAAACACGCGTATCGGCTCCAAACAAGCCTTTGTCAAGAAGTGACAATTCTCCCCATGTTTTGTTTCAGTGTTATATTCCTTAGTTACTGAGAAAAGTAGTACATTTTCGTTACTAATTAAGGTGTTACTTTTATAATACGTTTCCCCCACACTGGTCATATTTATTGTAATGTTTTGGCATTTGCAGGAAATGGTTCTTTACTTTGGGCTACAAAGGTGAGGTTCGCAAACTCGCCCATCCCTGCTACCCTACAGGGTTTATACAGGCAGAAGCAAGTCACATTCAATGCTTTTCATTCGATTTTTTAAATTTTTCTTTTTAATGCCACAAATGCCGAAAAAAAAGTGATTTAAAAATAAATGTTAAATGTGAAAAAAGTAATTTTTATTTAACTTTTTAAGTGATTGACAGAAAGTGACAAAGACAAAGGTATAGATACAGACGGAATCTCATCAAAGAAGGGGGTGTGGCCTCGCTGAGGGAGAAAATAGATTCTTCTGTGGTAAACACAGTTTTTCACTATTTTTAGCCATTTTCTGGCGAAATATAAATTTATCAGTAGAAGTGAAAAAACGGCAGTCGAAGCTAGCGTTAGCATTAGCACTATGCTAACATGTAGCATCATGTTAGCATTCTCAGTTATTTATGTATTTATGGGCTGTTGAACCACTTTGCTCCTCTTCATGTCTTTATAACTTTATTTAGTAGAAAACTATATTCATAATTTAGCATTTGTTTAAGTAGTTTTTGAATAATTAGAGAAAGTCTAGATTTTTCTCAATTGTTTACCGCTTAACTGTTTTCAAACATGACCATATATGGGCGATTCCGAGATGCTGTTTCAACTGTGAGGAACATTGTGCGTGTTAGAGAATCAACAATGGTGTTCGAGAGGATAGATGAAAAACAGGCAGCAGTCTGGATGTCTGAAGCAGGAGAAGTTTAATTACCATCGATACGGGACCCGGAGACATGAACTCGAGACATTGTGCTGAAGAACTCAAACTGGCTCCTCTAAAACACAGGAGAAACTTTGCAGTTATGTGCTATGGCTACAAGCTGTTACGAGGATTACTTCCAAAGGCTCTCCAGTCCCTATGTCCAACCATTAAAAGAACTCCTATTGAAACACGGAATAAAACACTTGTCCATCTGGGCATAGAGTTCCCCACGAGTCGAGCACTGGACCAATCTCCATTTCTATTCGCAACAAAGTTACTAAACAAAATTCCAGAACTGTGGGACTGTCCTACTTTGGACTGTTTTAAAAACAAATTATGGGACACTGATAAGAGGCTGATCTTTGATGTTATTTTTTAATATTCATGTACCCAGCCGTCAATGCCTTTGGGCACGACGTTTCTACTTTAAAGTCGTAATAAAAAAAATTAAAAAAGTTCTGCGTTTACCATTTTAATGTTTGACATTGGGAAATATCTTTTTTTGTGTGAGCAGCGACGTGGATTGGCGGTGAGTTCATCGTGGGGATCACAGAATTGCTGTACACGCCTTCTTCAGGTCTGATCGGAGCTGTGCTGCTGCTCATTTCCGAGTCATCCGCCTTCATCATCGGTACGTGACAGTTAGTATGCTTCATCAAAACATCTCTTATCGTGTAAGTTCTTCCTGTTCTGCTTTCAAGTTATCCTTCAAATAAAGTACTGAGGTCGATGTCCGTCTTGTTTCAAAGGATCAGTATCATGCTCTTTTAGCCTTTCCAAAGTAAACTATAGGCATTTCTATGATATATTGTACCTCGACCACTATGGAGTACCCATTTTTCAACCCAGTCTCACATTAAACTGTGACAATGTGACAGTGGTCCACACACCGAAATGTGAACTTTTTCACACTTTAAGCTTTTTATTTGTGGAATAGTCGCAATTATCTCCTCCATCAATTTATATTGGGGTCACGTGACTAACAACTACTTTCGTCATTTGGAAATAAAAAATGAATTTTTGGGGGACATAATGCAATATTATTATTAGTTTTTTGCAACATCTCCTTGAAACTTCCTGTTGCTATTTTTGAAACACATTTATCAACTTAACGTTAACTTTTTACCCGCTGTACACATTTGGGTGTCACGTCTTTTTCATTTGTTGTAGGTGCCTTTGTGTTTGTGAAGCCGTTGCGGGAGCTGAAATGTCTGACTCTGTTGGACCCGTTCCACATGAAGTACGGCCCAGTCCTGAGCGCTCCTCTGAGTCTGGCGTCTGTGGTCCTGGACATGCTGTGGGTGGGAACCACGCTCATCGGGCTGGGTGAGACAACACATTTGTTTGTTTAGAGCTGTTTTATTACTTTGTCAGGATGTAGCTTTAAGTGACTGGGTAAGAATAGCAAAAAAGAGTCATTCGTCATGTAACTGAAGAGCAAAACCCACAATGCTTTGGCCGACAAAGATCCACCCGCTGCAATCCACTTTATCTATAGGGCACATTGTGTGAAGAGTAAAATAAAACATAAAGAGCGGCAGCGTAACCTACGCAGCAGATCATAATGTTATAGGCAACTGGTCAATTTCCGAACCTCCCACTTAGGAAATGGGAACGCTGCTCAACGTGATAATTATTCGATAATTATTATTATTATATCGATTCATGATCGCACATGATGATGCAAGTTCCTCAAAGTAGTAGTCATTATTCATTCACTCCACACTTTGTGGTGGTAAGCTGTTATTGAAGCCACAGCCACCCTGGGGCAGATTGTCCATATACCACGTGGTTATATAATGTGTTGTTCATATCCTAAGCTCTTGTTACCCCTGCTTTAAGAGCTAATCACTGCCTGACACCACTGCGCTTAATAACCTGAGACAGACAGGAAGAACAAGTCTGATTCTTTCTAGTTTAAATAAACATTCCTAATTGACAGGCTCGACGATGAGCGTAGTGCTGGACCTGTCCTACTCCCTCTGCATCTGGATCTCGGCTGCAGTGGTGATCGTGTACACTCTGTTAGGAGGACTGTACTCTGTGGCCTACACCGACGTCATTCAGCTCATCCTCATCTTCATCAGTATGGTGAGTCAATCTGGGCACATGCGGCCCTACTGTGGGCCCCATCACGCGAAGACAAGCTCTGATCTAAAACAAATAAACCAAATGTGTGTTCCTGCAGTGGATCTGTGTCCCGTTTGTCCTGACGAACCCGCACACGGTCAGCATCAGCCAGACTCTACACAACAACTCTCTCCACGCTCCATGGATCGGAGAGTTCAGCCTGGATCAAATCTGGGTTAAAATCGACACCTTCCTGACTCTGGTGAGTGAAAAAAACTCATTCACAGTAATTCATGGTATCATAATTTGTCACGGCTTGAGTTCGATTTTTCTCACACTTGACTTGGCAAAAAGGAAAATATCTAAGGTAGGTATTTGATATAGTGATTGACCTTCTTCTACTATAACTACAACTGCAAATATGTTATTTACTATTACGCTCTTATCCTCCTAGACCCTCGGTAACCTCGGGGCCCAGTGCTTCCACCAGAGGACGCTGGCCTTATCCTCCACCCGGACGGCTAAAATCACCTGTGTCGTCGCAGCGTGTTTGATTTTATTGTTTGGGATTCCACCTGTGCTCATCGGCGCAGCAGCGGCCTCTACAGGTAACACCAGGAACTGCCGTTTTCCTTACAGTTCCAATATTCAGGGTTTCCATGGGGCATTTAACCTCTTAACCCGAGCTGAACCGAGCATTTGTCATTAAAGGTGCCTTATCCAATTTTTATGTAGAAAAAAAGTTGATATTTGTGCGTATTTGACCTTGTAGTGACCCAGCGACTGTATGAGTGGTCAGCATGGCCTTTCCATGCCTTTCCAAAAACGTCGTTATTTACGAGGAACGCTTCGAACGCTGTTTCTTGCTCCGGTTTTTGGGATCTTTTTTTTTTTTTTCAAATGATTTATAAGCATGAACACAAATTTAAGAATCTAGCCTTAAAGGGACTATACAGAGTTTAAAAATGTTAAAATTATGTATTTTCCTCCCTCTACATGTTCCAGCCATGTCCTAATGTGTAGAATGAGTCCTGACGTATCCACCACACCTGCCTCTAAAATCCTGCACTGTCACTCAAAAAGGTGTTAATTTGGGTCCAAAGTGCCGTCATGCACGAGCTTAATATAGAAGCTGCAGTTACACATATGACCTGACGTGTCAGTAGTGAGTATAAAAGGACGAACTTGCATCTAGCCCCTTAAATGTTTTTCATAATTACAAACAG
Organism: Gobius niger; assembly: GCF_951799975.1. Classification (NCBI taxonomy): domain Eukaryota; kingdom Metazoa; phylum Chordata; class Actinopteri; order Gobiiformes; family Gobiidae; genus Gobius; species Gobius niger. Next base: position 10,837,058 of record NC_136875.1, read on the forward strand.
TAAAGATTGAACTGAGTGATTGATCTTAAAATATCTCACAGATATTAGCAAGAAATCTTTTGGAAGGAGGCTAAAAAGTGAGAGTGCTAAAAAGAGTCAAATTAAATGTCTCATAAAAACCTGACTGCAGAAAAAAAGGGCAAATATTGTAAAGACACTGGGGAAATGTGGTTTTAAATCATTCCCTTGTCAGCTTTTCTACCTTTTTTCACAACTGAAAGAACACTCTAGATATAGTATTTTTAATATATACCCCTTCCCCTCTCTAGACTGGAACCAGACGTCTTACGGCTCACCATCTCCATTCGCCCGTGGGGAGATGGCCCAGATCCTTCCCCTGTCGCTGCAGTATCTCACCCCGACGTTCGTCTCCGTGCTGGGCATCGGCTGCGTGGCGGCTGCCGCCATGTCCTCCGCCGACTCTGTGCTCCTGTCCGCTGCCTCTGTCTTCACCGCCAACATTTACAAGAAAGTACTGCGCCCACAGGTACGTTTTCACACTGTGGTGACTTGGGCCGATCACACATGGGTTTCATATATTTTCTTTTAGTTGATAATGCGGTGATACAAGGGGGCGTGGCCTAGCCTAGTGGAAGAAAACCTCTCATGGGAATCACAGTTTTTCTCTCTTTGTAGCCATTTTCTGGCGGACTATAAACATATTCATCACCCACCAAAAAGTCAAGCCAAAATGATGTCCATATGGATGTTGAATTATTCAGAAGAAGCAAAAAACGGCACTCGTCGCTAACGCTAGGATATGTAGCATGAAGCTAGCGTTAGCTCCAAGGTTAGCATTGTCTCAATGTCTCTGTATCTTTGTTTAGTAGAAACATATATTCATAATCCAGCATTTGTTAAAGTAGTGGTGGAGAAAGTTCAGTTTTTACTTTGTTTTCCCTCTTGCTGCTTCAAACATGACCATATATGGGCAATTCCAAAGATCATACAGACGACAGTTGAGGGGGAAAACAAAGAGGAGAACATTTTTAATTTCTTCAAACCTACTTTAGCAAATGCTGAATTCTGAATATAGTTTTCTACCCAATAAAGATACAGAGACATGGAGAGGAGCAAAGTGGCCCAACAGCCCATAAATACATAAATAACGGTGAATGTTAGCATCATGCTACGTGCTAACGCTAGCTACGACTGCTGTTTTTTTGCTTCTACTGAACAATCTGCTGTGAAAAAAACATCTATATGGCCCTGATTTAGACTATATTTTACTTGTGTGTTATAAATAGGAAGTGGTGCCAACCCACTTGCTCGAGTTGAAGTCGGTGTGGATTTTTGCGTGTTCACCCAGTCAGGGACAGGCGATAAACCCGTGTGTTGCAGGGGCCGAGTATCTGCTTGCGGCATAGGCTGGGGATGGGCTCTAGAGGTCAAGTCAAAGTATCACCAAGTGGCCGTATAAGCCGCCATTTGAATCACTATTGCCTTCCTCCCCGTCCTCAGGCGTCCGACAGAGAGATCCAGTGGGTGATCCGTGTGTCCGTGCTGGTCTCCGGTGTGATTGGCAGCGCTCTCACCATGATGAAGAACAGTATTATGCTGTTCTGGTTCCTCGGCGCTGAAGTCTCCTACATCGTCATCTTCCCCCAGCTCATCTGCGTTCTCTTTTTCAAGGTCTCCAACGGTTACGGCGCCATTATGGGATTGTTTTTTGGTTTTCCGCTGCGGTTGCTTTTCGGAGAAGCCTCTTTGGGATTAAAGCCAGTCGTACATTTCCCAGGATGCACTGCGGAGGATGGCGAATACGTCCAATGCGCTCCTGTTAAAACGATCTTCATGTTGTCCACAGTGGCGGCCATCTTGTTTTTCTCCTTCCTGGCGTCAGTGCTCTTCAACAAAGGTCTGCTTCCAGAGAGGTTGGACGTGTTCAAAGTCAAAAGTCAGCAGACAGCGCCTCCCAGTGGACCAGAGGAGGAGACGCTGGAAAGGAACGTTGATGGAAATAGTTTGCTGATGGAGGCCACAGAGCCAATGTTGAAAAGTACTTTTGAAAAATAAAAATGTTATTATAACTGAGCCCTTGTGAGCATTTTTCCTCATCTCTATTTACAATTTACAGATCAGGGTTTCCTGCACACTGGAGCTCAGGGGAGTGACAGCAATAGAGGGAGTAAAGGGAAGAATGATCTTTGTGTGTCACTAGTAAAGCAAAGGAATAGATTTTCATGCTTTACGGTGGTATTAAGGGGGAATGTATACAGAAAAGTGTTGAGCTGAGTGCACAGCCCTGGGGGACACACATGTTGGGATTTATTGTCTCACGGGGTTACTTGATAAGGTAGTAGTGTTATGGTAAACATTGAGACTATATTAAATGAAAACCGGAGAGAAGTCGTCATGAATCAAGCGTGCAGGTTTTGCACAGGTTGTACAAAGACGCTCTGTCAGTCCAGAGCCAGAACATGGTATTTATACAAACAGACAAGATCATACGATCAGAGTGGACCAATGGTGCAACAGGTCAGAGTGATCTAAGGCGTTCAAGGACACTGACGAAATGTATAAGACAAGCGTCACCAAAGCGCCAGACACAGACACAACATCTTAAAGGATCTGTATCATGCTATTTTAGCCATTCCAAAGTTAAGTATAGGCATTTATATGAAGGATTATACCTCTACCGCTTTTGAGCACTCATTTTTGTGATAAATATAAGTGTTTTCTGGAGGTATTTTTCAAACCCGGAAGAAAACAACGCTTCGATTCAGTTAACTCCGCCCCCTCTCTCCGCACATACTTTACCGTAATATAAATAAACAGCAATAAGTGAAGATACTTCACAATGCAGTTATAAGGAGTTGACATCTGCAACACAGCTTCATAAATGGCTAACACACATGCTAATATGCTAACACACAAGCTAATACACGTTTGGACTGACTCACCGCTCTGCTCCATCGCTGTTTACATTATGGGACTCGCGTTGGATATAAAAGTTAATCCACTTTGATTCTGGTGAAGGTTCACCAAACATCCATCAGTGACAGTCACAGAAAAACACCATTTTGGTGATAGTCGCCGAATCCCGGAGAAAAAACAACTTCTGACGGGAGTGGCCTCTTCTTTAGGAAGGTTCAATCATAGACTGTATATACTGCTGTCCACGTAGCCAAACGCGCTTCTGTTTCTCCGTAACAGTATCGTTAGGTAGGATGAAGAACAGGTGTGTCCAGTTATAACGAGCTCCATCTTCAGCTGCAGCGCAAACATGACGTCTGTTCAGACGCTCAGGGATGTGTTTGTTTTGGCCACAGCTGACCTGGAAGCACCTCGGGCACATCCTTTCTTTTTTTTTTTTTTTCTTTTCCTTTTTTTTTTTTTTTCTTACAATAGAAATAATGAAAAGGGTGGTTTACAAATTAAAATCCGTCCGTAAGCATAGAATTAAGACATTGCTTTACAGACGTCGAGCACTTCCGTTCCGCCGTTACGACACAACTGAGCAGGTCAGTCGTTCACCAGGAGAGGGCGGAGCAGCTGCTCAGAGAGCAGGATTCAGGAGGATTACTGAGAGCTGCGCGAATGAAGCCACAAACCACTCTGGGGGTGTTTTTGATAAGGAAATAGCACAACAACATGGTTAAAAGCTCCAAAAAGTCGATTTTGCATGATATAGGGCCTTTAAATTCTAGATTAGATTAGAATGTAATATGATTACAATAAACATATAATAAATATAATAATAATATACAGTTGGATTTCCATAACAGTGAAGAAAGGAGAGTCTGAAGCGCTTTAACCGATCAGCGCGTTGTCTCCATTTCCACTTTACCCAAAGCTTCTCTGAATTAATAGAAATATTCGCCTCATTTTTTTTTTTTTTTTTTCTCAGGCTGTATTAAATGCATGAAAAGATTAAGATTCTGGTAAGAGTACTGACTTTTTGAGCTTCTAACTGTGGTACAGCTGTGGCTGGGTTAGGTTTGGTCATGTGATCACATCAATCAAGAAATACAGAGCGCACCTGTACATGCTGGTGAACAAACATGCGTTTCAACCTGTTGTAATTATCTTGTAAAAATATCTGTGAACTAAATTATCTTCCCGAGAGTCCTCACAGTCTTGTTGTGACTATATGCTCTGGATGTAATTTCATTTCATTCACTGTGTTTTCAGGCTCAGTACTGGTTGGAGTTAGTTTTGTTTGTGTTTTTATCGTAATCATAAATTCTGCTCTTTATTGACAGCTGCGGTGCGATGTCAGGGCTTCACTTTTGGTGATGATCAAACTTATGCAATTTAGTAGCTTTTTTTTTTTTTTTTATGAAGCTGCCGTTGAGCTGTTGGACCGACTCTGCCAGTCTGGCTTTGTTATTACTGAAGCTCACTTACATTGCTTGTGTTACCTAATGTACAATCGTAAAAAACATGTATATCCGCATTCCTACGGGTTAGAGTAATTTGGTTTTTTCTACAGACACGCTCTGATCTGGAGGGCAGGGAACAATCACAATCTGCTTGAACTTCTTTGAGTGCCTCAGGTGTTCTCTCTTTCACACGGTAAGCACTTTTTCCTCATCTCTATTTACAATGTACAGATCAGGGTTTCCTGCACACTGGAGCTCAGGGAAGTGACAGCAATAGAGGGAGTAAAGGGATGAATGAATTTTGTGTGTAAAGCAAAGAAATAGATGTTCATGCTTTACGGTGGTACTAAGGGGGAATGAATGCAGAAAAGTGTTGAGCCGAGTAGTGCACAGTAGTGATGCGCGGGGCGGGTCATAAAATGTCGGTCGCGGGCACTCTATGCCTCCATACGCACATTCATTGAATTCAGTCCCAACTTATTCCGTCGTCTTTACAGCATGTTTTTGGCGTAAATATATGTCGAATTTTCATAAAACAAGCAGCGTTTTGCAGCTTGTGATCCAGAGAACTCATGTCTCCTATTTTCCACCATATGTACGACTGTGTGTGACTTTGCGTTATGCCGACCTGAGACACCCTCAGCAAGAAGGAGCAGATCCTTCATCCCCACTGCTGTCAGACTGTACAACAAGACTGTAAAGTAACATGTGCAATAACCCTTTTGCAGAAATACATGCAATAATCCCTGTATTTACATCACTTATCTGCGTCACTTTATCAACCACTTGCACTATGATTGTGCTCTGCTAATAATGACAATAAAAATGATAACATTTTTTGTTATCTGTTTACTTTATTATTTACTGTTCACACTTTTTATCCCCACAAAGTCCTTGGTATATAAGATACCACTATTAACTATCTCATTTTTTCTTTTTTTCCACATTTCCTGCCTATTTGCACACCCTGAGTGTTTCTACACTGCAAACAAGAGGTAGCTAAAAACAAGATAAAATACCAGCATTTCAAGACAAAAATACTTAAAACTAGTCACATTATCTGTCCATGCAGCAAGTTAATTTTACTTAGTAAGAAATCTTAAAATTAGATATTAAAATCTTGAAACAAGCAGTACAAAATAAAGTATACAAAATAAGCGCTCCCAAGACTTATTTTAAGCTCAGAAAACTTATTTTTAGATTCAACTATGAGGAAAATATACTTATTATGATTATATATTATTATTATCAACTTTTGTTTGTAGTTAACCTTACTTAAAAAAAGTGGAAATTATCCTGAAACAAGTCAATATATCTTAAAATGAACCAAAATTTATCCTAAAACTAGCTCCAAAAAAAACAAAACTGAAACCAGTGCTTGTTTAAAGGATATACATCTTACTGAAATCAAAACCAGAAAAGCAATATGAAAACATCAGCATGTATTTTTTTCCTCAAAGTGTCAAGTGGCAGTAATTTTAGGACAATTCAAACAAATTGATCCTTTATGTATCAAAATAAAAATACAATTCGCCCGTAAGGATTATAACCTTAAGCAGAGAAGTCCTCTTTGGTAGGTTGTAGTTGTACCATCGAACAGCAGCACCGGGGAGGACAGAGGCTTCTCCAGGTACAGCAGGTCCTCGTGTGACTGGAATAAAGCACAAAGTTGATCCCAGTACTAAACACCCCACAGCTCAGTATGAAATGATATTGTGCAGCACCACAAGCTCCTGGCCGACTGTAGAGAACCTGAGCTTGGAATCTTTTGGTTTGATTTTTTTTCATGATCAGCGCTTTAGAATTTTTGTTGTTGTTTAAATGTGTCCAATATTGCTCCAACACTTTATAAGCCAGGCAGTAAAAAGATCTAAGCAAACAGATGAACAATGCACACACAACTTTAGAGTCTAGAGCTTTGTGTGCATTGTTCACACAAATTTTGCTCTTACAATAAGTAACACACACACCTGCTCCAGGTTGGGGATGGGGACCACTGATTTAGGCAACAGTTTGTGCTTCCTACTATAGATTAAATTGTTATTAAGCTTGTATAAATGTGCAACTTAGTGCATGGAAATGCGACCACTTAAAAAGAAAAAAAAATGGTTGCCTCAGGGTATATAATATATTAATAAGGTCCTCACAGTTATTTTTTTTAAAGGATTTTGGTCTCTCTCGGACGCGGGCGGAAGTGTGTCGTTGCAGTTTAAGCATAAACAATTCATCTGGGTCAAACTACCTGCAAACTGAAATCAGACATCATGTCGCTGGATATGAATAAAGTACTTTACCTTATTCAGGCCGTAGAAGTTCTTGGAGGTCAATGGCGGACGCTCCCTCAGCAGCAGCGACTGCGGCTGCGCAGAACTATGTCACTCCATCAGAGGCACGCAAGCATCGTGATGTCATGACGCAAAAGACCCTCAAAATGTATCATTTTAATGTTATGAACAGAACCATTTTAATCTACATGGAAATAAAACTTAACTAAACTTAAAAAAAAAAAAAACTTTGGACATAAATGTTTTGAGGTGAATAAAGATTTATGCGAGTTTTTATGTCTTTCACAACTGTATTCGGGTTTACAGTACTTGAGCTCATAGATCATACTTTGCATTTTTCTATTAGTTTCAGAGAAAGTGTCTTTGTGCCAATAATATATAGCCTTTGTGACATTCAGTCATTGTAGAGGTTTAGTCATTTACTTCCTGTTCATCAAAAGTGGGATTATCTTTAATGCAAGTTTATTGGTTGTTTGACATTGGTTACAAATAACCACTATTCAATGGGTTGCGTTCATGTCACCGAAATCCATTTCCGTGGGAGTGAAGGGGCCAATACAACTAAATGGGAGAGAAACAGTTTTTGAAAGAAATTTCCAGAAAGCAAATGTCCAAATGTTTCCCTGATCATTATAATGACAGTGATTCTTATTATACTGACCAACATCACGCTAATGTTTTTTGAATACTGTCTCCACTTTTTGAGGAAATAATGAGACCATAAGAGATGGAAGAGAGGAAATAGAACTTTGTGACTGTTTTTGTTTTATGTGAGTTGTCCCAGAAATTACAGAGAAATTAGCAGTAAAATCAAGAGTAGAAATGTGCATTTTGACAGTTACCATAGTTACCGCCATGGTATTCTTACCTGCCCTCCACCTCAATATTACACTAGGCTCTTTGTTGTGACGTCATGTGAATGGAACCTGTCAAATATGGAACAGGGGGGGCGCCTGGGATTGCAGGGGGGGCCCAGAGCTTTGCCTGGTCAGAGAGTCAGGTCATGGCGGGGGCTTCAAGGAAAAAAGGTTGGGGACCACTGCTGTATCCTATACTCATGGGAAATGAACTTCTTTTAGACTTTCAAACTTTTAGACTCCTGTCTTATCATCCTACACACTCAGACTTTTCTGTAAAACTAGCGAATTAAATGTGCCTTTTGTACTGAGACACTAAATAGAACAAAATAAAGAATGCACATCAGGGCCAGCCCTATGAAAATAATATATTGCAAATTCTCATTAGTTTTAGGTTTCTCCTGACTGACTGCCTTTCTAAAATAAATCTAGTGCCAAACATTCATTTTAAGTCCTTGAATTAAGTCTTTTTTTACGCTCCAAAAATCTCTAATCGAGATTTTCAACGTTGAAATAAACAATATCTTATTTTAACTCCTAAAAAAACTGATTTAAGATTCTGTTATTTTTCAAAAAATAGAAAAGTGAAAAGTTGGGCGTGCATAAGTATTCATACAGCATTTTCTGAGTGCATTGAATTGCCTTTATAACATTCCTAATGACTCCAGAATGTTCACACCTTGGCCTAACGGTTAAATAGAGGCACCTGTGTGTAATCTACTCTCAGTATAATTTCAGCTGTTCTTTTAGGCCCTCAGAGCTGTGGTCGGAGTGTATTGGTCACTGAACAGCATCATGAAGGTCAAGGAGCACCAGAGAGGTCAGGGATAAAGCTGTGGAGAAGTTTAAAGGAGCGTTAAGTTACACAAAGATTTCCCAAGATTTAAACATCTCACGAAGCAACTGTTCAATCCATCATTCAGAAATGGAAAGAGTAAAGCACCACTGCCAACTTACCAAGACATGGCCGTCCACCTAAAATATTAGATCAAACAAGGAGGACACGGGTAAGAAATGCAACCAAGTGCCACAAGATAACTCTGGAGGAGCTGTGAAGTCCTGCTGCTGAGCTGGGGGAATCTGTACATGGGACAATTATAAGTCGTATCTACACAAATCTGGCCTTCATGGACGAGTGGAAGAAGAAAGCCATTATTGAAAGGAGGCCATAAGAAATCCCGTTTGAAGTTTGCTAGAAGTCACATGGAGGACACAGCTCCATGTGGAAGAAGGAGCTTTGGTCAGATGAGACAAAAATGTAACTTTTTGGCCCAAATGCAAAACGTTATGTATGGAGCAAACCTAACACTGCTCATGGTCCTGAGTGCACCATCCCCAGTGTCAAATATGGTGGGGGGAGCATCATGCTGTGGGGCTGCTTTTCCTCAGCGGGGACTGGGGAGATTGTAAGAATAGTTGGGAAGATGGATGGAGCCAAATACAGGGACATTTTGGAGGAAAACCTGCTGGAGTCAGCAAGAGAACTGAGGCTGGGGCGGAGATTCACCTTCAGCAATGTCTACAATCTACAATGGAATGGTTCAATAAAAACATATTAATGTGTTAGAATGGCCCAGTCAAAGTCCTGACCTAAATCCTATTGAAAATCTGTGGAATAATCTGAAAACTGCTGTTCACAAACGCTCTCCTTCTAATGTGACAGAGCTTGAGTTGTTTTGTAAAGATGAATGGGCTAAAATGTCAGTCTCTACATGTGCTAATCTTGTAGAGTCAAACCCCAAGACTTGCTGCTGTTATTGCAATAAAAGGGGGTTCCACAAAGTATTCATTCATCTGTATGAATACTTATGCACGCCCCACTTTTCACTTTTCTATTTTTTGAAAAATAACAGAATCATGTATCATTTTGCTTTCACTTCACAGTTGTCTGTTACTTGTGTGTGAACGTTCAGTTCGCTCACAAGAACCACAACCTCAGGTATGATGTGATGAAAAATATGTTTATTTTAGAACGTAGCGTAGTCGTTTTGGGGCTTCAGATGGGGAAGCTCACGGGCTCTCGTCCCCTACCTGTAGAAATAGCAGAAAAATATTAGAAGGGAGGGAGGGTGGGGCCGGAAACTCCGAACGAGAGGACGAGGTTAGTAGTCGGGGGGCTTAAATAGGCCGGCGGGCGGAAGAGGCGTATAGGAGGTGTGGTCCGGCTCTCGAACCCCGATAAATATAAATACTTATCTCCATTAAAAAAATCAAAATGAAATCTTTATGTTTAGGGTTGTAAACATGACAAAATGTGCAAAAGTTCAAGGTGTATGAATACTTTCGAGAGGCACTGTACGTCCAATATGAAACCACGTGGAAATAATCCTTCGCTGTAAATGTCCAACTCAGGGTAATGAACTGCATCATTCACAATAAAGTTTGTCCAAATGTTGGGAAACACAAAGCGAACGCTCCTCTGCTCGGGGACAGAAGGAAAGTGAAAGTCCTGTTACTTTAGAAACACTCAGTTTGTTCATCAAAACATCTGACAAACAAGTTTAAAAAACATAAAACCTAGACTAGATTGTGGCCTGATAATAATAATAATACAATTAAAATAATTTGAGTTGTAAAGTTGACAGTGTTTTATTATGCAAACGAGTGGAAAAGCTGCTTTTATTTTTCGAAACCGTGAATGTTTACCAGCTCAAGTATTACAAAGCATTTTAAATACAAAAACTAAATATCTGTTGTTTTCTTTCATTCAGTCGATAATTGTGAGTAATTATTCAATCTCAATATTCTTATTATGGGATAAGGTTGTTAAAACTTGAATGGTTGTGAAAATGCCTAATGTGAAAATTAAGTTCTTACATTTGTACATCCCACTGTGATTTCAAAAACAACAGTTTAACACTTGGATTTTTGTGACAGTGATTTTCTTTACAGTCCATTTATATATTGCGCGTTCAAAAACAGGTCTTATTTTTGAGATTTTGTGCTCTTAAAAAGTCTTAAATTTGACTTGTCCAACTCTGCACATCCCCTGTTTTTGGGAGCTGCCGTTCTGGCGAGTGGGTCGAAACAAAGCTCCTGGTTTGTTTTTGATGAGAAAACAACATTGTAGAAAGCTCTGAAAAGTCAACCGTCAACCACCCTCTCTGTCTCTTTCTCTCTTTCTCTCTCCTTTCTCCCCCCCTCTCTCCCTCTTGCCCTCACTCCTGCACTACAGCACTGTCAGTGTTGTGAGTGTAGCTGGAGCACCATGGCGGTCAACGTACCTGGAGTGGTGGTGATCGTTCTGTTCTACCTGTTGGTCCTCGGCATCGGGATCTGGGCTTCGTTCAAGTCCAAACGAGAGCAGCGGAAAAAAGCGGGCGGAGAGATGGAGTCCGTTTTACTGGCAAACCGCAGCATTAACCTCACACTGGGGATCTTCACCATGACAGGTGGGTTAGAGTTCACTTGTTTGTAATACCGTCAGTCCACTGCAAAAAAGTGATTAGCTAGATTAGTTTAAAATTCTCAATTTGAGCAAAATAATCAAAATTTGAGCTGTTTTGGTGAGTTAGATACAGTTGTGCTTTTGACCTAGATCATTGAGATGATTAATTATTGATTATTGACGAGTATTCACTTGTTCTGGTATCTTTCTGACCTGTTTCAATACATTTAGTCTTTTCTTCAAGTAATTTTATCTCCCAATGGGGAAAGAACATGGGTCTTGTCCCATTGGCAGTTCTACTTTCTTATTACAAGAGAGATTTACCTTTGAACTAGTAACGTAAACTTGATCAGATCAGGAAAAAAGGAAGAAAAAAAAAGGAAAAATTAAAAAACGCCCAAAACAAGAAACATTTAAAGCCTCCTGTCAGAACATTCCACTTGGTCATATTCAGTGTTGGGCAAGTTACTTTAAAATTGTAGCATATTCTATATTAAAGGAAAGGATGGTAAAGTTAGTTCTCCTTTAAAGCAGTACTAAGTAACTCATGCCCCGAGAGCCCACAAGTGCCACTGCAGGTGTCGTAGCATGTTGGGATTTTTTACTCATTAATTGTCTTGGAGAGTAAATACTACGCTGACAGAAAAGACAAAGGGACAGAGGGATATTGTACATCCAATTATACAATGGAGATAATTTTTTTCACTCAAACTTGGCTGTAAATAATGTTTAAGTGACGCTAGCCCACAGTTAGCTTTGCACGTTAGCCTGTTAGCTTCTCCTTCGTGATTCCATTAGTGTGTATTGCTTTCTCCGGACCGGTGGCAGTCAAGTTGCAAACATGGTTTTCTGGCCAGAGACACCAGGGGGAGATGAAAAACCCTCCAATCATCCCATAAACACTTGTATTACCCCCACAGGGACTACGGAAAGGATTTATAAAGGTAAACACGTTACTTAGTACTGCTTTAATCAATGCAACTGCACCTTTTTTGACAATGGCAGAACGTTTTTTTGTTTTAATACTTGGTTTGATGGACTGGAAGCGCTGGAGCATTTGTGTCCAGCTTGCCCTTCGGAAAGAGTCAATTCTTCCTCAAAATACAAACATGTCTATCTGCAATGAGCTGCCACCCAGGCCCAACTCAAGAAATCCAAATCACAAGTTCTGCGTTTACCATGTTAATGTTTGACATTGGCAAATATCTTTTTTGTGTATGCAGCGACGTGGATTGGCGGTGGGTTCATCGTGGGGATCACAGAATTGCTGTACACGCCTTCTTCAGGTCTGATCGGAGCTGTGCTGCTGCTCATGTCCGACTCATCCGCCTTCATCTTCGGTACGTCACAGTTAGTATGCTTCTATCTCTTATCGTGTAAGTTCTTCCTGTTCTGCTTTCGAGTTATCCTTCAAATAAAGTACTGAGGTCGATCTCCGTCTTGTTTTAAAGGATCTGTATCATGCTCTTTTAGCCTTTGAAAGTAAAGTATAGGCATTTCCATGATATACCGTAAATGCTCTAACATAGGCCGGGGCCTTTATTTACTCAAGCACATCTGGGACCAGGCCTTTATTGGAACCAGGCCACAATTAGAGACAGGCCTTTATTTCTATTTGAGCAAAACGGACGACCAGGAAAATGAAGAAAAACATGATTTGTGTCCATTTGCACCTAAAATATTAGGTTCATCTATTAATTAACTTTGCAAACACTCTCCCAGCGGCTGGAACATTGACAACAGGAAGTGTTTCGTTGCTGTTAGCGGAGCTTTGACATCGATGTCACTGCAGGTTTCTGTTTCGTTTTTACCGCGGATTATTTGTTGTTGTCTTGTGTAAAAGGCGACTTTAGACGGAGCGTTTGTGATCGATCATAAAAGACCCGAGAGAAGACGAGACGCTCGCGCTGACCGGGGGGCAAAACGCCATTTTGCTGTGTACTGAACCTATTCACTGCTCCATCAACGTTTCAGGCCAAATTGCTATATTTCCTTGTTGAAATGTAGGTACAAGATGCCGTTCTTTTCCAAACCGCGATAAGCGGCAAACTTGTTTTTAGCCCAAACGCGATGCATCCTCTCAGTGAGCATTCGACGCAGTCCAACAAGGCAGCGCTCGGAACAGAGGTTTGTTTATGCTCAATTCATTCCTCAAAATAAGTGCTTTAAACGGTGTAAACACTTTTGTTGGCCTCGATGAGCCGGTGAGACCTACACCTGGGGGCAGAAAACGCCGACTGGATGAAGGAAAGTTGTGTAAATGAAAATTTGCGTGCAAGAAGTAAACAAATGGAACCAGGCCGAGGGGGAACGCTGCGGAGTGGAGCTGGTCCAAGCGTAACTTTGACACAGATTTAGTCACTTTTCAAACCTCCTGTGACTATTTTTTTGAAACGGGGAAAGCAACAAATGCGTGACCCTCCAGACCAGTGCGCTATTACAACATGCTATACTGTATGCACACTCGGTAGGAAACGGCTCGGTGTTCTCACTGTACAGATTGTTTTGGTCATCCACAAAGTCAAATCTATAACGCCACTTTCTGAGGAACAAGTTGGACCAATATGTCTCCATTTGGTTCTCTTACTTGATATTGCATTACTCTCATCTTCATGACTCACTTCTTCATTGCATACCAATACACACATATAGGCCCACAGCGCCCCCTCTAGGCAAGTACACTGATGCTACACAACAAGTGCTTTGAAAAGCCACAAAAAAGTGCCCACAGCTGGAGCAAACACAACAAAGGTTAGGCATATGTTTCGCAGCCATTACGTTAAGTTTAACACATTTGGGTATCACGTCTTTTTCATTTGTTGTAGGCGCCTTTGTGTTTGTGAAGCCGTTGCGGGAGCTGAAATGTCTGACTCTGTTGGACCCGTTCCACATGAAGTACGGCCCGGTCCTGAGCGCTCCTCTGAGTCTGGCGTCTGTGATGCGGGACATGCTGTGGGTGGGAACCACGCTCATCGGGCTGGGTAACACAACGCATTTGTTTGTTTGTTTACAGACGTTTTATTACGTTGTCAGGATGTAGCTTCAAGTGACTAACAAAAAGAGTCATTCGTCACATCACTGAAGCAAAACCCACAATGCTTTGGCCGACAAAGATCCCACTGTGTGTGCAATCCACTTTATCTATAGGGCACATTGTGTGAAGAGTAAAATAAAACATAAAAAGCGGCAGTGTATCATAATGTTAAAGGCAACTGGTAAATTTCCGAACCTCCCACTTGGGAAAATGCCTGGGAACGCTGCTCAACGTGATAATTATTCGATTATTATTATTATTATATCGATTCATGATCGCACATGTACTGATGCAAGTTCCTCAAAGTAGTAGTCATTATTCATTCACTCCATACTTTGTGTCACTGCCTGACACCACTGCGCTTAACAACCTGAGACAGACAGGAAGAACAAGTCTGATTCTTACTAGTTTAAATAAACATTCCTAATTGACAGGCTCGACGATGAGCGTAGTGCTGGACCTGTCCTACTCCCTGTGCATCTGGATCTCGGCTGCAGTGGTGATCGTGTACACTCTGTTAGGAGGACTGTACTCTGTGGCCTACACCGACGTCATTCAGCTCATCCTCATCTTCGTCAGTATGGTGAGTCATTCTGGGCACATGCGGCCCTACTGTGGGCCCCAAGCTCTGATCTAAAATAAATAAACCAAATGTGTGTTCCTGCAGTGGATCTGTGTCCCGTTTGTCCTGACCAACCCGCACACGGTCAGCATCAGCCAGACTCTACACAACAACTCTCTCCACGCTCCATGGATCGGAGAGTTCAGCCTGGATCAAATCTGGGTTCAAATCGACACCTTCCTGACTCTGGTGAGTGAAAAAAAAACTCATTCACAGTAATTCATGGTATCATAATTTGTCACGGCTTGAGTTTGATTTTTCTCACACTTGACTTGGCAAAAAGGTAGGTATTTGATAGAGTGATTGACCTTCTTCTACTATAACTGCAACTGCAAATATATTATTTACTATTGCTACACTCTTATCCTCCTAGACCCTCGGTAACCTCGGGGCCCAGTGCTTCCACCAGAGGACGCTGGCCTTATCCTCCACCCGGACGGCTAAAATCACCTGTGTCGTCGCAGCGTGTTTGATTTTATTGTTTGGGATTCCACCTGTGCTCATCGGCGCAGCAGCGGCCTCTACAGGTAACACCAGGAACTGCCGTTTTCCTTACAGTTCCAATATTCAGGGTTTCCATGGGGCATTTAACCTCTTAACCCGAGCTGAACCGAGCATTTGTCATTAAAGGTGCCTTATCCAATTTTTATGTAGAAAAAAAGAAGTTGATATTTGTGCGTATTTGACCTTGCAGTGACCCAGCGACTGTATGAGTGGTCAGCATGGCCTTTCCATGCCTTTCCAAAAACGTCGTTATTTACGAGGAACACTGTTTCTTGCTCCGGTTTTTGGGATCATTTTTTTTTTTTCTAATGATTTAAAACAGACAAAAGAGCAGGAGAAAACATCGCATCACTCGCCGCACACGCCATCCCTATCGTTTTGGTAGAGTGTGGCGACGGCTTCCACCTCTTGGGGGAATGAAGTCCCGCCTCTCGGTGCGTGATTGGACCGATTTGGGTAAAATCGTGAAATGATAGGCTGCGAGGAGCTGTCCAGATGGTTCTTCTTCAGAACAGAAAGGAGGAGTGTCTGGCAGGCCAGGCAATCCCAAAACAACAACAGCAGCGCGGAGCCATTACAGAGATTAAGACTCTAATGATATGAATGAAGTTTGTCGCTTGAGTCGCTCATATTTGCAAGGAAATGGCTCAGGACAAGTTGTAGCACTGCCTTGCTAGCTAGCTAGCTAACTTTCCTAACTTTTAGCCTGATGCAAACGCGGTGAAGGCTAATAATATCCTTCTCACCTGATTTTTTCAGATCTCACGTAAGTCGACAAACTAGTCTCCCTCTCTCTCTCTTTCCCTCCTGTGCCTTTATCTGTGTGTCTGCCACGCCCCCCTTCCCCCCAGGGCATTGAAAGCTATGAAAACTACAATTAATTTGATTCATGTTGCTGGCAAGCACATGTCCCAAACTCGTTAATGCTCACAGGACTCAAAGAATACTCAAAAAACAGCCTGGTCATTACTCTAGATCAGGGGTCACCAACCTTATTTCAGCTGAGGGCTACTTTAAGAGCATTAAGTTGTTCGAGGGCTACCAGTTAAAAACAAATCCTAAAGACTTAAACGTACACTGTTCACTTATAGGATATTGACCCCATATTATATTAAAATAGCTTTATTTTAAACTCATACTGAGTCACAAGAACCAAAATAACTGTAAATTTAAGAATTAGATTCAAGAAAATGAAGTGTTTTACACTTTAGAAAAAGTCCCAAGGGCTACTGGACATGCCCCAAAGGGCCCCTAGGTGCCCACGGGCACCACGTTGGTGACCCCTGCTCTAGATATAGTATTTTTAATATATCCCCCTTCCCCTCTCTAGACTGGAACCAGACGTCTTACGGCTCACCATCTCCGTTCGCCCGTGGGGAGATGGCCCAGATCCTTCCCCTGTCACTGCAGTATCTCACCCCGATGTTCGTCTCCGTGCTGGGCATCGGCTGCGTGGCGGCTGCCGTCATGTCCTCCGCCGACTCTGTGCTCCTGTCCGCTGCCTCTGTCTTCACCGCCAACATTTACAAGAAAGTACTGCGCCCACAGGTACGTTTTCAACGTCCATATGGATGTTGAATTATTCAGTAGAAGCAAAAAACGGCTAGCATATGTAGCATGAAGCTAGCGTTAGCTCCCTGGTTAGCATTGTCTCAATGTCTCTGTATCTTTGTTTAGTAGAAAAATATATTCATAATTCAGCATTTGTTGAATAATAATAATTAATAATTAATAATTAGTTTTCCCTCTTGCTGCTTCAAACATGACCATATATGGGCAATTCCAGAGATGATGCATACGGCAGTTGAGGGGGAAAACAAAGAGGAGAAAATGTTTTATTTCTTCAAACCTACTTTAGCAAATGCTGAATTCTGAATATAGTTTTCTACCCAATAAAGATACAGAGACATGGAGAGGAGCAAAGTGGCCCAACAGCCCATAAATACATAAATAACGGCGAAAGTTAGCATCATGCTACATGCTAACGCTAGCTACGGCTTCTACTGAACAATCTGCTGTGAAAAAAACATCTATATGGCCCTGATTTAGACTATACTTTATTTGTGTGTGATAAATAGGAAGTGGTGCCAACCCACTTGCTCGAGTTGAAGTCGGTGTGGATTTTTGCGTGTTCACCCAGTCAGGGACAGGCGATAAACCCGTGTGTTGCAGGGGCCGAGTATCTGCTTGCTACACAGGCTGGGGATGGGCTCTAGAGGCAAGGCAAAGTATTGCCTTGACCATGGAGTGAGGCGTCGGCCCTGGAAGCCGCCGTCGCCTCACTCCATGGGGCGGGGAAGAGGCATGAGGTCAGGAAGCTGGGTGAGGCTAGCACAAAGTGTTGAAGGCAGGCCCAAAACTATTCTAGACCAAAGCAAACTCAAAGGATCGGGAACCACATTTTCATTCACAACTTTGTGCTGAGTGAAAGGTGGGGAAAAACACAGAAACAGGACAAGTGTGCCATTTGAATCACTATTGCCTTTCTCCCCGTCCTCAGGCGTCCGACAGAGAGATCCAGTGGGTGATCCGTGTGTCCGTGCTGGTCTCCGGTGTGATTGGCAGCGCTCTCACCATGATGAAGAACAGTATTATGCTGTTCTGATTCCTCGGCGCTGAAGTCTCCTACATCGTCATCTTCCCCCAGCTCATCTGCGTTCTCTTTTTCAAGGTCTCCAACGGTTACGGCGCCATTATGGGATTGGTTTTTGGTTTTCCGCTGCGGTTGCTTTTTGGAGAAGCCTCTTTGGGATTAAAGCCAGTCGTACATTTCCCAGGATGCACTGCGGAGGATGGCGAATACGTCCAATGCGCTCCTGTTAAAACGATCTTCATGTTGTCCACAATGGCGGCCATCTTGTTTTTCTCCTTCCTGGCGTCAGTGCTCTTCAACAAAGGTCTGCTTCCGGAGAGGTTGGACGTGTTCAAAGTCAAAAGTCAGCAGACAGCGCCTCCCAGTGGACCAGAGGAGGAGACGCTGGAAAAGAAAGTTGATGGAAATAGTTTGCCGATGGAGGCCACACAGCCAATGTTGAAAAGTACTTTTGAAGAATAAATATGTTGTTATAACTGAGCTCTTGTGGCTAAATAAAGTCATTGTTGCGCTGGGGACGGGATAGAATGAATATACTAACTGATTCAACTTTGTGATAATCAGCACAGCAATAATATACAATAGCAAACTCTCCGCGGGAACTCACACTGTAAATTAAAAACACAATAAAACTCCAGACAATAAAAGTACAGGAGTAACACTAAGTTTGGGAAATGCTTGTTTGTACCTGTGGCTGTTTGGCATCTTGAGACGATGATGAGATGAGATAAACTTTATTGTGGGAAATTTGTATTGGGCTCCAGTGGCACATTGGCTGCATTACAAAAGTATAAAAGAAGCTCACATCACAATCATCACGACGTTCATATATAAAATTCGTCGTCAGTTATTGATGGACACAGCACAGTTCATAGCTGTGCCTAAGATCAGATAAGAGAATCCTTTATTGATCTCACAATGGAGAAATTCACTTGTTACACTTGTTCATTTGGTTTGTGTTATTCACTCATATATATTGTAAATAAAAAACTTCCTCACCCTCCGCGGGCGGTCTCTTTTTCCTCCAGGCTCGGGTCCTCTACCGTCGGCCTGGGAGCTTGAGGGTTCTGCGCAGTATCTTTGCTGTTCCTAGAACTGCACTTTTCTGGACCGAGATGTCTGATGTATTTCCTGGGATCTGCTGGAGCCACTCCTCCAGTTTGGGGGTCACTGCCCCGAGTGCCCCAACGACCACGGGCACCACTGATGCCTTCACCCTCCAGGTTTTCTCCAGCTCTTCTCTGAGCCCCTGGTATTTCTCTAGTTTCTCGTGTTCCTTTTTCCTGATGTTGAAGTCGCTTGGTGTTTTTATGTCGACCACAATGGCTCCTCTGCTCTTTGTCACCACCACAATGTCCGGTTGGTTCATCACCATTCTGTCCATCTGACCAAGCCAAGATCCTGTGGGACTTCCAGATAAATTCTCTACCACCTTTGGAGGTGTTTCCCACTTTGACCTTGGGGTTTCCAGCCCATACTCTGCACAGATGTTCCTGTACACTATACCAGCCACTTGGTTATGGCGCTCCATGTAAGCTTTCCCTGCAGCATCTTACACCCTGCAGTTATGTTCTTACACCCTGCAGCATCTTACACCCTGCAGTTATGTTCTTACACCCTGCAGCATCTTACACCCTGCAGTTATGTTCTTACACCCTGCAGCATCTTACACCCTGCAGTTATGTTCTTACACCCTGCAGCATCTTACACCCTGCAGTTATGTAAAGCTGGATTGTCTCATTGGCCTCTTTGCACAGTCTACACCTGGGGTCTTGTCTGGTGTGGTAGATCTGGGCCTCTATTGCTCTGGTGCTCAAGGCCTGCTCCTGTGCAGCCATGATGAGCCTCTGTGCTGTCCTTTAGTCCGGCTCTGTCTAGCCATTGGTAGGATTTCTGTATATCCGCCACTTCAGTTATGTTTCGGTGGTACATGCCGTGTAGGGGCTTGTCCTCCAATGACGGGACCTCCAGCACCTCATCTTCTGTTCCCCATTGTCTGAGACATTCACTGAGCACGTCATCTGTCGGAGCCTTGTCCTTGATGTACTTATGGATGTTTCATCCTTGATAGTGGCTCTCACACTCACTAGTCCTCGGCCTCCTTCCTTACGGCTAGCGTACAGTCTCAGGGTGCTGGATTTGGGGTGGAACCCTCCATGCATGGTATGGAGCTGTTTACTTTATTATTTACTGCTTTTACTTTTCATCCCCACAAAGTCCTTGGTAGTCATTGTATATAAGATACCGCTATTTACTATTTAATTGTTTTTCCTCACATTTCCTGCCTATAGTGTTTCTAAGGGCTGATGTAACAAGTAAATTTCTCCATTGTGAGATCAATAAAGGCTTATCTTATTGTAGTGGGGCAGGGTTTTGTGTCCCTGTGGTGTCGCCGTAGCTGTAGTGAGCGGGGTTAGCGTCAAGCTTCTGCCCCGGCATTTGTTTAAAAAAGCAGATAACACGGGTTACTGCTCGCTGCTGCACAATCTGCTGTCCTGTCCTTCTCTAGTAAGATGTGTGAGATTATGTGACTGCTGCTAAAGTGTGTGTGTGTTTTGCTTTGTTTATAGATCGCATGGTTTGCTACTGTTTTTATTTGGGTCTATTGTGCCATTTTAGAATTGGACAAAGTAAAATCAACTAATGATTCCCCCCCCCCCCCCCCCCCACCCCCCTGGAAAAAGGTTACAGTTACTCATACTCGCCACCTCAGGACATGTCCTTTGTAAACTGGTGCTTAAAAAATATCACATTGCTCACATCGTCTTTTCCAGTTTTTCCTGTTCTGGCCACCTTACCCTCATCCCTCTCTCTCTCTCTCTCACCTCCCTCTCTCACCTCCCTCTCTCTCTCCTCTCTCTCTCTCTCTCTCACCTCCCTCTCTCACCTCTCTCTCTCTCTCTCTCTCTCTCCCCTCCCTCTCTCTCCCCCTCTCTCCTCTCTCCCCCTCTCTCTCTCTCCCCCCCTCTCTCCTCTCACCCCCCCTCTCTCCTCTCACCCCCCCTCTCTCTCTCTCCCTCCTCTCTCTCCCTCTCTCCCTTTTCTCCCTCCCTCCTCTCTCTCTCTCCCTCCTCTCTCTCTCTCCCTCCTCTCTCTCTCTCCCTCCTCTCTCTCCCTTTTCTCCCTTTTCTCCCTCCCTCCTCTCTCTCTCCCCTCCCTCTCTCTCCCCCTCTTTCTCTCCCTCCTCTCTCCCTCCTCTCTCTCCCTCTCTCCCTTTTCTCCCTCCCTCCTCTCTCTCTCCCCCTCTTTCTCTCACTCCTCTCTCTCTCTCTCCCTCCTCTCTCTCCCTTTTCTCCCTCCCTCCTCTCTCTCTCCCCTCCCTCTCTCTCCCCCTCTTTCTCTCCCTCCTCTCTCCTTCCTCTCTCTCCCCCTCTCTCCTCTCTCCCCTCTCTCTCTCTCCCCCCTCTCTCCTCTCACCCCCTCTCTCTCCCTCTCTCCCTTTTCTCCCTCCCTCCTCTCTCTCTCCCTCCTCTCTCTCTCTCCCTCCTCTCTCTCCCTCCCTCCTCTCTCCCTCCCTCTCTCCTCTCTCTCCCTTTTCTCCCTCCCTCCTCTCTCTCTCCCTCCCTCTTTCCTCTCCCTCCCTCCTCTCTCTCTCCCCCCTCTCTCTCTCTCCCTCCTCTCTCCTTCCTCTCTCTCCCCCTCTCTCCTCTCTCCCCCTCTCTCTCTCTCCCCCCTCTCTCTCTCTCCCTCCTCTCTCTCCCTCTCTCCCTTTTCTCCCTCCCTCCTCTCTCTCTCCCTCCTCTCTCTCTCTCCCTCCTCTCTCCCTCCCTCTCTCTCCCTTTTCTCCCTCCCTCCTCTCTCTCTCCCTCCCTCTTTCCTCTCCCTCCCTCCTCTCTCTCTCCCTCCCTCTTTCCTCTCTCTCCCTCCTCTCTCTCTCTCACCCCCTCCCTGCTCTCTCTCCCTCCCTCCTCTCTCTCTCTCCCTCCTCCCCCCCCCTCTCTCCCTCTTGCCCTCACTCCTGCACTACAGCACTGTCAGTGTTGTGAGTGTGGCTGGAGCACCATGGCGGTCAACGTACCTGGAGTGGTGGCGATCGTTCTGTTCTACCTGTTGGTCCTCGGCACCGGGATCTGGGCTTCGTTCAAGTCCAAACGAGAGCAGCGGGAAAAAGCGGGCGGAGAGATGGAGTCCGTTTTACTTTGTTTGTAATACCGTCAGTCCACTGCAAAAAAGTCATTAGCTAGATTAGTTTAAAACTCTCCCTCCCTTGTAGAGTTGGGCTTTACTATTCATGTATTCATGGGCTGTTGAACCACTTTTCTCCTCTCCATGTCTTTGTATCTTTATTTAGTGGAAAACTATATTGATAATTCAGCATTTGTTTGGGTATTTTTTGAATAATTGGATTAAGTTTAGATTTTTCTCCAAATTGCTTCCCGCTTAGCTGTTTTCAAACAAGACCGTATAGCGTTCGGGAAATTCCGCAGTTACAATGGACATAGATAAGAATCAAGCTTCCCGCCTCCAGCTCAAAATGTTTGCAAACATGGCCGATTCCAGAGATGCAGTCGGCCATATATGGTCGTGTTTAAAAACATTCAAGGGGGAACAGAATTTGGAGGAAAAAAACGTAATTTCTCCAATTATTCACAAACTACTTTAAAGGGGCTAGATGCAAGTTGGCGATTTTATACTCACTACTGCCACCTCAGGTCATACATGTAACTGCAGCTTCTATATTAAGCTCGTGCATGACGGCACTTCGAACCCGAACTGGGTTGCCAGGTCCGCGGTTAAACCGTGGAATTGGGTGTTTTTTAAAGGATCTGTATCATGCTATTTTAGCCATTCCAAAGTTAAGTATAGGCATTTATATGAAGGATTGTACCTCTACCGCTATTGAGCACTCATTTTTGTGATAAATATAAGTGTTTTCTGGAGGTATTTTTCAAACCAGGAAGACACAACGCTTCGATTCAGTTAACTCCGCCCCCTCTCTCCGCACATACAACTTTACCGTAATATAAATAAACAACAATAAGTAAAGATACTTCACAATGCAGTTATACGGAGTTGACATCTGCAACACAGCTTCATAAATGGCTAACACACATGCTAATATGCTAACACACAAGCTAACACGCATTTGGACTGACTCACCGCTCTGGTCCATCGCTGTTTATATTATGGGACTCGCGTTGGTTATAAAAGTTAATCCACTTTGGTTCTGGTGAAGGTTCACCAAACATCCATCAGAGACAGTCACAGAAAAACAATATTTTGGTGATAGTCGCCGAATCCCGGAGAAAAAAACAACTTCAGACGGGAGTGGCCTCTTCTTTAGGAAGGTTGAATCATAGACTGTATATACTCCTGTCCACGTAGCCAAACGCGCTTCTTTTTCTCCGTGACATTATCGTTGGGTAGAATAAAGAACAGGTGTGTCCAGTTATAACGAGCTCCATCTTCAGCTGCAGCGCAAACATGACGTCTGTTCAGACGCTCAGGGATGTGTTTGTTTTGGCCTCAGCTGACCTGGAAGCACCTCGGGCACAGTCTTTCTTTTTTTTTTTTTCCTTCACTTTTTTTTTTCTCTTTGTTTCTCTCTTACGACAGAAATAATGAAAAAGCTGTTTTACAAATTAAAATCAGGCTGTAAGACGTTACATTACAGACGTCGAGCACTTCCGTTCCGCTGTGACGACACAACTGAACACTCAGTCGTTCACCAGGAGAGGGCGGAGCCTCAGAGAGCAGGATTCAGGAGGATTACTGAGAGCTGCGTGAATGAAGCCACAAACCACTCTGGGGGTGTTTTTGATCAGGAAATAGCATAACAACATGGCTAAAAGCTCTAAAAAGTCGATTTTGCATGATATAGGACCTTTAAAGCCATTCCGCGGGTGAAAAAAACTGTCCACGTTTTTTTGCCTTGCTGTCAAATTGTCTATTTCTATCTTATTTTAGATCAAAATCACTATTTCGAAGGCAAATCCAAGGCTCTGTAAGCTGCTTTTTCAAAAAGGTAGGGAGGTAAGGGCGGTTTCTCATCATCGCAGGAGCACATGGGCTCTGTTAACTATTAATATTGAAAATTCCAGCCGCGCCGTATGCCCGCGGGTTTTCCGAGGTTTTCGGGTATTTTTGGGCGGGTTTGGCTGCCCAGACCTGGCAACCCTGGACCCGAATTAACACCTAGCTAGCATTAGCCTCAACTGCCGTTTTTTCGCTTCTACTGAACAATCTGCTGTCAATAAACATCCATATGGACCCGGTTTAGACTTGACTTTATGTGTATGCGATAAATAAGTTTATGTTTCTCCAGAAAATTATTCTCTTCTATCTATGTCACTTCTTGTCAGTGTCTGATAAGGAAATCAAACTATAAACATCACAAACATTGTCAAACTAATCTGGGTAACATTTTAGCAAAATCTTGAATGTAATTGTGTTGAGGCCGAACTATGTAACTCTTGCCCCTACAGGCTATAAGCGCCACTGCAGGTGTCGTAGCAAGTTGCGATTTTTTTACTCATTAATTGTCCGTGAGAGTAAATACTACACTGACAGACAAGACAAAGGGAGGGATATTGTACATCCAATTACACAATGGAGATCATTTTTTTCACTCAAACTTGGCTGTAAATACTGTTTAAGTGGCGCTAGCCCGCAGTTAGCTTTGCCTGTTAGCCTGTTAGCTTCTTCTTTGTGATTCCATTAGTGTGTATTGCACCTCCGATCCGTAGGCAAGACACCAGGGGGAGATGAAAGACCCCCCAATCATCCTGTTAACACTTGTATTACCCCCAGAGGGACTATGGACAGGATGTATTAAGGTAAACACATTACTTAGTTCTTCTTTAACTTTGTTTAAGAATGTGTGTTTTAAATGTGTCATATGCACTTTAAATAACCGCAGTTGAATGTTTAACTGCATTAACCACTGATCTGTGAACAGTTTGGACACCCCTGGTTTAAAGCAATGGTTTCTCAACTTTTCAATGAGTCACAAGCCTTTCCTAGACGACATTTCTTTCGGTATTTTCCTTCTGAAAAATCACATCTATGTTATCGAGCTGCTTTAAAGGCACATTTACTACTTGTTCAATAAAAAGAAATGTGTGGAAAATGCAGTATTTTACATCATCCACAATAAGTTACACTTTTATTTGGGTCGTGAAGCAGCTGTAAAGGACTTTTAAAGGGCTGTTTTCATTTCCAAGCAATGACGACGTGCACATAAAACATATCCAAACTTTTCCCAAACTTAAAGCATTTGAAACATCCCAGTTATTCACAGGGAAAAGGTTATAAGCTCGTTTCACAATGTCTGCTTTTACTATAATAAACTACATTTTTATTTCACAGCGAGAGAAAACATCAGGCATGGGGCTTTTGAAAACCCACAGGGGGCTAAGAAACAATATGGACTTAATGCCTAATCTACTGGTTATAGTTAAAGACCCTAAAGCACTTTCCTTTTGTTCAAGGTTCAAGGTTCGACTTTATTATCCTTCTCGCCCCGGACCCCAGCGAGTAGTGTTCACACACGAGGCGACGCTCATTAAATAAACACAGATCATCCAGACGCGGCTCAATTGAACAGACCGGCTTAAGCAACACTGAGGGAGTGTGTGAAATCCAAACTCATGCAGCGCCTCACGCCGGTGGAAAAGCGCCGTATAAATAAATTAGATGGTCTCAATTTATATGGCGCTTTTCCACCTGCACCATTATGCACGTGCAGCACCGGTGTGGTTTGTTGGCAGCCCTGTTGGTTTTAGGTTCAGTCTTGGCCAGGTCCGGCTTTAGTCTTTTGCAGAGCCGTGGGAAGATATTTTAGTTAGGGGGCGCTGAGGGACAAAATTTACCCCCAAAATACTTTTTCTGTGCATAAATACTATTTATTATCCTTAACTCCCGCCTGAACCGAGAGCATTTTCTCCAGTTCAGCTTTACCCAAATCCTGTAGGCCAGTGTAACGCCTCATTTGAAAGACCTACAAAACTAAATGGATCTTTTTCCTCACATCAGATTTTTTTTCATCACTTTTCTTGTTGGGCAGTCGTCTCATTTTTTGTGACTTTTTCGTCAAATTATTCGCATTTTTTTGTCAAATTCTTATCACTTTTTCGTCCATTTTTTGTCAATTTTATCTCACTTTTTTTTGTCAATTTTTTGTCAACTTTTGTCATTTTTTGTCAATTTTTTGTCTATTTTTCGTCAATGTTTTCTCACTTTTTTCACATTTTCATCCTTGTTTTCGTCTCAGTTTTGTTGCTATTTTCACACCTTTTTTCCAGAAGCTTTTGGATTGGGGTAAAGCTGTAGAAAATGTGCTCGGTTCAGGTGGGAGTTAAGGGGTTGATATTGCCTATCCACCAGGGGGTGCTGCAGCGCCCTCAGCACCCTGGGTTCCCACGGCCTTAGTCTTTTGGACAAACGTTTTTTAGTTTTAGTCACATTTTAGACGTGAGAGTTTTAGTCAATGAAAACTTAAAAAGGTTTAAGTCTAGTTTTAGTCAGTTTCATTGTAAAAATGTAATTATTAATGTTAGTATTTCAACAAATGTATCCACAACAGATTCCATCACAAAAGGCAGAAACGTCAACATGACTTTCCCCAAAAGCGGCCGCTCTCGTCGTCTTCTGGTCATCGCTTTGAGATTCATTAACAACACCATCTGCACATTCATTCATCAGCATGCTCTCTGCGTTCATTGGCCCCCAAATGATTTTGATTGATTGGTCTATGTGATCTGTGAGTCAATCCTCTTGACTCACAGACTTTGGACAGCCATGTATTCAACTGAAACAGCCGGGAGAATTTGTTTATTCTCCCGTCGATGTCTGGGATGGGTCCACTGATGAACATTTGTATTGCCTCTTTATCCAGACAATCAAGTCTCTCAAAAAGTTTATTGAACTTCTCTTTCAGGGCTTCAGACTCTTCGTCTCTTATGTCCACAGCACCAACATGTATGATAAGTTTATCAATCCCAGGGTTATGTGTGATTTCCTTGTTTAGAACTTCTGTGATGTCAGAAACTGTAGCACTGGGATAAGTACTCGTAGTGATCCTGTTGTTTATATTAGATATGGCTCCGTCTCCGAGCACCAGGATATCTCTGGCCTTGACACTTGCCACACTTTGTTCTGTCTTTGTTTTAACTTCTTGTCCTCTGTTTCTCTCTGATTTTCTCTTTTATATTCTCTGTTTGTTACACTCATCTTCTGAGAGAGCTGAAAATCTGTTTGTTAACTTTATTCCAGGTTCATTTTTGCTAGCATGTTGTCTTTGCTTTGGCCGAGCACCAAGTTGTCTGTTTAGTTTTGGGAACGTTACGGTATCGTCTAGCTTTAGGTTGCAAGTATCAATTTTTCCAGTCTTCTTCCCGTGTTCCACAGGGAGCGTGTCATGAAGTCCTTTATCCGTCTTAAAGGCGAGAATTTTGTCCCGTAAAAACAGAATTTCTTGTTGATAAATCCGACAGCTTTCACGAGAAGATGTTTGCGTTACTCCCTCAGCCATTGTTGACAAGACTATCATCTCTGTTTCATCAGATGAGTTGTAAAAAAGGAAAAATGATTCAAAAAAGTCTTGGCTCACTTAGAAGAGAATAAAATCATATCCGTGTGACATGTGCCAAAAATAGAATGATTAAAAAGCGAATAAAGAGGCAAGCAGCATAAGCAAGCAGAGACACGTCTTCACCCTCTCAAAGCAGGAAGCACTACCATATATATATATATATATGTATATAAAAATGTATATATATACATATATATTATGTATATAAAAGCGGCCCGACCCGCTGTGGGAGCTGAATTTCGGCCCGGGACGCAAAATGAATTTGACACCCCTGGTCTGTATAGTTCACACCTTCTCAGTGTGACTGTGAATGACACTCTTCAGAGTTTACTTCAGGTCAGACACCATGACTGACAGTAGCATGAACCTAAATACAGTGTGTTCTTTGTTTCTAGTAAAAAGGCTGAGGCCTCATTGCTCTTCAGTCACAGAGCGACAGGTGAAAAAGGAAGTCATGGAGCTTCTGCTTTAGACAGAACTTCAAAATTCTGAGTCAGCAAGTTTAAGAGGTGAAACTCTGGTAAATAGCAGTAATTATCCTTTACTGTTAACCCCAAAGGCACATTGGTAAGTATTGACACAGAGGCAGGTTCCATACTTTATTAGAACAAATACAACTTGAACTTATTATGGTTTCTCTTTTAGAAGAGGAGTGGCAGAGAACTCGCTGGATCACCGTAGTAGGAGAGTGAATGCTAGCAGCTAGCAAAAAAAACCTTACTAAACAGGTGCTCTTCAAACTCATGCTAGCTTTGCCTGTTAGCCTGTTAGCTTCTTCTTCGTGATTCACACGAGGATTAATACTTGGTTTGATGGACTGGAGGCACTGGGGCCTTTGTGTCCAGCTTGTCCTTCAGAAAGTAAATTCTTCCTGAAAATACAGACATTTCTATCTGCAATGAGCTGCCACCCAGCCCTGACTCATGAAGCTTGTCCAAATCACAAGCTCTGCGTTTACCATGTTAATGTTTGACATTGGGAAGCATCTTTTTGTGTGCGCAGCGACGTGGATTGGCGGTGCGTTCATCGTGGGGATCACAGAAATGCTGTACACGCCTTCTTCAGGTCTGATCGGAGCTGTGCTGCTGCTCATGTCCTACTCATCCTCCTTCATCATCGGTACGTCACAGTTAGTATGCTTCATCAAAACATCTCTTATCGTGTAAGTTCTTCCTGTTCAGCGTTCAAGTCATCTTTCAAATAAAGTACTGAGGTCGATCTCCGTCTTGATTTAAAGGATCTGTATCATGCTCTTTTAGCCTTTCAAAAGTAAACTATAGGCATTTCTAGGATATATTGTTCCTCTACCACTATGGAGTGCTAATTTTTGTGATAAATATACACATAAGTATTTTCTGGAGGTATTTTTCAAACCCGGAAGACAAGATGCTTCGATTCAGTTAACTCTGCCCCCCTCTCTCCAAGTTGATGCAGCCGATGCAACTTTTGCAGTACTAGAAATATAATATCCCTTATAATAAAAGAGAAGTTACTTCACAATGCAGTTATAAGGAGTTGACATTTGCAACACAGCTTCATAAACACACACACAAGCTAACACGTGTTTTCACTCACCACTGCTCTGGCCGCTCCATCACCGCTGGTTAGAGTGAATCCACTTTGGTTCTGGCGAAGGTTCACCAAACATCCATCTGAGACAGTCACAGGAAAACACTCTTTTGGCTGACAGTCGCCGAATCCCGGAAAAAGAAATTCCAACCTCTGGCGAGTGAACTCTTCTTTTGGACGATTGAATAAAGTCTGTCCAAACACGCATTTTCGCCATGAGATTAGCGTTAGGCAAGAAAAAGAACAGCCGTGTCCAGAGTAGGTTAGAAAAAGCTCCATCACAGCTTTCGGTGCAAACATGACATCTGTTCAGACGCTCAGGGGTGCGTTTGTTTTCACTGCAGCGGCAGCGCGGACACGTCAGGACTTCCTTTTTTTAATTATCATTATTTCTTTCTTACGACCGAAATATTGATAAAGCTGTTTTACAAATTAAAATCAGGCCGTCGAGCTCTACGTAAAAACGTCAGAGTGTCCCATCTGCGTGAATGAAGCCAAAACCACTCTGGGGGTGTTTTTGATAAGGAAATAGCACACCAACATGGCTTAAAGCTCCAAAAAGTCGATTTTGCATGATATAGGACCTTTAATATCATGTCACCACTTTTTTCCAACTCTGTGGTAGAAATAACTCTTCTAAAATGTCCACACTGCAAAAAGTAATTAACTAGATTAGCATAAACATCTCAATTTGAGCATAATAATCCACATTTTAGTTGTTTTGACTGGGTAAGTTGTTCTTGGGCATTTGTCCTAGATTATTTCACTTGTTCTGAGATGTTTCTGACTCGTTTCGATACGTTTCGTTCTTATTTCAGGTCATTTTCTTTGCCAATGGGGTCAGAAAATTGGTCTTATCTCATTGGCAATTTTACTTTCTTATTTCAAGCGAGATTTACCCTAGAACTGGTCTGAAATGTCCTCAAACAAGCAAAGTAAACTTGGTCCGATCAGGAAAAATGTCTAAATTAGCGAAAAACGCTCAAAACAAGATACATTTCCTCAATTCAAGTCATTTAAGACAATGCTTGATATTTACTTTTTGCAGTGCAGTAAGCTGATTTTATATTGCTTTATACTTTCTTGTTGTTTGTGCTTTTGGTGTTTTATGAATTGTAACTAATCACAAGCCAACCTTCAACTGTGGAGGCGTCACAACAAGAGACGCTACAGGAAACAAACAAAAAGGGGCAAACAAGGAGATGACCCTGAGTTAAAGAATGGAGGCAGCGCGACGGGAGCGGAGGCGGAGAAGCTGACCATGACCAGTGCAGGACACCATGCTCTCAAACAGGGACAGACCCAGGAGGCGCTGCATCGTTTCAGAGGAGCACTGAAGGTAGTGCTCCGGTTTCCCTGACCTCCAAAAACATGGTGCTCGGGGTGGCACAGTGGCGGCGGCTCAGGACTAGCCTGACACCTGAACGCAGTTTCGACAAACAAAGCACTTTCCTGTGGGTATGAATTGGCTTGAACGTCTCGTGTGCTCACTTTAGGTGCTTTTGTGTTTGTGAAGCCGTTGCGGGAGCTGAACTGCCTGACTCTGTTGGACCCGTTCCACATGAAGTACGGCCCGGTCCTGAGCGCTCCTCTGAGTCTGGCGTCTGTGCTGCTGGACATGCTGTGGGTGGGCAGCACGCTCATCGGGCTGGGTAAGACACAACAGGAACCCTGTCCCCTGATAACATTTACGCTATTTATTTGACCATACTCTATAAAACAGGCTCGACGATGAGCGTAGTGCTGGACCTGTCCTACTCCCTGTGCATCTGGATCTCGGCTGCAGTGGTGATCGTGTACACTCTGTTAGGAGGACTGTACTCTGTGGCCTACACCGACGTCATTCAGCTCATCCTCATCTTCGTCAGTATGGTGAGTCGATACCACCATACTGCTGTTTTTCTCTTCTGGATTTGTAAAAGAATCATTAATCTGCACACATCCACTTTTTTTTTTAGCTTTAAATCATGTTATAACCAGGGGTGAAAGCAAGCTGGTACAAGTCCAGTACTGCGTTCCCTTGTAAAGGTTTTAGAATACCCCCCATTTCAGGATACCCCCCGGTAATTTGAAATCAGTTTTAAGTTACCCCCGGGGGTAAAATGAACGCGACTTCAAGCTACCCCCTGATTTCAGATTACCCCCCTCTCAACTGCTTTCACAGCTTTCTTCATCCATAGGCTACCTTACAGGAACTGCTGTTGAAGCCCTACCCTTAAGGATAGTGGAGTTTACGAACTAAAGCTAACCTTACCGTAGCCCTAAACTTAAGGATTGTGGAGTTTACGAACTAAAGCTAACCTTACCGTAGCCCTAAACTTAAGGATTGTGGAGTTTACGAACTAAAGCTAACCTTACCGTAGCCCTAAACTTAAGGATAGTGGAGTTTACGAACTAAAGCTAACCTTACCGTAGCCCTAAACTTAAGGATTGTGGAGTTTACGAGCTAAAGCAAACCTTACCGTAGCCCTAAACTTAAGGATTGTGGAGTTTACGGACTAAAGCTTACCTTACCTTAGCCCTAAACTTAAAGGAATAGGGCACCGTTTTTACATACTGAGATATGTTCTTACCTAACCTTAGTCGAGTTAATATATCCCCGTCTGGTCTTTGTCCGTGCGCTCTGTCTTGCAAACGTAGCACATACGCAGCCTCTCCCACATGTCATATAGCTCCAAAAAAGCTCATGATAGAAGCTACCAAGCTCTTCCACGTGTTCCCTATTTAAATAAAGTTACGTGAAGTGTTTTCAAGCGAAGTATGTTTACACAGAAATGTAGCATGTCGATTTTATAAGCAGATAAAAAGGGGTAATATATTGTGAGGCGTAATGATACGAGGAGCACAACGTCCGCGCAGTAACTCCTAAAGGTTATTGACGGAAGTGAGCGGGGGAAGTCTTTAGGAGTTACTGCGCGGACGTTGTGCTCCTCGTATCATTACGCCTCACAATATAGTGAGGCGCTCCGTTTGCGTGACTGAGCGCACGGACAAAGACCAGACGGGTATATATTAACTCGTCTAAGGTTAGGTAAGAACATATCTCAGTATGTAAAAACGGTGGCCTAGTCCTTTAAAGAGGGGGTGTTATTCTTTTTTCAATCACATAGCACCAGTCTATATCACACTACAATGATGACCAAACCTCCTGTTGGTCTGTAAATGCAGTAAATTAGAATAACTGCCTTGTATAAAATTGCTCTCTCAAAATGGCTGTAGTGAATGTCTTGAAATAGGCCTCTGTCTCTTTAAGAACCTCTGACCCTTTCCGACACGCCCCCTCCACACGCTGTCTGTGGCATCAGTGGGGAGGGGGTTCTGCTGAGGAGCAGTGGTTGGTTACTCGGCTGGTGACGAAAGCTCGGAGGCGTCTCCAGGAGGTGGGGGCGTTCCTAGGAGGACTCAGGCAAACCTATCCCTAAAATGGCCGCCATCAGAGTTTTTACAGATCACTCAAAAATACGTGAATGTGCCAAGGCAACACTTCAGGCATGTTTTTAATGAGGGAGTGACAGAATAACATGATGTAAAGCTTGAAAAAGTCCTTAAGCCAGATACAGCTAACGTAACAGTGGCCACTGACATAATAAGAGGTCTCAATGGAGTGATTAACACGTAGCTGTCAGGTGTCCCATTTTGGCCGGCAAAACTACCGTATTTTGCTCCTCTTTCCCGCCGACTTCCTGTTTTAGTATTATCCCGTAAATAGTTCCCCGTACAAAATTGACAAAAAAAACACTGGTGAGAAATGCCACCTGCAGAAGCCTGAGTGGCAATTGTCACGAGGTTGCATAGCTGTCAAGTCACCCGTTTTTGCCGGGAAACTACCGTATTTTGACCTGTCTTGGAGCTTGGTTGGGCTGGTGGGACGGCTCACAGCGGGCGCTAGAAAATGTCCTGTATTTTCAAATCCAAAACTTGACAGGTATAATTCATACCTAGCACGGAGGCTAACTCAGTCCTCACAGTGAAAATAGCTAAGTTCTTTGCAGTGGCTGTATCTACTGCGCCGAGACAAAGCAAAAAGTGGAAAAAGTGGGCGCGGCGGAATAAGGTGAATAGCGCCTGTATTTCATTCGTACAACTTAATTCTTACAGAGACATTATTATAATAATGTTGAAGTCTAGTTTTAATCCCCATATGCGTGTGAACTTTAAATGTAGGTGGCCTTCAGACACAGAAAACCATGTTTCCATGAAGCCTGTTGCCTTCACGTTCACCTCCTGTTTCAGTGGATCTGTGTCCCGTTTGTCCTGACGAACCCGCACACGGTCAGCATCAGCCAGACTCTACTCAACAACTCTCTCCACGCTCCATGGATCGGAGAGTTCAGCCTGGATCAAATCTGGGTTAAAATCGACGACTTCTTGGTTCTGGTGAGTGAAAAAAAAAAGACTTCTTCCATGTGGAGCACTTGATTGTTGGGGTTTGCTTTTCAGATGGTTCTGACCGGTTGAACTGTTTTATCTGTAACTCAGGCCTTGGGCAGTCTGGGGTACCAGTGCTTCCACCAGAGGACGCTGGCGCTGTCTTCCACCCGCAGGGCCAAAATCACCTGTGTCGTCGCAGCGTGTTTTATCCTGATGTTTGGGATCCCTCCTATTCTCATCGGGGCTGCAGCGGCCTCTACAGGTGACTCTTGGAATTGAGATGTTCTTACAGGTGTAGAGTAAAAGAGTGAGCGTCAACCAGTTTGAATCTGCCCTTTCCTTCTCCTCTCTAGACTGGAACCGGACGTCTTATGGCTCGCCGTCTCCGTTCGCCCGTGGGGAGATGGCCCAGATCCTTCCCCTGTCGCTGCAGTATCTCACCCCGACGTTCGTCTCCGTGCTGGGCATCGGCTGCGTGGCGGCGGCCGTCATGTCCTCCGCCGACTCTGTGCTCCTATCCGTTGCCTCTGTCTTCACCGCCAACATTTACAAGAAAGTACTGCGCCCACAGGTACGTTTTCACACCACATATGAACAATGACCACCATGTTCTTAATATCCTGCTCTCCTCGTGTGTAACAATTCGTGTGACACAATTTAGCATTAGCGACTAAACCTATTTTTTAGATAAATAAAACGAATGCCTTTCTCTCCGTCCTCAGGCGTCCGACAGAGAGATCCAGTGGGTGATCCGTGTGTCCGTGCTGGTCTCCGGTGTGATTGGCAGCGCTCTCACCATGATGAAGAACAGTATTATGCTGTTCTGGTTCCTCGGCGCTGAAGTCTCCTACATCGTCATCTTCCCCCAGCTCATCTGCGTTCTCTTTTTCAAGGTCTCCAACGGCTACGGCGCCATTATGGGATGGGTTTTTGGTTTTCCGCCGCGGTTGCTTTTCGGAGAAGCCTCTTTGGGATTAAAGCCGGTCGTACATTTCCCAGGATGCACTGCGGAGGATGGCGAATACGTCCAATGCGCTCCTGTTAAAACGATCTTCATGTTGTCCACGGTGGCGGCCATCTTGTTTTTCTCCTTCCTGGCGTCGGTGCTCTTCAACAAAGGTCTGCTTCCGGAGAGGTTGGACGTGTTCAAAGTCAAAAGTCAGCAGACAGCGCCTCCAAGTGGACCAGAGGAGGAGACGCTGGAGAAGAAAGTTGATAGAAATAGTTTGCCGATGGAGGCCACACAGCCAATGTTGAAAAGTACTTTTGAAAAATAGGCGCAGGACAATGTATTACTGACCTCTTTTGGCCATGAATGACCAAAAACATGCCACAAAATTGGTAAAGGTATTGTTGCACTAGGAATAGGTTTGCCTCTGTGGATTTGTTGGTAAAGCTATTTGCCAATACAAAATGAGAACAGGAGCTGTGTGGGAACGGGAGAGTCAGTGCTGGCACAAAACAGACATGTCTGAAAAATGGATTTCAATTTGTCTTTCGCAAAACCTCACCTCGTAACGGCCACTGCTCGATCATACCTCATTGCATCTGTTGCTACCAGAGATTCCCTGGATCTCCCCCCATAGAAACCAATGGACAGGCTTCTCGCTAAAAACACCGCCTGCTAACTTTAGAGCCTCATGCCGTGTGTCCACCATCTATAACAGCTGAACGACCCTCTTCTGTTAAGGATAATGGGTCGTCTACGCCCATCGACTCAGCAGCAGAACAAAGACCTGCTCGTTGGCTGATATTGTAAACAACTTGAGTAGGGAAGTTTGTCAGTTTTGGTTCCCTCGTCCTGGGTGGAGCCTGGGTTTTATATAATCCACTCCAGTTTGGGTAATAGTGTCTTTATGACCGAAAGAGATAAGAAGAAGCTTCTGTGACTGGAAGTGAACTGTTCTCAACTTATCTAAACCCAGTCCAGCTGATGATGTAACCTTTTCTACGATGGATACTCCCAGGATGAATGAGAACCTTCATAAACACTTTGTTAAAGATTGTACCTAGATTTCTTCAGATTGGCCATTTTTGTGATGTTTATAGTTTGACAATCTGCTTTTGTAGTGAAGGTCGCTGGACTGTGGAACAAACTGCCTGACAATATAAAGACATGAGACCATCAAGAGCTTTAAAACTGAACTCAAAAAACACATAAAAAGTAGCCAGCCTTGCACACACTAGCATGCCAGCCCCCTTTGGTTTCACACTCCCTATGGTCATGCCCGTCGCTATGGGCGGGCCATAGGGGGCCGTTCCCGAAAGCCTTGAAGGCCTGCAGAATTACCGTATGACCACTATGAATTGGGCAAAGGCACGTATCACACATTTGCGCAGTGTTACTTTTGCGCTTTCTGCCCGATTAGAGACCAGCCCAACCTCCACAACAAGCAGCCATTTCCTCCCCTGAAACCGAGAGGGGACAGTTCATCTTTCTCTGTCTCTACAGAAACAGTTCCGTCTCTCGTGCACTGCTCACAAAATAAAACCCGACCGGGGAACAGCTGATAACGATAGAGGCTTATTAAGAGCATGTCTCATGGTCAGGTCAGCGTCTCCCTGTCATATGCTGCGTCCGAAATGGTCAGATTGCTAAGAGCTCTTACGCCAAACCGGATGTGCGTCAGCGTCCACCATGACAAGGTGCTTCCGAATTGGTAAGTCAGTTAGGAAGTAGTTAGGAAAAGGAGCCTTGATGCTAACTATCATGGCCACTTTAGCATAGGGACCTCTGATGCTAACTAACCGGTGATTAGGAGCTATGTGCCATCCCACAAGCCACTGCGCCACTTTCTCCTTAAATGTCTTTGTTTGGACACTATGTTGTTGTTGGACACTGTACAGTAGGGGGCGACATGCACTTTTGTTTGGCCTCACTCCACCAGTAACTTTAAAGAATAAGAAAAACAGCTGTTGGTGATGTCACTTCCCTTTCCCCTGTTTAAGGATGGACGGAAATTCTGCTGAAGGTCTAGTTCACTAACTGCATAGAGGTCTAACAGTCAACCCCATGAAAGGTTAAGGAGTTAGTTGCTAGTGTTAGTGCTTAGAGGCTACAATTTGATGGTTTCGGACGCAGCCATAGACTCTTTCCCTGTTCATTCCCCGCTCTGAGAGGCCACCATGTTGGACCTTTTAGGCTATGCACATTTCTCTCTCCCTGTGCACCGGCTCATGAACGTCTGTGGGCAAAGGCAGTGACGGGTGCGGGCTGGTAACAAGCAATCTGTTCTTTACTACAAATTTGTTCGAAGTGTGCGCTTTACTGCTGAAGGCTTGAAAAAGACTGAAAAGTGGAAGCGCCCACAGCACTGACCGAGCCACGCGCTCTCCTGTTTATTCAAAACATGGTCCAAAAACAGTGGACTGTATGAAATTGTGCCCCCTCGTGGATTTCATATGCCCCCCTTAAGATTGACATCTGCCTATGGTACAGATGTGTCTTGTCTGGTTGTTTGTGGGGGAGGACGAAAGGTTTTCATTGAATCTGTAATGTCGTTTGTCTTTCTTGGTCAAACCTTGTCTTGTGAATCTCATCCTGTTTTTTGTCATGGGTCGTCCGTTCCCTTTCAGAGACTGCAGATGTAAATTAGCCTCAGGTACAATGTTTTAAATGGCAACATTTATGTTAGAGTTGTTCATGGTCACTTTTAAATAACTAAACTAAACTAAACACCAACAGGAAGTGACATAGATGAAGGCAAACAATTTTAAACTGTTGCCGTGCAACCATGTTAAGTCATTGGGAAATGAGTCTATGGAACTTTACCTCTGTCTATGTCACTTCCTGTCAGCAGCTTCAAAATTCAAATAAAAATAAAATTTCTTCATAAAAGAAGAATTGCTGCGTCACTTAAATAACACGATTAACTGTTCTCAGAGTTTTCGCTCATGCTGATGTTTTTATACCTTGTCGGAAAACAAATCATTTCTTCGACTCTTTTGTCTCTTCTGTCCCTGCACTGTTGAATTCTGATGGGAGAGTTTTTTTTTAACGTAACATAGACCATTTGAAGTGTCCTATATTTTTTATGTTATGGACTGTTGTTTATTTTGAGCCTCTCCTCGTCTGTTACGAAGTGTTTGTTCTGAGGTTTGCTACCAATGAATTGCCCTTTGGGATCATCAATAAAGTTTTGTGAATCTGAATCATGACTCAACAGTTGAGAACCATAGATTGTACAATTTAAAATCAAACATCATGTATATTACTAATGTACAGTGTATTGCATGTGAACTTCATCATTTTGCTGAATCAAAGGCTGAAGCCAAACGTCCTGGACAATCATTATGGGAAAAAATGAGATAGGAAAACATTTATCTGTATGATAAATGGAGGAAATTGTTGTAAATATACAATTATTTGCATCTTTCAGTGTCTTGTTTGTAAAAAAGGTCGAGTATTTACAGTATGGTTACTTCTGTCATCATCGAGTCCTTGCAGCATCCACCAGAGGGCGCCATGGTCCATGTGATCAAAACTGCTGCTCACACCAGGAAGAGTAACCGAGACTCACAACTGACCATTTTCAGCATGGATAGTCTTATTTTCTTTCTTTTTTTCTCTCTTAATTTTCTAATTTACAGTAACAGTAAGAGTTTGGAAACTTTTCTTGCTTTTTTTTTTTTTGTATTTTAAGACAGTTTACATTGTAGATTATCACTGAGGGCGTTCATTTATGAATGAACACAAAACAAACACAAAAAAACAAGGTACTCCTCCCAAGACATAATTCTCTATTTATGTTTAAAAAGCCTTTATTGTGCTGGGCTGATGAATCTGAACCCCCTGACGCCTCAATTTATTTCCAGTTATATAAAAAATATATTATCAGTGTTTATTAGGCTTATTAAACATTGACATAGCAGGAAACACTTTTCAACCTAAAATGTGACAATTATAATAGAATAAGAAACAGCAATAAAATAAAAAAACTTGGCTGCATATCGTCTTCGTTGAAGCCCTTTGGGAAAATGCCAAGAATAAAGGGCGGCCATTTTGAAGAATTTCAAATATAAAACATATTACGTCACCCTTTTTCATTTCCAACATAATGTGTTCATACATAGTTTAATCACACAATGTAAGTGGTGTTAAAATAAAGAAATGCCAACTCATAAAATGTGTTTTTAAACTTTTGGCGGGTACACACAGAACATAAATGATAGCTTTGTGGTGCACTTTCTTTTATCATAACAATACACTTGATCATTTTTTGACTCTCCTATCATCCTCTGGCCAGTTCACCTGACAGCTCCAAGATAATACAAATAGCCGTCTCTAAGATTGAATTATTGCTCGGGCTTGTTTGGAGGAATTGTTTCTGCCAAGTATTTTCCGTTATTCCATCCACTGTTCTCGGACTGGCCGGCGTTTTTCGTTCTTTGGGAATTTCTCTTCCAATCTCTCGATCCAAACCGAAACTTTGAGGGCGAACTGACTGAATTCAATTGTTTTTAAAGTCTATGGTCGCTGTTGTTGCGCTCTCTCTTCTTTATGATTTGCTTTAGTTATACATGCATTTCCAATGACATCACACATAGTTCCGGCGGCCATTTTGAATACCGAAGTCGAATTATGCAGTACTATAACATGTGACAATATCTCTACTCAAGACTTTTGATTGACAGTGGCATTTTTATGTACTTTTATGTCTCATTGCTCAAGAAGATAACAGTGAAAACACGGCCCCAGAGACGCACGTTTATGTGAAGAAACCAGCAAATGTGGCACAGACGTAGCAGCTCTGTCTGTCGAGCTACAGCAGGATTTACTAAAGACCTGCTTCACTAAATGAACACATCAAAGAGGACAGAAAACCTTTCTCTGTGATTTTTACAGTTTGTCATGTCCACAGAGTCTCAGTCCGAGTCAGTCTTTAAGCTGCTCAAGACGTTAGCATGCTACCGGTTAGCGACTGTCAAATAACTGTCAGTGGCTTCAACACGATAAACACATGTGTGGCTCACATCTATGAACACTAAGGAAATACTACAGTAACAGCTCAGCTCTGACCTCTGTCACATGTTGTATCCAAGGCTAGATGTTTGGAGTGATGTTCAGGGTTTTCTCTTGGAGAGCTGAGCTGTTGAAGCTGAATGCTAACCGGTAGCATGCTAACGTCTTGAGCAGCTGTTTTTTTCACATAAACGTTTGTCTCTGGGGCCGCGTTTTTACACTTACGAGTAAATAAAAATGTTACTGTCAGTCAAATGTCTTTCATTTTCATCCTGAGTAGAAATATTGTTACATGTTGTAGTACTGCATAATTCTACTTCGGTATTCAAAATGGTCGCCATAACACCAATTATGTTTCAACTCATCCTTGGATATTTTTGC
Source organism: Gobius niger (assembly GCF_951799975.1). Taxonomy (NCBI): domain Eukaryota; kingdom Metazoa; phylum Chordata; class Actinopteri; order Gobiiformes; family Gobiidae; genus Gobius; species Gobius niger. The sequence goes on from NC_136875.1 coordinate 10,876,481, forward strand.
TATACGTTTGTGATTGTTGTGAGTCAATGAAGCCCAGATTTCCTCCAAAACTTCTTCTTCTTCTTCTTCTTCTTCTTCTTCTTCTTCTTCTTCTTCTTCTTCTCTACAAACAGTCTGATAAAGGTTATACATTCTTGGTACATGTTCGCATCGATGTTTCCGACCTCTCAACATGAACATCATTAGATCAGCCTCGGGATCAATGGCTGTGTTTGAATTAGATTATAGCACTTGTGTCGGGCATTTATTTAATAAGCGGACACACCGTCTCATCCTCACAAATGGCCTTTTCAGGATCAATGGGACGTATTGATAATCACATGCCTCATTGTTATGCCATTGTCACCCACCAAAGCTGTTCAGAGCTATAGATTAGCACAATGTGTCCTGGACAAACACTTTCTATCAAAAGTGTTTTACAATTCCGCTTGTTGACTTTGTGATGTAAGGCTGGAAAAGCATGTAAGAGATATTTATATATTGAGATTTCTGAGCTTTTATACAGCTTGTGTTATGGCCTATAATAGAAAGTGCACGTTTGTTCCTGTTTTATGGAAATGAATATAGGCGTTAATTGAACCTGGGAGACTCATTTCAGCATCACCTGCCTCCAGCCAATGATCGTTTCCGTGAGGGCCACACCTCCACCTCAGCCATCAGCGCAAGGTGGTTCGTTCAATATGGCTGCACTTTGGAAAGTCATCAGCCCAGCTCCTGTGCTATTCGGAGAGTGTAGAAGTTCTCTCAAATCAGTCATTTATGCTATTATCAGAGCTAATAAATAATTGTTTTAGGTAGTTGGCTGTGTGGGTCACCTCTTTTGTACCAAATGTCATTGCCATCAGTGTAAATTAACCTCTTCGACCCTAACAGCACCCGATCGGGGGCCAGTTTTGCGCCGGGCAGTTGGACGCCACTGGACACAAGGGGGCGCCCTTCCAACCTTCTCAGTGTAAATGTGAGTTGACTTTCTTCAGAGTTAGACTTTAGGTCAGACACCATGAGTGACAGTAACATGATGCTAAATACAGTTAGCTCTTTGTTTCCAGTAAAAAGGCTGAGGCCTCATTGCTCTTCAGTCACAGGCTGTGAAGTGAAGAAGGAAGTCATGGAGCTTCTGCTTTAGACAGAACTTCAGACTTCTGCTGGATATAAGAGATATATAAGAGAAACTCACATATGCAGTAAAAACAATCAATCAATCAATATTGCTGCAGATTGATAGTGGGGGAGAGACTTATCCATGCATTTGTCTCCAGCAGGTTAGACGACTGTAACGGCTGCTCACCGGCCTCTCTAAACAAGCTGTCAGAGCTGCAGAACATCCAGAACGCTGCTGCTGGAGTCCTGACAAGAACCAGGAAAGACGTTAGTCCAGTGCTCCGGTCTCTACACTGGCTTCCTGTCGCTCAGAGAATAGACTTTATAACAGCTCTGCTTGTTACAAGTCTCTTCATGGTTTAGCGCCGAAGTCCATCTCTGACATGTTGCAGCCGTATGAACCATCTCAGGCCCTGAGAACTTCAGGGAGGGGCCTCCTGGTGGTTTCTAGAGTCAGGACTAAACACAGTGAGGCTGCGTTTCAGTTTCATGCAGCTAAAATCTGGAACAGTCTTCATGAGGATGTGAGACAGGCCTCAACTCTGACAGTGTTCAAATCCAGGCTGAAAACAGTTCTTTTTGCCCATGCATATGACTGAAAGTATTTTATCTGCACTCTCGCCTTTAACTGTAATTGATTAATTTTTATGTTGATATTTTATTGATTTTATCTGTTTTCTTGTAACTGTGAAGCACTTACACCGTGCAGTTTGTCTAGTTTATCTAATGTCAGTTGTATTTGCAGGTTTTAGCAGTTGTGAACGGAGGAACCCTGCATTCTGGAATCGGAGGACTGGACGGTCTGTGATCTTGGCCCGTCTGCTGAGGGATCCTTCGGCCCTGGGGCTCTATAGCCTGTCCGTCCATGGGAGTGGATCTCTCCTTCTGTGGTTCTCCCCAAGGTTTCTCTTTTCTCCTGCCGGGTTTTTGAGTTTTTCCTTGCCGTGCTGGAGAGTCTAAGGACGGGGGACGCCCACGCCGCTCGTCCCTACCTCCTATTGGACATTATATTTGCCTGGATCCACCTGAACTTTTAATTGTCATATTTATTGCTCTGTTTTATTGCCTTAATGTTTGGTGCAGCCCTGTGAGGCGACTTCTGTTGTGATATTGGGCTGTACAAAACCATTAAACTTGACCTTCTTTACCTACCTGTCTGTCAACAAGTGTGTTACTGTCACTGCTCCAAGTAATTGTTTCGCCCTGTGCCCTCAGACCTGCCTTTTTGCCTTGTGTACAAAATGTGCAGTATAAATAGTTGCCTTGCCTTGCATCCGTACGGGCTCGTGTCTTTAGTGTAGTGGTGCATGTTGTACCCAAAGTATTGGATTATTGGTAAAAATGTCTGCATGAGTGTGGGAAAGTCACCTTATTGTTTATAAAAGCTGGACATTCTAGGGATAGAACTGGGGCTGTGTCTATTCCCTTTACATGGCACTATATGGGGGTCACGCCATTCTGTAGAGACGTCCAAGTGTCCCTAAAAGAAAAAAGTAATGCACTCCAAATGTCCCACAATGCACCTTGAACCTGATGAAGGAAGGCGTCAGGGCAGAAGGCAGTGTCTTATTGAGAAAAAAGCCTTAGATTCAACAAACCGGTGATAAAAGCACAACGTCGTCTTCTGTCTTTACCGTCAGAAACAAAGGGAAAGAGTGACATTTATTTTCAAAGACGTGACCTGACCTCGACCTGCCACTGAAACGCTTTTATCCTTTTTATGTGTGAGTAAGAATAGAAACAGGCAAATGCAGTAATTCGGTTGCAATGTTGGTGTTGTCATCCGTATTTGAACAGTATTATTAATTAATTTCAACAGTGCTGTAGTGCTGCTCCATTTTGGTCGATAGGAATATATAGCTCACTTCATGAACATGTTGGTGAGACCTATTTTCTCAAAGTCCAATAAATCCAACAAACCTGTGAAGAAACGACTTGTTTTGTGGCAAGACCTGCGTTTTCAAGTCAAGATAAGTCCATTTATTGGAATTATAATTAACATAGTTGGAGGTTTTAGCTCTTAATTGTTTGATTGTATTGAGTTTGACCTTTTAAAAACCTCCTTAACCCTCGTGTCGCCTTCGCGGGTCTTTTTGACCCGCTGTCATGCTCCGGGCATTTGGATGCAAGGTGACACAAGGGGGCGCCCTTCCAAACTTCTCAGTGTAAATGTGAGTTGACTTTCTTCAGAGTGAGACTTTCGGTCAGACACCATGAGTGACAGTAACATGACGCTAAATACAGTGAGCTCTTTGTTTCCAGTAAAAAGTCTGAGGCCTCATTGCTCTTCAGTCACAGACTGAGAAGTGAAGAAGGAAGTCATGGAGCTTCTACTTTAGACAGAACTTCAGACTTCTGCTGCCTGTTGGGGTCGTATTGTTGCAATCTGTAAAGCACTTTGTGATATCTTTCCACATGAAAACTGCTTTATAAATAAAGTTTGATTGATTGCTCATATTCTGAAACTCAAATCTGTAGTAAAAACATTATATATGGAAAACAACTACAATTACAAAAATGCTGTATCTAATCCAAAAAAGTTTTTTTTTTTAAATTTACTCTCATTCTAAAAAAGAAAACCCAAACAAACCCAGGTCATTTGTATCTGCTGTAAAGTCATGTTTGACCCAGTTCCTCTGAGTCGTGGTGCAGCAGGACTGATGTGGACAGATGTTACAGAAGAAGCTCAAGAGGTTCATTTCTTCAACAGTTACTATAGTTATTTTCTCCAAAGTAAAAGTAGATCTACCACAGTCCTGTCCACATCTGTCATGGTCCACCATGACCCACCATGACTCAGAGGAACTGGGACAAACATGACTTTACAGCAGATACAAATGTTTTTTGTTTTTTTTTAGAATGAGACTAAATAAAAATATTTTTTTGATTAGATACATGATTTTCAAATATTTTCTTTTTGTAATTGTAATAACAATTTTCCATATATTATGTTTCTACTACAGATTTTAGTTTCAGAATATGATCAATCAATCAAACTTTATAAAGCACTTTTCATACCAAAAGGTATCACGAAGTGCTTTACAGATTACAGAATTTGATATGATATAATATGACTCTCACATGCCGCAGAAGTCTGAAGTCCTGTCTAAAGCAGAAGCTCCATAACTTCCTTCTTCACTTCTCAGTCTGTGACTGAAGAGCAATGAGGCCTCAGCCTTTTTTACTGGAAACAAAGAGCTCACTGTATTTAGCGTCATGTTTCTGTCACTCATGGTGTCTGACCTAAAGTCTAACTCTGTAGAAAGTCAACTCACATTTACACTGAGAAGGTTGGAAGGGCGCCCCCTTGTGTCACCTTGCATCCAAATGCCCGGAACATACCAGCGGGTCTAAAAGACCCGCGAAGGCGACACGAGGGTTAACGGAGTGCATTTTCCCCAGTTCGGCTTGACCCAAATCCAAAAGCTTCTCGACTGGAGCTTGAAGGGGCTAGATGCAAGTTGGCCATTTTATACTCACTACTGCCACCTCAGGTCATACGTGTAACTGCAGCGTCTATATTAAGACACCTTTTTGAGTGACAGTGCAGGATTTTAGAGGCAGTTGTGGTGAACAGGTCTGGGCTCATTCTACACTTTAGGACAGGGGTAGGCAACGTCAGGTCCGGGGGCCAAAACCGGCCCTCCATCATCAAACTCTGGCCCTCGAGATGATTTTGAGAAATATTATGACCCGAATCAGAGATCAAATGCCTGTTAACCCTCGTGTCGCCTTCGCGGGTTATTTTGACCCGCTGTCATGTTCCGGGCATTTGGATGCAAGGTGACACAAGGGGGCGCCCTTCCAACCTTCTCAGTGTAAACGTGAGTTGACTTTCTTCAGAGTGAGACTTTAGGTCAGACACCATGACTGACAGTAACATGACGCTAAATACAGTGAGCTCTTTGTTTGCAGTAAAAAGTCTGAGGCCTCATTGCTCTTCAGGCACAGACTGAGAAGTGAAGAAGGAAGTCATGGATCTTCTGCTTTAGACAGAACTTCAGACTTCTGCAGCATATAAGAGTCATATCATTTTCTGAAAGTCAATGATGTAGTAAAAACATAATAAATGGAAAATTATTATTACAATTACAAAAAGAAAAATATTTGATATCTAATCAGTTTTAATCAATCAATCTAATATTTTTTTTAATTTACCCTCATTCAAAAAAAACAAAAAAACAAGCCAGGTCATTTGTATCTGCTGTAGAGTCATGTTTGATCCAGTTCCTCTGAGTCGTGGTGCAGCAGGACTTATGTGGACAGATGTTACAGAAGAAGCTCATGAGGTTCATTTCTTCAACAGTTACTATAGTAACTATTTTCTCCAAAGTAAAAGTAGATCTACCACAGTCCTGTCCACATCTGTCATGGTCCACCAGGACCCACCACGACTCAGAGGAACTGGGACAAACATGACTTTACAGCAAATACAAATGGTTAGGGTTTGTTTGGGTTTTCATTTTTTAGAATGAGAGCAAATAAAATAAAAAACTAATTTCTATATTAGATACAGGATTTTCAAATATTTTTCTTTTTGTAATTGTAATAACTATTTTCCATATATTATGTTTTTACTACAGATTTTAGTTTTAGAATATGATCAATCAATCAAACTTTATAAAGCACTTTTCATACCAAAAGGAATCACAAAGCGCTTTACAGATTACAATATTTGATATGATATGACTCTTACATGCAGCAGAAGTCTGAAGTTCTGTCTAAAGCAGAAGCTCCATGACTTCCTTCCTCACTTCACAGCCTGTGACTGAAGAGCAATGAGGCCTCAGCCTTTTTACTGGAAACAAAGAGCTCACTGTATTTAGCGTCATGTTACTGTCACTCATGGTGTCTGACCGAAAGTCTCACTCTGAAGAAAGTCAACTCACGTTTGTTGGAAGGGCGCCCCCTTGTGTCACCTTGCATCCAAATGCCCGGAACATGACAGCGGGTCAAAATGACCCGCGAAGGCGACACGAGGGTTAAAGTGCTCTAGAAATGTCTTGGCAGAGCACCCTTTTAGTCCATAATCCTAGAAGAAAACTCATCTAAAGGAAGAAATGACTTAAATCTACTTGAATTAAGAGATTAAATCTAAAGTTTGAGCAGATTTGGTCTGGTCTTAGAGGAGATAAAACCTATTCTTGCCAATGGAACAAGTACTGCATAACTCTGCAACTCCTCCGCAGTCGATATGACAGTTTCTGATCAATTAAATCCTTTACATTTTTACTTATTAATTGTCTTGGAGACTAAATACTACAATGACAGAAAAGGGGAAGGGACAGAGCGATATTGTGCATCCAATTACGCAATGGAAATCATTTTTTTCACTCAAACTTGCTGTAAATACTGTTTAAAATGACGTTAGCCCACAGTTAGTTTTGCCTGTTAGCATGTTAGCTTCTTCTTCGTGATTCTGTTAGTGTGTATTGGTGGCTCCGGTCCGGTGGCAGCAAAGTTTCAATGTGGTTTTCTGGCCAGAGACACCAGGGGGAGATGAAAGACCCTCCAATCATCCCATAAACACTTGTATTACCCCCACAGGGACTACGGAAAGGATTCATTGAGGTAAACACGTTACTGCTTTAAGCGTTTACAGGACAAGCTACACTTTTTGTGACTCTTTTGTTACTCTTCGTTTTCGTGGCTGTTTTGACACTTTGTTTAAAGGGACTACACAGAGTTTAAAAATGTTAAAATGAAGTATTTTCCTCCCCCTACATGTTCCAGCCATGTCCTAATGTGTAGAATGAGTTCTCTCCCTCTAAAATCCTGCACTGTCACTCAAAAGGTTTCACTTCGGGTCCAAATTGCCGTCATGCACGAGCTTAATATGGAAGGTGCAGTTACACGTATGACCTGAGGTGGCAGTAGTGATAAAATGGCTAACTTGCATCTAGCCCCTTTAACCCTCGTGTCGCCTTCGCGGGTCTTTTTGACCCGCTGGTATGTTCCTGGCATTTGGATGCAAGGTGACACAAGGGGGCGCCCTTCCAACAAATGTGAGTTGACTTTCTTCAGAGTGAGACTTTAGGTCAGACACCATGAGTGACAGTAACATGACACTAAACACAGTGAGCTCTTTGTTTACAGTAAAAAGTCAGAGGCCTCATTGCTCTTCAGTCACAGACTGAGAGGTGAAGAAGGAAGTCATGGAGCTTCTGCTTTAGTCAGAACTTCAGACTTCTGCTGCATGTGAGAGTCATATCATGTCATATCAAATGTAATCTGTAAAGCACTTTGTGATAACTTTTGGTATGAAAAGTGCTTTATATTGATTGATTGATCATATTCTGAAACTCAAATCTGTAGTAGAAACATAATCTATGTAAAATTATTTTTACAATTACAAAAAGACAAATATTTGAAAATCATGTATCTAGTCAAAAAAAAATTATTTATTTATTTACCCTCATTCTTAAAAAAAAACAAAAAAAACAAAGCCAGGTAATTTGTTTCTGCTGTAGGTCATGTTTGTCCCAGTTCCTCTGAGTCGTGGTGCAGCAGGACTGATGTGGACAGATGTTACAGAAGAAGCTCATGAGGTTCATTTCTTCAACAGTTACTATAGTAACTATTTTCTCCAAAGTAAAAGTAGATCTACCACAGTCCTGTCCACATCTGTCATGGTCCACCAGGACCCACCATGACTCAGAGGAACTGGGACAAACATGACTTTACAGCAGATACAACTGGTTAGGGTTTGTTTGGTTTTTTTTTTTAGAATGAGAGTAAAAAAATAAATAACAACTTTATTTGATTAGATACAGGATTTTCAAAGATTCTTCTTTTTGTAATAATAATGTTCCATATATTATGTTTTTACTACAGATTTGAGTTTCAGAAAATGATATGACTCTTACATGCAGCAGAAGTCTGAAGTTCTGTCTAAAGCAGAAGCTCCATGACTTTCTTCTTCACTTCTCAGTCTGTGACTGAAGAGCAATGAGGCTTCTGACTTTTTACTGGAAACAAAGAGCTCACTGTGTTTAGCCTCATGTTACTGTCACTCATGGTGTCTGACCGAAAGTCTAACTCTGAAGAAAGTCAACTCACGTTTACACTGAGAAGGTTGGAAGAGCGCCCCCTTGTGTCACCTTGCATCCAAATGCCAGGAACATACCAGCGGGTCAAAAAGACCCGCGAAGGCGACACGAGGGTTAAGAAGCTTTTAGATTTGGGAAACTGGAGAAAATGTGCTTGATTCAGGTGGGGTTTAAGAGGTTAAATCTTTCGGTTCATTCTAGATGCGTTATTCTTGCACCTTGTTCACCATGTTGACTGTAATTCCAGTTTATGGGTTTATCATTTTCCGTTTCTTACACATTTCCCCACTGACAGAGACAATAAAGTAAACCTTACAAATATCCCACCAGTCAGGGTTACTGGAAGCTTTATACCATGGTACACACGACTGCTGCTTCCGCTCCGCTCGCCTTCAGCGTTTAACCTGAGCAACAAAACCTCAATATTTACTCCCCCCGCCATTAATCCAGCGCGTTCTCCAAAGTGTTTCTGTCCCGGTCCCTCAGCGCCGCCATCACTCACCCGCGGCAGACATTAATCCTCCGAACCGGAGCGCATTATTTATCTGCATCTGCCATTAATCGTCCGATCAGAAGAGCCCCCCCCCTTTAGTGCTCGTCTTCAGGGAGCGCTCCGTTTCTCTGTTCCGGCAATTAGCGGCGGCTCGCGACAGGACGGAGACGGATGGCGCGGGGGCGTTGTCGTATATATCTCTCTGTGAGGACGGCTTGTTTTGTTTGAGGATCGTCGTGCGTGAGAAAGAAGGAGGAAAAACGGAATTTGAAAGAGTTATGAATTTGGTTCTTCAGGGATGATGTGTGTCTGCAATCGGATCACCATGGTAACGCAGGACAGTCAGCACCATAAACACTGTAAGAAGAAATAGCATCAATTTACATAAAAGCGCTGGCTTTCCTGTAAATTTACGGTTTTCCTAAAGCAGGTAAAATAACCGCTGAGAACTGTAAAAAGTATTACAGCTCACTACTGTGAATTTTTGCTTCTACTGTATTCATATTTACATGTTTGTCAAAATAAGACCATTTCTACAATCAACATTTTATTGAACCGGTGACCTGCCGTCCACCAGCTGTAAGTTTACCCAGATCTTACACATGTTTTCAGAAGCTACAAGGTCTTAGCTTTCAAATGAGGCATTGCACTGGCCTAAAGGCTGCACATAAAAACACAAAACAAAAATGCAACAAAAAAAGTGATGAAAAAGCAACAGGAAAGCTATGAATTCTAGACAAAAACAGTGTAAATAAGCGGCAAAAATGTGGCAAAAATTCTGCAAAAATAAAACAAAAATGTGGCGGAAAAGCAGCAGAAAAGCAGAACGAAACATGACAAAAAAGATACGATAAAGATACAAAAACAAAACGAAAAAGTGAAAAATCCCCCCCTTTAAGTACGCACATTTTACTTCATATTTAACCCTCGTGTGGCCTTCGCGGGTCATTTTGACCCACTGTCATGTTCTGGGCATTTGGATGCAAGGTGACACAAGGGGGCGCCCTTCTAACCTTCTCAGTGTAAATGTGAGTTGACTTTCTTCAGAGTTAGACTTTCGGTCAGACACCATGAGTGACAGTAACATGACGCTAAATACAGTGAGCTCTTTGTTTGCAGTAAAAAGTCAGAGGCCTCATTGCTCTTCAGTCACAGACTGAGAAGTGAAGAAGGAAGTCATGGATCTTCTGCTTTAGACAGAACTTCAGACTTCTGCTGCATGTAGGGGTCATATTATATCATATCAAATGCTGCAATCTGTAAAGCACTTTGTGATATCTTTCCATGTGAAAAGTGCTTTATAAATAAAGTTTGATTGATTGATCATATTCTGAAACTCAAATCTGTAGTAAAAAGTTATATATGGAAAATTACTACAATTACAAAAATGCTGTATCTAATCAAATCGTTTTGTTTTTTTTAATTTACTCTCATTCTAAAAAAGAAAACCCAAACAAACCCTAACCATTTGTATCTGCTGTAAAGTCATGTTTGTCCCAGTTCCTCTGAGTCATGGTGTAGCAGGACTGATGTGGACAGATGTTACAGAAGAAGCTCATGAGGTTCATTTCTTCAACAGTTACTATAGTGACTATTTTCTCCACAGTAAAAGTAGATCTACCACAGTCCTGTCCACATCTGTCATGGTCCACCAGGACCCACCATGACTCAGAGGAACTGGGACACACATGACTTTACAGCAGATACAAATGGTTTGGGTTTTTTTTTTTTTAGAATAAGACTAAATAAAACTATTTTTTTTTATTAGATAGATGATTTTCAAATATTTTCTTTTTGTAATTGTAATAATTATTTCCATATATTATGTTTTTACCCTTTACAGATTATGATCCATCAATCTTTATTTATAAAGCACTTTGCATACCAAATTTGATATGATATAATATGACCCCAACATGCAGCAGAAGTCTGAAGTTCTGTCTAAAGCAGAAGCTCCATGACTTCCTTCTTCACTTCTCAGTCTGTGACTGAAGAGCAATGAGGCCTCAGCCTTTTTACTGCAAACAAAGAGCTCACTGTATTTAGCGTCATGTTTCTGTCACTCATGGTGTCTGACCGAAAGTCTAACTCTGAAGAAAGTCAACTCACATTTACACTGAGAAGGTTGGAAGGGCGCCCCCTTGTGTCACCTTGCATCCAAATGCCCGGAACATGACAGCGGGTCAAAAAGACCCGCGAAGGCGACACGAGGGTTAATTTATCGGCTACGCTCCAAACAAAGACTAATGGAGTGTCGTTTAGCTTATCTGAATTACAGCAGCGGTCAAAAGTTTGTTTCTTTGTTTTCAACAATATAACATTAACACAAAAAGGGTGAAAAAACTCCAAATATATCTTATACTTTAAATGGTTCAGAATGACCTCTCTTTAGTCTTGCAATTTTCTCCATGAGCTTCATAAGGTCGTCCATGAAATATGAAACATGAACAGCTAGCTATCTATCTATCTATCTATCTATCTATCTATCTATCTATCTATCTATCTATCTATCTATCTATCTATCTATCTATCTATCTATCTATCTATCTATCTATCTATCTATCTATCTATCTATCTATCGACATACATTCTAATGGAAAACAGACTCTTGGAAACCTAGTAATGACACCAACTTAACTGGGGATGCACGTTTTCTAGTATTTCTATAGTTGTTAGTCCTTAGTGATCAGCAACAGTTATGGATGAAACCAGACGGGGTATTTAAACCTGATCTACTCCATAGCGGGTGTCACTCGTAGATCAGGGACAAAATGACAACGCTGGCATCACCGTGACTAAAGCGCTCGTCTCCGAAATCTTTTAGCATTAGCACAAACGAAGCCGAGGGGAAACTAAACACAGCAGACTCATGTTAAACTTGTGTCTGTACTGCAGTAGCGAGACAGTTTAACATGAGCTGCTGTGTTTAGTTTTCCCTCGGCTTTGTTTAATTCTGTAGTAAAATGCTACGAAGCTAAATCCTCTCTGAACGCAGCGGTGACAAACTCCGTAACATCTGCACACAGCTGGAGGCTCTCGTAATAATCCAGGTCTCTGTCTTTGCTGTAAAAGCCCAAATGGGGCCAAATGTAGAGTTTTAAAAGAGCCCGGAGCGTCTCATAACTCTTTCTTTTCCATGGCAGAACTCTTCCTGTGTTTCTCCAACTCTCACTAGATTCTAGTGTTACTCAAGCATGACGCGTGCGCTGCCATCTAGCGGGCTGGAGCCAAAGTGCAGGACCAAAGCGAGACGCTGCTATGAAAATTCCCCCAAAAATAGATGCTTAAATAGCGATACGGCGCTTTTTGGATCGATATGAGAATCGCGCAACGTAATATCACGATATATCGGCAGATCGATATTTTTCAACACCCCTACCTTTTACTATTCTAAGCACATATCATTACATTATTCATGCTGACAGATTACAGTTTGTTTATTTACAGAGATTCAGATTCTCAACAAAAGTGTTTCTGAACCATTAACCCGTCATCAGAGCAGAAACAGTAAAGCGTCACATGACATCGGTCTGTCTTTATCGCTGCAATCCGTTATTACGTAAGCTTAGTGAACTTTGGATGTCGTGCACTCGGACACAAACATTCACTGTCAGTCCTTAGCGAATTTCAAAGCCTACAAGACATTTAAAGTATCATCTTATCTTATTTCCCCTGCGTAATCGCGTGTTGGGACTGAATATTTGTGCGAACAGATCTAATAAAAGTGAAGAGCTGATCACGCGCGACGCGACGCAGCGACGAGACGTAAACACTCGACTAATCAGAGCGCGGAGAAACATCCACTTCATCTGCGTGTGAATTAAACATGTAAATGCCCACGCCCAGGGCTGCATATCCGCGCTGATGAGAGCCTTTCCATAATCAGGCACAAAAGCTCTTCAATCAGACGTGGGAAAAGCCAGAAGCCGCTCTGCAACAGTGAGTTAACCAGATGCGTTTCAGGGATTAGACTTCACTGAGAGCCTCCCCCCCCCCCCCATCATATAGCTGTGAGACGTATGTTTGTCGTTAATAATATTGATTTTAGACAGAGACACTGGAACAGAAGTCTCATGCGTCGTTGTGCTTAGAGCAGAAGCTCATTTGCAGCACTTGTTGGCAACAGTTAAAAGTATAAAACGTGCAGAACAATGACCTTTTTTCGCTCACAGCCTATAGGCCAGTGCTTTTTTTCCCCCCATCACTTTTTGTCACTTTTTTTTGTTGCTCTTGAATTGCTTTTTCGTTTCTCTTTTGTGGCTTTTTCGTGGCTTTTTTTTTTCAGTCCCATTTTTGTCACTTCTCTGTTGTTCTTTATTTGCCTTCTGATTGCATTTTCTTTACATATTTTTGTGCCTTTTTTGTTGCTTTTCCTGCACGTTTTTGCCACTTTTGAATATTTGTTTTGTCACTTTTTTGTTGCGTTTTCATCCTCGTTTTTTGTTGCTATTCTGACACTTTTTAAAGAAGTTTTTAGGTTTAGGTAAAGCCAAACTCGGTTCAGGTGGAGGTCCATTGTTTTATTGTAGAGGTGAGTCTACAGCGTGATTTATCTTCCGGGCCTGTGTATGGAGCAAAGAGGAGCGGAGTAAAACCATCATAGATCCATGAGTAACACTCATTATAAGGTCAGTAGATTATGGATCACAGACACCACGTAAACGGCGTTTTGAGATCTTTCCTCTGGGACCTAGTTTGGAAAATGTTCGTTTACAGACCCCTCAGAACGCCGGACTCGTATGGATGATACACTAGCCCTCAGCTTGACTTCGTATGGACACGGCCTAAACTCTAAACCCCCCGCCTCCACCAAGCACATTTTCTCCAGTTCGGCTTTACTCAAATCTAAAAGCTTATTGGAAAAAAAGGGGCAAAATAGCGACAAAATAGCGGCAAAACAAACTAGGGTGAAAACGCAAAAAAAGCATGACTAAAAAGTGATTAAAAAAACACGAAAAAGCGTCAAAACAGCAACAAAAACGTGCCGGAAAAAAACAACAGGGACAAAAAGCATTAAAAAAAGTAACCAAAAGTGACAAATAAAACTACCAAAACACGTCAAAAAAGAAATAAAACTGCGAAAAATAAAACAACAAAAGTGCGACAAATGTTTTTACAAAAAACAGGACGAAAATGTACCAAAAAAGCAATTATAAGCGACACAAACACAATAAAAAAAGAGACAAAAACTCGGCATAAATGTGGCGACAACACAACAATAAAGTTTTGATCAGTTTTGTAGGTCTTAGCTTTCAAATAAGGCAGAAAATGCGCTCGGTTAAGGCAGGGGGTAAGAAGTTAAAGAGAGCACGATTGTTGATGCTGATGTGATTTTAGCATCATGGTGTTTTGTTAGACGATATCTGTGGAGGCTTAAGGCTTAAGTTCTGATTGTCATGTTGGTTGATTTCGGAGCGAGCGATGGCGTCTGTCTGTATCACGCTGACCACAAATGCCACGTTTAACCGGAGGCCATTCATCAGGGCGTGTTAAATTAAAGACGCCGCGTGAGGTATTTAAAAATCAATAAAGAAAGACATCAGTGTCTTTGGGGAGCCGGGAGGAAATGGACACATTTTATGAGCAATTTCAGCCAAAGCCGCGCCATCAGCAGTTTTCAGACACAAGCCACATATCTTCCACTTACTGATAACACAATCACAGCACAGACCAGGAAAGAGTGACTTTACCTTCAGAGTGTCGAGAGCTGTCAATTCATCTCAAACGGCAGGAACAACTTTGGGCTTAAAAAGTATTAAAGGTCACGCCTATCTTCACTCTGCCTCTGGTCTTTGTTCTTCCGGATGGTCAAGCCGGCGTCCTCCTGTGTTTGGAGCAACATGCTAACAGGTAGCGCGAAGTTTAAAGGGGCTAGATGCAAGTTTGCCATTTTATACTCACTACTGCCACCTCAGGTCATATGTGTAACTGCACCTTCTATATTAAGCTTGTGCATGACGGCACTTTGGACCCGAAGTAAAACCTTTTGAGTGACAGTGCAGGATTTTAGAGGCAGTTGTGGTGAACAGGTCTGAGCTCATTCTACACATTAGGACATGGCTGGAACATGTAGGGGGAGGAAAATACATTATTTTAACATTTTTAAACTCTGTATAGTCCCTTTAAGTGGTTTGGCCCTAATCAAAGCCCTGCTTTATAGTGTCGAAGGGCACAACTATCAACGGGGAGAGCCTCAGTACAATGCACATGGAGCCACTGTGTATCGGGTGTGGAGGTCCCGAAGGTCCCGAAGGTCCCGAAGGTCCCGAAGGTCCCGAAGGTCCCGAAGCTCCGGTGGACGTAGCGTTTGTATCCCAATGCCGGGTGACACTGCGCCTCGGAGAACGGTGCGTTTTGGTTTTGGTCGTAGCTAAAGTGTAGCTGGTTCTGTGAGTTATTCTCTAATTTAGGTCGGGCCAGTGCAGGACTCTGACGTCTTGTTTCCTTATGTTTTGGCTACATTTTGTCTACATCGTGCGCTTATGAGAATCATGTTAAACTATGGAGGGTTGTGTTTTAGGAGTTCAAGTATCTCGGGGTCTTGTTCACGAGTGAGGGACGGATGGAGCGTGAGCTCGACAGACAGATCAGTGAATACAAGCGGCCAAAATGAGTTTCCTTCGCAGGGTGTCTGGGCGCACCCTTCGAGATCGGGTGAGGAGCTCAGTTGCCCGGGAGGAGCTCGGAGTAGTCACTGCTCCTTCACGTCAAAAGGAGCAGATGAGGTGGCTCGGGCATCTGTTCCGGATGCCTCCTGGTCGTAGGAGGTATTCCAGGCATGTCCTAGTGGGACAAGGCCTCGTGAAGACCCAGGACACGCTGGTGGGACTATGTCTCCGAGCTGGCCTGGTGTCGCCTCGGGGTCCCCCCAGAACAGCTGGAGGAGGTGTGTGTGGATCGGGAGGTCTGGGCATCTCTGCTGAGACTGCTGCCCCCACGACCCGGCCCTGGAAAAAAGCGGAAGAAAATGGATGGAGAAAAATAATCAATGACTTCACAATGCTGGTTACAAACTTTCCAATCTCCGACATGTCATGAACCTTATTTACATAGCGCCTTTCACAAACACATTCACAAAGCGGAGTTTGCAGAAATAACCGAATTAAAGACGTGGCAGATTCGCATGGTCTTAGAAACCGCAAGTCAGTAACCTTGGTAATTCTAACTGTAATCCCGTGTGAATAGGGTTTAAGAGAGTAAAAACAGAATTGAGTAACTACAGATGCACGTGTGTAAATAGACTTTACCTATATAGAGTGTTCACCCATATACTTATCTACCAAAACCAACAGCACCGCAAAGTTTGAAACAGCAAAATGGTTAATTAGTGTCGCGTTCTCTAGATGAGATGGAGAAACTGCTTTTCAGTTTTACGTTTATCCAGAGAAGTGCATAATAAGGGAGAGCAGACAGAACAATCATCGAAATATAAGAGAAGATTATGGGTTAGGAACCTCAATTAGATTTTGGATGGAAAAAATCTGGATAACATCCGACTTTGCACAGCTTATCTTGTAGCTGGTTCGTGGATTTTACATTTAATCAACAGGATTAAGCCTATGTGTAAAAGTTTACATCACATTTTCAGTTAGCAAGGTTAATTCCAACAGGACCTCTAGTTAGAGGTGGGAAATATAAAAAAAATCACACACATTTCTAAGAGTGTTGTGTCAATTTCGCATAAAGAGCAAGACACCAAATATTGATAAGAAGATGGATTCACTTACGGGAGGCGAGATTGCAGATCCCCTCCTTGAGCCGCCACCTTAACGTGGTGGAGGGGTTTGAGCACCTGAATGATCCTGGGAGCTCTGTTGTCGGGGGCTTCGTGCCCCTGGTAGGGTCTCCCAGGGCAAACAGGTCCTATAGGTGACGGGTCAGAAAAAGAGAGATTCAGAAGACCCTTATGAGAGACCAAAAGGCCCGGTTAGAACCAAGAGGCCGTCCTTCTGTGGACCCACCACCTGCAGGAGGAGCCATAGGGGCTGGTGCAATGTGATTTGGGCAACTCCAACAGCTGCCCGCACGATCCGGCAACAAGTGGAAGAAAATGGATGGATGGAAGATTACAAATCGCCACTGAACAAGCTGGAATCCGTTTGGAACTTCAGTTTGTTAATAAAACATTGTTTTTTTCTTTCGTTGTACAACTGGTGAACTGTGTGAGAAGTTTTGGGGTCTGATCTCGAGGCTTTATTGTGAAACCTTGCGTTTTTGTCCAAAATTGACAATCCGTCTCGTCTCCAGCATGGCGGCACATCCGGATCTGAACCAGGACAAGTAAATGCTCTCAATGCAATGAAGAAATTTCAAACATGCAAACTGGACAAAGAGAAAAAAGCTCATGTGTTTCTTGCTCTCGAGACTCTGCCTTTATTTAACAGATTTCTTTTAGTAACATCAACAGTCCGGCCAAGAAAACATCTAGAAAGAAAGAAAGAAAGAAATGAGATGCAAGCTTAAGTGAATTTGCGAGACTTGCTGGCCTGCGTTCCCGCCATTTTCGCCACGTCCTTTGTCGGAGTGTCCTTCTTCACAGGAAACGTGAACTGCGTCCCGGTTTTCGGGCCGTCCGTTCCCTTCGGCGACACGGGCGGCAGGTTGGCGAGCCGCAGCGCGTTCAGCAAGAACCTCTCGGAGGAAGCCGGCACAGGCGGGTGTGTGGGATTGGCGCTGGACATGTTGAGCAGGCAGCCTTTCCGCGGGATGTTCAGCTCCCGTTTGCCTTTGGCTTTCACGACGCGCTTCAGCTCCGCCAGGTGACGCTCGAAGGCGGTCACGGCGAACGGGTCGGGCAGGCATTTACCGAACGCTTCCAGGCACATCATGTCTTTCCGCACCAGCTTTTGGAAATAGGGAAAGGTGAGAATCCCGTCGTGGTCCTGGTCGATGTCCTTGAAAGTCATGTTCAAGACGTCTTCCAGGTCCTCGTCGAATTTGGACTTGGTGGTTTCGCCTTTCTTCAGCAGGAAGAACATTTCCTCTTTGGAGATGCACTTGTCGCTGTTCAAGTCGTAAACCTGGAACGTGTGCTTGCTCTTTTCGTCCAGGTCCCCGCGGAGGAACACCCCCAGCGACTCCACCCACTCCTCCACGCCGATGAAGCCGTCTTTGTTCAGGTCCAGCGTGGCGAAGATGCGATCGATCATCATTTTTGTGTCCATGCCGAAGACGGTGTGCAGGACGAAGATGAACTCGCGTTTGTCCATGCCGGCGATCGGCCTGGCGAGCTTGGATTCCTGGCCCAGGAGGACGTAGAACTGGCGGATCAGGCACTCCACTTCTAAGAGGGAGAAATGCTTCGAGTGCGCACCCATCGCCAGGGCTCGAGACTTCACCGATTTGAGATTTTCGGCGGGAAGGCGGCACTGGTTTTCGATTTTGGAAGCCACAGCCTCGAAAATGGTCTCCGCCGACACTTCCATGTTTCGTTTTGTCTTCGAGTGCCCGATTCAATTCACCAAACCGGATTACAAGGGGAGAAAATGGCTAAGTGGGTGGACTGCTGGATCGGCGACTGACCTCGACAGCTGCCTGGGTGGAAATGAGCTGAGCAGAAGTTGTTCTACACAAGGAAGTTCTGGTGGTGACATCATCATTAGTGTGGGAATGCCCCGTATCTATGGCAACAGCTCTAATGACATCACCGAAGATCTATTAGTAAACTCCATATTGGAACTTCCAACCATTGCCATGGCGAATGTGCTTCATCCCATAGATACAGACGGCATCTCCGGAGCCACCCATATATGGTCATGTTTGAAAACAATTTGGAGAAAAATCTAAAATGTCTCTAATTATTCAAAAACAACTGTAACAAATGCTGAATTATGAATATAGCTTTCTACTAAATAATGATACAAAGACATGGTGAGGAGCAAAGTGGTTCAACAGCCCATAGATAGATAAAAAACGGAGAATGCTAACTTGATGCTACATGTTAGCATCGAGCTAATGCTAACGGTTAGCTAGCGCAAGCTACAACTACCGTTTTTTTACTTCAACTGAGCAATGTGCTGTGAGAAAATATCCATATGGACCCGATTTACACCTGACTTTATTTATGTTTGATAAATGAGTCCATATTCTATCAGAAAATGGCTTAAAAGAGTGAAAAATTGCGTTTCTCTAAAGATTCCTTTTTCCCCCTCTGCGAAGCCACGCCCCCTTCTATGACGAGATGCCGTCTGTATCTTGAGCTGCCCATATATGGTCATGTTGGAAAACAGTTAAAGGGAAAACAATTTGGAGAAAAATCTAAAATTATTATTACTTTTAGATTTTTTATTATTAATACAGTTTTCTACTAAATAAAGATACAAAGCCATGGAGAGGGGCAAAGTGGTTCAACAGCCCATAAATACATTAAAATAACGGAAAATGCTAACATAATGCTACATGTTAGCATCGTGCTAATGCTAAAGATAGCTAGCGCTAGCTACGACTGCCATTTTTTTTTGCTTCTCCTGAACAATCTGCTGTGAATAAACATCCATATGGACCCGATTTAGACTTGACTTTATTTGTATGTCATAAATAAGTTTATATTTTGCCAGAAAGCGGCTTAAAAGAGTGCCACGCCCCCTTCTATGACACAATGCCGTCCGGATACAAATGAATAGGGAGGCAATGGAGAAATACTATATAGGGAAGTATGTTATGTCCATTTTTATATAATTTCTGTGGTTTCTTGATCATTATCATATTATAAGGTGGTGTTTAGTGGCCACTGGATGTGCATATTTAGCTCAGTGGACACTTTTAGACGCTAATTTGTGTCTAAAGTAAAATCTCAAAAGGTCTGTACTTTCATAAATGATTTCTAATGAGGCTTTGACCTCACCTTAATGTGGTCGAAGGGTTGACAGCAGCTGAAAACATCTGGATCCTTCATAATTTGCGATGTTTGATGGCTAATGCTAACGGCTATAGGAAAAATACAGTGAAATGGCTGTCTCCCGGACCAGCCGACTTGCTAACCCTCCACACACCTTATGACCGAACGCTGCTTCTATATGTCTGTGGTGTTCCTCATATGCCAGTACTAACAAAGCTACTGTTTCATGAATAAAAGAGGCCAGAAAGCTATATATAAACTGTCTGGCTTTTTATAATTATTACTGTATGTCAGTCTACTTATTTTGTCGTTGCTTTTACTCTTTTTTTAAATTTTCATTCATTTTTTCCCCCCCATCTTATTTCTTTCTTTAGTTTTGGTCCTTGGGCTAATTTCCATACATTGTCCCACACGCGCTCTCTCAAACACACTATCCTGGCTGCAGGGGGGGGTGGAGTCCTGCTCTATGGAGAGTGCAATGGCCTGGTTGTTAAGATCTGTGGGGTTTGGAGTGCAGTGAGTTTCTGCCGCAGTTTGGGTTTAACTTTTTCTTTCTCGTCAAAACCTGCACTTTCTGATCCCACATAACACACAGCGAAACTCAAAACAATCCAAACATGAAGCCACAACTGCAAGTAAAGGTTGTTGCCTTCGTGCATCGTGTGTGCTGTGAATGATGTGGATAAATGAGCAAAAAATGTGGCCAATCAACCAGAAACAATAGAAACAACTGTACACCTTCTTCAGAATAGTTTCATTGACAGCTCGCTGACTTACAAATCCTCGGATCATTCCTGAGACGCGTTCTCTCGATAGAAACACTGCACTTCCTCGTCTGAAGCTCACTAAATCCTACCCATAATCCTCTCTGCTGCTCCGTTGTTGTGTCCTGTGCTTTTGTTTAGGCTCGTCTCAGATATGGCTTTCTGCTGACACTCGGACTGTCACGTTCATTTCGATGTCAGGCGTCGATACGAGGCTGACCCGGCTTCACCTCGGACGGTGCTGCCGCCGTTTGGACAATGAGCTTCCACTCCACAGAACCCGAGGTTATGTTGACAAAGCACAAGTGTGCAGTGCAATACTCGGGGCACAAACTGTAATAAAAGAGTATTAGATTTATCGGTGAAAGTTAATTGAGTTTATTTTGATCGTGAATGCTGTGGATGCAAAGATAGAAAGTTTCGTGCTTTAAGAGGAAGTCTTTTGCTTTATTTGCGTTTATTATTTCAGAAAACGGAAAGAAAAAGCCAATGCAGTAGTTTTCATTTAAGGCTGTCATGTGTCTTTATGCCTGGATAGAAATTGTCGATGCAGCAGGAAGATATGACTCACTGAACTCCCAAATATCAGATATTGCTTGATACAAACGTCCATCCATCCATCCATCCATCCATCCATCCATCCATCCATCCATCCATCCTTCCATCCATCCTTCCATCCATCCATCATCCATCCATCCATCCTTCCATCCATCCTTCCATCCATCCTTCCATCCATCCATCATCCATCCATCCATCCATCCATCCATCCATACATCCTTCCATCCATCCATCCATCCATCCATCCATCAATCCATCCATCCTTCCATCCATCCATACATCCATCCATCCATCCATACATCCTTCCATCCATCCATACATCCATCCATCCATACATCCATCCATCCATACATCCTTCCATCCATCCATACATCCATCCTTCCATACATCCTTCCATACATCCATACATCCATACATACATCCATACATCCTTCCATCCATCCATACATCCATACATCCATACATCCATACATCCTTCCATCCATCCATTCATCCTTCCATCCATCCATCCATCCATCCATCCATCCATACATCATTGCATCCATCCATCCATCCATCCATCCATCCATCCATCCATCCATCCATCCATCCATCCATCCATCCATCCATCCATCCATCCATCCATTTTCTTCCACTTGTCCGTTGCCGGGTCGTGGGGGCAGCTGTTGGAGTTGGAGTTGCCCAAATCACATTGCACCAGACCCTTATGGCTCCTCCTCCACGATTAAACAGGCCTGTTGGTCTCTCATAAGGGGCATCCCAACTGCTCTTTGCCTGACCCGTCCTCTAGGACCCTACCAGGGGCACGAAGCCCCCGACAACAGAGCTCCCAGGAATCATTCGGGTGCTCAAACCCCTCCACCACTGTTCGGATTTTTGATACTGTTCGGCGTGTGAGTATTTGAGTCCAACCTTCTCAGTGTGAATGTGAATTGACTCTTTTTCTGAGTTAACTTTAGCTCAGACACCATGAGTGACAGTAACATGAAGTCATTTTGGCCTTCACGGGAATTCAAATTCAAATAATGAAATTCTGCAACTCTTGTTTGTATTAACATTTGGACATTTGGACGCTCGTACTACTAGCTGTGAAGTATGAGCGCTAACTGTTGCACCACTGAAGCCGAGTGTTCACTGCACGATTTAGGCCGTCTGCGACGAACGATCATTCGTCATGGGGAAAACCTTAGGTCGTAGCTCAATATCTTAGGTCTTAGATCGTACAGTGAGACAGGGATTTGAAATAGAACCGTCATACGACCAAAGACGAGCTACGACCGACATCAAGCAGTGTCTGATATTTTGCAAGGCTATAGTCGCAGAGTGAGCTCCTCTTGCTGCAGTGATGATCTCTTTCAAGTGTCAACACCGCACGCTGAAAGAGTCATAAGCAACACAAGCATGAGCGTGTCTGAATCTGCATCTTACAGGACTTTCCCTGCACTTTTCCACGGAAATAAACATAGCTAAAATGCAGCCCTTGCCTCAGCTAAACAAACCCCCTCTGTTCCTGATATTCTCTGCGATAAACTGGTCATAAAGTGATAAAGTGATTCGCTCTAATAGATACAGACGGCATCTCGTCATAGAAGGGGGCGTGGCCTTGCCGAGGGGGAAAATAGAATCTTTAGAGAAACAACATTTTTCAATCTTTTTAGCCATTTTCTGGCAAAACATAAACTTATTTATCACATACAAATCAAGTCAAGTGTAAATCGGGCCCATATGGATATTTTCTCACAGCAGATTGTTCAGTAGAAGTGAAAAAACGGCAGTTGTAGCTAGCACTAGCTAACCGTTAGCATTACCCCGAGGCTAACATGTAGCATTATGTTAGCATTCTCCGTTTTTTTAATGTATTTATGGGCTGTTGAACCACTTTGCTCCCCTCCATGTCTTTGTATCTTTATTAAGTAGAAAACTATATTCATAATTCAACGTTTGTTACAGTAGTTATTGAATAATTAGAGAAAATTTACATTTAAAAAAAAAAATTCCCCCATAACTGTTTAAAAAAATGACCATATATGGGCGATTCTGTATCTATGTCAATGCCGAGTTATGAGATTTTCCACAACAAGAAATCTGTAGTCTCAGTCAGACAAACCAATGAACACCAGGTTAAAAATATCAACTTCAACTTCTGCAACCTGGTTTATTTTTCTCTCTCATGATGCTTTTATTTATGGTGGACCACCTTTAAAGGCAGAGGATAATCAAAGTGTGTTTCATTGGCTCCCTCACCGTCAGACTGCCCTCTACAGGCCTCAGAAGGAGATGTTGGATGTCGGATGTTCCTGGTGAAACGCAGCGCACGTGTTTTCAAACGCTGTGGTCTCATCTCGGGACGGATCCGGCTAAAGTTGAGTGCTGGCTCGGAGCAGAACGTGGCCAGGTGCGTCTTATCTCCCACCGCAGCTGTGAATCTCCTCAGGGGGAAACCCACGTCCAAATGTCCCCCTCCGCCCCGGGACATGCAGACACGGGGATCCAGCAGACGGGGGGAGTGGGCCGGCATAACAATCTACATTTGCAATATCAGGACTCAGACTCTGGCTCATTTTTTTTACATGACTTGTATTAAAAGGAATAAAAAGAAGCCAGTCTTTGAACGAAGATAAACGGATTTAAAGATTTGGATCCCATTAAAGAGCCTTAAATCCGTCACTACAGTTACAAACGAAATAAACTCTGTCTTAATCACATACAAATTGTGAACATTCAGTCTGTTTACAGAAAACAGCTAGTGTCTCTAATAATAATTTAATGGCTTCAGGGGCGGACTGGGACTGAAAAACAGCCCTGACTCTGGTCAGCCTGGCCCAAATTAGCGTAAATGTGACACTTCCACAAATACACATGTTAACCTCTTACCCCCCGCCTTAACCAAGAGCATTTTCTCCAGTTCGGCTTTGCCCAAATCTAAAAGCTTCTTGACTGGAGAGCAACACTGTAACGCCTCATTTGAAAGATAAAATCTAGAAAAGTGATGGTAACTGTTTGTCACGTTGTCGCTGCATTTTTGTCATGTTTTTGTTGCTTTTTCATGACTTTTTTGTGGCTTTTTGGCGTGTTTTCGTCACTTTTTTGTCACTTTTTTGTCACTTTTTTGTCACTTTTTTGTTGTGTTTTCGTCTCTTGTTTTTCGTTTTTTTTTTGTCATGTTATTGTTGTTTTTTCATCGCTTTTTTCATTGCTTCGTCGTCACGTTTTCGTCACATTTTGTTGTGTTTTTGTCACTTTTTTGTTGCTTTTCCAGCGCATTTTTGTTTTTGGATGCTTTTCTTTTAACCCCTTAACTCCCACCTGAACCGAGCATATTTTCTCCAGTTTGGCTTTACCCCAATCCAAAAGCTTCTGGAAAAAAAGGTGTGAAAATAGTGACAAAACTGAGACGAAAACAATGATGGAAATGTGACAAAAAAGTGAGAAAAGTTTGACAAAAAATTGATGAAAAAGTGGCAAAAATGTCACAAAAATGACAAAAGAAATGACAAAAAAATGACATGAAATAATACAAAAATGTGACAAAAAATTGATAAAAATGTAACCAAAAAATGACAAAAATTAGACCAAAAAATGACCAAAAAATGACAAAAATGTGACAAAAAATGACAAAAATGAGTTGAATACCCAACAAAAAAATGATGGAAAAAAAATCTGATGACGTGAGGAAAAAGACCCTCTCGGTTCAGGCGGGAGTTAAGAGGTTAAGCTTTTAGATTTGGGTAAAGCTCGGTTACGCCCGGGGGTAAGGGTAAGGTAAAGTCAGAGGCCAGACCGGTGGCCCTTCTGTGCTCTTCCAGAATGGACATATGGCCAGTCCGCCCCTGAATGGCTTTGGCTGTTGAAATCACTGCTGTGCAAAAATGGAAATAACAGATAGGAATGGGCGGATCGACACCAAAGTATCGATATATCGATACCAAACGGCTATTTTTAAAGTATCGATATTGGACAAAAATTATCGATACAAATTAGCATATTCTAAAAGAAGGCGGGGCAATTATCAACACAAAAGGATGATTTATTTCTTTGTTCTGAGCCAAAACAGTCACAACAGCAAAGGATTGAACTGAGCCAGTCATATCATTCTGGTTTAGGTTCTGTTTGTCATTTAAGTATTAATTAAAAAATATGTTTATGTATTTAATATCACATTAGTATTGTTTAATTAACCAGTTTAAGTAATATAATTTTAACTGACCATGTTTATTGTATAAAATAACCAGTTTTAGAGATGTATATTTGATTGAAATACATTTACCCATATGAAATGACCAGTATTGATATCGGTATCGACAAAAATGACCATAAAAGTATCGGTATCGTATCGATTCCAAAAAATGTGGTATCGCCCATCCCTAATAACAGACTTTAGTTAATTTGCACAATACTGCACTTAACCTTTTCGTCTCTACTTTTGGGCAAAACACTGTGGAACAAACTGCCTGATGCTACAAAGACGTGTGTTTCCATCAAGGGCTTTGAAGCTTAAAGGAATAGGCCACCGTTTTTACACACTGAGATATGTTCTTACCTTAGCTTTGACGAGTTCTTTAGGACCTGTCTGATCTTCCCCCGTGCCTTCAGTCACGTAAACACACCTCTCCTCTATAGCTCCAAAACAGGTCAAGATAGAAGCTACCAAACTCTTCCACGTTTTCCCTATTTAAATATGGTTACGTGAAGTGTTCCACTACAAAGTATAATTACACAAAATTAAACAATGTGGATTTTCTAAGTGGATAAAAGGGGGAACTATATTGTAAGGTGTAATAATACCAGGAGTAATTTGGCATCCACACAGTAAAGTGAAGATTACTGCGCAGTAAAGTGAAGCTCAGAGCTCAGAGTAGAGTCGCTGCTCCTTCATGTCGAAAAGAGCCAGCTAAGGTGGCTAGGGCATCTGTTCCGGGTACCTCCTAGTCGCCTCCAGGCATGTCCTAGTGGGACAAGGCCTCGTGGAAGACCCAGGACATGCTGGGGGGACTATGCCTCTAAGCTGGCCTGGTGTCGCCTCAGGGTCCCTCCAGAACAGCTGGAGGAGGTGTGTGTGGATTTGAATGTGTGGGTATCTCTGTTGAGACTGCTGCCTCCACGACCGGCCCCAGATAAAGTGGAAAAAAATGGATGGCTGGATGGATGGATGGATGGATGGATGGATGGATGGATGGATGGATGGATGGATGGATGGATATTCACAGACTAATCACCCTTTCAGGCCCTGATTGTACAGCCTGACCGCTGTTGGCTGCACAGATTGTCCAGTCCGCTGTGCAAACACCTTTAAGAGCTCTGAACGCTGGTTTTTGGCAGAAGTTCGTGTAGTGGGTTGCTCACTGTGGCCCATCTCTCTGACCAGTTTCACAGTCACCTTCTCTCTTCTGCTCGGCTGTGGGTAACTCCTTTGCAGCTCCTCCATAGAGCTGATCTTCAGTGTTCTCTTCTGCGATGTGCAGCCTGACCTTTGTTGCACCCCATCCTCCAAACATGGTCCCACTAATGTGATGTAGATGGTCAACAGGTCCTGTTGTGGTAGGCCCTGTCTCGCCAAGACCGTCAGAAAAGAGGAGGTTTCCGTTACCATTTGGTTCGATGTGTCCCCACTGAGATCAGAATCGAGATGGAAGCCCAGATATTTGGTGGTTGTAACAAATTATCAGACAAAGAACTCTGGATGCCCCACTGTGTTATTAAATTATAAAGGTGCAAAACAGTTTAAAAGATGGCAGCTGTGCGTGCAGTGTCTGCGTGTGTGTCAATGAATGGCTGGTTCCTTGATGTAAAGCCCATTTATGTGACATCAAATTCAATATTATTATTATATTGCCTAGAAATCAGTTTGCGGCCCCACCTTGTCCTAAGCTAACTTTTCCCCAGGCTGTGGCTCAAAGTCAAGAGCTGCTTTGCAAATCCTATACTGTTCCACATGAATATTAAAGGTGTCTGAGGAAGAAGAAAATCTTACTGACAATATCTTGAAGTATTGCAGCAAAAAAAAAAAGTTTAAACCATCAGAACAATATTTACAGCCAGCTCTTCTAATATTTTTTATTTTTTATTGATTTATTTATTTGATAGGGACATTGCATATTGATGAACAGTTGCACATGAGCACTGTAAACATGCCAGATTATAGCAGGGATGCTAGTTTCCATCTGTAGTCCCTAGGCAGGCAGCACATACACAATTTACAATTTACAATTTACAATTTACAATTAACAATTAACAATTAACATAATGTGACAACAATAAATGAAGTAACAATTAAAAGTGTTCACAGGCCTGGTTTTCCTTTAGCCACAGTTTAAAACGTGCTTTAAAAGTTGCCAGAGTTGGAGTCTCTCTGACTGATAAAGGGAGACTATTCCAGTACTTGGTGCCTTTTACAGAGAGCACAGTCTGTCCAAAGGAGGTTCTCCTGTGTGGAACCTCACAGTCTCCTCGAGCTGATGCCCTGGTGCCCATGATCCCACTAACAGACTTTGGCTTGATGAAATCCTGCAATGGAGGTGGAGCAAGTCCATGCAATACTTTATATACAAGGCAACCATATTTAAAATGAATGAAGTTATCAAAATTGAGTAAATGATGCTTCTCTAAAACAGTGCAGTGGTGAAAGGAGAACGGTTTCTTGTCCAAGATTTTTTATGGATTTTTTAAAAAGAGACTCTATTGGTTTGAGTGTTGTACCAGCAGCAAGTGACCATGTGGTTATACAATACTCTGCATGAGACAGAATCATGGAGTGTAAGAACATTCGGGCGGCATACAGAGACATAAAGGGTCTCACCTGTCTAAAATTTGGTACATTAAATTTAACAGTTTTAGTGAGCCGTTTAACATGTTTCTTAAATGTCAGCGTTGGGTCCAATGTCAGTCCCAGGTATTTGAACTCAGTAACAAGGCTGAGCTCGACTCTATCCAGGAAAACATTGGACTGTTTTTAAATCAGTTGCTTTTTTACTGAACATCATACAGACTGTTTTCTTTTTGTTAAGTTGTAAACATGATTCCTTGACCCACTTTTGGACATCGGTCATGGCAGATGTTAACAATTTTGAAACTTCTTGTGTGGATTTTGCTTGCACGAAAATTACAGCATCGTCTGCATAGAGCTGGACATTGACATTTTGGCACACTTTGGGTAGGTCATTAATATAAATACTAAATAAAATAGGTCCTAAAATGCAGCCTTGGGGGACCCCGGCTGGGCAGTCAAGGTAAGGTGATTTGGAGCCAGAAAGAGAAACACATTGTTGTCTGTGAGAGAGATATGATTCAAACCAAAGCATTGTCTCTTTGAGTTGTTAATATGAAATGACACTTCTACTTCTAACATATACTCTACTCAAAGCATTACACACCCCATGCACATCCCAGCTGACCTGAGGAAGCCTTCCCGCTCCATACATCTCACCCTCATGGGGGAAAAACATGGGTAAATAAATAATAGAAAACAGCACCATCCGTGTAATATCCCCCCCACCAACATATGCCTCATTCATTTTTCATTCAGCTATACCTGATCTGACGCGAGGAAAGCACTTTGATCTACTTTCATTACCGGGGCACAAAAGATAAAAAGGCAGGGGGGGGGGGGGGGAGAAGATGGTGGAAAAAGCGGTAAAGAAATGTAAATTTCCCTGAAGAATAACACCCTACAGGGGCGAACAGAGAGATCGAGCTGAAGTCAGACCAAAGAGCAGGAATCGCACGAGGTCAGAGTTTTAGATCCGCACAAATGAATAACGATGAACAAGTCCCTGAGGCTGTGAGGCTGTAGTGTTTTGTCGATCTGGGCTTATGCTGTTGCGTTTCTTTGATAAACCAGTGCTAGCTAGAACAGCATCGCACTCTTTATCGGGAGGTTTGTCTGGTGGTGAACTGACTGGTCAAAAGATGGGTGAGTGCAAGCAGCGTCCTCCCCAAGGAAATTGAAATAAGCGGCTTTATTCAGGATTTTTAAATTGCAGAAATATGCTAAATATGATGATTAAAAATGGAGTTGGTGCAGCTACTATGAATTCTATGGTAGTAACTGGAGTAACCGTCAAAACATTGGATTTTTCTTGGTTTATAGATGCAGAAGGCATCTTTAGAATTGCCCATAGGCTGTGTGGTCTTCATGGAAGCAGCCAGCAGGGAAAACACACAAGGGAAAACTTTCTCTCTTTCATTTCTCCACCATTACTTTAACAAATGCCGAATTATGAACAATTTGTACAAAATAAAGATACAGAGCTCAGGAGAGGAGCAAAAGGTTCAACTGCCCATAAATACTTAAACAACTGACATAAGTTACATGCTATAGAGTTCAGGACTGTGATGTCATATCTCTAAGCATCAGGGGGTCAGCAGCAGTAATAAACTAATGGAGAGTTTAAAAGGTGAAATACTGGACTTATCTTTCCCTTTCCCTGCCAATCTTGAGTGAGTGACTATGGACAGATAGTTTCTATTTCTACATGGTTATACGGAGCTTGTACATGTGGGTATAGTTGGTATAGCAGGGCTGAGCGATAGTATATATATTTTTGTATGATCAGAACGAAAGAGAGATGTGCCTTGGTATAACTCTTATGTACCATATGGTGTATTTATTTATTTACGAGTGTAAATGATCAATCCTATTTTTTTGGTAGACTGTAAATGATGAAATTCTTTGACATTTTGTACGATCATAAACGATTTATATCAACATGTAAGCACAGACTCATGCATCGGTTTCCTGCATGAGTCTAGCGGAAAGTTTATGTGATGATTACTTGAATGAGAGATAAGGGGTAGGTTTACTATAACTTCTTTGAAATTCTTCCTACTCCTTTTGAGCACAAAGTCTTGTTTTGTATTTTTTCTTTCTGTAAAATGTT
The DNA here is from genome assembly GCF_951799975.1 of Gobius niger. Taxonomy (NCBI): domain Eukaryota; kingdom Metazoa; phylum Chordata; class Actinopteri; order Gobiiformes; family Gobiidae; genus Gobius; species Gobius niger. Next base: position 10,906,159 of record NC_136875.1, read on the forward strand.
GACATACGTTTTCTGCTCAAATGAATAAATTAATGAAAATGAATGAAATGAAATGAATTGTTCACATTAGATACTACAGTGTGTAACGCGGTGTAACAGGCCAAATTAACCCCCGCCCAGATTTGGCCCAGGCCAAACTATACCCGGGGGTATAAAAACAGCCTAGGCTAGACTATACCCCCCTGGGCCAGAACATACCTGTCTGAACAGATGTGATTTTTGGTATGTTCTCACTAAATAACCATTAAAGGGTCTAGACGCAAGTTAGCCATTTTACACTCACTACTGCCACCTCAGGTCATATGTGTAACTGCACCTTCTATATTAAGCTCGTGCATGACGGCACTTCGGGCCGACGCAATACCGTTTTGAGTGACAGTGCAGGATTTTAGAGGCAGTTGTGGTGAACAGGTCTGGGCTCATTCTACACATTAAGACATATTGTTGGAACATGTAGGGGGAGGAAAATACTTTCTTTTAACATTTTTAAACTCTGTATAGTCCCTTAAAGAAGAAGAAAGAAAAATGCACAACTTTTCAGAGATTTTGTGATAAAAAAAAAAAGTTTGACATTGATTTGACTTTTGAAATGTGAACATTGGTAATAACATAATAAGCCTAGCTATTAACATTGCATCACATGTCAACTTTGTTTGTAACTTTGTGACTGCCGACCTCCGGTTAAAGGACAACCCACTCTATCGCTCTAAACAATTCTTGCTATATCACTTAACATAACTGTTATCATTGCGGTATAATCTGGCCTGGGGGGGTATAAAATAGCCTCGGCCAGAACATACCCGGGGTATAAAATGGCCTAGGCCCCTTTAACCTCGGGTATAGTCCAAATCGGGGGTATACTCTGGCCTGTGACACTGGGTGCACACTGCGTGATTTTGGCTGTCTGCGACGATCGATCAGTTGTCGTGGGGAAAATCTTAGGTTGTAGCTCAAAATGGCGGCTCATTTCTGATCCCCCCATGCAAAGGAAGCATGAGGAAGAATATTTGTGCCAGTGTTTCCTCATTAGCACACCCCTCCCCACCTGCAAAATCATCAAAAGTAGCCTTTTGTTCCACAGTGCTAATCACTGATTGTTAAAGGGACTAGATGCAAGTTGGTCATTTTATACTCACTGCTGCCACCTCAGGTCTTACTCGTAACTGCAGCTTCTATATTAAGCTCGTGCATGACGGCACTTCAGACCCAAACTAACAACTTTTTGAGTGACAGTGCAGGATTTTAGAGGCAGTTGTGGTGAACAGGACATTAGGACATTGTTGGAACACATCGGGGGAGGAAAATACATAATTGTATAATCCCTTTAATGCTATAGCTTCTTTATTGAATACAAAATAAACAAAACATAATGCTGACTGGCACTTTGTAAGTGACAAAATCAACTCATTTGGTTGTGGTGTTTGCATGAGTCAGTGGTGGCACAGCTTGACCTCTGTAATACCAAATAGCATTTATTACAATTTATTATTGTTGTGCTGCTTTTGCCAGCTTGTTTTATTAAGTTTATATTCAGCACACAACATAAAACTAATTAAATCAGACCAGCATGGTCGACAGTGTTCAAACACCTAAGCCTTTATGTTTTTGTAGTGCGACTTAAAATAACGCCGTGTCCTGAAAATACCCCATAACTTTAGAATGTAGTAATACAAAACACCAGCAGAGGGCGCGATACTGCCTCAACTGGTGCTGTTGAAGTTGTCTGGACTTGAAAACTCTGGGAAACGACTTGCTTTTCACTTTTATTCGAAAACTCTTTGTAGTCTGTCTGTCTGTCTGTCTGTCTGTCTGTCTGTCTGTCTGTCTGTCTGTCTGTCTGTCTGTCTGTCTGTCTGTCTGTCAGAGCTGGAGGGTGTGGGGGATTTATTGTTTCAGTTGTTTTTTGTATGAATATACTGAAAAAAAATGTACGTTTATATCTATAACAATGTATACACTCCCCAAGGAAAAAAAAAAATCATAGTAAAAGGTTGATCACAAAAAAACTGTGACCAAAAACGAGACAAAATAAACAAAAATGAAAAGTGGAAAACGCATCAAAAAAAGTGATGGAAAAACTAAAAAAAAAAAAAAAACTGGCATAAAAAGGGATTTAAAAAAAGAAATTACAAAAAATGATGACCATTTAGATCAGCTATGTAGAAATGATGTGTTCATGGAATATTCCACTATAACGAGTTGCTTTTCACTTTTATTCTAAACTCCTTGTAGTCTGTCTGTCTGTCTGTCTGTCTGTCTGTCTGTCTGTCTGTCTGTCTGTTTGCCTGCCTGTCTGTCAGAGCTATGTTTTTCTGAGAGGTTTGCTCCTGTCTTATCCGTCATGTCTCCTCTGTTTCCCCGTCTGTCACTGATGTCAGATGGTTTTGAGTAAAAGCCTTTCTGTGCTTTGTATCTGTCCTCAGCTCAGTGAGATTGTTGTTAATCATTTACTATTTACTTTCCCCTATGCTGCAAATCCAACAATCGGCTCTTCGAAAAGACTTCGATGCTACTTTCATTGCAGGATAAAAAACACATCGTGTAACAAATGTTTGCTGACAGACAAAGCGAGTCAAAAGAACAGAAACAACTTGTTATAATGAAGAAATATGACATTGAAATTGTATGTATTACAGATTTAGGCCCAAATCTGATATGTATGATATAATAATAAGTGTGCCTCGCCTGGATTGTTGGCGAGACCAGAGGGCGGAGAAAAGCTCCTGGAATGAAGATCACGCACCGTCTCGCGTTTGTTGGAAAGTCTGTGATCTAAAAGTTTGCAGACGTATTTCTGTTTCTCCCAAACACCACAGACAGAAGCCTTTAAGGTCAGAGCAAAGAATAGACCTCTACTTTACAGCCCGGGATTAAAAAGCATAATGAACTTCTGCTCAAGGTCAGTAATCGCGCAGTAATCTTCACTTTACTGTGCGGATGCCAAACTACTCTTAGTATTATTACGCCTTACAATATAGTTCCCCCTTTTATCCGCTTAGAAAATCCACATTGTTTAATTTTGTGTAATTATACTTTGTAGTGGAACACTTCACGTAACCATATTTAAATAGGGAAAACGTGGAAGAGCTTGGTAGCTTCTATCTTGACCTGTTTTGGAGCTATAGTGGAGAGAGGGAGAGGCTAAATGCTAACGCCGTCTGTGCTGTGTTTACGTGACTGAAGGCACGGGTGAAGATCAGACAGGTCCTAAAGAACTCGTCAAAGCTAAGGTGAGAACATATCTCAGTATGTAAAAACGGTGGCCTATTCCTTTAACCCCTGACTTATTGCAAGGGTTTTTCTTTTACTTTATTTCTGCACGAGAATGACTATGGACGATTCTGAATGACAGTGTTTTGTCTGAGGGGAATATCTGAAGATGTTCCGCTTTCCAGCGCTCGAGGATTATGAGACACCGCTGGCTTTGAATGCGAATTAACAACCACGCGTTGGAAGTCGGGGATTTTTCCATATGAATTATAATAATGGCCGCTCGACGGGACGGCCCGGCCTCGGCAGGATTTACCGCGAGGATGATTGGCATATTTCCCGATGAACGCTGTGGACGTGTTTTAATCTCAGTGCGGTTTGAGCGATGGTTTGAGTACAGAGCCCGTCATATTGATCCCAGAAACCTGCAATGTGTAGAGCCGTGGTGTCCTTCGGCAAAGCACTTAATGATTGATTAGCCCTGTGTGTTTGGAGGTTTATTCATCACAGCTTTGTGGTTTGCTCTCTCGTCTCATGGGTAGATATTGGGTTCAGTTTCAATACAGATTGTGACAGAAGTACCAATAGATTAACTCCAAAAATCATATTAGCCGCCTGTTAAAAAAATATGTGGAGACACTGCTGTGAAATAATAAAAACGTTAATTAGAGACATCAATTTGAAGCTTCCAATGTAGATCACTGATATAAATGAGAGGGGGGAAATCGTATTGTAAGATTTCAGTCATTCCATAAATATGACAATAACTAATTTTTTTATCCTGGCACATCGGGGACAGGTACATATTTATGAGCCAATAAAAATGAAATCCCTTCGGCTTCACTGTTGGGACATTAATGCAGGAAACTCCAGCCCTTTTCATATTTTTTTTTTTCCAGTTTATTTCCCGGTCCCGTTGGCCCGGTTTTGGCACGGAGCTGTTTATTTGTGCATCATGTGACATCTCTCCACAGGAAGTGAGGGTTCGGTGCCAAAATCATGCAGGAAGTAGGTTAAAAGTGAGGCGTGTTGTTGAAAACTGTCAGACTTCTCCAACGGAAACTTCAGGAGGTTATTCTCAGGACAGTTTGAGATGTGCGGCTGACGTTGCGGGGGGGGGGGGGGGGAACTCACACTGGGCTGGGATGTTTCCGTGGATTTTGGCATTGGGAACACGAGAACAATGGAAAGTCTTGTTGTCGGCTCTTCGGAAAAGGTTAACGGGTCAAATTAAAGAGTAAATGTGTGATTGAATGTCACACAAATTTGTTCTTAACCCCTTAACTCTCACCTGAACCGAGCACATTTTCTCCAGTTTGGCTTTACCCCCAGTCCAAAAGCTTCTGGAAAAAAGCTGTGAAAATAGCAACAAAAGTGAGACGAAAACAATGATGGAAATGTGACAAAAAAGTGAGAAAACATTGACAAAAAAAGTGACGAAAAATTGATGAAAAAGTGGCAAAAATGTCACAAGAAATTGACAAAAAAAAATTGACGAAAAATGACAAAAATGTGACCAAAAAATGACAAAAATTTGACAAAAAAATTACGAAAAATTGTATTAAAAATGACAAAAATGTGATAAAAATTTGACAAAAAAATAAAAAAAATTGACAAAAAATGACAAATTAGACAAAAAAATTACAAAAATGTGACAAAAATTTGATTAAAAAATTACAAAAATGTGACAAAAAATGGCAAAAAATTGACAAAAACATTATGAAAAATTTAATTAAAAATGACAAAAATGTGATAAAAATTTGACAAAAAAATAAAAAAAATTGACAAAAAATGACAAATTAGACAAAAAAATGACAAAAATGCGACAAAAATGTGATAAAAAATGACAAAAATGTGACAAAAAATTTATTAAAAAATGACAAAAATGTGACAAAAATTTGATTAAAAAATGACAAAAATGTGACAAAAATTTGATTAAAAAATGACAAATATGTGACAAAAAATGAAAAAAAAAAGTTACAAAAATGAGTTGAATACCCAACAAAAAAATGATGACGTGAGGAAAAAGATCCTCTCGGTTCAGGTGGGAGTTAAGAGATTAAAGGAATAGGCCACCATTCTTCCACAATGACATATGTTTTTACCTTAGCTTAGACGAGTGCGCACAGCTGAAAAAAAGCTATTTTTGACGCCTGAACTTGTTTGTCTGTCAAAACGAAATCCAAAACAACCCCAAGATTCCCGGCAGACTCGTGGCAAAAGACACTCAAAGGGCCCAGAGCAGTGGCATCACAGGACTTTCCAAATACCACGATTTCATTTTTAGAGTCATTTAGCTTTAGACAGTTTTGAGCCATCCAGCCCATCACTTCCTGTAAACAATCAAACAAAACTTGAACATTGTCTGTGCATGACTTCAAAGGCAGATACATTTGCAGGTCGTCTACAAAGCAGTGAAAGTCAATTTGATATTTCCTGAAAATTGACCCAAGGGGCAGCATAAACATTGAAAACAATAAGGGGCGCAAAATGGAGCCCTGCGGCACTCCACAGCTGAGCGGGGAAGCTCCAGAAGCGTAAGGACCAGAGTGCGAAATATGGGGGAGGTGCAGGGGGTTCTGACTCCCCTGACTATCCCATCAGACCCCTGGGGCCCGATCTTGAGGGCGGAGGCAAACGTGGTAGACTGGAGCAAAGGTGAATGTGAGCTGGGCCAGCGGCACTTGAAGGGCCCATCGCGGGCAGGGATTGGGCGCATCGTGCAGACTCAGTATGAAAATACTGTCAATATACATGGCACGTAGGACTACTACACTACCACAATTTAAGTAGAGTCATTTGCTGACGGTCCCTAAATCTGACCGGCCATCAGTCTAGGAGCGTTAGCCGCTTCCCCCGCTGCAGCTCCTGCTCTGAATATCTGCCGAATATCCAACTAACTTCACCGCGGTGCCAGACCGGACACTATCATCAATCAGCTACTGCAGAGGTTCGTTTTTTCTGCGTGAAACCAGTGAACTTTTCCAGGCCATCCATGACTTCTGCGACTGATGATGCCCTGGCATAGCTGTCAAGTATCCCATTACCGTATTTTGCCCCTCTTATCAGTCACTGTAGCCACGGCAGAGCAGTCATTTGATGAAGACCTCGGAGTACCATGGGTCATGAACGACTGAGTGGATTGGACCAACTCTACAGCGCGGAAGGCATGCAAAGCTCTGAAGGTTCTTGTTGTGTGTCTGTTTGTTCTTTGATGAGGCCATTGTTGTTCTGTAACTTACAGCCGGTAACAGGGTGTGTTCAGTTGAATTGATTTGTTTGTGTTCTGTGTTTGATCGTAGGCTGTGTGCAGGTATATACCGTCGTCATTGTCCATGGCACTAATGACTGTGTGTGCGTTCTTCTCTCCCTCTGTGGTCAAATATGTGTGTGTTGAGAGATGTCTGCCTTCATCCAGTGGTGCGATGACAACTTTCTTGACTTTAAATGTGACAAAAACTAAAGAGCTTGTTGTTGACTTTAGGAGGAATCCGGAGAGCCCCAAACCGAGCTTTATCCACGAGGAAGAGGTGGAAAAGGTCGACTCTTTTAAGTACTTGGGGACTGTCTTTGATTGCTCTCTACGATTTGATAAAAACACAGAGCAAATTGTCAAACGTGGACATCAACGAGTTCACCTGATGAGGAAACTGAACTCTTTTAATGTATCAGCAAAATGTCTTAACCTTTTCTTTTATTTGCTGGTTTGATGGCCTGTCTGTGAAAAATAAGAACAGTCTGAACCACATTGTCAAAGTGTGTAGTCAGATTTCTGGTGTGCGTTTTGAAGACCTTGCCTCACTATGTAAGGAAAGAGTCCTCCAAAAGACTCGATCGATTTTGGGTCAACAAAATCATGTCTTGCGGTAGCACTTTACTCTGATGCCCTCCGGGGAGGCGATATGTCGTCCCTCAACAGAAAAGAAACCGCTATTCAAAGTCCTTCATTCCGACTGCTGTCAGAAATTTAAATGACAACATCTAGGAAGGCAGCCTTTATCTTGTTCTTTTTTTACTGGTCTCCTTGTGTCCTGATGCACTTACAGTTCATGACGTCTGTATATGGTTGTATGTGTCTCCATTTACTGTTTTTTATGACCAGAGAGCAGAATTGCCCATTGGGATGAATAAAGTTGTTTTGATTTGATTTGATGTAGGGATGATAACTGTAATTGTGCATGTGCCACTTGTTTTTGGCCCTTGGGCTGTAGAGTCGGGCACTATGGGAAGTGGACTCATGCTTGTTGTCGCACACGGGCGGTCGAGATGGCGTGGGTTGGACATTGACATTGTTCATTCTGGGCCATTGTAAAGCCCAGAATCGATGAGGAAACAGGAGGACCTACACCCAGAAACTCCACACCAAAAGGGGATTGAACCTGAAACCTAAACCTGAAGCCTAACCACTGTGCCACTGTGCTGTTTCTACTGAATGAAACAAACCATACAATACACCTTATAGTTGGTAGACAAAGCTTTTTATCCGTCATCCATGTTCTTCCAGTCCGACGGACATTAGCAGCCGGCTGGATACCCCGTATATAACACTCATATAAAGGGATTTCTAGCACTCGCGACTAAATCTTTGTTTATCCAGCCTGCTGCTGACACAAAGCCTCTAGAGGAGAGTGGAAACATCCTATTGAGACTATACAACAACCCAGTACAGACGACGGATTAAGAACCTTTGTCTATTATGTGTGACTGTTTTATTTTTTTGTATGTTTTAGAAAATTACCTTGGGTTTATACTGCGTTTATAAAAATAATACCAAGGCTTTTTTGTACCACATTCAGAATTACTTGTGAGATCCCTATGTGGCCCCCGAGCGAGACGCCTTTTTCCGAGTGCGATGCATCAAACATGGCTGTTTTGTCGAAGGACGAGCGACTGTATAGAAACTCTGAATATGTAGTGAGCTGCATTGTGAGAGATGGTCCAGCCTCTCCATCTGAACCTTTGTGTGGAAAAAGCCCCGCGAGGACAGGGCTCTCGCTCATGAATAAACCAAAGGGAAAAGAGGGCGTTGTAAATATGGACACAACTGTCTGAAAATGCTCCAAAATATGAAACATTTAAACCGACACCAAACGCAACAACAACCGCGAGGAAGAGTGGAAGAGTGGGCATTTTAAAGAAGACAATATCTTTATGTGTCGTATCATAGTCCAAAACTTGTACGTCTTTGCGATTCCTTCATTTCAAAGAGCCTCTCTTAATTAGACATTTCATTTGTGCTGACAGAGGAGACAATGGATTTTGAAACAGTTTTTTGTTCGTGTGGATTCTTCCAGTTCTGATAGACACAGACGGTATCTCGTCAATGTCACCCACCTCTTCTATTCCTGTTCATCAAGCTCCAAATTCTGGAAAGATACCGAAATCTATTTATCCCAAAAATTGTCAATTACGATCTCCTTCAAGTTGGCAAACATAATAACCTATTTCATGCACCAAAACAAAAAAATTGAAACAATAGTCAACCTATTTATTTTACTAGGGAAATATCACATACACAAAGCCAAATTCTCACAATCCAAACCCATATTCAAAGTTCTCCTGATCGAGATTAAAAATCACATGGACGTTACCAAACGTATAACACACAAAAAATCAATAAACCTAATCAACATATATGAAGAATTGATCCATTAATGCTGTCCTTTTCATTTCTGTTCAATTGGTGCTCTTCTATTTCTTTTTGTTTTGCTTTTTATTATTATTTTGTGATGTTTTGTCCTCTCATGTCTTTGTCATAGAGTCATACAGTATGGCTTGCAAAAATGGAACCTGTAAAATGCTCTTTAAGGCGAGACACTGCAGGTGAATACGGAAACAATGTATATTTACAGATATCAATTTGAAGCTTTTGCTGTCGATCACTGGCATAAATGTGAGAAAAAAATACATGGCAAGTTTTCTGTCATTTTATCTTTTCATATAAGAACAAGGTGTTTTGTGCCTAAAAATGCCCCAAATTTCCCATCTTTTCGGCGACGAAATCTGAACAATGGATAGAGCTACATTCAAATTTATGGTTTCATTTTATTGGTGAATGAGTTGCCAAGACTTTCTCAGAGGGGATTTTGGATTTCTTGTTTCGTTTTAAAATAAGCTGTTTTTTAGTGTAAAAATGTGTAAAAATGTAATGTTCGCCTTATTTTTTGACATTCAAAACTCAATAAATGGGGTTTAGGGATTAAATAATAAAAAATCCCTCTGAAAAAATCTTCCAAATATTGTTCAGTCCAAGGCTGGAAAATTTGAAGTCTTTAGGTCCGACTGACGTGGACATAGTGTCGCCACAATGACAGAAAAATGTGTTTTGAGAAAAAGGCCCTTGAAATTGCATTGTCCCATATAAGTCTATGGGGGAACATTGAATCAGCGCAATATTTAAACATGTTATTGTGAAGATTAGGCATATTTTCTGTTTCCGGGTGAAAGCTTGTATGTTCAGAGACCAATTAGACCCAAAACCTGAAAACTGAATAAATTGAGTTTTGCCTGTAGTGTCTCCCCTTAAGTAAAGTAAGGATAAACGAATCGAACATGAATGTTTATGTATATAAGATGTAAATAATTTGTATATATATGTATATATAATTTCATGTAAAAATATAATAAAAAAAATACATATTACAATACAAGAGAAAAGATGTGTCCAGTGCTCTGGCAAAGAGAGCAAAATATTGGGTCATTTATTGCAAACCATTAACCTCTAAACCCCCGCCCGAACCGAGCGCATTTTCTCCAGTTTGGCTTTACTCAAAAAACATGACAAAAAAACAATGAAAAAAACAAACAAACAAAATGTGGTGAACAAAGAAAAAACAGAATGCGCAAATAATTACTACTACTACTACTACTACTACTACAGTACTAAGCTGTACTCTGCTCATCGTTTCCTCCAGACCACACTGGCTGTTCCGTGTGCGCCCTGAAGGCTTTCGCGGCGACCGCTGAATATGCATGTGGTATTAGCATGTGTTCACAAATGAAGACATACAGGCAACATGCGGCGACAGGGGAGATGGTTAGACAGGGCTCTGCTGTGGAAACGTCCCACTGTCAGTGAAGGCAACGTGACGTGAATGTGCTATGAAGGTTTGAATGAAGACAAATAACAAGTTGACTGTCATGGTTATGTGGCGTTCTCCACTCTGTAAGCGAAGTGCATTATGTGAGAGCTTTCAGTCCAGGTTTTCTTGTTTGTAGAGGTCATCACAGTATGCATGTATTTTTCTTTTTTTTCATTACCATTACTTTCCTTATGTTGTTCTTTATGTGTTAACCTCTTATGCAAAATGTATATAATGTATAAAACTGATGATTCACATTCACATTGGTCGCATTTTGGTCTGGCCCTTGAACGCACGCTATGATTCTGTATCTTGCAAATCTTCACGATGTCATTGTGTAAATCTGTTATGGATAATATGATGAGACTGAATGGGTGAAAATAATGCTATTGGAAGGTACTGTAAATGGGGTGGGAAAATTAGATTTTTGCCTCTTTTAACAAAAAGTGACAAAAAAGTAACAAAAGTGACAAAAAAGTCACATAAAATATAAAAAAAGTGACAAAAAAAGTGACGTAAAAGTTACAACCCCCCCCAAATATGACAAAAAAAACAAAAAAAATTACAAAACAGTGACAAAATATGGCAAAAAAGAGACAAAAAATAACAATAAAGTGATAAAGTGACAAAAAAGTGACAAAAGCACGACAAAAAAACATGAAAAGGAGCAATGAAAAGGCAACAATAAAAAAAAGGCACAAAAACATGATGAAAACACGACAAAATGTGATTTTTGGCCGACTTTGGACCGACTCTTTTGCAACCGAACCAAAAACTATTGTACTCTGCTATTTGTTTGTCTTAACCTCTTGACTCCCACCTATACTGAGCACATGTTCTCCAGTTTGGTTTGACCCAAATCTGAAAGCTTAAAAAAAGAATGACAAAAAAACGTGACGGGAAAAGTAACAGAAACGTGTCAAAAAGTTACAAAAATGTGACAAAAAACGGAAAAAAGTGCCAAAAAAGTAAAAAAAAGTGACAACATAGAACAAAAAAGTGACAAAAAGAACAAAAAACGGGAAAAAGTGACAAAAAGTAACAAAAAATATCAAAAAAATAACACGTCAAAAAGTTATAAAAAAGTGACAAAAAGTGACAAAAAGCGACAAAAAAGTGACAAAAAAGAACAAAAAAGTGACAAATAGAACAAAAAACTATAAAAAAGTGACAGAAAGTAACAAAAGTGACAAAAAAATATTAAAAAATTAACACGACAAGAAGTTACAAAAAAGTTACAAAAAAGTGACAAAAAAGTTACAAAAAAGTGACAAAAAAGTGACAAAAAAGTGACAAAAAGCGACAAAAAAGCGACAAAAAAGTGACAAACAGTGACAAAAACAACAAAAAACGGAAAAAAATGACAAAAAGTAACAAAAGTGACAAAAAATATCAAAAACATAACAAAAAAGTGAGAATACAAAAATAAAAAAGTTTAAAAAAAGTGACAACCCCCCCACAAATATGACAAAAAAACCCAAAACAAATTACAAAAAAGTGACAAAAAATGACAAAAAGGGATAAAGCAACAGAAAAGTGACAAAAGCACGACAAAAAACAATGAAAAGGAGCATTGAAAAAGCAGACAACAAAAAAGGGACAAAAACATGATGAAAACACGACAAAAAGCAAGGGGAAAAAAAAGAAAGAACTGATGTGAACTGATCACATTTTCTCCAGTTTAGCTTTACCCAAATCTAGAAGCTTAAAAAAGAATGTCAAAAATGTGATGAAAACACGACAAAACAACAAAAGCTGGAGAAAATGCACTCGATTTAAGTGGGGGGTAAGAGGTTAACAAATGTTTCGATGGCACATTGCAATGTAAAATCATGAGCATGCACTTATCTCCACCGTGGTTCAGAAAGTGAATCCTTCCTACGACCAAATTTGGCTATCTGTGTTTATTTCCGCAAAAAAGTGCCTAGACAGTAAAGTGCAGACACGCAAAGATCTTTCCCACAGAGAGTAATCTAATAAAGTCTTCATTGAATGTATCCCGCTCAACTTTTATGTCGTCCGTTAGGGTTTGCCACAAGGATCAGAACTTGGACTGCTCCTGTTTATCGCCAATTCAGGTACATTTTTGATGATATTCTAACTATGTACAGAATATAGCCCAATCACATTACTACCCCTGAGAAAACCTTACACTTTACATGCGGTGTCTGCGCTGATCTAATTTATTCAAGCTGAACTGAAATTAACACATGCGGTTCAATTACTGCAGGCAGTAATAGGACATGGATGAGTGACTTTGCTTGTGTATATTTAAGCACATCGGTCACCTGTTAAATAGAGAATGATGCAGGTTTCATTGTGTTTCCGCATTTATCATATATAAATTATGGAATGGAATGGAAGCTTATTTATTGTGGTTTTCAAAAGGGGGATTGGAATATCACAACAGCGTCATTATTCTCTCGGCTCAAACAAAAACATCAAACCAGGTGTTTATAGGCTCAGACATTAGAGCTACTTCACCACTGTTTCACCAGTATTTACTAGATTCTCATTTTTACTTAATATGATGGGATAATCTGTGATAAGTGTTTAGTTCTACAATAAGGAAGTGGTAAGTGAAGAAAAAAAGTGGAAAAATATTTGCATTTCTTTAAGTGATAGACGAAGAAATGTCAATTCTTGTCCACTGTACATTGGTTCATTGTACCGTTTTGCATGTTATATACTGAGCTCTTTGTGGGTGTGGTCCAGTTGTTCTGATTCTCCTTGAGTAAATGTACCTGAGTGCTACCCGCCTCTGGTTATTCCCACAGTTGCCAGCTCTAGCCCCTTTATTTCAATGTTACTATTTGGGGGTTGGCCCATTAGTCCGACATCTGTTTATTCCGAAAATGTCTCATTGAGTGGAGGTTGAAGAGTAAATTAGGTTTAGGCAAGAGTCCACTGACCTTAAGGTTAGGGCCAGTGGTTGTATATGGCTCTCTAATCCACAACACAACTGGGTTAGAGATGTCGTACTAATGTCCCCTCTGTTCAATGGTAATTTTTGGACTAATGGGTTGTCGGACCAACAGCCTGGCACCCATCAATGCTGAGGCACCCATAATAACATTTTGTAGGATTATTTTGACGCCACATAATAATATGTCATGCAAGATCTAAAATGTAGAAAGTAAAATGTAAAATTTAGAAGGCCTTTCTGTACTGTACAGACAATCAGCTCTGAGGAAAGCCACTCCCACCCCCTTCACTGAGATAACACGACAGAACCACTGACCCGGGAAACTGTTGAAGCTAAATGCTAACCGGTAGCATGCTAGCGTCTTGAGCAGCTTAAACACTGACTCACTGTTTTTTTCACATAAGCGTGCGTCTCTGTTTTGTTTTAACAGTTATCTTCTTGAGCAATGATTACGAGTACATAAAAATGCCACTGTCAGTCAGTTGTCTTTCATTTATATCCTGAGTAGAGATATTGTTAGCCTACAGGTATTCAAAATGACCGCCATAACAACAAAAGTCACATGACTGAAAGCATGTACATGTATACTCGGATCGTTTTACTACACACGTAACTGTATTTAAATTTCTTTAATCCAACATCCCTTACCAGAACCGCCACCTTAACGTGGTGGAGGGGTTTGAGCGCCTGAATGATCCTGGAGCTCTGTTGTCGGGGGCTTCGTGCCCCTGGTAGGGTCTCCCATGGCAAACAGGTCCTAGGTGACGGATTATGAGAGACCAACAGGCCTGACAATTGTGAGGCCGTCCTTCTGTGGACCCACCACCTGCAGGGGGAGCCATAAGGGGCTGGTGCCCACACGACCCGGCAACGGCAAAGTGGAAGGAAATGGATGGATGGATGGATGGATGGATGGATTAATCCAACATATAGGTGGTGCTCTTCGGGAAAGTGATAAAGAATAAGACGAGCTTCTCAGTTCAGATTTCCTTTCTCTGATCACAGACGTGTCACCGGAGAAACGGCCACTTTGAGAGATTCCACAAACATCATGTTCACGGAGCTCTTCTGGCAGGAGTCCGGACCGCTACTTTGTTTCCCGAGGTCTTTTGTTCTCGATAAATTGATGAAACTAATTAAAATCTCTTCTGCTGGCAGCCGATCTGTCACGCCTCTCGCAGTCGGTCCAACTTGGATCAGTCGTCTCGCGGCGTGGTGAGGTGCCAACGTGTTCTCAGGACGCATGTTCAACAAAAAAAAAGCACTACTGTCTTCCAACTAGACGGCTCTGAAGTAAACTAATGGAATTATAATTTTTTTGTGGCACGATTCAATAACACTTTGTCCTTTAATGTGTGCAAAATGTAAGTAAATATTTGTGTGGAGTGAGATTCCATGACCATCAGTTTGGTCATTTAGTAAATCCATCACACTTTCTTTGTGCGGCAGTTTTAATACACGCAGATCCCACAGTGTCTCACAATAGGGACGGTTTATGAACAGCTGCTGAGGAGTGATGGATTCTTGGAGAACGGGAAAAGAAAAGAGAGACGATAATCAATGTGATAAGCGAAGAATGCATGTATCAGAGTTTCTGACAGGCACACATTTGTGCTATTGTTGCCCGGGTAACAGCCCTCTTGCACCTGCTGCATTATCTGGTGTTTTTTCCCTTGATATCTAAAGACCAGCACACACTACACGATTTTTCTACTCTTAAACGATTTTATATAGAATGGGGGGTCCACACTACACGACTGGATTCAGTGCGATTATAGAACGTCTGGGGGTTCACACTGCACTGCACTCACACTGTTTTATAACATCTGTCTGTCCTCTCTACGGCTTCATTTCTCCTCCGGCTTCAAAAACTGACCCCAAATCCGCAAAGATTGATCTGTATTTGTGAGCGTGGGGAAAACGTGTTCATGTCCCGATTGGTCAACAGTGTCAACAATGTCACAACACCCCAGTGCAAGGCTACTGCTACTACGAAGCCTTCAATTTGGCTATAGTTCTGTCAAATTGAGATAAAAGTCGGCGACACGAAGAAGTGTGATGTATTTCAGTGGATTTAATAAGAAAAAGAGACGGACCTCAGCCCTGAGATAGAGGAGGCGGAGGAGACAGCCTATAAAGCGGAGAGAGGCTCGCTGCTACCGGCGAGGTGAAGCTGAACAGTTTGTAAACGGAGGTGCTACAGTGTTTTTTTTTCTTTCACTCTGTCATTGGCCGCTACGATTGGAGTCTAGTCGCGTCTTTGTGCCGCCCACACTACATGATTCTCTGTGTGACCGCCTTCGACTAGACACGACTCAACAAGACTCGGCACGACTGAGAATTAGAGCAATATCGGGCATAAAAGTCGTGTAGCGTGTGCTGACCTTAAACCAAGTGTATTTTTCCCAGTTCAGCTTTGCCCAAATCTAAAAGCTTCTTCACTGGGGCTTACAGCCTATAGGCCAGAGTAACGCCTCATTTGAAAGACCAACAAAACTCATCTAAATGGATATTAGTACATGGTCTCAACTTATACAGCGCTTTTCCACCTACATTAGGCACTCAAAGCGCTTTACAGCAAGGATCCACTCATCCATTCATGCTCTCATTCATACACCAATGTACGCAGACACTGGGGGCAATGTGGGTGAAGTGTCTTGCCCAAGGACACAACGACAGTGTGCACTTTCAGGAGGTGGGATTCGAACCCCCGACCTTCCGATCATGAGACGACCCGCTCTACCATCTGTGCCACTGTGCCACTTGCATTTACATCCTTGTTTTCTCATTGTTGTTGCTATTTTGAAACTATTTGCTATTTCGACAGCCCTGGGATTATTTCTAAAGCTACTTGCACTTCTCTGCGCCTCGACTTCTGAAAGAGAGGAAACTTCGGCTGTTACAAATGAATAAATCATAATTGATGGTGTAATCCTGCACTGAGCCCGTGCATTCAAAATTTATCTTTCAATTTAAGCATCAGATTTAAAAAAAAATCTAAATTTAAGCCATTTAGAGTGATTTGGTTTCATTACATAAAACGAAAAACGCTCATAGCAAACGTTTACAAGTGATTTCCTGTTTTGTTTTCAATTTGAATATTGATTGAACGAATGATACACGGATTGTGGGGGTTAAGATTTTAGAAGTTTAATTCACCTCATTCCACCCCGTGCACTTTTGCCTCTTTTTGCCACGGCAGTGCCCACGGGGACTTCCGGAATAAGGTGAGTAATATATATATCAAAAATCAGAATAATATATATTAAAAAAACTAACTACCTCGCTTGGATTCCACGCCCCTCATGCCCAAATCATATTGCACCAGCCCCAGAGGAGAAAACAATTTGGGTCGCGGTGAGTATTGTGCGGTGCTGTATTCACCTTGTTTATTTAATTCCGCCATTCATTGTGCCCGCCCCTTCACTCCTATTAGTTTAGATATTGCAGACGTCAGAGAAGATCAGTTACTACACGGACACAAAGTCACCTTTCCACTGAACACGGCTCTACCGCACATGCCACGGTCTATGTATTCGCCTTGTCACGTATCGACTCTACCCAGTACACACTTGTGTTTCCACTATACGACAAAACTGCGGTTGTTGTGGGCAGCGCCCCCACAGAGGAGCACGCTGTACAGATCGTCATTGAAGGTTTTGTAAGCCACGATGAGAACAAATGTGGACAGATGCTGCCTTCTGGAGGGAGTTATGGAATCATTCAGAGGTGCCAAGGCAAATACTAGAGGAAAGAAGCTGCAAAAAGACAACTATGAAGGTAGGAAGCAATGCTAACCCCAGCTAAAGTTGCGCAAACAGCGGCTAAATGCTAATGTTGGTAAAATCCCCTTTGAGAACAGTGGGATAATGTGAAATACTGAATCCATATAACCAGCCAGAGGTCAGTCCTAAACGTATACCTGGTCAGACTGGTTTGGCCCTCGCCTCGACACTCGAAAAACTCGTCCAGGAACTGAGCTGTGTAGTGTCACAGAAACAGAAACAGTGCAGCTTCCGGCGCATTGAGTTGCCTTGTGTACGGAATGCACGGTATAAATAAAGTTGCCTTGCTTTGACTTGTTAGTGGAAATGAACATTTTACACAAATCCCTCTACTGTAAATCATACTTTAGCGGCGAACATTTCCCCTCGATCGCCACTCAGTGAACTGACTTCATGCTTTTTACCGGACGTGTCACGACAGCTTAAGTGCTGATCCCATGTCACACGTTCCAGTCCGGAAATTAACTCTGACTGACGGCGTGAAAGGTAATAGTTTAGTCGCTGAAAGTGCCCTTCACGCCAGCTGAGCAACAGCCCTGTAAAACATCTGTGCACGTCACGGCTGCAGTGGCTCAAGAGAGAAATGGTTCTGCTCTGGCAGTATATTTTTAATGATTAAAAGCTGTTATCAAATAACCCCCTCCCCCCCCAGACTTTTAACCTTTTCCATAGTGCTCAGTGAATATTTTCAGTCTGTCTCTGAGCCTCTCTCTGAGCTCCAGGACAAACTACTGAAATCTCGTTTTACTCCGGTTGAGCTGCACTGCAAAAAGTGAATATCAAGCATTGGCTTAAATGACTGGAATTGAGGAAATGTATCTTGTTTTGAGCCCTTTTCACTCATTTAGACACTTTTCCTGATCGGACCAAGTTTACTTTGCTTGTTTGAGGACATTTCAGACCAGTTCTAGGGTAAATCTCGCTTGAAATAAGAAAGTAAAATTGCCAATGAGATAAGACCAATTTTCTTTCCCCATTGGCAAAGAAAATGACCTGAAATAAGGACGAAATGTATTGAAACGAGTCAGAAACATCTCAGAACAAGTGAAATAATCTGGGACAAATGCCCAAGAACTTCTTAACTAGTCAAAACAACAAAAAATTTGATTATTATGCTCAAATTGAGATGTTTATACTGATCTAGTTAATTACTTTTTGCAGTGTGAAGGAAGTTTAACCTGAGGCAGCGTAAAACATTGTAGCTTGTCACTTTATTGGTAAGTTGATCACATGCAAATCAGAATCAGAATCGGGTTTATTCCCATTGTTAGATTCACAAGCTAGGAATTTTATTTGATGCAAAAGTGCAACATGAAACATTTCACATAAAACTTTGTAGAGAAATAATAAACTATAAAAAATATAAAGAAATGCCTAAAAAGATAGATTTAAAGAATCTGGTGAGATGAGAGTTTAACCTAGAACAAAAGCATGAATGTATTTACAGGTGTATTAAGTGTTATCAGCAGATCTGAGTGTGGACAGACCACATGGTGCAAACGGCTGGAACAGGTTATAATGGGCATGAGTCTGATATAGTTATTGGGTGTTTTTCATGAGTCTGATGGCGGAGGGGGAAGCTTTGGACTGTAGCCTCCTGCCTGAGGTTTGAATAGTCCGTGTCCACGGTGAGAAGGGTCAGCTGTGAGCCGACCCTCTCGCCCCTGAGGTCTGGAGTTGAACAGGCCCTGGAGAGATGGAGCTCACCTTCTCAGCAGCAGCACAATGCGCTGTAGTCGATGCTTGTCCTGGTCTGTAGCGTCAGGAACCACACGGTGATGGAGGAGAGGATGAACCACACGGTGATGGAGGAGAGGATGAACCACACAGTGATGGAGGAGGAGAGGATGAACCCCACGGTGATGGAGGAGGAGAGGATGAACCCCACGGTGATGGAGGAGAGGATGAACCACACTGTGATGGAGGAGGTGAGGATGAACCACACTGTGATGGAGGAGGAGAGGATGAACCCCACTGTGATGGAGGAGGAGAGGATGAACCACACTTTGATGGAGGAGGAGAGGATGGACCACACGGTGATGAAGGAGGTGAGGATGAACCACACTGTGATGGAGAAGGAGAGGATGAACCACACTTTGATGGAGGAGGAGAGGATGAACCACACAGTGATGGAGGAGGAGAGGATGGACCCCACTTTGATGGAGAAGGAGAGGATGAACCACACTTTGATGGAGGAGGAGAGGATGGACCCCACTTTGATGGAGGAGGAGAGGATGAACCACACTGTGATGGAGGAGGAGAGGATGAACCACACTTTGATGGAGGAGGAGAGGATGAACCACACTTTGATGAAGGAGGAGAGGATGGACCACACAGTGATGGAGGAGGAGAGGATGAACCACACTTTGATGGAGGAGGTGAGGATGAACCACACTTTGATGGAGGAGGAGAGGATGAACCACACGGTGATGAAGGAGGTGAGGATGAACCACACGGTGATGGAGGAGGAGAGGATGAACCACACTTTGATGGAGGAGGTGAGGATGAACCACACTTTGATGGAGGAGGAGAGGATGGACTACACGGTGATGAAGGAGGAGAGGATGAACCACACTGTGATGAAGGAGGAGAGGATGAACCACACAGTGATGAAGGAGGAGAGGATGAACCACACGGTGATGAAGGAGGAGAGGATGAACCACACGGTGATGAAGGAGGAGAGGATGAACCACACTTTGATGGAGGAGGTGAGGATGAACCACACTTTGATGGAGGAGGAGAGGATGGACTACACGGTGATGAAGGAGGAGAGGATGAACCACACTGTGATGAAGGAGGAGAGGATGAACCACACAGTGATGAAGGAGGAGAGGATGGACCACACTGTGATGAAGGAGGAGAGGATGAACCACACTTTGATGGAGGAGGAGAGGATGAACCACACTGTGATGAAGGAGGAGAGGATGGACCACACTGTGATGAAGGAGGAGAGGATGAACCACACTTTGATGGAGGAGGAGAGGATGAACCACACGGTGATGGAGGAGGAGAGGATGAACCACACGGTGATGAAGGAGGAGAGGATGAACCACACTTTGATGGAGGAGGTGAGGATGGACCCCACTGTGATGAAGGACGTGAGGATGAACCACATGGTGATGAAGGAGGAGAGGATGGACCACACGGTGATGGAGGAGGAGAGGATGAACCACACGGTGATGGAGGAGGAGAGGATGAACCACACTTTGATGGAGGAGGAGAGGATGAACCACACGGTGATGGAGGAGGTGAGGATGAACCACACTGTGATGAAGAAGGAGAGGATGGACCCCACAGTGATGAAGGAGGTGAGGATGAACCACACGGTGATGGAGGAGGAGAGGATGGTCCACACGGTGATGAAGGAGGAGAGGATGAACCACACGGTGATGCAGGAGGAGAGGATGAACCACACGGTGATGAAGGAGGAGAGGATGGACCACACTTTGATGAAGGAGGAGAGGATGAACCACACTTTGATGAAGGAGGAGAGGATGAACCACACGGTGATGGAGGAGGTGAGGATGAACCACACTTTGATGGAGGAGGAGAGGATGAACCACACTTTGATGGAGGAGGAGAGGATGAACCACACGGTGATGAAGGAGGAGAGGATGAACCACACTTTGATGGAGGAGGAGAGGATGAACCACACGGTGATGGAGGAGGTAAGGATGAACCACACGGTGATGAAGGAGGAGAGGATGAACCACACTGTGATGGAGGAGGTGAGGATGAACCACACTGTGATGAAGGAGGAGAGGATGAACCACACGGTGATGAAGGAGGAGAGGATGAACCCCACTGTGATGAAGGAGGAGAGGATGAACCCCACGGTGATGAAGGAGGAGAGGATGAACCCCACTGTGATGAAGGAGGAGAGGATGAACCACACTGTGATGAAGGAGGAGAGGATGAACCACACGGTGATGAAGGAGGAGAGGATGAACCCCACTGTGATGAAGGAGGAGAGGATGAACCCCACTGTGATGGAGGAGGTGAGGATGAACCACACGGTGATGAAGGAGGAGAGGATGAACCACACGGTGATGAAGGAGGAGAGGATGAACCACACTGTGATGGAGGAGGTGAGGATGAACCACACTGTGATGGAGTAGGAGAGGATGGATCACACTGTGATGGAGGAGGAGAGGATGAACCACACTGTGATGAAGGAGGAGAGGATGAACCACACTTTGATGAAGGAGGAGAGGATGAACCACACTTTGATGAAGGAGGAGAGGATGAACCACACGGTGATGAAGGAGGAGAGGATGAACCACACTTTGATGAAGGAGGAGAGGATGAACCACACTTTGATGAAGGAGGAGAGGATGAACCACACGGTGATGGAGGAGGAGAGGATGAACCACACGGTGATGAAGGAGGAGAGGATGAACCACACGGTGATGGAAGAGGTGAGGATGGACCCCACTTTGATGGAGGTGAGGATGAACCACACGGTGATGGAGGAGGAGAGGATGAACCACACTGTGATGGAGGAGGTGAGGATGAACCACACGGTGATGAAGGAGGAGAGGATGAACCACACGGTGATGGAGGAGGAGAGGATGGACTCGATGATGGCCGTATCACTGCCCCAGCCTCTTGGTCGGCAGCTTAAGTTCCCTCAGCTGCCGCAGGAAGAACACCCTGTGACCCAAACTATTACAGGATTTGCTAATATTATTTCAGGAGCGATAAACATTGACTCTCTATGTGAAAACGGGAAACTCTGAATGTGGCTTAATTTTTTCGACAACCCACCTTTTGTCTTCACAAGCTCCTTCCATTAACTCCGTCATCCTTCTCCTGAGGCGCCGTTGCTTCTATTTTGCCCTGAAAGGAACATGATTACATTTGAATAAGTTGATAAATATTTGAGCACTTTTACAGACCGACTTCACTTTAGTTTAATCTGGAGAAGTGGATGAAACGAGCGCCCGCTGCAGATGGGACTGTATTAAATATGAATGATATTAAAAATGACTGAAACGACATGCTCCAATGGTTATTTCCTCTGCTCAAAGTGATGAGTCGAGGCGCGGGGAAATCATAAGTGGTGGGTTCGGAGTGAAACTTTCAGTTCTTGGTTCGAGACAAAATGAGTTCAGATGTTTCACGAATCTTGCGCTGAGACAGGAAGTAGGTAAAGCAATATGTGAAAACAGACTGTGTGTGTTTTGCTTCTGAAGGTTGTACAGAGAAAGGTTCAGTGGTGGTTAAAGTACTTGAAAAGAAACGGGACTAACATTACTCCATTAAAAGTTGCTCAGTCAAATTATTGCTCCAGTGAAAGTACTGAACTGTTTGCTGAAGGAAATACTTAATCCATTTTCTGGCCTGGAATATTTCAATCAATGGTTTTGTGTAGCCCAAATATAAATATTTCAGGATTTTTGACATAATTTCCTAGTTATCCAGAGTGTTGCTGATTTCTGGAGATATTTTTTTTTGTAATTCAAGCAGTTCTTATGTTTTAACAGTTTCATGGCGCTAGGCTAGTGCTAGGCTAGCGCATGTCTATGGTATCAGCTAGCCTGCATTAAAAACAGTCTGACCCGCTCCACAGAGCACCTGAGGCAAAGCACTTATAACACCAGACTAACCATATAAATGTTTGTGTCGATAGAATTATTTTAACCATTTGTCATTTAAAATACCTCATATCTGAGCAGAATCAGGTTCGTGGTTGTGTAAGCTATGCTGCGGCGGAGTGATCTGCTCGAAAATAGTCCCTAAAAATGCGATCTTTCATGTGATGCAAGGTCAGTTATATTCCAAAAATTATTCTATGGACACAGACATTTATGTGGTTAGTCTGGTGTTATAAGTGATTTGCCTCAGGTGCTCTGTGGAGCGGGTCAGACTGTTTTTAATGCAGGCTAGCTGATACCATAGAAATGCGCTAGCCTTGCATTAGCCTAACGCCACGAAACTCTTCAAATATATGAACTGCATGAATTACAAAAAAAAATACCTGCAGAAATCAGCAACACTCTGGATAACTAGGAAATTATGTCAAAAATCCTGAAATATCCCTTTAAGGCAACGTTGCAGGTTAAAGGAATAGGCCACCGTTTTTACATACGGAGATATGTTCTTACCTTAGCTTTGACGAGTTCTTTAGGACCTGTCTGATCTTCACCCGTGCCTTCAGTCACGTAAACACAGCGCAGACGGCGTTAGCATTTAGCCTCTCCCTCTCTCCTCTATAGCTCCAAAACTGCTGAAAAAGGACGTTCCACATTATTAAGCAGATCATCATTTTCAAGCAATATGGTAAAGAAAAAGGATCTTTCTGCTGATGAAAAGCGTGAAATAGTTGAATGCCTTGGTCTAGGTATGAAAACCTTCAATATTTCATGAAAGCTTAAGCGTTATCATCATACTGATAAGAGATTTGTTAAGAGGTTTGTGCAGATAAAGGCACAACATGGACGGTTTCTGCCAGACAAACACATCAGATTAAGAGAACAGATGCTACAAAGCAGCAGACAGGTATTTGAAGCTGCTGGTGCCTCTGGAGTCTCCCGAAACATCCAGGTGTAGGACCCTCCAGAGGCTGCAGTTGTGCATAAACCTTCTATCCGGCCTCCCCTAAACTGTTCATTGAAGCTGAAGCAGAAAGATTTTCGAACTTTTGGAACACAGTGTATACCTGTATTTGTGTTCATTGTATTGTCTAACGTAGGGTCCTGGTGGGGTTCGGTTTACACGAATCATCTGGAAATCATCTGCAGCCTTTGGACTGTCCTGTCTGCCGTAAAGTAACTGGACATTGGCGTGTAGACGGACGGCACGTGAAAAAAAAAAAAAACATAATTTAAAGCAAGGATGAACTACTAAGAATCTTAACCTCCATCCATCATCCACCCACCCACCCACCCACCCATCCATCCATCCACCCACCCACCCATCCATCCATCCATCCATCCATCCATCCATCCATCCATCCATCCATCCACCCACCCATCCACCCACCCATCCATCCATCCATCCATCCATCCATCCATCCATCCACCCCATCCATCCATCCATCCATCCATCCATCCATCCACCCCACCCATCCATCCATCCATCCATCCATCCATCCATCCATCCATCCATCCATCCATCCACCCCACCCACCCACCCATCCATCCATCCACCCACCCCATCCATCCACCCACCCCATCCATTCACCCACCCACCCACCCATCCATCCATCCATCCATCCATCCATCCATCCATCCATCCATCCATCCATCCACCCATCCATCCATCCATCCACCCATCCATCCATCCACCCCTCCACCACGTTAAGGAGGCGGTTCCAGGAGGGGAGAATCTTAACAAGTCGCTAAATTATTGGTATCTTTGTAAATCAATTGCCTCTGCTCTGTTCATTTTAACTCATCTGTGCACCTAGACCTGTTGTAAAGTGTATTTCTAACAACCAGGAGTGACTTTTATATGAGATCCTCAAACCTCTAAACAAAACTGTTAGATAGTTTTGTGTGAAAGGATGTTATGTCCCCCAATACTCCATGTGTTTTCGCCGTTGCAGGACTCCTATTATCCTATTGCGAATAAGAAAACCTATATTGTCTTTCTTAAACACTGTATTCATTCTCCTTATCAATATTTTAACCCCCTTCAGAGACTTTTCTACTTGTTCTCTCCAAATAAATAAACAGATTTATCCTCCCCACCGGCTCGGTGCGTGACGGGATTAAGCCGACGGATATTTAGCCTATTATTCCTCAGCAGAAGCCTGGATTAGTGCATCTTATGGGGCTTTGTGTCTGTGAATGTGTTTATCAATTCAATTAGAGGCAAGCTATAGGAACAAAGTATGCGGTTCTAATTGGACATTGTTTGGGAAGGAACAAAGGAAGGAGCGGGAAAAAGCAGGAGCCGCCATCTTTATTTTTCTTTGTTTCATAGATGTCGAAATTGTGATATTACGTGATTCTGGATTCAAAGTATGTCCCAAATGATTTTTATACACTTATTTTGGTTGGAAATACCCTGTTGCGTTTCTCTGCAGGGATTAACCTCTTAACTCCCGCCTGAACCGAGAGGATCTTTTTCCTCACGTTATCAGATTTTTTTCCATCATTTTTTGTTGGGTATTCAACTCATTTTTGTAACTTTTTTGTCATTTTTTTCTCACATTTTAGTATTTATTTATTTTTATCATTTTTTGTCAAATTTTTGTAATTTGTTTGTCAAATTTTAATCACATTTTTGTAAAAACAAATTGTCACATTTTGTCACATTTTTTGTTATTCTTTCGTCAATTTTTGATCATTTTTTTGTCACATTTTTGTCAACTCATTTTTGTAACTTCTTTGTCAAATGGTAAATTTTTTGTCCGTTTTTTGTCCTTTTTTGGTCTAAGTTTTCTCACTTTTTTGTCACTTTTTTGTCACATTTATGTCATTTTTTCATTTTTTTTTGTGTGAAATTTTTGTCCGTTTTTTGACAATTTTTTGAAGTTTTCTCACCTTTTTGTCACATCTCCATCATTGTTTTCGTCTCAGTTCTGTTGCTATCTTCTCACCTTTTTTCCAGAGGCTTTTGGATTGGGGCAAAGCCAAACTGGAGAAAATGGGCTCGGTTCAGGTGGAAGTTCAGGGGTTAAGAGCTTCATCTGGAAATCTTGGCCGAGGTGGCTCTTTTCAGTAAACAGATTAGACCTAGATCTCATGAAAAGACATTTTTTCTCATTCGGCTTTACAGCGATCCGGCCTCAGATAACATGAGTAATCTCGCTTTGTGAAATGAACCGACCCCGAAGCTCCCAGTAAACATCCATAATAAATCTGTGCTGTCGCTTTAAGATCCTCCCCCTCTCTCCCTCTGCACTCTTTTGAATAATGATGTTTTTATTTTTCTGAAAAATGCTTGGGTATAGTAGCTGTAGGTACATCGAGATTTTAAATTTTCGTTCAGCCCTAATTGTCACATAGTTTAACCTCTTAACTCCCACCTGAACCGAGAGCATTTTCTCCAGGTCAGCTTTACCCAAATCCTGTAGGCCAGTGTAACGCCTCATTTGAAAGCTAAGATCTGCAAAACTTATCTAAATGGATCTGTTTTCTCATGTCATCAGATTTTTTTTCCATCATTTTTTGGGGGGGTCTTCAACTCATTTTTGTAACTTTTTTGTCAAATAGTAAATTTTTTGTCACTTTTTGTCACATTTGTCCTTTTGTTGTCAATTTTTTTGTCCAATTTTTACCACTTTTTCATCATTTTTCATCATTTTTTCATCATTTTTTTGACATTTTTTTTGTTATTTTTTTGTCATTTTTTTGTCATTTTTTGTCAATTTTTTGTCACATTTTTGCCACTTTTTCATAATTTTTTCATCATTTATTGCCATTTTTTTAGTCAATTTTTTGTAATTTTTTGGTCCTTTTTTGTCTATTTTTTGTCACATTTTTGCCACTTTTTCATAATTTTTTCATCATTTATTGCCATTTTTAGTCCATTTTTTGTCATTTTTTGGTAATTTTTTTGTCCTTTTGTGTCATTTTTTTTCACATTTTTGCCACTTTTTCATATTTTTTTTGGTCAAATTTTTGTCAATTTTTTGTCTGTTTTTTGCCAATTTTTGGAAGTTTCCTCACTTTTTTGTCACAGATTAGACCCAGATCTCATGAAAAGAGACATTTTTCCTCATTCGGCTTTACAGCGATCGGGCCTCAGATAATATGAGTAATCTCGCTTTGTGAAATGAACCGATCCCAAAGCTCCCAGTAAACATCCATAATAAATCCGTACTGTCGCTTTAAGATCCTCCCTCGCTCTCCCTCTCTCCCTCTCCTCCTCCTCCGAAAGCGCTGGGTCTCGATTCATTCAGTCCTCATTCGGTGCAAACCTTCCCCACCGCAGACGCACCTCCGGCCCCACGGCGCTGTAACCTCCTCGCCTGTGGTAGGTCTCCCGCAAAAAATCCACTCTTTCCTTTTCTCTTGTCTTTCTCGCTGTGGATTAATCCGGTCTTCTCTTCTCTTCTTCATTTTAAACTTCTCACTGACATGGTTTGCGTTTCTTGAAGGATTCGTTTCAAACTTGCACTCGTCTTTGCTCTTTCTTATGTGCCTCGCCGATATCGTTTGGATGGATTTGGTTGTTTTGAAATACTTTCTTATCAACTTTGTCATTGAAATTGATTTTGAGTCTTTAAATCTTTTTTTATCTTTTGCCGTTTGTGAAGTGTAGCGATCACGGTGGCATCGTTTTGTGATATTTCATGTTAATTTAGAGGTGGCAGAGTGGTTCGGGTTAGTCTCCTGACATGTGTGTGTAACTGTGGCAGAGTGGGGGAAATCTACTGGAAAAATTGCCATCTTTAAAGTGACAGTCTGTAAGTTTAAACGTTTCACAAATGTAATGGATTGTGTATAATTGAGCTCCTGGGCCTGAAATTTGACTTAACCAAAGTAGTATTGAATTTTATTTTTCAAAAGTCGCTCCTTTTGTCTGATTTCAGGCACCAATCAGAACCCCCGGTGCCGTCACTTTGACCAATCAGGCGAGACGGGGGAGGGAGCTTGATCGTCTCCATTTGAAAATTTGTTCAATCACTTTCTGGCTTTCTGGTCCTATAGATACTGACGGCATCTCTGGAATCGGCCATATATGGTCATGTTTGAAAACAGTTAAGGGGGAAAACAATTTGGAGAAAAATCAAGACTTTCTCTAATTATTAAAAAACTATTTTAACAAATGCTGAATTATGAATATAGTTTTCTATTAAATACAAAGACATGGGGAGGAGCAAAGTGGTTCAACAGCCCATAAATACATAAATAACGGAGAATGCTAACTTGGTGCTACATGTTAGCATCGGGCTAATGCTAACAGTTAGCTAGCGCGAGCTACAACTGCCGTTTTTTTTCACTTCTACAGAACAATCTGCTGTGAGACGACATCCATATGGGCCTAATTTACACTTGACTTTATTTATGTGATAAATAAGTTCATATTCCACCAGAAAATGGCTAAAAAGAGTGAAAACTGGTGTTTCCCTGAAGATTCTATTTTCCCCCTCGGCGAAGCCACGCCCCCTTCTATGACGAGATGCCGTCTGTATCTATGGTGGAGGAGCTTGATCAGGGGTGTCGAACTCATTTTGGGTCGCGGGCCGAAATTCAGCTCCCACGGCGGGTCGCGGGGCACATATAATAGAGAAAATGTTTCCAATATATGAATAATAATAAGCTGTGATTTGATCAAAGCCCCAACTTGACTGTAGCTTCAGTAATAACAACGTCTTGCACTTGTATTGCACTTTACAAGCCTGTGTCACAAGTTCCTCAAAGTGCTACATAGTCATTGTTCATTCACTCCACACTCAGACTGTCATATCACGTTCATATCCTGAGCTCTTATTATGTCAGTGCCCTCTGCTGGACACGTGTGGAACTCTTTCCTTTTTATTTAAATGTAATGCCCCCTAGTGGATAGAATGAGCAATAGGGTTATTCTTTAAAAAATCACATGTGACTAATTCTCTCCTCACTTTGCAATATTACAGACGATCACTTTAAGGCGAGACACTGCAGGTGAATAGGGGGAAAAAATTAAATGTAGAGATGTCAATTTGAAACTTTTGCTGAACATCACAGATATAAACATGAGAAAAGAATGTATTGCATTTTTTTTATGTCATTTTATGTTTTCATATAAAAATAAGGCATTTTGAGCATGAAAATGGCCAAAATTGCCTATATTTTTAACGAAATGCAAATAATGGATTGAGCCAGATTAAAATTTATGGTTTCATTTTATTGACGTATTAGTATCTAAGATTTTTTCAGGTGATTTTGGATATTTTGTTTAGTTTTTCAATAAACTAATCATCAGTGAAAAAAATCTGTAAAAACTCAAATTCCGCCTGTTTTTTGGGTTTCAAAACTGAATAAATCAGGTTTGGAATTAGATATTAAAAAATCCCTCTGAAAAAACCTTCAAAACATTGTTAGGTCTCAGACTGTAAAGTTTGGAGTCTGTTGGAGCTACTATAAGGGCTCACCCACTGCCCGAGTGCGGCTTCTCTCATTCAGAGAAAACCAGCCCTGAAGTTTTGTAGCGAGTGCGGCTTCGGCTTTTCCGATCCAGCGTCTCTTAGGAGGAAAAACACCATATTTGGGTGAAAGCGTCATCACGGGGCCCCTTAGCAGGACACGTGGATGTAAAATCTGTCAATATTTATGAATGAAAACCCGCGGGAAAGACGGACTTTCTACACAGCGCAGCAGCTACTTCCGGGTTACATCCGCCTCGCAGACAAAACATCATAAAATAAACATCATGCGGGTGAGTTTTGTTGTTTTTATTCTCTGACATGAAAACTGCATGAAAAATCAATACTTTCACCTGCCGTGTCTCGCCTTCAGGTGAGCCAAGGCAGGAAAAATTACAGACTTTTCATGCAGTTCTCAACGATGAGATTTCATGTCAGAGTTTAAAAAAGACTGTGTGACTATAAGATGTTTTGTAGCGAGGCGGAGACGTCCCTGAAGTAGCAACAACGTCCCTTAAAGCCGACTTTTCCGCTCATATTCATTCACAAACTTTGACATATTTTACATCCATGTGTCGTGTGAAGGAAGATGACGCTATAATCCAAATATCTTTCTGTTTTTGTACCACTCATGCATCGACCTCACCACTTTAGTAGCTCCTACAGACTCCAAACTTTACAATCTTAAATGATTAAGCTTGACTTTTTTACTTGTTTTGTTTCACTTATGATTAGCTTATTGAAAAACTAAACAAAGATCCAAAATCCCCTCTGAAAGTACCGTATTTTCCGGACTATAAGGTGCACACATTGATGGTTAGTGACATGAAGCATAAAGAACAAACTAAACAGGTGTCTGGTATGTTAAAGTGATAGTCTGGAAGTCAAAATGTTTTACAAATGTCATATAATGTGCAAAATCCACCACCTGGTCTTACATTTGATAAAGAGCCTAATAATAAACTAGGACAACTCAGAACTAAACCAGGATTAAACCAGGGCAAAACATGATATATCAGGGCTAAGGCAGGACTATATCCCATAAACCAGAGCAAAGGCCTGATACAGAATAAGAGAGTTACATGTGAGACCAGCTCATCTCAAACAACACGAGTAACTCCTGCTCAGCCTCTGCTCCTCAGCTGAGGGACATACGCTGACCAAACCCCTGAGCCGCTGTTCTGTCCAGACCTCGAGCTTTATGATAAAAGTGAAAGAAGCTCATCCACATATTCAGCCTCTCTTTAGCCTGTTAACTTCACAAAGAGCATCTCTGCGCTTGTACATTTCACACAAAGACGTATCGAATGAAGTCGGGGGAGAAAGGTCAGATTCATGATTCAGATGTTATTTAGTTAAGTTAGAGCCCAGAGAGCAGGTTTAGCGCTGACCGGTTAAACACGCGCGCTGCAGGTGCAGGACACAGATCCAAAACTCACATCGTCCACTTTACAAACATCCACAACTGAACTGGTGTTTCTGACCTGACAGTCGCTGGTCAAGCCCTTTGTAACGATGAAGACGACAGGGAAACATGTGGTCATCTGCGGCGGTGCGCGAAGAGCGCTGCTTCTGCGCGGGATAATCCAAACAAAAGTCCCAAAACACGCTGCACACTGTCCTTGTGCTTCGGTTTAGAAAACCTGTCAGTCCGTCCAACGATCAGCTCCTGTTCACTCAGTTTACACCGTTTAAAAGAGCCATGTTTTCATTTGAGCCGCGCTGTAGGAGAGACGCTAGCTAGGCTGCAGGCACTGCTACGAAAAGCAGCGTGATTCCGACGCGAAAGCCCCGCGGAGCGACGCGATAGCGGCCCGGATAATGCCAAAAAATAGATATACTTATGGAAAATGAGGCACGGGCCAGATTGAATTGGTTTGCGGGCCGGAGCTGGCCCGCGGGCCGCCTATTGAGTAGGCCTGACGTACACGCTCCAAGTAAGCTGAAGACTATAGCTATTTATCCCTAGCCCTTAACTCCGACACATCTTCACTGTTTACGGTCGGAGCAACGGGCCCCATTTTTCTAAAGCGATGTCGGACTAATGGCACCCCTACTCAATGGGACATTTTCAGAATAACGAGACGTCAGACTAAGGGGTTGTCGGACTAATGGACCGACCCCATTCCTGGCGTGGACGATGACACACCGTTAACTCCCGCCTCCCGTGCTGTGATTGGCTCTTGTTGGTTTTGCCAGCGAAATTCAAATCGCACAATTCCAGACTTTATCCCCATAATAATAATAATAATGCATCGGTTTTATTAAGACGCTTTACATTGCATTATTCATTCACTCCATACTTGGTGGTGGTAAGATACTATTGTAGCCACAGCTGCCCTGGGGTAGACTGACGGAAGCGAGGCAACCACTCACTCACTCTCTACATTCGCTAGGCTTCCTGGTGTTTCCCAGACGGTCTCCCATCCAAGTACCGGCCTGGCCCTTCCCTGCTTAGCCTCCCAGGTCTGACGGGATTGGGCAGAGCAAAGGCCCCATGTACCTCTCAACATGGAGGATCAGTCTGGCACAGGCTCCAGTAAAGAAGCTTTCAGATTTGAGCAAAGCCGAAACTGGAGGAAACGCACTCAGTTACGGTGGGGGTTAAGAGGTTAAAATCGATTGAAAACTTGAAAACGTGCACCTCCCACCTTTGAATCCTCCACTTCGACTTGAGAATCCCCCCCCCCCCCCCCCCGCTCTCCTCGGGGGGGGGGGGGGGTAGTATTGGCGGGGGAGAGCGATTAGTGCAAAGGCCTTAAATAAATGATGTGGCAGAGATTTAAGTGTGCCCCGTGAATAATTCAGAGCAGCGGGTGATGAATGAACGGCCCGGCGTGGAGCTCATTACTGCCCGCGTGCCTTTGTGCCCGACACTCATTTAACATGCAGATCCAACATTGATTTCTCCGGACTATATTTACTGCTGTCTGTGGGGGGGGGGGTTTGTTGTTTGCGTTTGAGTGGCCGCTATTGTATAAGCCCTCGCAGGGAAACTCGGGTAAATAAATGAATAGATGGATTTGTTTGCTTGCCGACGATGATGTTCTTAGCCCCTCGATGTTTTTCATAGATTTCTGCATCTACGGCCAACAAATGTTCCAGTCTTGTCCAGTGCAGCATCTCGATGTTGTTTTCCCTGAAGGATTTTTCAATATCGAATTCCTCTTCCTATAAGCTCTGAACGCAAAGTCAAGGCGAAATTTTGTTTGGCATGTTTTTGTTGCATTATACAAGCCAAGGCAGGTTTATATGTAGAGCACAATTCATACACAAGGGAATTCAAATGCTTCACGGTTGCATAAAGTTACGAGAAAACAGAAAAAAATCAATCCATAAAACGTCAACATCAAAATTCTCTAAGCAAAGTGCCGATAAACGGGTAAAAAGAACTGTTTTCAGCCTGGATTTGAACATTGGCAGAGTTGAGGCCTGTCTCACATCCTCGTGAAGACTGTCCCAGATTTTAGCTGCATGAAACTGAAGCTCAGCCTCACCGTGTTTAGTCCTGACTCTGGGAACCACCAGGAGCCCTTTTCCACCCAGCTGGTGCCGGTGCTGGTTCTGGGCCAGTTCCAGTTTCAGAACCGGTTCTTTCGTTTTCCACTGAAAAAACGCTGGCTCTTGGTTCCAAAATCTGGTGCCGGTTGGGAACCAATTAAAAGCAGGACCAAGAAACGAGCACCGGTGATGTCAGCAGCTGGGGGCGTGGCTCTCTCCTCCAACAAACAATCAATATTAGTTAGTTTGTGCTTAGAACTTCCTGGAGAAGCCAAATCAGTCTCTGTGGAGGAAACTGTTGTTTTGCTTTATGCTCTTTTGCTAAAACAAGCGTTAGAAAGAAGAAATCAAAATGTTAACGGCTGCTGTGACTGAAACATAAACTTATTTTTCTGTATTTTATAACCAGAAGTGGCTGTAGTAAGATGTTACTATCCATTTTTGATGTTGACTTCCCAAAGCGTTGCTATGACAATAGGGACAGCTCTCATTTTGGTGGAAAACCAAGTCAGTATGGAACCAACCCGGCACCAGAACCAGCTCTGAACCAGCACCTTGGTGGAAAAGCCCTACAGGAGACCCCTCCTTGAAGTTCTCAGGGCCCGAGATGGTTCACGTCAGAGATGTACTTCGGTGCTAAACCATGAAGCAGAGCTGTTTTAAACTCTCTTCTCTGAGTGACAGGAAGCCAGTGCAGAGACCGGAGCACTGGACTAATATGGTCGTATTTCCTGGTTCTTGTGGCCAGTGAGCAGCTATTACAGTCGTCTAACCCAGGGTTTCTCAACCTGGGAGACAAATTTGGGGGGTCGCCGGAGCATATAGAGAAAAATATATATTCTAATATTATTATTATGGTATTGTAGCACAGTGTTTCCCAACCAGGGGTACGGAGACCCCTGGGGACACTCGAGAACCTAGCAGGGGGTACTTGGAACTATTTCAGATTTTTTAAAATGGGAAAATGTAACATTATTTTTTATAGGAAAAGCTATATTTTTCAGTAAAATGTGTTGCTTTGGGAGAATTTTAGGTGTATTTTGACTGCAATATTGTCCTTTTTCTTACAAATGCCACTTTTAAGCAATTACTTTCTAAATAAATTGTAACACCCTTGAGATAGGGGTACACGGTTGACCACTGAAAGGCCAAAGGGGTACGAAAGACAAAAAACGTTGGGAGACACTGTTGTAGCATACATGCTATTTTTCCAGAGTGCTATTATTTGTTCTAAATTTGATCAAATCTTATAGGTTATATAGGAATTATATAGGTTAAGTCCCTGTGTTTCCCATGGTCTGACCCGGGCGGGGGCACGATCCTAATGAACTGATATAATGGGGGTCACGGCTCCAAAAGGTTGAGAACCACTGGTCTAACCTGCTGATTCCTCTGATCTTAGCCATGTTTCTCAGATGGTGAAAAGCTGCTGATGTTGTTGCTTTGATGTGGCTGTTTAAGTCCAGGTCTGAGTCCAGGGTCACTACTAGATTTCGAACCTTGGCCAAAAACAATGATCTCGGTTTTGCCTGAGTTTAGTCGGAGAAAGCAGTTTTGCATCCACATACTGATCTCCTCCAGAGTGTATCTACAGGCCCATGTTTGTATGAGCTGTGGTGTATAAAGCACATGATTATAATCCTCCACCTTAAATGCAGATGATGTTCCAACATGGAGTCGATATAGCCTCAGGGGCACTGGGATATTGCTGTACGAGGGGTTGGTTTATGGAACGACTCGGACGATAAAATAAATCTAAACGTTTAAAACATTAAAAGATGCTGTGATCAGTAGTGAAATGTTTTATATTATTCTGGTTTGGCTTTTGTCTCTCAAATTGCGGAAGCTTTACTTAACCTGTTAACTCCCGCCTTAACCGAGAGCATTTTCTCCAGTTCAGCTTTACCCAAATCCCGTAGGCCAGTGTAACGCCTCATTTGAAAGACCTACAAAACTAAATTGTATCTTTTTCCTCACATCATCAGATTATTGTTCAGCACTTTTTTTGTTGGGCAGTCATCTCATTTTTGTCAAATTTTCTTGACTTTTTTGTCACTTTTTTGGCAAATTTTTCATTTTTTTGTTCCATTTTTTGATCACTTTTTTGTCACTTTTTCGTCAAATTATTCGCATTTTGTGCCAAATTCTTATCACTTTTTTGTCAATTTTTTGTCACTTTTTTGTCCATTTTTTCTCAATTTTTCGTCAAATTTTTCTCACTTTTTTGTAAATTTTTTATCAATTTCTGTCATTTTTCGTCAATTTTTTCTCACTTTTTCACATTTCACATCAGATTATTTTTCAGCACTTTTTTTGTTGGGCAGTCATCTCATTTTTGTCAAATTTTCGTGACTTTTTTGTCACTTTTTCGTCAAATTATTTGCATTTTTTTGTCAAATTCTTATCACTTTTTTGTCAATTTTTTGTCACTTTTTCGTCCATTTTCTCTCAATTTTTTGTCAATTTTTTCTCACTTTTGGGTCAAATTTTTGTCCATTTTTGTCATTTTTTGTAAATTTTTTGTCACTTTTTCGTGAATTTTTTCTCACTTTTTTCACATTTTCATCCTTGTTTTTGTCTCAGTTTTGTTGCTATTTTCACACCTTTTTTTCCAGAAGCTGTTGGATTGGGGCAAAGCTGGAGAAAATGTGCTCGGTTCAGGTGGGAGTTAAGGGGTTCAAACGCGCATGAGGTGAGGCAAGGCTAAGTGTAACTTTAGCCTAAATCTTTTGTCGTGAATTATAAGGATGTTGATGTTGGTGGTTTATTGTGTCTGGTATTTGTTGGACCAGAAATAGGCCGTGTCCATACGAAGTCAAGCTGAGGACCAAACGCAAAGATATTTTATCCGTCCAGTGTATCGTCCATACGAGCCCGGCGTTTTGAGGGTCTGTAAACGAACATTTTCCAAACTGGGTCCCAGAGTTGGTAAAGATCTCAAAACGCTGTTTACGTGACATCGATGACATCACAGCTCCAGAGTCTGTGATCCATAATCTTCTGACCTTATACTGAGTTTTCCTCATCGATCTATGATGGTTTGACTCCGCCCCTCTTTGCTCCACAAGCCACAGGGGACAAGTAGAAAAACACGAGTCGGTCTGTGTTTTTGGACTGACAGTAAAAGTCACTGACAGGTTTTTCTGCGTTACGTCTGAAGAATAAACTCTCCTCCTCGTCTCTTCTGTACATCCTAAATCCGTGAATCAGTTTCATTTTAACTGTTTACATTCCACAATAGTTTTCTGCGCATCTTGTTCTATAGACCCTTTAATAGTTTGCAAACATTCGGGGCTTAGCTGGAGGCAGGAAGTTAGATTCCTAGCTAGCTATTGTCATGGTA
Source organism: Gobius niger (assembly GCF_951799975.1). Classification (NCBI taxonomy): domain Eukaryota; kingdom Metazoa; phylum Chordata; class Actinopteri; order Gobiiformes; family Gobiidae; genus Gobius; species Gobius niger. The sequence goes on from NC_136875.1 coordinate 10,942,028, forward strand.
ATGATAAACAAATGTTTAACTGTTTTTGGAAATATCAAATACACCTTATTTTATCATCTCAAATGTGGTTCCTCTTGGTCTTGCGCCTTAAGCCACAAAGGGACCACATTTTTAGTTGTAGTTTTACACTTATAATCTCTAGTTTTAGTTTAATCTTATTTCTCTTGATCACTTCCTGCCTCCAGATGATGTCACTGATGATGTCAGCGGTTAAAGGGTCAATTATCTGTGTTAGCGTCACAGCGCCTCACACAGGCCTGGCAGATGAATTGCGCCTTTTTCACAGACCTGAGTCGACCCATGTGGACACACATTTACTGAGCTGGATTCAGGCTTACAAAGAAAGTTTCTGAACATATAAGTGTTTTGTCTTCTTAAAGGGATATTTCAGGATTTTTGACATAGGGCCTCATTTTCAAGTTATCCAGAGTGTTGCTGGTACCTGGAGATATTTTTTTTGTGATTCATGCAGTTCTTATGTTTGAAGAGTTTCGTGGCGCTAGGCTAGTGCAAGGCTAGCGCATTTCTACGATATCAGCTAGCCTGCATTAAAAACAGTGTGACCCGCTCCACAGTGCACCTGAGGAAAATCACTTATAATCACATGAATGATCACATTTTGAGGGACTATTTTCGAGCAGATCACTCCGCCGCCGTAGCTTATACAACCACGAAGCTGATGCTGCTCATATATAAGGTATTTTAAATGCAAAATGGTTAAAATTACTCTATGGACACAGACATTTATATGGTTAGTCTGGTGTTATAAGTGATTTGCCTCAGGTGCTCTGTGGAGCGGGTCAGACTGTTTTTAATGCAGGCTAGCTGATACCATAGAAATGCACTAGCCTAGCGCAACGTAACTCTTCAAACATAAGAACCGCATGAATTACAAAAAAAATATCTCCAGGTACCAGCAACTCTCTGGATAACTAGGAAATGAGGCCCTATGTCTAAAATCATGAAATATCCCTTTAAACTACTACTACAATGACTACTACATAGCAAACAGTGTCAATTTCTGATGTTTAAACTCAGACCAGCCAGTGACCAGTGATCAAGAAAGTTCATGTACAGACCAGAATCAGATCTCCAGGAAAAAAACATCATAAAAGTAGACTGAATTACTCGTACAAGCGGGAATGAAAGTAGAATACGTGTGTTTTGCTGCTGCGGCTCCTCGCTCAATCCTTCCGTGAATACTTGACTGACAGCCGGGCCCCGGACACTGCCCGGGTTTTTCCTTGACCTATTCCTCATTTGGCCGAGTCGCTCTCGTTAGCCGGAGACTGACATGATTTCAACTAATTACCAGCCATCCTTCGCACCATTACTGTGAGCGATGGGGCTCTCTATCCCAAAGTGCAAGGCCCTGTCAATACGCCGAGCCTGAATCAGCGTTTCGGGCCTGCAGGAGTTCAGCAGGGCCTCTGTGAGTCGTCGATACCTATTTCACTTACGTTGTACTTAAAGAAGACATTAAAGACCCCGTAGACGAGTTTATTCTAGCAGCTGAATAAAATGTCTTTGAATGTTTACAAATAAGAGGTTCTTGAAGTCGATGCCGATACAGTCAGGGATGGAGACGGCTCTAATCTGGCTACTTTATTTCAGTAACAAGTTCCAACGCGTTACTATTTCCAAACCAGTAATCAGACTAACGCTACTTATCCAAGTCACTGTGCGTTACTATTATGTCACTGTCCTGAGTAAAAAGATGGAACAATGGAAGAACAATGGAGAGAGATGAGCGTTTTCTCGCTGGAAATACTAAGACACTTTTTTGAGTTTGTGAGAGCTGAAGATGACAATATTAAAGGGACTATACGGAGTTTAAAAATGTTAAAATTAAGTATTTTCCTCCCGCTACATGTTCCAGCCATGTCCTAATGTGTAGAATGAGACCTGTTCACCACAACTGCCTCTAAAATCCTGCACTGTCACTCAAAAAGGTGTTAATTCGGGTCCGAAGTGCCGTCATGCACGAGCTTAATATAGAAGGTGCAGTTACATGTATGACTCCCTACACGTTTTTATTATTATTATTATTTTCTAACCATTTTTGTGAGACCTCCTAGTTATCTGCTCTAAACCAGTCCAAACCTGATCTAAACCAGCATAAACCAGTTCAGCCAGACCTGATCTGAACTTGCTCAAAACCCATCCAAACTTCCTCTAAACCAGTTAAAACCAGGTCTACATCAGTCAAAACCTGTCAAATCCAGCTTGAACCAGTCCAAACCAGGTCTAATCCAGTCCAAACCAGGTCTAATCCAGTCCAAACCAGGTCTAAACGGTCCAAACCAGGTCTAAACGGTCCAAACCAGGTCTAAACCAGTCCAAACAGGTCTAAACCAGTCCAAACCAGGTCTAAACTGGTCGAAACCAGGTCTTAATCTGTCCAAACCAGGTCTAAACCAGTCCTAACAGGTCTAGACCAATCCAAACAGGTCTAAACCGGTCCAAACCAGGTCTAAACTGGTCGAAAACCAGGTCTAAATCTGTCCAAACCAGGTTTAAACCAGTCCAAACAGGTCTAAATCTGTCCAAACCAGGTCTAAACCAGTCCTAACAGGTCTAGACCAATCCAAACAGGTCTAAACCGGTCCAAACCAGGTCTAAACTGGTCGAAAACCAGGTCTAAATCTGTCCAAACCAGGTTTAAACCAGTCCAAACAGGTCTAAATCTGTCCAAACCAGGTTTAAACCAGTCCAAACAGGTCTTAACCAGTCCAAACAGGTCTAAACAGGTCCAAACCAGGTTTAAACCAGTCCAAACAGGTCTAAACAAGTCCAAACCAGGTCTAAACTGGTCCAAACCAGGTCTAAACTGGTCCAAACCAGGTATAAACTGGTCCAAACCAGGTCTAAACCAGTCCAAACCAGGTCTGAACCGGTCCAAACCAGGTTTAAACCAGTCCAAACAGGTCTAAACCAATCCAATCAGGTCTAAACAAGTCCAAACCAGGTCTAAACTGGTCCAAACCAGGTCTAAACCAGTCCAAACCAGGTCTAAACCGGTCCAATCAGGTCTTAACATTTGATTTGATAAAGCCCTGGAAGACCAGACAGGTCCTAAAGAACTCGTCAAAGCTAAGGGAAGAACATATCTCAGTATGTAAAAACGGTGGCCTATTCCTTTAAGTCTGACGTCTGGCGACGGGACAGGCAACACTAGATCTTTTGACATTGCAGAAGCTTATTGAAACAAAGCCACAGAGAATGTGCTGTAAAAGCTAAAGGCGTCCAAACAAAAGAGCGCGTGACCTTGTTTTTGCGCCGCCTTTTTTGTTTTGTTTTGTTTTTTTGTTTTGCCAGTATTCGCATCAATCGACTGAACTTGTAGGTTTTGTTAGTGTTTCCGTGAAAGTGACCCTGAAAGTGAAACACGCTCATGAACTCGTCCCTGTGAAGAACTGGAATGTTTGAAATGCGTGAGGAAAGTTAGGAATTTAAGACAAAAGCCTTTTCTTTGATAAATAAGACTATTGTGTCATGTAGATAAAGAAATAACATTCATAGAACAATTCAAACTTTTACAGAAAACCCACAAGGTCAGTTGTTGAACTCGCTGCATCAACACAGAATGTTTTCAAATCATTATCACAAATATCGGTACAAGTTTGCAGTAAAAGAAAAGCGACACCACATTTTTATTTTGACTTAATTTATTTGCAAAAGTAAATACTCTCAAAAAACGACTTTCCTCCACCTGCTCACACTTCAAAGGCAGAACTAAGTCTCAACGGCGGCAAATGTGTCGAAATCCCAAACTGGACCAAGGCCAACGGTGTTTTTCTTCTCCTGCACGGAAAGAACAAACTATGAAGAGGATTTATTTTGGTCACGGTGAAAAAAATCCGCAGCTGGAAATACAAAGATGAGGTCCATAATTAGACGGTTGTCGATAAAGTTGGCTCGCGATATTCAAAAAGGCTCTTCTCGAGAAAAACATAAACCGATTAAACGTTGTCTGTGCAGAGCCAGATGTCCACGCTGTCCACATGAACGTCATCCTGTGTGCCAAAAATGACATTTGTGCAGAATGATTAGGAAGAGTAATGGGACGTTCACGCTTTACTCGGCGAAGGGATGGTTTTTCTGTCATTTCAGGTTTTCATATATAAAAATACGACATCCTATGCAATGGGCGAAGTGCCTACATTTTAAGGGGAGACAGTACAGGCAAAACTAATTTTTGGGCCAAATTAGTCTCTGAACATACAAGCTTTCACCCGGAAACAGAAAATATGCCTAATCTTCACAATAACATGTTTAAATATTGCGCTGATTCAATGTTCCCCCATAGACTTATATGGGAGAATGCAATTTCAAGGGCCTTTTTCTCAAAACACATTTTTCTGTCATTGTGGCGACACTATGTCCACGTCAGTCGGACCTAAAGACTTCAAATTTTCCAGCCTAGGACTGAACAATATTTGGAAGATTTTTTCAGAGGGATTTTTTATTTTTTAATCCGTAGCCCCATTTATTGAGTTTTGAATGTCAAAAAATGAGGTGAAAATTACATTTTTACAAATTTTTCCACTAAAAAACAGCTTATTTTAAAACTAAACAAAAAATCCAAAATCCCCTCTGAAAAAGTCTTGGAAACTCATTTATCAATAAAATGAAACCATACATTTGAATGTAGCTCTATCCATTATTCAGATTTCGTCGCCGAAATGATGGGAAATTTGGGGCATTTTTAGGCATAAAACACCTTGTTCTTATATGAAAAGATAAAATGACAGAAAACTTGCAATGTATTTTTTCTCACATTTATGCCAGTGATCGACAGCAAAAGTTTCAAATTGATATCTGTAAATTTAAATGTTTTCCCTATTCGCCTGCAGTGTCTCGCCTTAAACAACAAACTCTAAATAATAGATAACTAAAAAAAAAACTATACTAGGGCTGGGTGATATGGCCAAAAAATAAAATCTTGCTTTCTTGTTTTATTTTATTGGATATAAACTTAAAAAAGTCTCCTGATCTTTCATATGAAGAAAGCTGCTTAGAGTCCTGCTCATTAATATTTCAAGATATAGCCTACAATTAGACCCGTTAAGATAATGGGCCTAACCTGACGTTGCCCACTCCTGCTGTAGGCGCTACTACAGTGGAGATGTTGTTGCAAGAGTGTGAGGAAAGCCTCATGTATATCTCTGGATGTCTCCCAGAAAGGAAATATTATGTCTCGGCATTGGAACCACTTTAGTGCAGTGGTTCTTATCTGGTGGGCTGGAACATCTGGGAGTTGTGCTTCTTAGAACAAAAAATCAATAGCCATTTTTCTTTTTATTTACAAATTGAGTTTAAAGCAGTACTAAGTAACGTGTTTATCTTAATAAATCCTTTCCGTAGTCCCTGTGGGGGTAATACAAGTGTTTATGGGATGATTGGAGGGTCCTTCATCTCCCCCTGGTGTCTCTGACCAGAAAACCATGTTTGCAACTTGACTGCCACTGGACCGGAGTCACCAATACACACTAATAGAATCACAAAGAAGAAGCTAACATGCTAACAGGCAAAGCTAACTGCGGGCTAACGTCACTTTAAACAGTATTTACAGCAAAGTTTGAGTGAATTTTTTTTTTTCCATTGTATAATTGGATGTACAGTAACCCTCTCTCCCTTCGCCTTTCCTGTCGGCCTAGTATTTACTCTCCAAGGCAATTAATAAGTTAAAAAATCGTAACTTGCTACGACACCTGCAGTTGTGCTTATGGCCTCTAGGGGGAAGAGTTACTTAGTACTGCTTTAAGTTGACTTGTGATTGAGTTTCAGACAGAGATGAGGAACCATGATCAGCTAATGATGATAAGATGAGATAAAACCTAATTAACTAGGGCTGTGCAATTGATCGAAATTCGATTACGATTGTGATTATTACACTAAATGATTACGAAATTAGAATAATCGGGAAAAAAACTTTTTTTTATTTTTATTTCATTTTTTTTATTTTTGCAAAACAAATTCAGATGCCATGGCTCATGCTTTTGCCTGACATAAAAACAGTGTGATGATGTCATCAGGCCGCAATGCTCAGTTTACTTGTGCAGGTGTGAGGACTGGCCAGCAGGGGGCAGGTGTGAAACAGAGACCTCTCCTTTATCGAGGCAGACTTGAAACCATTTGTACTTTTGTGACTGTTCAGAAAACAGAAAATGTTTGTTTTAATTAATAAATATATAAACAAAACAAAGACTTTTTTTTAAAGGCGACAAATAATCGTTTGAATAATCGTGATTTCAATTGTGACAAAAATAATCGTGATTATTATTTTTTCAGTAATCGAGCAGCCCTAGTTCAAACACGAGTCAAGAACCACAGCTTTAATAGAAAGGGTCTTCAGACTCTCTTTAAACTCACAAATACATTGGAAATTCCAGCTGCACTGCACAACCTCAAACTCCAGGTGTGTCTTTAAAGAAGTAACAGCTTTATTTCACGGCAAAAAGCTTAAAAAGTCAAACAAATCCTATTACGAAATCCTATTACAAATCACAATAAAGGCTGAACAATGTCGAACCGCGGCTCCCGATTCCTGTGATGGATGTTTTACTTATGTTTTCATTTCAGCCTCGTCCATGTTTTAGTTCTCTTTATTTCCGAATTTAATTTAAAACTTTCTAACGCGGGAGCCGGGGTGTCCGCTTTGCGAAGCGGCCGCAGACGCAAAACTACAAATTAAAAACAGCACGGTCGTAACAAAGCGGGCCGGTGATGAGAGGCGACAGGACGCCACGCTGCTGCAAAGGAAAAACGCGCACTTTGCATATTCCGGGCGACACATTATGGAGATGTGTGTCTTTCCTTTTGTAATATAAGCTTTTCTTTTTTTCTTTTTTTTTGTACTGTAGCGCCCACGACACCGCACGGCCCTGACAGTCGCCTCGTCTTGACTTAAGCGTGTTTCCAAAGAAGTTCCAATACAAAACCTTGATTTCATTGTAGATAAATGAATGCGAGCGAACACTAGTCGGCAAATTAACGCGACGAATGAAACGGGGAAGACGGCGAGAACGACACGCGGCGTGAGGGAAAAGTGCCTCACAAATGGATATCGACGGATTGACTGACGGTGGTGGCGTTGTCTTGTCTTTCCACATTTTTTCTTTTGTATTTCACTGAAAGCGACGCCACCTTGAAAATGAATGCACCGGCTTAAACATAATCATTGCAGACAAAACACATGCAACAAAAGACGTGATGAAACACAGGTACAGCTGATAAAGACACGCTAAGGCCACAGCACAAACTCATTTGCATATCAGTTTTTACAGATTCTAGTAATAAATCGGGCGCAACACACTATGGCTGTGTCCGAATGTCCACACTATCCCCTAACCCCTCATTCACTACATAGATACAGACGGCATCTCGTCATAGAAGGGGGCGTGGCTTCGCCGAGGGGGAAAATAGAATCTTTAGAGAAACACAATTTTCCACTCTTTTTAGCCATTTTCCGGTGGAATATCATCTTATTTATCACACACACATAAAGTCCAGTGTAAATCGGGCCCATATGGATATTTTCTCTCAGCAGATTGTTCAGTAGAAGTGAAAAAACGGCAGTTGTAGCAAGCGCTAGCTAACCGTTAGCATTAGCCCGATGCTAACATGTAGCATCAAGTTAGCATTCCCCGTTTTTCATGTATTTATGGGCTGTTGAGCCACTTTGTTCCTCCCCATGTCTTTGTATCTTTATTTAGTAGAAACTATGTTCATATTTCAGCATTTGTTACAGTAGTTTTTGAATAATTAGAGAAAATATACAGTTTTTCAAAATTGTTTTCCCCCTTAACTGTTTTCAAAAATGACCATATATGGGCGATTCAAGAGATGCCGTCTGTATCTATAGGCCCGCACTATATAGTCGACTATATAGTCACTGATTCTGTTGGCGATTCGGACACAAGCCACGACTTTCTCCGAGCTGCGTGACGTCACACGTGCTGCGGCTGCAGATATGTTTTTTTTTTTTTTTTTTTAATCTGAATTTATTTATTTTTACAAACGTTTATTTTATGAAACAGAACGACTGTTTTGGCACTTTTACAAAAAAATATCACTCCAGTGTTAGCTCAAAAGTCGGTCAGAGCTCGGTGTCCAAAGCGCCAGCAGGTTGAGTGACTACATCTGCTAAAAGTTCGCGAAACTCCGGGAATGATGTATTTCTGCGATAAAGACCAACCAGACTCAGAGACAGTGGAATATTTATGGATAAATATGAGTCAGATACGCTTTTACTTCACATGGATTTTACGTGAATGGCTTGGATTATTCGAGAAGACGCAATCGGTCATTTAACAGCTCCAGCTAAAGGTTAGCAGCTAGCGTTAGCATCTTTTCACCGTAGCCGCTTATATTTTAGTCGTTTATTCATGACAAATACGCAACACACGACTGAAACAGCTGATTTACTTCAGTCGTGTTGTTTAGTTCAAAGACCTGTCGCTGTCAGGCTCTTCTCCGACTCTCGCAATGCATTGTGGTCTATATTGACCCGTTTAGTGACCATCGATGCTCACTACTTTTCGAGATGCATTGTGGGAAATTTCTTTTTTCTCTTTGGACATTCGGACACCCCTACAAAATGGCGTGACCACTGTATAGTCACTATAAAGGGAATAGTGTGGACATTCGGATACAGCCTATAAGGTGGCATGGGTCGTTGTAGGAGCCATTTTGACCATCCTGTCATGTGCACCTCCCGCCTCTATGGGGCACTGTGGTTTACCTTTCAGTTGAGGAGACACACAGGTGTTGTGATTTATGGCAAAGGTGAGCCAGGGGTGTCGAATTCGTTTGGGTCCAGGGCCCAAATTCAGCCCCCACGGTGGGTTGTGGGCAATGGGCGCCGGCTGCTCCGCTTTATGACCACGACACTGGGGGCCGCCATTGCTCCGCCATTGCTGTAGTACCTCCATATCGCCACTAGGCCCCCATTGAAAAGCATTGGAGTTTAGACGCCTTAAAAACAATTTTTTTCAACACTAGACTAGGCTAGATGTTCCTCCTGTGATAACGCTGGGTTAGTCACAATTTAAGAAACCAGGCTGGTTTTCGTAAGAAGAATTTTAGAAATCTGGTACTTAATGAGGGTCGGACTGTTAGCATTGGAGCAGCGCGAGCTACACGTCACGCAAGGGCCGAGTCTACGGTGAAAATCCCGCCCTTATGTCCTTTTTAGGAACATGCTTCGTCAGAGCTGGGGAGGGGGAGTCAGCAAATCCTCCATGAATTCCCCCGCGACCGTAGTCATTATGGTAAACGGGGAGGAGTGAGCATAAGACGTCCATTATTTTTTACAGTCTATGGTCGCGGGCCACATATATTGTAAAGGACTATGGTAGGGGTAGGCAACGTCAGGCCTGAGGGCCAAATCCGGCCCTCCAGCACAGAACCTCTGGCCCTCAAGATGATTTTGAGAAACATTATGCAAATATAATCATATTTACAGTAATCTAAACATGCAAGAAATAGTGTCAGTATTCTAAAAATGCCCTGACAGAATATCCCACCTACAGTATAATGTAAAACAGTGATTCTCAACTAGTGGGTCGCGGAACCGTTTTCAGTGGGTTGCGAGTCTATGGGGAACTTTTTTTCAATATGTTCTGCTACAACTGCTACAACTGCTTGGAATTTCAGATTTAAAGGCATATCTACTGCTTGTTCAATAAAAACTTGGGTGGGAAAACACAATATTATGTACGATATATGACAAATAAAGTTGTTTTTTTTGGGTTCTTTGGGCCTGTCATCCGAGGGTAATGTTGGGTCCCGACTTGGGAACCACTGATGTAAAACTTTGGCATTTGCAGAGAAAAGTTCTTCGGCCCGACTCAACGCAAACTTAACCGACAACTAACGTAGTAACGCCGTGTATTTAATGGCTGGACGGTGTTGAATACAGTCGAGTTTGTCTGGTCGAAGCATCTTTATTCTGCACTGTGGTAATCTGAGGAATGTTTCTGTTCTTTGTTCTAGACCAGGAGTGTCCAGACTTTTTTTAATGGGGGGCCGCATATTGAAGCGTACGGGGTGAAGGGCCATAGATCTGTGGTTAATGCCGTGAAACCTTCGACTAGCAGAGGTTTAAATTGGTAAATAGGTTTATTTATTCATGGCAGTCCTGTCTCACAATAATGTTAGTTGTTAGGTTATAATTGTGTCGAAATATTACATTTCAAATAAAAAGGACCATCTCTGATATTGTGTACCGATTCAGCAAGAAGGTTGAGGGCCCCCAAAATTGATCTGAGGGCCGCATTTGGCCCCTAGGCCGCACTTTGGACACCCCTGTTCTAGACTATGATGGATAGAATTAGCTGGACTTGGCTCTTGTTACTGTGCTTAAGTTTCCAGAGATGGTTTGCACTTGAAAGAGGAGGAATAGATACAGACGGCATCTTTGGCTTTGCCTTTATATGGTCATGCTCAAAGCTGCCAGAGAGGGAAAACAAGAGGGGGCAAAACCTTCTCCCATTTCTCCACCATTACTTATATATATTTTTGCACAACATACGGATACAGAGCTATGGAGAGCACAATGTATCACTGTTTGAATATTACTTTAACAATATTACATGAAAGCAGCTTTGCATAGATTTGTTGTAGTAAACGTGGCTCATTTGCAAACAAACGTTCCTTCATTTCTCCCCTTGCCCTCTCTCTCTCTCGCCCTACAAAAGGTGCAAAGCAGAGCCGATCTGCTCGTGTCGGCCTGTGTTTTCTCTCTGCTCGGTGCAGTGAGGTCGAGGCTCAGACTGAATCTGAGAGCTTCAGGGCGGAGCTGAGAGGGGAAGAAGAGACCGGTGCGCCCAAAGAAAGAGACCGGTCCATTACATTACAAATATATACAGTAGCTGTCCCACTGCGCTGCTCTTTATCATTTTATCAGCGCATATGAGCTAATTGGTCTCTCCTCCCCCCACCTCGGAGGGGGGGGAGGGGGGTATGCCCGCTAGAAGATTGAAGACTCCACCACTGTGAAGGAGGTGCAGAGGTTGGAGCCGACAGGAAACAGAGGAAGCCCAAACAGGAGACTTATGGACGCAGAGGACAGATCTATTATCCCATCAACACCTCCACACCTCAAAGCCTCCCAGCGAGGTCAAAAGTTCACACTCTACCCCCGTGCACCCAGGGGGATGATGGGTGAGCGATAAGTTGCGGTTTCAGCATTATTCCCACGCTAATGGAGCGAACAGTGATGGGTCCTTTTACGGAGGAAATGGTTTGTAAAGGAATTAATTCTGCATCCGAGCGGGTTGTTCCTGGAAGTCATATGAAGCTGAATGGACGAGGAGTGATCTGAGGAAAAAACAAATGAGAGCTAGACTGTGCAGCGGTCCTCAAAGTGAGGCGTGCGGACGGAATATGGTACGCCAATGGTTAACTATAGAGACCAAGAGCCGGAATGTTCGGCCTTGATCCTCCTCAACAAGACTGAAATCAATTTATTAATTTATTAATCAATTTCTTGTTTTTAATGCTGAAGCATGTTTGTGTGTTCGCCCCGGGCCTGTGCGCTCAGTGCCTGCAGCTGATTCCTGACTGGACTGTGCAGAGAAAGTACTTCAGGCTCCACAAACTGTAATCAGGAGCCTCTGGAGGACGTCTGAGATTCGCATCATTTGTTTCGTTTGAGCTCGACTTTTCTCAATTCTTACTTTTCATCTTTTTCAGTTAAAATGAGGCCACATTTCATCAAATAAAGAGTGATCAGAAATTTGAGCAGCACAGAAGCTGTTCACTGTGCCACAATCTGCCCGACAGTTTATGTGAAATATGTACCAATTCTTATAGAAAGAGGCGCATTATATTAAATATACCCAATCATGCATGTGGAAAAGTGGTTTCATGGTTATTTGTATGTAAATTTGCATGGTATAAGCTTTGCCAGTGATACTGTATACTCACTTTAACAGTTACCTCTATTTTAGGCTTGGTTTGTTTTGAGTGCGCTTTGCTTTAGCCACAAAAGCTTTTCTTCCCACGATAAACGACATCCACGTAATATGCATCTAGCAACTGCCCTCTGTCTGTTATTCCATTAGTTCAGAATAGATTCATATCGGCCGGCCGATATTTGGGTATTTTACAATATTGATTGGTTAAAAGGCCGAAATTGGAAATGATAAAGACTTCCCAAGTCAGAGCTTTAAAATAAGCTCCCTCAAAACTCCTCAGGGGAGCAGAGAAACATCAGTTTTATTCTTACAAGATACCTCTGTTTACCATTTAATTGTTTGCACACTCTCCTTCCTTTGCACATTGTTCCTTTGTTGTGCACCCCCTGAGTGTTTATTGAGAGTTGAAGCAAGAGCATTTCTCCATTGTGAGATCAATAAAGGCTGATCTTATCTTGTGCACGTAGTTAATATATTATATGTTGCAGACTTTTATGTGTCATTTCGGAAACATAAGAGACAGAGACTTGTCTTTCAAATGAGCTTCCTCTGAAGAACCTCTGTGAAGAAATCTGTGGGCCTACAAATGTATCAAAACATGATGTACTTACATTATATAATTTCTAATAAGTATTTCAAACAAGTAAACTGAAATCAAAGTGTTTACTGCACCTTAACTATATGATTTGCTTAAATAATATCACTTGTGACCTGACCCTCTGACCACCTGAGGAGGCCCGCCCCCAGGTTGGGAGCCACTGGTTTACAATATACTGTAGGAGGACAAAACAAAGTCAATTCCACTATTGAACAAAAGAACGTTCTTTGAACTTCTTCCTACTCCTTTTGAGCACAAAGTCTTGTTTTGTATTTTTTCTTTCTGTAAATGTTGGCATATTTTTTCTGCTCAAATGAATAAATAAATGAAAAATGAAATGAAACGTCGCTTCTAAAACGAGACAAGATCGACAGAGAAGCCTCACATTTATTTCCTCGTTTACATCATGCCTCTTCTTCCTTCAGCATTACAGGCTCTCACAGGTCAAACTGTATTAACCCATCGTGAGCTAAACGATGCTCGTGTCCCGAGAGAAAGAGATGAAGCTACAGCCGGTCTCGCTGTGGCGCGGGTCGGCACTCGCTCGGCCGTAATTGCGTTAACGTGACCAAAACAAAAGCACATGTTAAGTCTGCGGCTTCAGAAACACATAATTCACCACCGTAACCTTCTTCCATGTCGTTATCTGGCGCCTATATATATAAATGTAGTGTAGAGAGTATTATGTACATGTAGTAAAAGTAATATTTTCAACCAAATTGCTAAGTAAGTGAAGTACAGATCCTCTAAAACTCTAGTCGAAGAGTTTAAAGAGTTTTGCTAAAGCCTGCCTTCTTGGTTACCCTCAGACATTTGTTCTCGCAGGTGATGTTGTGATGCTTGCGGTGTTCACAGCGCGTATGGGAAGTGCATTGTGGGTAGGAGCTCATATCACGGGGGCTTATGGGATGGTCCATCATAGTGACAGAGGAGCTTTCAGGGAACGGGGGAGGGGCAGCTGTAGCCCTGGATATTATCACTGTAAAATCACAGCACAACAGGTTTGTACAGTTTAAAGCCACGCTGCGTAACATTCTCTCCAATAAACAGAATGAAAAGCAAGCGTTTAGACTCGGCCGGTGCGTGAAAGCCCTTATGTGTGTCGAGTTCATGATGATCGTGAGGCAGAAACAGTGAAATATCTATGCACAGATATTTCTCTCTCTCTCTCTTTGTCTCTCTCAAGAACAAAGCATTTTTTTTAAACTGGAGTGTTCATTGAACCTTCTGACAAATAGAACAAAATCTAAGGAAATATCATTTTGTTGTGGCCACTTCGACGCTGGGTGTGGCCATTGCCTTCCACTGCTGCAGCACCTCCGTATACGGGCGGCAAAACAAGCTAGTTTTCCGAAAGCTAGCATTGCACTTTAGACACGTTAAAACGTTTAAACGTTTAAAGCCTGGTGCCTAATTTTCCTAAACTTTCTTGACGCTGGGTTAGGCACAATTAAAGAAACCGGGCTGGTTTTCGTAAGAAACATTTTAGAAATCTGGTACTAATGAGGGCTGGACTTTGATTGACAGACCGTTAGCATTAGAGCTAATGGCGCGGCTACGACCAGACTACACGCCCTGTGAGGGCCGAGTCTACACTGAAGACCCCGCCCCTTGTGCCCTTTTTAGGAACATGCTTCGTCAGAGCTGGGGAGGAGGAGTCTGTGAATCCACCATGATTTTCCCCTCGAATTTAGTCATTATGGCAAACTGGGAGGAGTGAGGAGGAGCTGTTTATTAACTCATTGACTGCCAGCCATTTTCAAATCAGAGAGCTCCCCACTGCTGTTTTTCAAGATTTTGACTGTTTTTTCAAGACCCACAGAAAATTTAGGTCTAGGTCTATGTCAACACGAAACCCACCAAAAGAAAAATTAGACTCTCTTCTTTCATCTAAAAAAAAAATTGTTTGTATCTCTTTCCATTCTTTAGTAATCGTCCGTAGAAAATAGGTGAAATCACCCAAAATGCTGTTTTCTAACCAAAAAGCTGAGAAAACGAATGAACAATGCTGCCACCTAGTGACTCAATAAAATAACTTGTAGTTCTTTTATTGAGTCACTAGGCAGCACAACTAAGATTTTAACACCAGATATGCTCAAGGCTTTGCTGCAGCTGTTCCCATTGAAAAGCCTAATTCACGTCTATAGACGTCATTGGCAGTCAGTGAGTTAAATCTACAGTCTATGGTTTTGGTTTGTAAAATTTTTGCCACTACTAATGCGCATGTTAAAAAAAAAAACTCTAGTTAATTTTACTTCACAGGCATAAGATTTTATTCACCTTAATCCGCCGCGTCCACTAATGCCTCTTTTTGCCACAGATCAGCACTTCCTTTGGCATGACTCTTCCAGTAGAGCGAGAAGTTCATTAAGCGGAGAATGTACATAATAAAATCTGGTGTTCAGTAGATTGATTTGTGTAAAATTTCCAATGTTCATTTGCACCAACAAGTCAGCACTTCACCGTTTCTCTGCACGGCCGGAAAACAGCTTTGTGTTCATGTAGTTTGTGTAGTTTTCAATTACCCACTTTAAAAAAAAGAAATGTTGTCCATAGACTTTATTGGGTGAAAATCCGTGAAGAGCTGGGACTCAGGTTAAGGCTATGGTGTTCTTTCTTTATTATGCATTTGATCGATCCTTCCATGCCGCTGGGGTAAGGAGCAAGAAGCGACCCATCTCCAGCACCAGGAGGAAACCCACACAGGACACGGGGAGAACACGCAAACTCCACAGAAAGACTCCACCGGCTTCTTGCTGCATGTGAGGCACGAGCGCTAACCACTGTGCCACCGTGCCGCCCTCAAATCCACACGGCCTTGTTTACTCCTATTTATCTGCACTGAACAGCATCACTTTGGCTTTCATCTTCCTCACACCACAGGTCACATAACATCGGTAAAAGCCACACATTTCAGCCGCTATTTCCTCATTCTCTTCCATCACTATTATTTTACAAATCTCCCTTTTATTTGTTTCATGGCTTTCATCTTTTTTTTTTTTTTCCTCTCGTCAATTATTTTTTTCTGACTTCAAAAACATCTTTTGAATCAAACAATAATGGTGAGGCAAGTTTATTTGTAGAGCACAATTCATACACAAGGCGATTCAAAGTGCTTCACGGAGACAAGAAAATACAAGGCGGCAGATAATTCAATCCATAAAACATTAGTATGATCATTAATTTATCATAGTGAAAGCGAAGAGTACAGCTAAAATACTTTCAGTGTCACATGCAGCTAAATAGAGCCGTTTTTAACCTAATTTGTGTTGAGGCGTCTCTTACATCTTCATGAGTTCATTTTTTGCTGCGTAGAAATGAAACATAGCCACACTGTGTTTAGTTCTGACTCGGAAAAATGGGGAATAAAAAGGGTAAAAAAACAAACAAAAACACCTCGGATAGTAGTACTAATAAAAATGTGCGAAAACTAGGCAAGAATTGAAAAAAAAATGGATAAAGAGTGTGAAAAATGTGTGAATAATTGATTTCAGCTGAAACCACCAAGTCACTTCCTTTAACCTCTTAAACCAGACCTGGGCAAAATACGGCCCGCGGGCCACATCCGGCCCGCGAGATGATTCAGTCTGGCCCACAACTTGTAGGGCATAAATTCATAAGCATGTAAAAAAAAAATCTCTATCCCATTCCTGTGCGGCATTATGACTTTTTTTTTTTTTTTACCAGAGTGCTCACTCCAGCCACTAGGGGGCAGATTAAATAAGAATAAAAGGAAAGAATTCCACAGGTGTCCCGCAGAGGGCACTGAAAACGGTGGCCTGTTCCTGTGGGGGTTTGCATGTTCTCCTCATGTTTGCATGTTCTCCTCCTGTCTGGGGAGATTTCCTTCAGGTACTCTGGTTTCCCCTACCACTAAAACATGTACACTAGGTGAATCCTCCAGCCAGGTGTTTCTGACCATCAGCCTGGGGACAATAAAGTAAAACTTAAAGGGATGTTTCAGGATTTTTGACATAGTTATCCAGAGTGTTGCTGATTTCTGGAGATATTTTTTTTTGTAATTCATGCAGTTCTTATATTTGAAGAGTTTCGTGGCGCTAGGCTAATGCATGTCTATGGTATCAGCTAGCCTGCATTAAAAACAGTCTGACCCGCTCCACAGAGCACCTGAGGCAAATCACTTATAACACCAGACTAACCATATAAATGTCTGGGTCGATAGAATAATTTTAATCATTTTGCATTTAAAATACCTTATATTTGAGCAGCATCAGCTTCGTGTTTGTATAAGCTACGCGGCGGCGGAGTGATCTGCTAGAAAATAGTCATATTCATGTGATGCAAGGTCAGTTGTATTCCAAAAAATATTTTATCGACATTTATATGGTTAGTCTGGTGTTATAAGTGATTTGCCTCAGGTGCTCTGTGGAGCGGGTCACACTGTTTTTTAATGCAGGCTAGCTGATACCATAGAAATGCGCTAGCCTTGCACTAGCCTAGCACCACGAAACTCTTCAAACATAAGAACTGCTTGAATTACAAAAAAAATATCTCCAGAAATCAGCAACACTCTGGATAACAAGGAAATGAGGCCTTATGTCAAAAATCCTGAAATATCCCTTTAACCTTCACTTTATAGCATAAATCAGTGGTTCCCAAAGTGGGGGTCGCGGGACACTGAAGTGAGGTTCGCAAGGGGATTTTGAGACAACATTTCTTACATTTCTGACGTTCACTTTGATCTATTTTTGATTGAAAAAAGCATTAGCATTAAAATTAAGCCAAATATCACAATACGGTATCCAAACTAACACCATTAAAACCTTAAATTATTATAAATGCTCATTACATTTTACAGAAGAGAAGTTTGGGAAGCCCTGGCATAGAATCAAAACGTAGATAATCAATAATGATCACCTCCTAACCACTACTGCCATAACATAGTAGACTCAGTGAGAGGCAGGTGACGGGCTAACCACTCAGCCACGTCCCTACACTAACAGAAACTAGTTCAGGGGGATACAGACTGTTGCTAATATAGTCCTGACGGATCGATATCTGTGTGTGGGCGAGACTCTGCGCAGTCATCGCTCCTGACGCTGACACAGGCTTTTCGGTGCACGCTCAGAGCCGGGGTTTCTGTCGCTAATATGTTTATGGAAGTGGCTGTGTCAGTGTTATTCTTGTACCAACAACCGGCATTCTTCAAGCTGCAAAAACTTAAAGTCTCACACTGCGGAACATGCCTGGTTATACAGTCTCTACGTCGTCAATAACTAAGGTGCCGGTCATGACTGTTAGAGGTGGTCAGTAACAATGTAATACAGTACACAGACAGTAGTACAATTATCCATGTTTTGTCTTCGTGTCGATACAGCTTGATCCTTTCTCTTATTGATCCGGTTCTTTATCGATTCTCTTATCGATTCCTCACAAAAACATAGGCTAATAGGGCTAGTAAATCGACCTATTTTGACACAAACCTCCTATCATACAAAGCATTTAAGAAAAAGCTATGTTAAAACGCTCACCTTGCGACAATCAGTACGTTTACATGTGAAGTCTAATCCGACTACGCTAAAGATTGGACTCCGATCCGTTTCCAGTCAAACCAGTCTTGTCCCATGTCATGACAGACGCTGTTCCGAATGTCCTTTGGGAGCAGCAGAGGAGCGGCGCAACACCCGGGCCAGCAGGGGGCAGGAGTTGATGGCTGAGCGCACCATTTCCGGTTCACCTTTGGCTGCTATGTTGTTTTTTTGCAAAGAGCTATAGCCCTGTTAGCCCTGTTATAGGAATAGGCCACCGTTTTTACATACTGAGATATGTTCTTACCTGAGCTTTGACGAGTTCTTTAGGACCTGTCTGGTCTTCACCCGTGCCTTCAGTCACGTAAACACAGCGCAGACGGCGTTAGCATTTAGCCTCTCCCCCTCTCCTCTAGTAATACCAGGAGTAGCTCGAAATCCGCACAGTAATCTTCACTTTACTGTGTGGATGCCAAACTACTCCTGGTATTATTACGCCTTACAATATAGTTCCCCCTTTTATCCGCTTAGAAAATCCACATTGTTTAATTTTGTGTAATTATACTTTGTAGTGGAACACTTCACGTAACCATATTTAAATAGGGAAAACGTGGAAGAGCTTGGTAGCTTCTATCTTGACCTGTTTTGGAGCTATAGAGGAGAGGGGGAGAGGCTAAATGCTAACGCCGTCTGCGCTGTGTTTACGTGACTGAAGGCACGGGTGAAGACCAGACAGGTCCTAAAGAACTCGTCAAAGCTAAGGTAAGAACATATCTCAGTATGTAAAAACGGTGGCCTATTCCTTTAAACTCAATGTGCTTTCTGACCAAATTGCTGTTCTGGGGTTATCTGCGAAAAATCCACATCAAACATCTCAAACAGCTGCTGATTAGCATCCGAGGTTAGCAGTTAGCAATGCTACGATGTGCTGGGGCTTTCTGTTGATGAGAATTGTGTAATTAACTATACATTCAATAACCACAGCACAACTTAAAAGACACTAAAATGTAGCTGATGGTTTATTGGTGCTTAATTTTTGTTTTCATATAATTGATCAGCACTAACATTAGCTGTAGCAGCTCCGATGGGAATCTTCTGTCTCTTGACCCAACACACATTCTCAGCTCTGATCCAGCCACTAGAATTAGCTCTCCTGTCATCTGTGTTGGAGCAGTTGTCGATTACAAGTAGCTAACACAAGGTATTTGACAGTGTGTTTTTGCGTTCAGCAGCCTGACAGGGTGTATTCAGACCAGAAAAGTCCTTTGTTTGGTGCAGTTCGTATTCAGACTGTACTCTTTGCAAGTGAACTATATTTTGTAAACACAGACACGTGTGCGACGATCGAGGCTCCCAGTGGACAGCAATGACCACAACGAATGAAATAAAAATGAATATTTGACGCTTCCTATGAAAGTATAGGAAACGTGAGAGGCTAAACCACTGACCTTTAACCTCAGCTTCACCGGAGCAGCTGGAGGAAGAGTTGTTTTCTGAGGAAGAAGTGTCATGGTCTGCTTTCTTTTACCCTGTTTTGGTTTGTTTTCTTGTGTTTATGTCCTTGGTGTTTTATTTTGACATGTGTTTTGTCCTTGTGATTTTGCTTTACTTCCCTCGTCATTGCCTGCCCCGCCCTAATGTGCCTCACCTGTGCCCCGTTTCCTCATGTATTTCTCTCCCTGTGTTTCCATTGTTCTTGGTCAGTTCATTGTCTTCATGTCCGTGTTTGTGAGTTGGGTTTTCAGTTGCTCCTGCTTTATTTTTGTTTTTTGTCAGTTTCTTGTTTCTTGATTTTTGCACATATTAAATCTAGTTCCGTTGCAGTCTGCATTTTGGGCCATTTCTTTCTTCATTTTACTTTAAACTGTGACAAGAAGGGTCGTCTGCTGAGCTGTTTGTTTCTATAATGTCCACGGGACAAACTGTTGGTCTTGTTCCTCCTCTTCTTTAACGCGTCTCGAACTTTCATTCAAAGGGGTTAGATGCAAGTTTGTGATTTTATACTCACTACTGCCATCTCAGGCCTTATGTGTAGCTGCAGCTTCTATGTTAAGCTCGTGCATGACGGCACTTCAGACCGAATTAACACCTTTCTGAGTGACAGTGCAGGATTTTAGAGGCAGTTCTGGCAGGTCTGGGCTCATTCTACACATTAGGACATGGCTGGAACATGTAGGGGGAGGAGAATACATAATTTTAACATTTTTAAACCCGGCATAGTCCCGTTAAGTTTGGCAAAGTTTTTTCCACTGTTCAGGGGACGCTCGAAGCCCGTCTCCTTGGGCTAGTGCAATATCCAGGAGGCTCAGTGTCTCCTCGTTGCTCCAGGTCTGTCCCAGGCTCATTGTTTTGTAGCATCCATCCAGTATTAGCGTTAGCAACAGCAAAGGGCTAACTTTTCCCACGGTGCCTTGCTACGGTGGCTTGTTAAGCCCTAAAAGGCGCGTGTATCCGGGAGTTGTTTCGGATCAACAGTGGTTTATATTCACACCTGAAGCGAACCGCGCCAGAGTCCGTTTGGGAGCGGACCGAGATCACCTGAAAAAGTGGGTCTCGGTCGAATTTCCCGGGTTAACATGGGTTTTGGCAATCCAGTTCTAGTCCGAATAGGCAAAAGATTTGACTTTGCATTAGTCGTGTAACTGCACTGAGTGACACACAGAGGAGGAGCTACACCGAACACCTAAACAGGTCGTTGGTGATTTTCTTACCAATCTTTCCCTTCTTCCATTTATAAAAAACAAGGGTCAAAGGACATTCTATTCAGCTCCAGTGTCAGTTCTTCTTTCAGCTGCTTATTTTCTTCCTCCAGCTGATGTCACTGAGGCTAAACACTGAGCTCATCTAAACAAACACACTAAAAGTTCATTTCAAACGTATTTTTTTGTGTGAATGATGTGTGGTCAACCTTTCTTTCCGCCCTTCTCTGCTTTCCCTACTCCATCACGCTCTCCCTCTCTCCAAGTTTTCGGCACTTGTTTCTTCCTGTTGTTCTCTTGTTGATGATGAACGAGTCCACTGTCTCCCATCCATCTTCAGCGCCGCCCCATCGCCCCGTCCAGCCCACACCGGCTCCCGGGCGCTGCTGCTGTGGCTGAGTGGTTAATCCTGCCTCACAGCGAGGGGGGGGTTGTGGGTCAGACTCCGCGCGATGTATATTTCCACTGACTCGCGACTGGTTTGTGATTGGAATGCTGATGGCGCGGTTACGGTTCGTCTTTCCGCCTCAGAAAGCGTGGATTTGATTAGACGCGTGTTAGCGCCTTTCGACCCGCGTGTGTCTAACAGGCTGGAGGTATGGGTGGGAGTGACATGTGCCGGGTAATGGAGTTCGATTGAGCGGAGTGGGCTTTAGTATTCAGAGGCCGGGGGCGGAGTGTGCTGGACGACATACTAAGCAAGTTACTGTACATTGTGAAAAAGAAAACGTCTTTCAAGAAAGGAATTCAAGCCCAGGCATCTTTTTAGCTTGTGTCTTAAATCGAGCATATCCTGAATAAATGCAGCTTGTAGAATCATTCCTTTTGTGCACAGTGTGTAAATCTGTCACTCATGGTGAAGTGTGAGAGCGCTCACAAACCTTCTACCAGAGCCTTACGCCGAATTTACACCACAGGAATTACAGCACGTTGTAGCGCAGCACACGCGCGTCACTTTTTTCCACTCTATCCAGGGCTGGAATGGCCATCGGGAGATTCGGGAGTTTTCCCGATGGGCCGACGTACTTTTGGGCCGATCGGGCCAGTCAGATCGAGATAAGGCCATAGACTGTAGAAAAAATGGACGTCTTCTGCTCACTCCTCCCCGTTTACCAGAATGACCACGGCCGTGGGGCAATTCATGGCGGATTTACAGGCTCCCCCTCCCCAGCTCTGCCGAAGCATGTTCCTAAAAAGGACATACGGGCGGGATTTTCACCGTAGACTCGGCCCTTGCGTGACGTGTAGCTCGCGCTGCTTCAATGCTAACAGTCCGAGCCTCATTAAGTACGAGATTTCAAAAATTCATATTACGAAAACCAGCCTGGTTTCATATATTGTTATTAACCCAGCGTGATCTCAGGAGGAAGATCCAGCCTAGTCTAGTGTTGAAACAATTGAAACCAGGCTTTAAAGTAGTTTTTAACGTGTCTAAAGTCCAATGCTTTTCAATGGGGGCCTAGCGGCGATATGGAGGTACTGCAGCAACGGCGGAGCAATGGCGGCCCCCACGTTTGTGGTCAAAAAGCAGGGCAGCCAGCGGCCATTGGATAAGGCCCGTGATTTCCTTTCACCGGCCCACAATTAGCGTGAAGAGCCATCAGAGTCTCTATCGTTACGTAGATGCAATTACACAATTCCTTCACCAGAGGGATGTGACGCCTTTTATACCCTGCTGGTAGCACGCTCTCTTGAGTCATGGTTCACAGATAATCTCGTAAAATGAGCAATGAGCCTCTGGGACAAAACACTCATGCCCCTCACACTGCGAATATAAGAGGAAATAGTTTATTGTAACTCCCTCCAGGACCCACGTGCAGAACCTCAGACTGCTATTTTTTATACATTTTAGACAAATGTTTGCAAAGAAGTGCATGCTGGGAGTTATCAGGTGACTCCGTCTTGTCCCTCGTCATTAGTGCAGTTTGGAAATCTTGTTTCCATTAAAAGGATTTACAATGTTTGGCCTTTTTGGGACTTCTATTCTCACCCCTCACCTCCTGAACTCCGTGGTGAGTTTTACCATTTTATCTTCAATCCACAGTGGGGTCATTTGGTTGGTTTTGAGAAGTTTATTTGTGTTGCAGTCGCGAGAGGAACTTCATTAACGGAACGCACATTTTAAGATTGTTAAGTCATTTTACAAAAGTTCCATCAAGTTGTAAATGACTAGATTAAAGTGTTGAGTGCTATGAGGTGTTAGCTTGAATTCAGCAGAAACAAAATGCAACAATTGTCCTCGATTCGTAGCTTATACTGTTTTAGTTCAAGCCAAGTGCTTATTGTTTTGCTCATCACCTCCACTATTGCATTGAATATGACTGTTTTTTGTTTTTTTTTAGAGGGCCGGTCTTGACCCAAAAGTCCCGGGCCGATTTTTTCTGCCAGTCCAGCCCTGACTCTAACCTATCATGATATTTACACAAGCATTGTTATACGCGCGTCGGACGCGAGGCTGCGCCTAAGTTAGAATGGAGTTCTAATTCGGACGCGTATACGCGGCAAATTCCGGAATTTTAGACGGGAAAATGGTGCAGTCTTTCAAAGTAAACTTCCGACACCCTGTCAAAATAAGTTTTCTGTTGATTTTTCGAAGTTCACCACACGCAGCATCCTTAGTGCTGTTTTGATAAAAAAATGCACAAGCTAAGCAAAGTAAGCTAAAAAAAAAAAATGCAAATCATTTCATGAATTGGCGGAGCTCGATGTACGACTAGCAAAACGTTTGATATATCATGAGAAATGTTATTAATCACCCATTTTATAGGCAAAATGATCCCAAGTGATTTGGGGAAGAGCAGAGACACACGCGTAGCTTTAGCTGCTGACGCCGTATGTGTAAATTTGCGCTTTCGAAAATGCATGTGTATCAAGCGCCGCGTACGTCACATCCAGTAATAGCTCCTGGTGTAAATTCGGCGTCAGTTAGTGGGGATTGTGAGCTCCCAAAGTTCAGAAAATCTTTTGGACAGTCTGCTCTCTCCAATTAAACACGTGACTTTGCGCTCTGCTATTTCCCTAATCAACCACAAGGGGTCACTAAAGCAACACAGGTATGACAGAACTATTTGTGGACAACTTTAAATTACAACATAAACAAAAAATAAATACATTTCTACTGCGACAGCTACACCTCCTCTCTCCGAGACACTCTTCACATCCGCGACTCATGACTTTCCCTTGTGCATTAATAAAGTATTCTGTTTCTGATTATTAAACAACGGTGGCGATCAAAGTGGAACGCTGATGGCTGCGTTCGGGGGGAGACGACTTCGCTCTCGGGCTTTGATCCCCCCCATACCTGAAGTATGTGGGTGAGAGATGCACGTACTCGAGAACACTGAGGTCGTACGTGAGGTGTGGTCCTGCTCCGAACCTAAAACAACGCTTTATTTACTACGTTCTCTTCTTTGTTCGTTGTTTGAGTGTAAACGGGATATTGTGGGAAGGGGCTCACACTGCGCCTGCTTGAAGAACGCAGGGGGCACTTCTGGGATCTATCTATTATGCAACAAATCCGGGGAATACAAGTCTAAGCACTTTGATGAGTAAACAACATTATGACATGGTTAAACGCTCCGAAAAGTTGATTCTAAATGGTTCCTTCCTTTTGAAACAGCACAGGAAACGTCCTCGTATGTTTTGACATTTCTAGGGCTGCATCCCTCTGATCAACTTTGAACAATTTGTGGCCTTTTTCCGAATGTTTTTCCTTCCCAATTTCATTTCGTAGACATTTTGAGAAGAGGAATGAGGAGATATTTCAATATCCTATAGCAACTTTGACACAACCAGTAAAAGTTTAACAGAAACTAATCATTTGATGTATTCTTGACAAACTAATGCTGTAAAATGTATTTATTTTGAATGCCAGTTGGAATCCATTTTCTTTCTAGTTTAAGGCCTGGATTTTGTACATCCAATTACACAATGGAGATCTTTTTTTTTTTACTTGGCTGTAAATACTGTTTAAGTGATGCTAGCTTGCAGTTAGCTTTGCCCGTAAGCCTGTTAGCTTCTTCTTCGTGATTCTATTAGCGTGTATTGGTGACTCCGGGTCGGTGCAGGGAAAGTTGCAATTGTGTCTAAAACTAAAGTATGTAGTAAATCAAATAAAAAGGAAATTTTAATTATAATTACACTTATTAAAGAAATTCACAACATTGACGCAAATAATGGTTAAGAAAAATCCATAAATATATGTTTGTCCCGTTTCCTCTAAGTCGTGGTGGGTCATGGTGGACCATGACAGATGTGGACAGGACTGTGGTAGATGTACTTTTACTTTGGAGAAAACAGTTACTATAGTAGGACAAGATCGCGAATACAAGCGGCTGAAATGAGTTTCCTTCCCAGGGTGTCTGGGGCGCACCCTTCGAGATCAGTAGAGTCGCTGCTCCTTCACGTCGAAAGGAGCAGCTGAGGTGGCTCGGGAATCTGTTCCGGATGCCTCCTGGTCGCCTCCCGCGGGAGGTGTTCCAGGCATGTCCTAGTGGGACAAGGCCTCGTGGAAGACCCAGGACACGCTGGTGGGACTATGTCTCCGAGCTGGCCTGGTGTCGCCTCGGGGTCCCCCCAGAACAGCTGGAGGAGGTGTGTGTGGATCGGGAAGTCTGGGCATCTCTGCTGAGACTGCGCTGAGTCTGCCCCCGCGACCCGGCCTCGGATAAAGCCGAAGAAAATGGATGGATGGAGTTACTATAGTAACTGGTGTCAAAGAAATGAACCTCATGAGCTTCTTCTGATACATGAGACAAACATGACTTTACAGCAGATACAGTTGACAAGATTTTTTTCTTCATTTATATTATAAACAATGGGTTTTCACACTTGAACTCTTTTATTCTTAAATCCAGCAGAAGAATGAAAGATCTGTCTAATGCAGATTCACCATGACTTCCTTCTTCACCTGTCGGTCTGTGACTGAAGTGCCAGGTCGCCAGTGTAACTCTGAAGCCAATCAGATCACAGAGACTCAGAGTGGGTTGGGCTGAAATGTGACCAAATGCCAAGATCCAAGCTCTGAGACAAAAACTAATATTTCAGTGCTTTAACAGGTTAAACGCCTTATTTCTATGAAAACATTAGACATAGAAAACATGTTTTTTCTCATATTCCTGCCAGTAATCTACATCAAAAGAAATCGAAATCTACAAACTGACATCTACAAATTGATATCTCTGAATTTTTGTCGTCTCCATTCACCTGCAGTGTCTCGCCTGAAATGAACAAATTGATTATACTCATTTTTGTAACATGTTGCTTCCTATCTTTTCTATTCATCTGGTGCTTTGGATTTCCTCACTTCTTATAAATCTGTCTGTATTTATCTCCCTCCTGCCGTTTTGCCGTGCGAGAAATAAGAAAAAAACGCCCAGGACACAACGCTTTTAAAGGTTTTTGCAATAACCCTGTTAACTAAAGGGGGTTCTGACGTAAACGGAGAATTTTAATAAGTGAAGAGTGCCTCGTCTTTTTGTTTTCCTTTTCCCGACAGCGACCGCAGCACGTTTGGAGCATCTCATTAAACTTTCAGATCCCTCCAAACCTCAGTCTGGCTGGTCATGTCCTTATCGCGTCTGTCTGCTGTCGACTGATAGTGGAGTTTCGGCTCCTCGGGGCCCGGAGGCAGGAAACGGGCGCGTTGTGAAGTCCTGCGCCGCGCTTGATTGACACCTCCAGCTACAGACAACATACAGCGAACGGGAACCACGGCCCCGGGAAAACGGCCAAATCGCACTGATAATTGGTTCTTAAAAAATGCTGTTTGCAAGGTATTAACCTCTTAACTCTCACCTGAATGGATCCCATTTTCTCCAGTTCGGTTTTACCCTAATCAAAAAGCTTCTGGGGGAAAAAAAGCACCAGAACAGTAACAAAAAAATGAGAAGAAAACAGGGACGTAAACAAAAATGTGACAAAAATTCAATAAATATGTGACAAAAAATTCAACAAAAATGGGACAAAAACTCAACAAAAAAGTGACAAAAATTAAACCAAAATGTGACAAAAATTCAACAAAAATGTGACAAAATTCAACCAAAATGTGACAAAAATTCAACAAAAATGTGACAAAATTCAACCAAAAAAATGACAAAAAATCAACAAAAAAATGACAAAAACTCAACAAAAAAGTTACAAAAACTCAACAAAAATGTGACAAAAATTAAACAAAAAGTGACAAAAATTCTACCAAAATGTGACAAAAACTCAACAAAAAATGACAAAAATGTAACAAAAAGTGACAAAAATTCAACAAAAATGCGACAAAAATTCAACAAAAATGTGACCAAAATAACAAAACAAAAAAAAACGTACAAATGGTGAAACAACACAGCAACAACGCGAGGAAAAAGATCAGTTTTGTGGGTAGATGATTTGATCCTGGTCTAGTCCTGGTCTAGTCTTGGTTTAATCCTGGTCTAGTCCTGTTTTTTTCCTGATTTTATCCTGGTCTAGTCCTAGTATAGTCCTAGTGTAGTCCTGGTTTAGTCTCCTCTTATCTCCTGCAGTGGCCGCGTGCTGCCTCTGTCGTTGATGAATTTTACAAAGCCGTGTTGCTCTCTCTGTCAGATCCTGGTCTAGTCCTGGTTTAGTCCTGGTTTAGTCCTGGTCTAGTCCTGGTTTAGTCCTGGTTTAGTCCTGGTTTAGTCCTGGTTTAGTCTCCACTTATCTCCTGCAGTGGCCGTACACGGGCTGCCTCTGTCGTTGATGAATTTTACAAAGCCGTGTTTTTCTCTGTCAGATCCTGGTCTAGTCCTGGTTTAGTCCTAGTTTAGTCCTGGTTTAGTCCTGGTTTAGTCTCCTCTTATCTCCTGCAGTGGCCGTGCACGGGCCGCCTCTGTCGTTGATGAATTTTACAAAGCCGTGTTGCTCTCTCTGTCAGATCCTTTTTTACTTCCATTCATCACGCGCTGAAGAATCGGCATCACCGGCGTCTCGGCCTTGAGCCCCAAAACCAGTCCATCTCTGCCCCGCGAGGAGGAAACTCAGGACCGGCCCGAACACATAAATAAACAACAGGTCCAGACACGGGGACAATGGCTTTTGTTAAAAAAAACAGATGGAAGAAGTCAGATTTTAACCCACTCTTTAGACCAGGGGTAGGCCAGTTTGCATGGTGGAGGGCCGATTTTCTTCAAGTGCTTGGTTCATGTGGGGTTAGGAGATTTACCTCTTAACTCCCACCTGAACATGTTTTCTCCAAATTCTCCAAATCTAAAAGCTTCTACAAAACAGAGGCACAAAGAAGAAGATGAGGGTGTAAACGCAACCAAAAAAAGCTAAAACGTGACAAAAAAAGCGACAAAAATCCAGCAAAAAAATGACAAAAATCCAGCAGAAAAAAGTCAAAAATCCAGAAAAAAAGACAAAAATCCAGAGAAAAAAAAGACCAAACTCAAGCAAAATAATGACAAAAATCCAGAAAAAAAGAGAGACAAAAATCCAGAAAAAAAAGACAAAAATCCAGAAAAAAAATGACAAAAATCCAGCAGAAAAATGACAAAAATCCAGGAAAAAAATGACAAAAATCCAGCAGAAAAAAAGACAAAAATCCAGCAGGAAAAAGACAAAAATCCAGCAAAAAAATGACAAATATCCAGCAGAAAAAAGACAAAAATCCAGCAGAAAAATGACAAAAATTCAGCAAAAAAATGACAAAAATCAAGCAAAAAAATGACAAAAATCCAGCAAAAAAAATGACAAAAATCCAGCAGAAAAAATGACAAAGATCCAGCAGAAAAGTGACAAAAATCCAGCAAAAAATTGACAAAAATCCAGCAAAAAAATGACAAAAATCCAGCAAAAAATTGACAAAAATCCAGCAAAAAAAAGACAAAAATCCAGCAAAAAATGACAAAAATCCAGCAGAAAAATGACAAAAATCCAGCAGAAAATGACAAAAATCCAGCAGAAAATTACAAAAATCCAGCAGAAAATGACAAAAATCCAGCAGAAAATGACAAAAATCCAGCAGAAAAATAACAAAACTCCAGCAAAAAAAAGACAAAAATCCAGCAGAAAAGTGACAAAAATCCAGCAGAAAAATAACAAAAATCCAGCAAAAAAATGACAAAAATCCAGCAGAAAAATGACAAAAATCCAGCAGAAAAATGACAAAAATCCAGCAAAAAAAAATACAAAAATCCAGCAAAAAAGTGACAAAAATCCAGCAAAAAAAAAAATACAAAAATCCAGCAAAAAAAAAGAAGACAAAATCCAGCAAAAAAGTGACCAAAATCCAGCACAAAAATGACAAAAATCCAGCAAAAAAAAAGACAAAAATCCAGCAAAAAAGTGACAAAAATCCAGCAAAAAAAAGACAAAAATCCAGCAAAAAAGTGACAAAAATCCAGCAAAAAAAAGACAAAAATCCAGCAGAAAAATGACAAAAATCCAGCAAAAAAAAAGACAAAAATCCATCAGAAAAAAGACATAAATCCAGCAGAAAAGTGACAAAAACACATAAGGGAAATAAAAAGTGACGACAATGGCAAAGGGGAGAGAATAGATTCAGTTTTGGCGGGTGGTAAGAGGTTAACAAGCCTTCGATCTCCCTCAAGACCATTTTTAGAAATACCTTTATTCAAAATGGTCTTGAGGGCCAGAGCTTCTGTGCTGGAGGGCCGGATTTGGCCCCCGGGCCTGACGTTGCCTACCCCTGCTTTAGACCAACTTCCCGTTTCCAATAGTTTCATCACATGACGTTACTAAACAAAACCTTTACCTGCTTTTCTGACATGGATAAACATAAACAGCTCTGTCTAATTAACCGGATGAGTTTTGGTGGTGATTTAAACCTGGAGAATCTCATGCAACACTCGGAAACCGCAGCTCCTCTGGGAAATAAGGTTAGAAGTGGGAGAAAAGTCTATAGTTTTGTAAGAATTACGGTGAAATTACAGTAAATTGCAACATCCGCTACTGTAAGTTTTCTGTTAATTTTCTCAAGTTAATTCAGTCTTGATCCAGCAGCAGCAGCTCAGGGACTTTCTCCTTCTTCATCAGCTCAAGTTTCCAGTTTTGGTCTCGGCGGGAACATAAACGAACAGAGCAGCTCGAGTTTTGGTTTAGTTCTGTGTTAGACCTGTGGCTCTTGAAAAAAAGAAAAAAAACGTGACAAAAACAACATAAAACAACCAAAAAATGACAAAAAATGTACATAATGGTCACAAAACTTGATAAGAAAACGCAACGAAAAACATCTAAAAATTTGACAAAAAAGTGACGACACCACAAGGAAAAGTCTTAGATCAGTTTTATAGACCTTAGCTTTCAAATCAGGCGTAACACTGGCCTATAGGCTGTAAGATCTCCAGTCCAGAGGCTTTTAGATTTGGGATTTTTAAGGTGGGGGTTAAGAGGTTGATGAACAATCATATACAAGTTGTACACAAATTGTAAAATGTCCCAGATTATGACAAAACTTTACATCTGTCCCGAGGCAGGACACACAAGTAAAACAATGTATGAAAACAAAACACAATATAAAAACTTTACAAATTACATTTTAGTTCAAATTAGCGCATGACTGAATTACTTAAAGCTGATGTTTAAAGCAGTGTTAATTTTGACAACATATTTTATTTTAGTCTTTTGAATAAAATGTAATTTAATTTTAGTCGAGATTTAGTCAATTTTTTTTTTCAATTTTAGTCTAGTTTTAGTCGACTAAATTTAAGACTAATTTAGTCGACTTATATTTATAATATTCATTAGAATCATATTTAATCATGTTCCTCGACTTCATGTTTCTGCTCCACATGAACAAAGCTCAGACCTGTTCATTTGGCAGAGAATTTACATGATCTGAGGCTCTTTCAGACGGTCAATAGAAGTTTGGATGATTTTAGTCTCTCCATTTTTAATTAGTCTTATTTTAGTCGACTAAAATATCTGGACATTTTAGTCATAGTTTTAGTCTCATGAGAAAGTTTTAATTTAGTTTTAGTCCAATTTTAGTCGTCAAAAATATCACTTTGACTAAAATTAAGACTAAATATTTTAGTCGACAAAATTAACACTGGTTTATGGGAACCAAACGGAGTTTAAAAATGTTAAAACTAGGTATTTTCTTCCCCTACATGTTCCAGCCATGTCCTCATGAGCTCAGACCTGTTCACCACAACTGACTCTAAAATCCGGTCACTCAGAAAGGTGTTAATACAGGTCTGAAGTGCCGTCATGCATGAGCTTCATATAGAAGCTGCAGTTACGCATAAGGCCTGACATGGCAGTAGTGAGTATAAAATGGCTAATTTGCATCTAGCCCCTTTAAGTAGTTTTTTAAAGGAGCTGTAAGTCGGGCGTTCTCTCATGTCTGTAGGACGGCTGTTCCAAGACCGACCTCCTTTGACGGACAGCAGTTTGTCCAAATGTTGTTTTACTGTGTGGGATCTCCACATCTCCACATCTCCTCTGGACGAGGCTCTGGTGCGGAGACCCCTCATTGCTTTAGGTTTAATGTAGTTAGACCAGGGGTTGGCAACGTCAGGCCCGGGGGCCAAATCCGGAACCTCTGGCCCCCAAGATGATTTTGAGAAATATTATTATGCAAATAAGAGATCAAATACCTGTTAAAGGAATAGACCACCGTTTTTACATACTGAGATATGTTCTTACATTAGCTTTGACGAGTTCTTTAGGACCTGTCTGATCTTCACCCGTGCCTTCAGTCACGTAAACACAGCGCAGACGGCGTTAGCATTTAGCCTCTCCCTCTCTCCTCTATAGCTCCAAAACAGGTCAAGATAGAAGCTACCAAGCTCTTCCACGTTTTCCCAATTTAAATATGGTTACGTGAAGTGTTCCACTACAAAGTATAATTACACAAAATTAAACAATGTGGATTTTCTAAGTGGATAAAAGGGGGAACTATATTGTAAGGCGTAATAATACCAGGAGTAGTTCGAAATCCGCACAGTAAAGTGAAGATTACTGCGCGGATTTCAAACTACTCCTGGTATTATTACGCTACATTATCATCTACGTACATTTGAAAGTGGACATTTTAACAAACATCTGGCAGGTCATTGATAGACACAGCAAAGAGTATAGGTCCTAATACAGAACCTTGTGGGGCCCCTGCAGGGCATTCTAGAAATGATGACTCGGTGCCCCCCTCACTCACACATCACTCATTATGCTGTGGTGACTGTGGGTTTTTTTCATCCTTCCAGCCTCTTCCAGACACAGTCACAGCCCCCCCTCCCCGGCCTTACACCCTCCCGCCCCCGCCTGTGGGGAAAGCTCATACAGCCTAAGCATCATTTCATTTTCTATAGGCCGATTTCATATTCTTTCAATAATATATGCGTGTTCGAGTGTGCAGTACCTTTCTGTCCGGCCTCGGGTCATAATAAAATCCTTTATAAAACTTGTTCTTTATTGCGTCTGAGTTTTCACAAGTTTATTGAAGTATTATTCGTCTGATCCGAAAGGGCCACGTTGTCGTAAAGCTTTTCCAACTCTTTTCAGACGGTGTTTCCATTTGTGTCAGAGGTTCAGATCTTCCTCCTGACGCTGATGCTGTGTTCCCCTGCAATAGGCTACACCTTTCACCTACGTTTACAGCATGGGTGTCAAACAGGCGGCCCGCGGCCCAAATCCGGCCCACAAGATGATTTAATCTGGCCCTTGACTTGTAGAGCATAGATTCCTGAGTATGTGAAATAAAAGGAAGGCCCATTCCTGTGCAGAGTTATAGGTTTTTAAGGTAATAACCAGTGCGCTCCTTCCAGCCACTATAGTAAGTGCTTTATTTGTCATTGTTCAACCATACGTGTTCAGGTGTTAGTCCTGAGCCGCCATCGTGGGCCAACCTGACCCTCATGTTTTTGGAGGTAGAGGAAACTGTAGCTCCCAGAGGAAACCAGGCTGCCTTCAGTCTCCTCTGATCCTCTGACAATGCAGCGCCTCCTGGGTTTGTCCCTGTTTCAGAGCGTGGTGTCCTGCACTGGTCAGCTCCTTCCTCTTCCTCCTGCGCAGCTCCCTCCGCTCCAGTGTTAATTTTGACAACATATTTTATTTTAGTTTTAGTCTTAGTCTTGTGACTAAAATGTAATTTAATTTTAGTCAAGATTTAGTCAAAAAAAACTTTTCAATTTTAGCCTAGTTTTAGTCGACTAAAATTGCAAGTCAATTTAGTCGACTCTTCCCCCTAGAGGCCATAAGCGCAACTACAGGTGTCGTAGCAAGTTACGATTTTTTAATTTATTAATTGTCTTGGAGAGTAAATACGACGCTGACAGGAAAGGCGAAGGGAGAGAGGGTTACTGTGCATCCAATTATACAATGGAAATATTTTTTTTCACTCAAACTTTGCTGTAAATACTGTTTAAAGTGACGTTAGCTCGCAGTTAGCTTTGCCCGTTAGCATGTTAGCTTCTTCTTCGTGATTCCATTAGTGTGTATTGCTTTCTCCGCACCGGTGGCAGTCAAGTTGCAAACATGGTTTTCTGGCCAGAGACACCAGGGGGAGATGAAAGACCCTCCAATCATCCCATAAACACTTGTATTACCCCCACAGGGACTACGGGAAGGATTTATTAAGGTAAACACGTTACTTAGTACTGCTTTAAGACTAATTTAGTCGACTTATATTTATGATATTCATTATAATATTTAATCGTGGTCCTCGACTTTATGTTTCTGCTCCACATGATAAAGCTCAGAGCTGATCCTTTGGCAGTGAATTTACAAGATCTGAGGCTCTTTCAGACGCTCAATAGAAGTTTGGATGATTTTAGTCTCTCCCTTTCATTTTTATTTAGTCTTATTTTAGTCGACTAAAATATCTGGACATTTTAGTCATAGTTTTAGTCTCATGAGAAACTTTTAATTTAGTTTTAGTCCAATTTTAGTCGTTAAAAATATCACTTTGACTAAAATGAAGACTAAATATTTTAGTCGACGAAATTAACACTGCTCCCTCCGCTCCACAACAGTCTTTCACCATCTTCTGGGAGGAGCCTTGCAATTAATCTACTTTATTCTCCTTTGAAAGTCCATGAGCTGGAACAATAGTAGGGACCAGCTGTCCCAGTGCAACCCTTCCCAATTCCTACACATTTCGACAAAACAATCATAAAATAACTAGGAGGACTTGTATGTCTGGTCTCTTTGTCTGTTTGTCTTGTCTTTGTCTTTTCCTGTCCTGTTTTAGTCTTGAGTTATCGTTCTGTGAAATGTATCGTGCTTTTTGTTTTGTTTTATTCAATGTGGAATGTGACTGTGTCTGTGGTGGATTAATCAATAAAAAAACACACAAAAAAACAATAGTAGGGACAGAAGGCATGGGTGGCTAAGCTTTGAGTCTTGCCCGGATACCTCCTCCTTTGTCCCATCCTTGTTTCCTGTAGCGCCTCTTGTGCTGCAGGTGTGGGGGGTAACTTAATTTTTTTTTAAATGGGAATAATTCCACACGTGTCCAGCAGAGGGCACCGACATCATAAAGGATAGGATATAAGCAACACATTATAACCACGTGGTAAATGGCCAGTTTGTGGCTACAATAGTATGGTCAGTGCTAGATCGTCTGCTCCGGAGGGACGGTCTGCTGTGAGTTTGTATAGATCTGTGAGTTGGTTTGTCTAAAAATACAAATAATCCTAATCCTTAAGGTTAACCCCTTAACTCCCACCTGAACCGAGCACATTGTCTCCAGTTTGGCTTTACCCCAGTCCAAAAGCTTCTGGAAAAAAGCTGTGAAAATAGCAACAAAACAATGATGGAAATGTCACAAAAATGTCACAAGAAATGGACAAAAAATTGACGAAAAAATGTGACAAAAAAATTACCAAAAAATTGATAAAAAAAATTGACAAAAAATGTCAAAAATGTGACAAAAAATGACAAAATGTGACAAAAAAATTACAAAATTGTGATAAAAATTTGACAAAAAAAATTACAAAAAATTGACCAAAAATTACACAAAAAAGACAAAAAATGTTACAAAAAATTTACAAAAATATGACAAAAATGTGATAAAAATTCGACAAAAAAATTACAAAAATGTGACAAAAAAATGACAAAATGTGACAAAAAATGTACAAAAATATGACAAAAATGTGACAAAAATGTGATAAAAATTCGACCAAAACATAAAAAAAATGTGACAAAAAAATTACAAAATTGTGATAAAAATTTGACCAAAAAAATTAAAAAAAATTGACAAAAAATTACAAAAAAATTACACAAATAAAGACAAAAAATGTGACAAAAAAAATTGACCAAAAATGACAAAAAAGTTACAAAAATGAGTTGAACACCCAACAAAAAACATGTTGGAAAAAAAATCTGATGACGTGAGGAAAAAGATCCTCTCGGTTCAGGCGGGAGTTAAGAGGTTAACCATTCCCCTGGCCCTAACCTTAATTTGTGTCATGATATCTCACGTTTTCACAGCAGACTGTCCCTCCGGAGCATACGATCTAGCACTAACCCAATAGTATCTTACCACCACAGGGTGTGGAGTGAATGAATACTAACCACAGTATAATGACCACAGTGTACTTTGAGAAACTTTTGACACAGGCTTGTAAAGTGCAGTCCCAGTGTGAACCATTATTCTTACAGTCGGGCTTTTGACCAACTCAGCACTACTTTAAAATCACAGCTTTTTATTCATTTTTTTTGGAAGTTTTTCAACAAAAAATTCAACAAAAATGTGACAAAAATTCAACAAAAAGTGACAAAAACTCAACAAAAAAGTGACAAAAATTCAACAAAAATGTGACAAAAATTCAACAAAAAGTGACAAAAACTCAACAAAAATGTGACAAAAACTCAAACAAAAAGTGACAAAAACTCAACAAAAATGTGACAAAAACTCAAACAAAAAGTGACAAAAACTCAACAAAAATGTGGCAAAAACTCAAACAAAAAGTGTCACATTTTTCAACAAAAATGTGACAAAAATTCAACACATTTTTGTCATATTTTTGTTGAATTTTTGTCACTTTTTTGTTGAATTTTTGTCACTTTTTGGTTGAGTTTTTGTCACTTTTTTGTTGAACTTTTGTCACTTTTTTGTTGAGTTTTTGTCACTTTTTGGTTGAGTTTTTGTCACTTTTTTGTTGAACTTTTGTCACTTTTTTGTTGAGTTTTTGTCACTTTTTTGTTGAGTTTTTGTCACTTTTTAGTTTAATTTTTGTCACTTTTTGTTGAATTTTTGTCACATTTTTGTTGAATTTTTGTCACTTTTTTGGTTGCGTTTACATTCTTGTTTTCTTCTCATTTTTTGTGGCTGTTTTGGTGCTTTTTTCCCAAGAAGCTTTTTGATTCGGGTAAAGCCAAACTGGAGAAAATGGAATCCGTTCAGGTGGGACTTAAGAGGTTAAATATATTTGTCGAAAATGTAGCTAAACAGATTTATTTCTTATAAATCTCCAGCTCTATTGGTTCCAAGAAACACAGAATCAGACTCAGCACTTTCAACGATGGAATTATTTTGTTTTTATCGGGAAAAGGTTTGATGCGGTCAAAGTAACTTGCACTGTCGTCTGCCTTGACCTTCTCGGCAACAGAGGGGAGTTCAAATCCGATTGGTGGAATTGAATAAACGTGACCTTCCGGGACCTCCGCCGTTGTGGAGCTGCGGGTTTGGATTGAAAGAAACAGATCGAGAGCAGAACAACAACCTCAGCTTCTCCTGCATCAGATCAGTGTTTGTGTTTATTCCGTGGCAGTCGGCCTCAGGAAGCAGAGCCCTGAGTCTGATGATTAGTTTGACACAAAGCTAAAAAAAATTCAAGGCATTACTGTAAAGCCGGGGTTTCAAACTTGTGAGCCGCAAATAATAACAGCAAAGTACTATTGAGAAAACATTCCAATAAAATGAATAAAAAGCTGTGTTTTGTGAAATTTCAGGATTTTTGACATAGGGCCTCATTTTATCCAGAGGGTTGCTGATACCTGGAGATATTTTTAATGTAACTCATGCAGTGAATTGAATTTTTGTCACTTTTTTGTTGAGTTTTTGTCACATTTTCGTTGAGTTTTTGTCACTTTTTGTTTGAGTTTTTGTCACATTTTTTTTTAATTTTTGTCACTTTTTGGTTGAGTTTTTGTCACATTTTTGTTGAAAAATGTGACACTTTTTGTTTGAGTTTTTGCCACTCTTTGGTTGAGTTTTTGTCACATTTTTGTTGAGTTTTTGTCACATTTTTTATTTAATTTTTGTCACTTTTTTTTTTTGAATTTTTGTCACTTTTTCATTGAATTTTTGTCACTTTTTAGTTTAATTTTTGTCACATTTTGGTTGAGTTTTTGTCACTTTTTGTTTGAGTTTTTGTCACATTTTTGTTGAATTTTTGTCACATTTTTGTTGAATATTTTTTGTTGAAAAACTTCCAAAAAAATGAATAATAAGCTGTGATTTTAAAGTAGTGCTGAGTTGGTCAAAAGCCCGACAGTAAGAATAATGGTTCACACTGGGACTGCACTTTTACAAGCCGTGTCAAAAGTTTCTCCAAGTACACTGTGGTCATTATGCTGTCATTCACTCCACACCCTGTGGTGGTAAGATACTATCATAGCCACAATTTGGTTTAGGCGGGTGGTAAGAGGTTAACTCGTTCCTTTTTCTCTTCTGTTTCAGACTTTGTCCCCCACTCCAACCCTCGGCCCTTCATCTCCAGACGACAACGATGTCTCTGAAGCTCCAGACCAGCAACATCACCAACAAGACCGACCCCAAGTCTCGGAACTCCCGCGTCTTCATCGGGAACCTGAACACGGCGCTGGTGAACAAGTCGGACGTGGAGGGGATCTTCTCTCAGTACGGCCGAGTGCTGGGCTGCTCCGTGCACAAGGGGTACGCGTTTGTGCAGTACGCCAGCGAGCGCCACGCCCGCGCCGCCGTGCTGGGGGAGAACGGGCGCGTGCTGGCGGGGCAGACGCTCGGTGAGTCCAGCAGCAGCAGCTCGCTGACTTTGAGCTAAAGTTAAGTTTGAGGCAGGATTCACCAAACAAGAGCTGCGTTTGTTCTACGGCGGAACACGCAAACCCTGTTTTAATTTGAACTCTCTGTCAAGGTTCATTAAGCTCTTAGATCTTTTTCCTCACGTCATCTGATTTTTTTTCCATCATTTTTTGTTGGGTGTTCAACTCATTTTTGTAATTTTTTCCTAAAGTTTTTATAAAATTTTTGTCATTTTTTTTGTCAAATTTTGTCAAATTTTTGTCATTTTTTTGTCACATTTTTTGTCACATTTTTTTGTCACATTTTTATCAAACTTTTGTCAAAATTTTTTCACATTTTGTCACATTTTTGTCATTTTTTTGTCACATTTTTTGTCACATTTTTTTGTCACATTTTTATCAAACTTTTGTCACATTTTTTTCACATTTTGTCACATTTTTTTCATGTTTTTGTCAATTTTTTGTCATTTTTTGGTCAATTTTTTGTCATTTTTTGGTCACATTTTTTGTCAAATTTTTATCAAACTTTTGTCACATTTTTGTCATTTTTTTGTCAAACTTTTGTCACATTTTGTCACATTTTTGTCACATTTTTGTGATGTTTTTGTCACATTTTTGTCATTTTTTTGTCACATTTTTTGGTCACATTTTTGTCATTTTTTTGTCACATTTTTGTCATTTTTTTGTCAATTTTTTATCTAACTTTTGTCCCTTTTTGTCACATTTTGTCACATTTTTGTCAATTTCTTGTGACATTTTTGCCACTTTTTCATCAATTTTTCGTCACTTTTTTGTCAATGTTTTCTCACTTTTTTGTCACATTTCCATCATCGTTTTCGTCTCAGTTTTGTTGCTATTTTCACAGCTTTTTTCCAGAAGCTTTTGGACTGGG
Organism: Gobius niger; assembly: GCF_951799975.1. Lineage (NCBI taxonomy): Eukaryota > Metazoa > Chordata > Actinopteri > Gobiiformes > Gobiidae > Gobius > Gobius niger. Next base: position 10,980,553 of record NC_136875.1, read on the forward strand.
GTAAAGCCAAACTAGAGAAAATGTGCTCGGTTCAGGTGGGAGTTCAGGGGTTAAAGGGATATTTCAAGCCATTTCATGACATAGGGCCTCATTCCTAGTTATCCAGAGTGTTGCTGGTACCTGGAGATATTTTTTTGGTAATTCATGCAGTTTTTATGTTTGAAGAGCTTAGTGGTGCTAGGCTAATGCAAGGCTAGTGCATTTCTATGGTATCAGCTAGCCTGCATTAAAAACAGTGTGACCCGCTCCACAGAGCACCTGAGGCAAATCTAACCATATAAATGTCTGTGTCCATAGAGTAATTTCAAGCATTTTGCATTTCAAAATACCTTGTATAAGCTGCGGCGAAGTGATCTGCTGGAAAATAGTCCCTCAAAATGCGATCCTTCATGTGATGCAAGGTCAGTTATATTCAAAAAATTACTCTATTCTCAAGGCGATGTCAAGCACGAAACACATATAACTGCAAATTATAAAGTTACTTTTTTTTATTTTGTTTTTTTCCCCGATAGCCTACACTTGTATTTGATTCCATCTATGCAAATAACATGCTATATTAAAACAAATGGTAACTATGGCAAAAGCCTAATTTTAGTAAAACAAAATCAACAATTGTAGCAATTTAGTGCAAAAAAAGAAACACCTGTATCTACAGCACCTACAGTAACTTCACCTCATTAATTAACTCAAAGAAAATGCCACATAAGATTATTTTGAAAGTGTCAGTTCAGCATCAATTCTTTTATAAGTCAATTTTTAACATATGCTGTTGTTGACGTCAACAACCTTTGCAATAAAAGTTGGAAAACTGTGAAAGTTGCTGCTACAACGCTCTGTAATTGATAAATACCAAGACACCACAACAGTGTTTCCTCAACTTTGCGAAAGGAGAGAAACAGCGCCCCCAATTTGACGCTGGTGGTCAAAAAGTGTACTGCGTCCATATTTACCATTGAGAATGAATGGAAGAGAGTTAGTATTAATCACAGGCAGCGCAAAAGTAGGTCACTCTCTGGCGGGCCAACAGAATTGTTTTGTTTGGCCAAATTTGGACTGTGGCCCCACTTTGGGCACCCCTGCTATAATAGGAGCCTAATACAATACAATCGGCCATTGCTGTTTATATGTGACCTAAATACCCGTCATATACCCAAGGATAGTGTTGAAATTCCAATGATCCTGATGATTAAAGGTTTTTCCATTAGTTTATTAAAAGCTATGGTGAAAAGAGGACCATTCACTTTTTCCCTCAGTAAAAGCCACTTTTTAGTCTCTTATATCGGTTGATATCGGTTGATATTGGTCATCAGCCGATACTCAGACACCCAGTGCGTGTGCAAGTTACATCTGAGAGAAATGACTTCCTGTTTATAACCGACTTCAGGACGGATCCTTCACTTCACCAGGTCGTAATGTTATGGCTCATCAGCTTACAGGCCTGTACTGACAAAAGTACCTCTTACTTGCTGCAACGTCCCTCTTTGTAAAGTCTCTCTGACCGCGGTGCGTTCAAGGACTGGGTCAAAGTCAGTAAAGGGCGCGCGGTGTTTGTTCCCAGAGGTGAGCGGAGTCCTGCTGCCTCTCCACCTGTCTCTGTCCTCTGCGCTGTCGGATCAATACAACAAAGTCTCCTTCACACGAGACTTCCCCCCTTTGCTCCCAGAAATATCGACGTGATGCGCCAAAGACCTCTCGCCTCACAGCACGACGGTCTCTGGTTCCATTCCCAAACAGTGTGGGGGCCTTTCTCTTTGCTTTCTATTTGAAATGTAATAATTCCACACAATTCTAACCAAACAACTAACCTTTTACTGTGAGACAGAGCTGGCATGAAGGTTTTTAGCATAAATACAGGTGTGGGGCGCTATTTAAACCTCTGCTAGTCAAAGGTTTTGCGGCACTAACCACCGATCTATGACCCTTCACCCTGTGTACGCTTCAGTATGCGGCCCCCCCCATGAAAAAAGTTTGGACACCCCTGCCCTAAGCAAAAATCCGCGCCCTACAGTTCGCATCCCATGGTTTTTCGACGAAGAGCGAATCTGTTTACGGTCAAAAACGGTTCCACTGTGCAGTCGTGCAGGGCAGAAGTGGAACATAAGGAGCTCAAATCAGGCCCCGCCCCCTGTGTGAGAACCACTAACCACTAAGCCACTGTGAGCCTGGGATTTAGGACGACTATAGTCTATTTCCCAACTTTTTAAAATGGTAAATGGTCCCATTCTCTCACCGCTGGAACCGCTGATTTAAAACTAGCTGACACCTGCACCTGACGGTTATTTCTGCCTGACTGAGAATTAGCCGGTGAGTCGCCCAACTCGTTTTAGACTGTGCACATTCAGAGAACCAGAGTTACTGTAAGTATCTGCGTGCATGAGAACCGTGTGGATTCAACTCATCATTGAGACAAAAAGGCCCAAAACAACGCGTTGATAAATAAGTGAAACTGAGTGTAGTGTGACTGAGATGCGGGGCCCCTGTGGCTGCGGGGGCCCTGCACGACTTGTATAGTTTGCCTATAGGAAAAAACTGCTCTGGTTAAAAAAAATCATCACTCTGCAAAGGACTGGGCCAGACTTGCCTGTTTTTTTTTTTTTTACATACTCAGTAATTTATGCCCTACAAGTCGTGGGCTGGATTCAATCTCCGGATTCGTAATTTGCCCAGGTCTGTTCTAACGCCAGAAGTCAAGATTTTTCAAGTCCAAGCAAGAAACTTCTGAGCATTAAATGTGTGTTAGACCATATTGTCCTGTGAGTAGTTGAGCAATGTCATTATTGTCCCTAAAAGTGTATGTGATGCCAGTTGAAATCCAATTTAAGGCCTTATGTTGAGGTCTCCCCCTCCTGGGACCGCCATCTTATTGTGGTGGAGGGTTTGAGCACCCGGATGATCCTAGGGTCTCCCAGGGCAAACAGGTCCTATAGGTGACGGGTCAGACAAAGAGCGGTTCAGAAGCCCCTTATGAGAGACCAACAGGCCCGGTTAGAACCATGAGGCCGACCTTCTGTGGACCCACCACCTGCAGGAGGAGCCATACGGGCTGGTGCAGTGTGATTTGGGCAACTCCAACAGCTGCCCCCACGACCCGGCAACGGACAAGTGGAAGAAAATGGATGGATGGATGGATGGATGGATGGATGGATGGATGGATGGATGGATGGATGGGTGGATGGGTGGGTGGGTGGGTGGATGGATGTCTCGATGGATGGATGGATGGATGGATGGATGGATGGATGGATGGATGGATGGTGGATGGATGGATGGTGGATGGATGGATGGATGGATGGATGGATGGATGGATGGATGGATGGATGGATGCAGGGATGGATGGATGGATGGATGGATGGATGCAGAGATGGATGGATGGATGGTGGATGGATGGATGGATGGATGGATGCAGAGATGGATGGATGGATGGTGGATGGATGGATGGATGATATGCAGAGATGGATGGATGGATGGTGGATGGATGGATGGATGGATGGATGGATGGATGGATGCAGAGATGGATGGATGGATGGTGGGTGGATGGATGGATGGATGGATGGATGCAGAGATGGATGGATGGATGGATGGATGGGTGGATGGATGGATGGATGGATGGATGGATGCAGAGATGGATGGATGGATGGATGCAGAGATGGATGGATGGATGGTGGATGGATGGATGGATGGATGGATGGATGGATGGATGCAGAGATGGATGGATGGATGGATGGATGCAGAGATGGATGGATGGATGGTGGATGGATGGATGGATGGATGGATGGGTGGATGGATGGATGGATGGATGGATGGATGGATGCAGAGATGGATGGATGGATGGTGGATGGATGGATGGATGGATGGATGGATGGATGGATGGATGGATGGGTGGATGGATGGATGGATGGATGGTGGATGGATGGATGGATGGATGGATGGATGGATGGATGGGTGGATGGACGGACGGACGGACGGACGGGCGGGCGGGCGGATGGATGGATGGATGGATGCAGAGATGGATGGATGGATGGATGGATGGATGGATGGGTGGATGGATGTGTCGATGGATGGATGGATGGACGGATGCAGAGATGGATGGATGGATGGATGGATGGACGGATGGATGTTGAGGTCTCGTCAGGTCCAGAGGCGCTGAGGAGCTGGGACGCCTCGGTCAGACTGAGCCGCACCAGCTCCAGCCCGGAGAATCCTACGCTCTAGACCTGACCGTGCGGGTCAAGGCTTAACCGGGGGAGGCTGGGTTTTTGACTGAAAATATAAACAGATGAAACATCACCAAAATGTTTGCTTGCAATGTGGAATGGAACATGTTAACCAGGCATTCAAGCGTCTCCCAGAGAGAACAAAAGGACACACTAAAGGTTCACAATAAACTTCAGAAACAGACATCCAATCCACTTTATTTTTATAGCACATTTAAACAAACAAACAAACAAACATCTGACTGTAGCTCTGCCAGTCAAACACTAAAAGAATAAATAATTAAAAACAATCAACGTGCCAAATTTGGGGAAGCAGCAAAAAGTTTATATAAAAGTTTATTAAAAAGCTTCAAAAATCATTACACTGCAAGTAATCTTGAAATAAGCGAGTCGAATTTCAAGAAATCTGTCCATGGGGCCAGATATTTACACTCAAATTAAGATAAAATAACAGTTTTATTTAAAGTACATTAAGATTTTTCCATCCAGGTTTTTGTTTGATCTTCATTTAAGTATAAATGTCGTTCCCAATTAACAGATTTCTTACTTTTTGCAGTGTTCAGGAAATGCTTCAGAACTAAATCCAGCAAAAAGCAAAAGATAGAAACTCTTTTTGAGCCTGTACGTCCTGGACTAACTAAGAATCGTCTAAATCACATGGATTCTGCCCCAAAACTCTCAAAATGAGTCTAATGACATTAACTTAATTGCAAAGGTCCCCAAAAAACTGTGTATGTGTCCAGTTTTAGCATGACCTGACCTTTTACACCAAGTACGTCTCAGTTTGTTCCAAGTTTCCTGCAGTTTTGGGCTTTGCCGACGTTTTGGAGTGGCAGAAACCCTGTCTCAATCATCCTGAGAAATGTGCATGTTTTTGGTGGTTTGAGAAGCACATGGTCCGGGATCAGACCCAGGACCTTCTTACTGTGAGGCCACAGCACTAACTACTACACCAGACCTCCAACTTGCTGCTGACACCAATTTCTCAAATTATAGTTGAATAAAACCTAAAACAAATGAGGCGTAGACCAGACTATTGAGATACAACAACAAACAACACTGTCCTCTAGTGGTCGGGAAACAGAAGTACAGCCCGGCTCCTTCCAGCGACAGAATACAGCAGGGGGAGGCAAGTTTGCGTCGTGGAGGGCCGATTTTCAGCATTGCCAAAACACCAAGGGCCGAACCTCAACATCATAGCCTGAAGTGGTTCTCAAGTGGTTTTGGCTTCGGGACCCACCATTACCCTCGGACGACAAGCCACGACCCAAATGCAACTGTAATTTGTCACATATCATATAAAATATTGTATTTTAAACCATTTTTTTTATTGAACAAGCGGTAGATATGCTTTTACGAGATCAAAACAATCCAATATTATTAATTTTAACAGACTCTGGTGTGTTTCCATGCAGTTTCAGATGGAAAATATGGAAGAAAAAAAAAAAGGTTCCCTTGACCCACTGAAAATGGTTACCCACTTTTGGGTCACTGTTTTACGTTACATATGTCCAAGTGTGATGTTCTGCCAGGACATTTTAATAATACTGCATTTTTAGAGTACTGTATCATGTATTTGATCTCTTATTTGCATAATAATATTTCTCAATATCATCTTAGGGGCCAGAGGTTCTGTGCTGGAGGGCCGGATGCCGACCCGTGGAATACAGCATTGGATAATTTATCTGTGAATCAAAATCACACTATAAGCAATGATGTTGGTTAAAGTTAGTTTGTTGCTATGATCTTTCTGAACTTGAAATGAGAAAAGGTTTCTTCCACTGTGGTCCACTGAGGGCCGTTGGTGTCTTGTTTTCTGGCCTGTTTGGTGGTGATGCTGCACATTGACTCACCGCGGCGCCGCTCTCTCTCTCCTGCAGACATCAACATGGCGGGAGAGTCCAGACCCAGAGCCAAGGCGCTGAAGAGAACGGCCGCTTCTCTCTACAGGTATGAGCTCATCTTTATGAAGAACGATGAACATGTGAGAGATGAGCAGAACCTTCAGACGCTGCAGGTGAAAAGGGAAACTCTTTACATTCAGTGATGTCAATGAAACCTTTGCTGTAGATTACTGACCACAGATGTAATATAATAAAGATGAGCGGGTCCCATTCAGCTCCATTCATTAAAAAAGGTCCCGAGTCCTGTGTGAACCTTAACCTCTTAATGGCTGCTCTGTCTCCTCCTACGCAGCCTGTTCCTCAAAAGGGCAAAAGGGCGGGAAGCCAGAGCTTGACTGACAGAAAATTAACTGAAAATGCTTCCAAATTTCGGGCTGATAAACAAAAACTAGCGTGGTTAGAAATACCTCCGCCCGCGTGGCCACATGGGTCATAGCGATGTTTAGAAAAAGAAAAACTCTTTGGAGCCAGGGCTTCTAAGCCGTTTTTGGGACGTTTGAAGTCCCTTTAGAATCAATGCTCCCAAGTGTCTCTTGGAGTCGCCCGTGGCCACCAGGGGGCGGTATTACAGCCATGTCAGGTCCCCGACATAAGGACCATAGAGAAACGCGTTTCTCGCCCATTGTTACTGATATAAATATGAGAAAAAAAATGTTTTTTGGTTTTCATAAAAATAAGGCGTTTTTGGCCTAAAGATGCTCCAAACTTGGATCTGCCAGATTCAAACTTATGGCTTTAAGGCGAGACACTGCAGGTGAATAGGGAAAAATGTATATTTACAGATATCAATTTGAAACTTTTGCTGTCGATCACTGACATAAATTCATTCATTCATTCATTCATTCACTGGCATAAATGTGAGAAAAAAAGAAATTGCAAGTTTTCTGTCATTTTATCTTTTCATTTAAGAACAAGGTGTTTTATGCCTAAAAAGGATCCAAATTTCCCATCTTTTCGGCGACGAAATCTGAATAATGGATAGAGCTACATTTAAATTTATGGTTTTATTTTATTGATGAATGAGCTACCAAGACTTTCTCAGAGGGGATTTAGGATTTCTTGTTTAGTTTTAAAATAAGCTGTTTTTTAGTGGAAAAATGTGTAAAAATTTAATTTTCGTCTTATTTTTTGACATTCAAAACTCAATAAATGGGGCTTAGGGATTAAATAATAAAAAATCCCTCTGAAAAAATCTTCCAAATATTGTTCAGTCCAAGGCTGGAAAATGTTAAGTCTTTAGGTCCGACTGACGTGGACATAGTGTCGCCACAATGACAGAAAAATGTGTTTTGAGAAAAAGGCCCTTGAAATTGCATTCTCCCATATAAGTCTATGGGGGAACATTGAATCAGCGCAATATTTAAACATGTTATTGTGAAGATTAGGCAGATTTTCTGTTTCCGGGTGAAAGCTTATATGTTCAGAGACCAATTTGGCCCAAAACCTGAAAACTGAAAAAATTGAGTTTTGCCTGTAGTGTCTCCCCTTAATTTGTTGACATTTCAGTTAAAAAAAGACTTTCAGGGAGGGTTTTGGATATTTGAATTGCTAAAATAAGTACCGTAAGTGCTTTACTGTCATTGCACAAGCGCACAATGAGATAGTGTTCAGGTGTTAGTCCTGAGCTGCTGCGACTAAGCCGTGCTGCCTGTGCGTCAACCTGAGGTCGCTTCCATGTCGCCATGACAACGAAGCTGTTTGTTTGTGAAAAAATCTGTTAAAAAAAAAGACATTTCTCTTTGTTTCTTGGAATTACCTATTTAACATCAGCAAAAGCCTTTAAAAACACTGACAAGTCCATTTTGAAATCTGCAGGTGCTTCATGTGGAGATATCGTTGTTGCACCAATGTGACAAAAATGCTTTTTGAGAAAATGGCGTCTGGAATAACAATTTGCCAAATAAATCGATTGCGAAACATAGAATCAGTGCAATAATTAAACATGTTGCTGTGAAGATTAGGTTTTTTTTTTTTCCAGGTGAAAGTTTATGTTGAGTTCATTTTCTCCAGTTCAGCTTTACCCAAATCCATAAGGCCATGTGTAGCGCCTCATTTGAAAGCTGAGACCTACAAAGCTCATCTAAACGGACCTTTTTCCTCACGTTATTGTCAAAAAAATTGTTTTAATTCATTGCTTTTTGTCACTTTTTCATTGATTTGTAGTCATGTTTTTTGTCGCTCTTTTGTCGCATTTTTTTCCTTTTTTTGTCTCATTTTTGCTCCTATTTTGACACTTCTTTCACGATTCAGATTTGAGTAAAGACAAACCGGAGAAAACGTGCTCAGCTCAGGTGGGGGTCAAGAGGTTATGAGACCAAATCGGCCCAAAACCTGGAAATTGAAACAAGTGATCTGTTTGTAGTGTCTCCCCTCACAGATGCCTCCATACATGAAGCTTAACTCTGGTTGTTCACGGTCACAGCCACTAGAGGGCTCCACACGATCAGAAAAGACATGAGACGCTGCGGTGCCCAAAGTGCTTTCATGTTAAAATCTTCAAAGCTATGGAAGAGATTTATGGATTAATCATAATGTGGTCACTCTGTGTGTTTCGTGCAGTGGGTACGACCTGGACTACGACTTCTACAGAGAGGACTTCTACGACAGGTGAGAGGCAGCCACGAGTTCATTTATCCCCAATGGAAACATTACAGGCCCCAAAATCACTCGACCAATAATGTCTATCTTATTCTTACAGGAAGTGAAGAAGGAAGTCAATCTCCATGACTTCCTTCTTCACTTCTTGGTCTGTGACTGAAGAGCAATGAGGCCTCAGACTTTTTACTGGAAGCAAAGAGCTCACTGTGTTTAGCCTCCATCAAGCATTTACTTTAACCTCTTAACTTCCACCTGAACGGATCCCATTTGCTCCAGTTTGGCTTTACCCTAATCAAAAAGATTCTTGGGGAAAAGGCAACAAAATAGTCACAAAAAATTAGAAGAAAACAAGGATGTAAACGTAACAAAGATGTGACAAAAATTCAACAAAAATGTGACAAAAACTCAACCAAAAAGTGACAAAAATCCAACAAAGATGTGACAAAAATGTGACAAAAATTCAACAAAGATGTGACAAAAATGTGACAAAAATTCAACCAAAAAATGACAAAAATTCAACAAAAATGTCAAATTTTTAAAAAAAAAATTGTCAAATTTTTATCACATTTTTGTCATTTTTTTGTCATTTTTTTGTCACATTTTTGTCATTTTTTGTCACATTTTTCTCATTTTTTGTCACATTTTTGTCATATTTTTGTAAAAAAAAAATGTCATTTTTTGTCACATTTTTGTCATTTTTTCGTCTATTTTTTGTCAATTTCTTGTGATATTTTTGTCACATTTTTGTCATTTTTTTGTCACATTTTTGTCACATTTTTGTAATTTTTTTTTATCATTTTTTCGTCCTTTTTTTGTCAATTTCTTGTGACATTTTTGTGACATTTTTGCCACTTTTTCATCCATTTTTCTTCACTTTTTTGTCAATGTTTTCTCACTTTTTTTGTCCCATTTCCATCATTGTTTTCGTCTCAGCTTTTTTCCAGAAGCTTTTGGACTGGGGCAAAGCCAAACTGGAGAAAATGTGCTCGGTTCAGGTGGGAGTTAAGGGATTAAACACACTGTAATAGCCACAGTTGATGACAGACCACCTACCACATGGGCTGGTAAACAAAGTGTCTTGCCTAAGAACACAATGGCAGTGCCTGGTCAGAGCTGGGACTGGGTTTGTCCCACAGTCTCAGCGAGTGAATCGGTTTGATCATAAAAGCTTTGAAATAAAACACAACACTTGCAAAAAATGCGGCGATTCTTTCCAGTAAACCTAAATAACGCTGCAACAGATTTATAACTTTTCCCTCCGAGTTCGATTAAGCGCTCCAAGCGGAGATTACGGCAATTTACTGTTGCTGTCAGACTGAAGATCCAAACAAATCCACTTCTCTGAAATGACCCGAACGTTCAGGGAAGTCAATTGCTCTGTTAAAGCAGCGGCTCGACCTGCCTGTCCCGCTAATGGCCGCTCGCCGCAGTAAAAGTCGGCGTTTACGGCTTGTGTTTCGGAGTTTTACGAAGAAATGGTGGAAAGCGGTCATTATCGAGGCGGATTGGAAGTCGTAAACGTGGAACGAGAGGGGAGTTTATAGACGATTCCTCTCGTTTGCGTGAGATGGGGGAACGTTAAAGATCTGGACGGGTTTGAAGGTGAGAAGTTGAGGGTTTAAGTGCAGGGAAAGGTCGATCCGTGTGAACCTGTTGTACGACTGAACCGAACGTGCACCGCCTGACCCTTAATGTCGCTGCAAGAATAAAAGGTCACAGGCTCCAGGTGTGGTACTGTTTCAAAAAGCCTCTGTCAAAAGATCCAGTGTTGATGAGGGGAGAGTGTGACCGCTGCGTAAAACCTTCTCCAGCACATCCCAGAGATTCTCAATGGGCTCAAGATCTGGACTCTGTGGCGTCCTTTTTATAATCCTAAGACATGACTTGTCTCATGTCTCATGTCTCAGGGAGGGCGTAGGCCCGAAACGTTACATGTGGTGTAAGTAATAAACACTTTTTCTGGGAGCTACTTAGTTGTGCGGACTTTTCTCTTTTTCATAGTCGACTTGGTCCTGCACACTATTTAGATTGGATGTGCGTGTTTTTCCTTTTTAACAAACTTGCATCTAGCCCCTTCAAGTAGACGGAGAAGCAAACAAAAGCACGCGGTGGAGCGCGGAGCGGACGCCTACATTCACTTTAATGGGCCGCGGCCCATCAGCTGCATGGGCCGAAATCGCGTTGTGTAATATCGCGATAAAATTGCAAATGTGATTCATTGTTCAGAATCAACATAAAGTAAAGTACATGGACACAATCCAAGTCATTTTCTTTCATTTTGTTGAAATATCTCAGCTATAAACTCCCCCAAAGTCACATAGTCACAAGTGTCTTCGAAGCAAAAGTAGCTCTAATGGTTTTCAAGGTGAACTTTATTGTCCCCATGGAGAAAAATGACGGCTCGCTGGGGCGACCTGTGAAGACCAGTGGGCGCCCCATCTCACCACTGACCACATCAAACCACAGACTTTCAGACTGTGCTCAGGCTGCTGCTTTTGTAAATGGTCAAACTTATACAGCGCCTTTACCCAAAGCAAGGACCCAGTCACCCATTCACACACCAGTGTGCACAGACACTGGAGGCAGGAGGGGGAAGTGTCTTGCCCAAGGACACAACAACATTGTGCACCTGAAGGAGCTGGGATTTCGCTCTTCCATCCAAAAGCAGCCGAAGACTACAAGCCCCTGATCATCTGTTCATTTATTTGTATTTTTCCCACTTTTCTAACGTTATACTTTTTATTTTTTTTATAGTTGTGTCTTATTGTATTTCATGTTTTTTTGTGGGATGTTTTAAGATGAAGCACTTTTTGAACATTTCATTTCTGTGGCGTTATCTTCAATAATATTGTTTATTAATATCTTTAATTTTCTGCCTCAAAGTATCGAACTTCAGATTTTCTTATCGTGAGAGGTTTTACGCTCGGCTGTTTTTCATATCACTTATCGAGAGAGAGGTCACGGTCGTTTCTTGTCGCAGGCTGTTCGAGTACCGCGGCCGCGTGTCGCCCGTTCCCCGCGTGGTCCCTGTGGTCCCGGTCAAACGTCCCAGGACGGTCCCCCTGCTCCACCGCGTCAAAGGGCTCCCCGTGAAGATCCTGAGGAGCAGCGGCGTCCGCCCACACGGCCGGCTGAGAGGTGAGCACATTCACTGCACTACACGAAGCATGGGAGAGGCAGATCTACAGCTTCTTTAACGCAATAATCATTTCAAACATATTTGCATCACGAGAGGAAATGCAACACAATTCTGACCTTGTTTTTTTTTTCCCGATAAAGAGCATCACAGAAACATTGGACAAAAACTTACAATTCACTTTGAAATGTCACTTTTTGGACGTCTTTGGCCCCGCCCCGTCCACACGAAGTCAAGCTGAGGACCAGACACAAAGTTGAATACCGTAAATGCTCTAATATATAATATTTATTTACTCAAGGGCATCTAGGACCAGGCCTTTATTGGAACCAGGCCACAATTAGAGACAGGCCTTTATTTCTATTTTAGCAAAACGGACGACCAGGAAAACGAAGAAAAACGAGATTTGTGTCCATTTGCACCTAAAATATTAGGTTAATTTATTAATTAACTTTGCAAACCCTCTCCCAGCGGCTGGAACATTGACGCCTTATATTTTGTCGGGACAACAGGAAGTGTTTCGTTGCTGTTAGCGGAGCATTGACAATCGTTTTTACCGCGGACCGGATTATTTGTTGTTATCTTGTGTAAAAGGCGAGTTTAGACGGAGCGTTTGTGTTTGTGATCGATCATGAGACTGACCCGAGAGAAGACGAGACGCTCGCGCTGATGGGAGGAGTTATTTTGAGGAGTGGGACTGACCTGCACACGGAGCAGCTGGACGTGCTTTGAAGACGCGATGGAGACTTTATTAAAACCCTGGAGGGTCACACAACATTTGTTGCTTTCCCTGTTTCTACAAATAGTCACAGGAGGTTTGAAAAGTGGCTATATCTGTGTCAAAGTTACGCTCGGATCAGCTCCTCCGCAGCGTCCCCCCTCGGCCCGGGTTCCCGTTTGTTTACTTCCTGCACGTGAGTTTTCATTTACACCAGGATGAACCAAATTCCTAACATGGGGAATATTTCTACCGCTATAGTTTCTAATAAAAGCCCCGGCCTGTTTTAGAGACCGGCTTTAATTTGCCTCCGTCAGCTGCGAACCCGGCCACTGTTAGAGACCCGGCCGCTAATGGAATACAGGCCAGTATTAGAGAATTTACGGTAAGTGATTCCACAACAGGAAAAGTAACGTGACTATAGAATACAGTAAAGTCATCTGAAACCTGCAGCTTTTGAAGCATATTGGTTTTTACAGTGCTCAATATAATTAGTGAACGGCCGAGCGGTTCAAAGGTCGTATTCCAATGAATTTGAGTCAAGTCATTTGAAAGTCCTCACTGTCTCTTTGCATCACAGTCGACTGCTGCGCCGGCCTTCAAACCCCTCTGTCAGATTTAACTGTACAGCTCGGAGCAGATGGAGCCAAAGCTTCAACTTTTGCCCTGCAGCTCTGAATGAAGCCACACATCAAGCGTTTTCAAAGATTATAAAACGTGGCACGGACCTTTTCACAAAAGTAGAATTCAATTCTAATGGGGAGGTTTGGGTCCATGGAGTCTTGAAGTATATGGGGTAAGTAAATTATAAGTCTCTGGTTTGGAGGGTTGAAGCATGTTCTTCTGAGACGAGCTGACCTCCTAGAAGGCAGAGATATTATGAGCTGCAGCTGTTCGCTCCAGTCAAATATGAATGTCAACAAAGTTTGACAGACGTCAGGAGATTTATGTCAAAACGAGCCTCACACGGGATGAAGAGAGTATTATATATTCCATTTAGAACGCATGATTTTGAAAAAAGAGGGTTGTGGTCCGTTCCCCAGTCAGTCCATGAGGTGGAGCCGACAGGACTTTCATAGACTCTAAATTACATTACTCTAGAGTAAATTAGATTTTTTTTCCTCTGTAAACAGCGTGATTGTGTTTGTTTTGTGTTGCAGACCACATAAAAAGGCCTGCTGATTCACTCAGATCATATGAGAAAGATTATCTACCACCTTTTCTGGATGCATGGGTTTTTCACAAATATTATCACGGCAGCAGTTGTGAAAGTAGTTTGCAAAAACAGGAAAAACAGCCAATAAAACGTCTTTTTTTTTAATCCTTTAATGGCTGAACTTTGGTCGTAATCTAGGAAATGTGTTTTATTGTCGATATGTTTGCCGTCCCTGTCGCTTTTGTTTATTTTAAACTGGACTTTGTTTGGAATGGCCCGATCCTGGATCAAACAGGAGCTTGTCCGGACTTTCAGCCCACGAAGCGAGAGCGTCCCCTGGGTCTCTCCCACTCGAACACCGGCCGGTCTCTGGAACATGCGGAGACACAGGGCTGGGACAAGGACTAAAGAGATTCTAACAATAAAGACCACAGAATGAATGAAGGTTGCAGGAGTCAGAGATGGGATTACGGGTCAGTGAAGGCGACGATATCGGTGCTATATGTGGTATAAGCTTGGAGAGGAGGAGCGAGAGGAGGCGGAGCTGACCAGTGCAGGAAACCACGCTCTGAAACAGTACTCCGGGTTCTAACATGCTGGTCAGGTTGGTCCACAATGGCGGCGTGCTCAGTCGCAGCGGCTCAGGACTAACAACCAACATCTGATCTGCGCAGATAAAGCACTTACTTACTTTTTGCTGCCTTCTGTGCATCTCCACAGACAAACTCAGGGCAGTGGGCAGAGAAAAGCATTATTTACGTATGAGTGTGTGAGGCCTTGGCCCGTCACTGCCTTTGAATAATTTAAACATACAACATAGTAGTAGTAGTAGTAGTAGTAGTAGTAATAGTAGTAGTAGTAGTAGTAGTAGTAGTCTTTTTATTTCGAATTTGTTCCTTAAGTGGATCCATACCACAACAAACAAAACTAAAACATTATAATCCGAAAAGGAGTAGGTGGAAGTAAAACTTATGTTTCCTAACTCTTTTTACAGTTTTTATTATTATAATAAATTCTCTCTCCGTTACTCTCTCCCTTCACTTCACTTATTGTGGATTCATCCGTCCATTTTCTCCGGCCGGGTCGCGGAGGCAGCAGTCTCAGCAGAGATGCCCAGACTTCCCGATAGATAGATAGATAGATAGATAGATACATAGATAGATAGATAGATAGATAGATAGATAGATAGATAGATAGATAGATAGATAGATAGATACATACATACATAGATAGATAGATAGATAGATAGATAGATAGATAGATAGATAGATAGATAGATACATAGATAGATAGATAGATAGATAGATAGATAGATAGATAGATAGATAGATAGATAGATAGATAGATAGATAGATAGATAGATAGATAGATGATACTTTATTGATCTCACAGATGGAGAAATTACATAAGGCACAAGGCAGTTATTCTAATTTACTGCATTTACAGACCAACAGAAGGTTTGGTCATCATTGTAGTGTGATATAGACTGGTGCTATGTGATTGAAAAAAGCATAATACCCCCTCTTTTTTAGTACTTTTGAAGTACTTTTCGAACAGAGCTTAACTGTCATTTATAAACTTCAATATCTTCAATAATATCGTTCATCCTTTAATTTCCTGCCTCAAAGTATCGAACTTCAGTCTTCCCGATCCACACACACCTCCTCCAGCTGTTCTGACCCCGAGGCGACACCAGGCCAGCTTGAGACATAGTCCCACCACCGTGTCCTGGGTCTTCCACGAGGCCTTGTCCCACTAGGACATGCCTGGAACAGGAGGCATCCGGAACAGATGCCCGAGCCACCTCAGCTGCTCCTTTCGACGTGAAGGAGCAGCGTCTCTACTCCGAGCTCCTCCCGGGTAAATGAGCTCCTCACCCGATCTCGGAGGGTGCGCCCAGCCACCCTGCGAAGGAAACTCATTTCGGCCGCTTGTATTCGCGATCTTGTCCTTTCGGTCATTACCCAAATCTCATGACCATAGGTGAGGGCGGGAACGTAGATCGATCGGTAAATCGAGAGCTTTGCCCCGACTCAGCTCCCTCTTCACCACGACAGACCGATACAGCGACCGATCCGTCTATCGATCTCACACTCCTCCACACACAAGGGAGGGAGGGAGTTCAGCATCCTGACAGCCTGTTGGATAAGCTGTTCTTCAGTCGACTGGACCTGGCCCGTGGATTTCAGTCTCCTCCCTGACGGCATTACCTTGAAGAGACTGTGTGACGGCCGTGTAAAGAGAAACGGTGGTGAACTTTGGTGAATCAACTCATTGGAAAAAAAAACTTAATAATTTATGAGAAGCCAAAAGCTGAAATATTTGAGATAAAACTTTTGTTCTTTCTCATGGATGTTTTATGTCCTGCTGCAATCAAAAGACCTGATTAATGGCGTGCTGCTAAGAAAAAGGACTTGTTTATTTGGCAACCGGTTTTGGACGGAGCCCTTGACCTTTGCTGAATGAGTGCTGGAGAAATAAAGAAGGCTCTTTCGAACAGATGCCTGTCTCAAAAGCCAAAGCATTACGTTATTATTGAAAGATTACACAACAGACCTATAAATCATCATTTCAATAAACTCAAAAATAGACCGAGCAGCATGAATTCAACACTGGCCACCTTTTGCATCAGCATATAAAGTTGTAACGGTCAAAGCTGCTTCATAATTGTCCCGTGTGAAGCGATTTGGGCGAGTTGAGTTTGTAAAAAGCACAAATGAAACTTCCCTTGTTCCCTCGTAGTAGTTTTGGTGTGTTTTTCACAGTGGTGCGCGGCAGTGAGCTCCAGGTCATAAAAACGGAGCTGACGCAGATCAAGGACAACATCGAGGCTCTGCTGGGACGCCTGGACACTCTGGAGGACCACACTGCAGTCACAGGTACAACACAAATACTCCAATTACTACAGTGCTTTACTCTAAACCAGGGGGGGGGGATTCATTTTCATAAGGGGCCACATGAGAAGCCAGACCAACAGTACCAACAATAACTCAAACTTATATCGGGATATAAGTATAATATATGGAGAGTGTATCACCGGGGTCCATAGACAAAAGCTCCAAAAAAAAAGAAAAACATTTTGACTGGGAAAATACTTTGAGGGCGTTTTTTTCAATAAATGAATAATAATGAGCTTGACAGGACTGTAGCCTCATAAAAACACTTATTGCACTTTACAAGCCTGTGACACAAGTCTGCCTCGTTGTTGTCAATATTCATTCACTCCACACTCCGTGGTAGTAAGTTACTATTGTAGCCACAGCTGCCCAGTGGCAGACTGTCCATTTCCCTCTTGCAAGTCACACAATGGCTGTTTCTCAATAGGTGGCGTTCACGAGTTAGAATGTGATGATGTCATAATGGAGGGCGGGGCCAATGCAACTCTATGGGAGAAATGCAGTTTTTGGAAGAAATCTCCAAAACGAAAATTGACAAATGTTTTTCCTCTTCAGTATTTGATCGTGATTTGATTCTCAAACCTGTGATATTATTTTTATGTCTGAAAGTCTTTTCTATTGGACAACATCATGGTCATGTTTTCGCATATTGTCACCACTTTTTGACATTTTTCAGAGATAATAATTGTACATTAGTTCATATGTGCCGACAGAGCAGACAATGAGCTTTGTGACAGTTTTTGTTTCATGTGGATTCCTCCAGTAATGACTGAGATATGAGCCAAAAAACAAAGACATAAAAATATGCATTTTGTCAGTTACCACCGTTACCATAGTTACTGTCAGTTGACCTCCACCTCAATGTTAAACTATAGGCTCTTTAGAATGTTGTGATGTCACGTGAACGCTACCTATTGCGAGGACCCGTCCTCCGTTTGGCCACTTCGTTGACGTCCTCGATGGCGGCTCCTCCAAAACGGAGCGGAGTGTCGTCTCTCCGCCGCCTTTGAGCTCAAATGGAACGGCCTCCGGAGCGAGCGGCGGCTGCGTCATGTCTCGTGTCAAATCATATAATCAAATGTGAATCAATGCTTACAAAAATAACTGTTTTATTAATAACAGAGGCCAGGAAACTGTTTATATATTGGTTTTGGTTGGATGTCTTACTGTCTGAACATTTTGGCCTGAATAAAATGATAACATTTCTGCCAGGATTTGTAACAAAATTCAATTCAAATATTTATATATATTAATTTAGCAGGTCCAGTTATTGGCCATAGCTAGCCTGCTATTGTCTCAATAAGGCTTATTTACAAGGCCTTTCATTAACTTTAAATAAACCTTTTTTTTTTTACATCTTTACTAGCTTACAACTCTTCTACCAATGATTTTATTATTCTATTATTTGTTTGCACAAATGCGGAACAAATCAACTCTCAAAGAGAGTTCAAAATAATAAAGTTTTGCGAGAAAAGAAAAGAAAAAAACATGTTGCAGTGCATCATGGGTAATTTCAGCTCTCCGAGGCAGCGGAGGATCCACAGGTGTATCCTTCGTAAATGAGCCAAACGGAGGAGTCGACCTGCGAGAGGGCGAGTGGTCCAGGTGAAATGGAACCACTTGGCGGCGCCGTGATGACGTCATTTACATCCGAAGTGGTCGAGACGCCGAGGATCCTGGCAATTGGGAAACAGCCAGTGTGTTGTTTATATCCTGATTTCTTATTATGTCAGTGCCCTCTGCTGGACACCTGTGGAATTGTTTCCTTTTATTCTAATTTAATCTGCCCCCTAGTGGCTGGAGTGAGCATTCTGGGCACGGGCATTCTGGGATTGGGCTAGAGACTTACTTTTTTTTACATACTTATGATTTTATGCTCTACGAGTTGTGGGGGTCGGACTGAATCATCTCGTATTTTGCCCAGGTCTGCTCTAAACCACAAGGGGGCGCTGCAAGCAGTTTATGACAATCTACCTCCCCACAGACAGATCTATCATGAAACTCTCTGGCTGTGTCCGAATGTCCATCCTCGCCCCAACTCCTCATTTACTACACTCAGGGTTTCTATGTAATGCTTTATAATGCAACTTTAATGCCTAAATACTATACTTTTAATGCCACAAATGCAAAAAATCTTGGCATATGTCCATTCGTAAGATTTGGAAACTTTCAGTGAAACAGAGGATTGAGGGGAGATTTTGATATTCAAAACTAAATTGGACTAAAATGGGAAAGTTTTGAGCCAAAGCTGCGTCAAATTTCATTGAAAACTGCAGCTGAATTAGTTTTAGAGTGTAGTTTTTATATTTCAGACGAATGTGCGCAGTAAAAATGTCACTGAGTAGGTTCAGTCTCGACTTTTTTCGAACTGTTTAATGCCAGTTCTAATCAAATGTAGTGCTTTTTAATGTCCCGCAATCTACTCTGTAAGAAAAGTGTCTAAATTATACAGTAAAAAGCTGTAAGTTTATCTACAGAAAAATGATGTAAATAGGTTTATGGCAAATGATTGTTAATTTAACAGTAAATGACTTTTTTAAAATCAGAGACAGAATTGTACATTTTACATATATTTCCCGTAAATATTACAGGTATACTTTGTTAATAGTTTTATACAGTAGATTTTACAGTATAAAGCTGGTAGATCAGCTGCCAGTTTTATAGAGTAAAATCGAAGGTGAAAAATAAAAATAAATAAATTCAATGGATACGTTTTTTCTTTAACCTCTTAAGCCCCGCCAAGTGCATTTTCTCCAGTTCGGTTTACCTAAATCTAAAAGCTGCCTACAGGCCAGAGTAACGCCTCATTTGAAAGCTTAGACCTTACAAAACTTATTTCAACTGATCTTTTTCCTTGCGTTTTTTTCACGTTTTTTTTTTACTTTTCTTTTCATTGCTTTTTTGTCACTTTGTTGCCGCTTTTCTGTTACTCTTTTGCCGCGTTTTTGTAACATTTTCATCCTCGTTTTCATCTCAATTTTGTCACTATGATGTCGCTAGTTTTTTCCAAGCAGCTTTTAAAGCATCACTAAGTAACTCGTGCCCCAAGAGGCCATAAGCGCAACTGCAGGTGTCGTAGCAAGTTACGTTTTTTTTTACTCATTAGAGTGGGACATTGTTCATCCAACTACACAAGCCCGTTAGCATGTTAGCTTCTTCTTCGTGATCCCATTAGTGTGTATTGGTGGCTCCGGTCCGGTGGCAGTCAAGTTGCAATTGTGGTTTTCTGGCCAGAGACACCAGGGGGAGATGAAAGACCCTCCAATCATCCCACTTGTATTACCCCAGAGGGACTATGACCAAAATATGTTAAAAAAAATTAAAAAGTTTAATAGAAGCTTTAGGTTTAACCAGTTTTATTGTTTTGATTCGTAATTTTTAACTCCTTTTCTCTCTCATTCACATTCAGACACCACGACCTCTGTATTGTGCACTTTACGGAAAATCGTGGACACAGCCATAGATACTGTATTCTTCCCTTCCTGTGTGCAGATGCAAGGAAAGGGGAGGGGCCTCTGTCGGAAGGGGCGTGGCCTGAGGAAGAAGAGGAGGAGTCGGAATCAGAGATCGTCGATGTGAGACAAAACAGCGAAGAAGAAGAAGAAGAAGAAGTGGAGACGCAGCAGCACAACAGAGAAAACAACATGGTACACCACACACAAAAACAGACATGGTTAAATAACGGCGAAATCTTTATTATCTATTATTATTTCGTTCTTATTTGGAATTCTTTCTGCGGTTCACTGTAAACAAAGGAACTGATTGTGTTCAAAGCCTCAGACACCATCATTCTGTCTGAGCCTGGAGATCCGGTGTGCGTGCGGACGACGGCTTCATGTTTATTGGGAGACTCAATCCCGGCTTAGTCATTTAGTCATGCATGTCCCGGAGCTTTGTTGCCTTGGGCGTTATCCCCCCGGTGCAATCTCTTTTTGGCAAACAGGTCCTAAGGCGCGGGGCCAGATGAAGAGGAACTGCTCCAAAACCTCCTGGAGAGTTCAATATCGCGGATGAGACTCTTGACCTCTCTTGAGTGGAGAACGTCAGACATTATCAGGAACAAAGTACATGAGGATCTGTTCATGACATACTTTTTTTGGGTTGATTTTTAAGTAAACATGTATTTCTGTTTGCAGAAAATGTATAAAACGTATTCATATGAAAGACAGTGATCTTGTGGTATGGATGTTTTGGCGATATATTGTGCCGCCCCAGGGACAACTCCTGAACCCGGTGTAGGGCCCGACAGATATATTGGGCCAGTATTTTGGTATTATGTAATATTGGCATTTCAGCCAATAAAATGCCGATAGCTCCATCCATCCATTTTCTTCCACTGTTCCATTGCCGGGTCGTGGGGGCCGTTGGAGTTCCCCAAATCACATTGCACCAGCCCCTTTCGGCTCCTCCTACAGGTGGTGGGTCCACAGAAGGACGGCCTCATGGTTCTAACCGGGCCTGTTGGTCTCTCATAAGGGGCTTCTGATCCGCTCTTTGTCTGACCCGTTACCAAGGACCTGTTTGCCCTGGGAGACCCTACCAGGGGCACGAAGCCCCCGACAACAGAGCTCCCAGGGTCACTCTCGTGCTCAAACCCCTCCACCATAAGGTGGCGGTTCTAGGAGGGGGCCGATATCTCCAGAGCATCTGAAATATCTCTGTGTTTTGCGTTGGAAAGAGCTCAGTCAGAGCGATTCCACTACTTCCTCGGCCTCAGGGGAGCAGAAAAACATTGCGGTTGTTGTAGACTTTTTAGTTTCGGAACCGTAAGAGGTAGAGACTTACTGTTTTTGTTTTGGAATCTGCTGATTTTTGCCTTTTCAAACATGCTCCCTCTGAAGTATGAATGTCCTGAATAAATGAGCCCTATGGCCCTCATACAGCGCCCCCTGCTGTCACAGTTCAACACTGACACATTTAGAAGCTTTACACACAGGATTATAAACAAAACTTTTTAAAATGTGGCCACATATATCAGCTGTGCCGGCTTTAGAAAAACCCACATCAGTCGACCTCTATTAGGTACTGTATATTTCTGTACAGTGGTGCCTCGTTTATCACAGGGGTCACTTTCTAAAGGCGAACAGGCGAAAGCAGTTTCAGTCTTCAGAAGGCGAGTGTCTAGCTGTGGCGAGCGCCACATGCTAGCAGTGTTTATATTTGCGGAAAAGTTCAGAGAAACCCCTCCTGGAACTGCCACCTTATCGTAGTGGAGGGGTTTGAGTGCCCGAATGATCCCGGGGGCTCTGTTGTCGGGGGCTTCGTGCCCCTGGTAGGGTCTCCCATGGCAAACAGGTCCTATAGGTGACGGGTCAGACAAAGAGCGGTTCAGAAGCCCCTTATGAGAGACCAACAGGCCCGGTTAGAACCCTGAGGCCGTCCTTCTGTGGACCCACCACCTGCAGGAGGAGCCATAAGGGGCTGGTGCAATGTGATTTGGGCAACTCCAACGGCTGCCCCCATGAGCCGGCAACGGACAAGTGGAAGAAGATGGATGGAGTTCAGAGAAGGCCTGTAAAAATAAATGTTTAACTACAAGTTATCTGAGAGTAGTTAGTGGTTTTGGTGCTTTGAGGAACTAACTGCTGTCTGTAGGTTAAACCTCCTCAGTGCTGCCCCTTGTTCATTGATTTTGCACAGTATCCAGCTGCAGTGTCAGTTAAGGTTGTGCCAAAATGAGGAATGCCAAACCATTAGAGCTCCATAGTTAAGATGTATCGTATTCATTGATGCTGTGATCCGATAAGTCCAGATGCACTTGCCGTCTCACGAAGTCCTTATATGGTGGCAAATATATCAAATATTTATTGACCTCTTAAAAGACCAGACTTGAAGTAATCGTGATATATTTCTTTTTTTGGGGCCAATTAGAAACAAAAAGCTGGAGATGTATTTTAAGATTTCATGATTTCTTTCATGTTTTTATGCTGCCATGTGGTGTAGATTCAGACTTTATGTGCATTCGATGTTCTGACGTGACTAGAGAAGATTCTATACTAAAACATTGAGCGGGTCTCGGAGGAGCATAAAGACTTACGGCAAAAACGAAAGTATTTTAAAATATAACAAGCTTGTGGCCTTGTAAACAAGCCCATTATCTCAGTGTTTATTGATAGATAAACACCAACATCCTCTTTGTTTTGACCTAGACTTTTCCTACGACATAAATGGTTTATGACGCAGAGTTTTTCCACTATATTATGCAAGCATATGTTTTAATTTAGACACACTGAGGATTTAGTCGCTCGTGATGTACTTATGGAGACAAGAGAATTATGAGACATCTCCAAAAGCAATATCATTTATAGCTGTATCATTTTACTCTCATGAGCCTGATCTAAGTGTAAAAGCCTTTCTATCTATTTTTCAAGTCCCTTCCAACAGCTTCAATTGTCCATTGTCTTCCTTAAGCTGAGCAAACACTACACAATTTGTTTTGCCCGATTTTGCTATAATTCTCAGTCGCGGTGAGTCTTCCCGAGTCGTGATGAGTTGAAGGCAGTCACAGAGACTTGAGCCGCACAACAATCTCTCTGCATTTGACCCTTATGGCTTTTACTGTAAGTCTTGGTTCTGTGGGAGGACGGCCTTGATGCTCCTTCAGGTTCAAGCCTTGTTGGGCCCACAAAAGGCTTCTGAAACGCTCTTTGTTTGACCCATCAACTCATGGACCTGTCATGAGAGATCCAACCAGAGGCACAAACCCCTGATAACGTAACTCCTAAACTGTTAAGTGAATGCTGACGAGCAGAAATACGTACAGTATGACATGGTGCGTTGTCATGCATGAAGATGATGAAGGAAAGCTCTTCTTTTTGTAGCATAGAAGACAGTGGTCAGTCAGAAACTCCACATATTTTTCAGAGGTCATTTTCTCAACTTCAGGGATCCTAAAGTGGCCGACCAGCTCTCTCCCCATGATTCTGGCCCAAAACATGACTCTGCCCCCTCCTTGCTGACATCACAACCTTGTTGGGACATGGTGGCCATTCACCAACTAACCACTACTCCATTGATTTGACCATCCAGAGTTACACGGCCTCATCAGTGAACAAGACTGTTTAGAAATGAGTCCTCATGTATTTCTGATCCACTGCAGCCGTTTTTTGTTCATGAACTTCAATGAACAGTTTAGGGGAGGCCGGATGGAAAGTTTATGCACAACTGTAGCCTCTGGAGGGTCCTACACCTTGATGTTCGGGAGACTCCAGAGGCACCAGCAGCTTCAAATACCTGTTTTGTAGCAGCTGTTCTCTTAATCTGATGTATTTGTCCGTCCTCATTGTCCCTTTATCTGCACAAATCTCTTAACAGTCCTTAACCTTTCATGAAATATCAAAGGTTTTCATACCTAGTCCATCTATTTCAAGCTTTTCATCAGCAGAGATCCTTTTTCTTTCCCATATTGCTTGAAAATGATGGTCTGCTTAATAATGCGGAAAGTCCTTTTTTCATTAGATTTTCCTGACAACTGATCAACACGGGTGTCTGAAATTTATGTCAGTGATTCAAAGAGCCCTGAGACATAATACCATCCATGAGTTTCATTGAATTATTATATATATATATATATTTTTTTTTTTCACGTTTACGGCACTGAAATACAATTTGCATAATAATTCTTCGCATAGTGTAGGATCATTCAGGCACTCCTTATCCCTGTCATGTCCGTCAATCACAGTTGTTTCTGTCTCTTTATTGCACTGCGTTCATTAAACTAAAATGAATCAAATAGAATATAGTCTTATACATGGAAAGTTAAGGCCGTCCTTTTGAAGACTGAACTGGAATTCTGATACAACATGTAACAATATAGGATGAAAACAAGGGGCATGTGATTGACAGTAGCATTCTGTATGTAATCGCTATCATTACTCAAGAAGATAACTGTGCAAAGATGGCCCCTGAGAACACAAGCATGTGGTAATGTTTATGCGGCACAGACGTATCAGCGCTGTCAGTCCAGCTAAAGCATTTACCGAAGATCTGCTTCCACTCTTCAGGCTAAATAAACACATCGAAGAGGGAGCAGAAAATCTTTAACTATGATTTTTACAGTTTGTGACGTCAACCAGAGCTTCAGTCTGAGTCAGTGTTTAGACGTTAGCATGCTACAGCGGTTAGCATTCACCCTCCACGCGGTAAACAAATCTGCGACTCTTTTGAAAATGTTGAGACCCTCTGATATGGCCGAGCGAAGGGCTGTGCAATTATTCGAAATTCAATTGCGATTACTACACTTAACGATTACAAAACTATCATTATTGCGAAAAAAAACGATTTTTTTCCCCCTATTTTTTATTTTTTTTTGCAAAGCAGATTTGCTTTTCAGGCCACTGGGATTATTTCCCCTTCGCAATTCACCTGCCATGGCTCATGCTTTTGCCTGACATAAAAACAAACTGTGTGACGCTGTGTGACGATGTCATCAGGCCGCGCTGCTCTGTTTACTTGTGCAGGTATGAGGGCTGGCCAGCAGGGGGCAGGTGTGAGAGGAGCTAGTGTAGCCACTAAAATATCGATCCGCCGATATATCGCGATATTACGTTGTGCTATTCTCGTATCGATCCAAAAAGCACCGTATCGATATTTAAACATCTATTTTGGGGAATATTCATAGCAGCGTCTCGCTTTCGTCCTGCACTTTTGCTCCCGCCCGCTAGATGGCAGTGCACGCGTCCCGCATGAGTAACACTAGAATCTAGTGAGAGTTGGAGAAACACAGGAAGAGTTCTGCCATGGAAAAGAAAGAGCAATGAGACGCTCCGGGCTCTTTTAAAACTTTACATTTGGCCCCACTTTGGGCTTTTACAGCAAAGACAGAGACCTGGATTATTACGAGAGCCTCCAGCTGTGTGCAGATGTAGCGGAGTTTGTCACCGCCGCGTTCAGAGAAGATTTAGCTTCGTAGCATTTTACTACGGAATTAAACGAACCCGCAGGAAAACTTAGATAGATAGATAGACACATAGATAGATAGATAGATAGATAGATAGATAGATAGATAGATAGATAGATAGATAGATAGATAGATAGATAGATAGATAGATAGATAGATAGATAGATAGATAGATAGATAGATAGATACATACATACATACATACATAGATAGATAGATAGATAGATAGATAGATAGATAGATAGATAGATAGATAGATAGATAGATAGATAGATAGATAGATAGATACATACATACATAGATACATAGATACATAGATAGATAGATAGATAGATAGATAGATAGATAGATAGATACATGGATAGATAGATACATAGATAGATAGATAGAAAGATAGATAGATAGAAAGATAGATAGATAGACACATAGATAGATAGATAGATAGATAGATAGATAGAAAGATAGATAGATAGATAGATAGAAAGATAGATAGATAGAAAGATAGATAGATAGATAGATAGATAGATAGATAGATAGATAGATAGATAGATAGATAGATAGATAGATAGAAAGATAGATAGATAGATAGATAGATAGATAGATAGATAGATAGATAGATAGATAGATAGATAGATAGATAGATACATACATAGATACATAGATACATAGATAGATAGATAGATACATAGATAGATAGATAGATAGATAGATAGATAGATAGATAGAAAGATAGATAGATAGATAGATAGATAGATACATAGATAGATACATAGATAGATGGATAGATAGATAGATAGATAGATACATAGATAGATAGATACATAGATAGATACATAGATAGATAGATAGATAGATAGATAGATAGATAGATAGAAAGATAGATAGATAGATAGATAGATAGATAGATAGATAGATAGATACATACATAGATAGATAGATACATAGATAGATACATAGATAGATGGATAGATAGATAGATAGATAGATAGATAGATAGATAGATAGATACATAGATAGATAGATAGATAGATAGATAGATAGATAGATAGATAGATAGATAGATAGATAGATACATAGATAGATAGATACATAGATAGATACATAGATAGATAGATAGATAGATAGATAGATAGATAGATAGATAGATAGATAGATAGATAGATAGATAGATAGATAGATAGATAGATAGATAGTATTTGACACAAATTTGTAAAAAGAAATAATCGCAATAATTGTCTAATGCTTCAATATCGGGATATATCGCATCGTATTGTATCACGACCTGTGAATCAGGATACGTATTGTATCGCCTGAGATAAGGCGATACACACCCCTAGTAGCCACATTGTGCCAACAAGCCAATTAGAGTCTAATGACAACAACACAACGACAAAAATCCTCCAAATCTGTATCCTCAAAAAGCCCTCAAAAGGGAAGAGACCTTGTTCTAACATGATATGATGCTTTATATACTATTCCAAGTATTATTCATGTTTACAGATTACAGTTTGTTTATTCATTGGTCCACGTTTGCTACAGTTGGGCTGTCTTAGCTTTGCCAACCATATTAAAGCAGTACTATGTAACGTGTTTACCTTAATAAATCCTTTCCGTAGTCCCTGTGGGGGTAATACAAGTGTTTATGGGATGTTTGGAGGCTCTTTCATCTCCCCCTGGTGTCTCTGGACAGAAAACCATGCTTGCAACTTCACTGCCACTGGACCGGGGCCACCAATACACACTAATAGAATCACGAAGAAGAAGCTAACATGCTAACGGGCAAAGCTAACTGCGGGCTAGCGTCACTTTAAACAGTATTTACAACCAAGTTTGAGCGGAAAAAAAAAATATTTCCATTGTATAATTGGACGTACAATTTCTTTCCCTTCGCCTTTTCTGTCAGTGTAGTATTTACTCTCCAAGACAATTAATAAGTTCGCAACTTAAAATCGCAACTTGCTACGACACCTGCAGTTGCACTTATGGCCTCTAGGGGCAAGAGTTACTTAGTACTGCTTTAAGTAAAAACAATGCTTACAGATGATGACGTCACAATCTGGACACATGTCGAGACACATTGTCCCATTTTTGTATATTTTTGTCCCATTTTTGTCATTTTTTGTCTTTTTTTTGTCACATTTTAATCATATTTTTGTCACATTTTTGTATTTTTTTTGTCCAATTTTTGCCATTTTTTTGTCACATTTTTGTCCATTTTTATCAATTTTTTGTCCCATTTTTGTATTTTTTTGTCCCATTTTTGCCACTGTTTCATCAATGTTTTCTCACTTTTTTCTTTTTTTTTTGTCATTGTTTGGTCATTTTTTGGTCAAATTTTAATCACATCTTTGTCCCATTTTTGTATTTTTTTGTCCCATTTTTGTCATTTTTTTGTCCCATTTTTGTCATTTTTTCGTCCATTTTTTTTTTCAATTTCTTGTGACATTTTTGCCACTGTTTCATCAATGTTTTCTCACTTTTTTGTACAAAATAATGTTTCGACATAAAACTCACGATGTCAGACTAAAGTTCTCGTGTGTTTCAGGAAAGCAGTTGTTCGACAGAGACCGATGAAGTCCTTCCGTGAGCGGTGAGTGGACCCAAAGCTCGTGTTGGAGTGACGTCACGCGGCGTCTGAAACAGGCTCGTTTCGTCTTACTGTAATGTCATCCAAACTGTTTTCTGTCCTCGTCCTGACAAGCGGGTAATTTATGCGCTATTAATTTACTCTGACAAATGACCAGAAGGAGTCCACTGACGGCTTATGTCATGGGTCGTATCACACTGGGGTTTATTTACGCTTACATGGGAATCATTTGGTGCCAGGTTTTGTCCCGCGTGGATCGGTCCAGTAAGTGCAGAAAGATTCATTGCAAAGCGAGTTAAAACATCTGCATTTTGACAGTTCAGATGGATTTTCTGTCGTCTCTTTTAGAATATAATAGGCGTACGAACACACTCTCTGCTCGATCTGCAGCTTGTTTCAATATTTGACCTCTTAACTCCCGCCTGAACCGAGAGGATCTTTTTCCTCACGTCATCACGACTTTTTTCCATCATTTTTTTGTTGGGTATTCAACTCATTTTTGTAGCATTTCGTCCATTTTTTTAAATAAATTTTTTGTCCTTTTTTTGTCACATTTTGTCACATTTTTTGTCACATTTTAATCATATTTTTGTCCCACTTTGTATTTTTTTTGTCCCATTTTTGTCATTTTTTGTCATTTTTTGTCACATTTTAATCATATTTTTGTCACATTTTTGTATTTTTTTTTGTCACATTTTAATCATATTTTTGTCACATTTTTGTATTTTTTTTTGTCACATTTTAATCATTTTTTTGTCATTTTTTTATCACATTTTTGTATTTTTTTTGCCCCATTTTTGTCATTTTTTGTCATTTTTTGTCACATTTTAATCATATTTTTGTCACATTTTTGTATTTTTTTGTCACATTTTTGTCACATTTTTTGTCACTTTTGTCACATTTTTGTAATTTTTTTGTCATATTTTTGTCACTTTTTTGTCATTTTTTTGTCACATTTTGGTCATTTTTTCATCAATTTTTTTTTCAATTTCTTGTGACATTTTTGTGACATTTTTGCCACTGTTTCATCAATGTTTTCTCACTTTTTTTCTTTTTTTTTGTCATTTTTTTTGTCTTTTTTTTGTCAAATTTTAATCACATTTTTGTCATTTTTTTGTCCCATTTTTGTCATTTTTTCGTCCATTTTTTTTAAATTTCTTGTGACATTTATGTGACATTTTTGCCACTTTTTCATCAATGTTTTCTCACTTTTTTGTCACATCTCCATCATTGTTTTCGTCTCAGTTTTGTCGCTATTTTCACAGCTTTTTTCCAGAAGCTTTTGGACTGGGGTAAAGCCAAACTGGAGAAAATGTGCTCGGTTCAGGTGGGAGTTAAGGGGTTTAAAGTATCAATTTAAACATAATAAAACCGAGAACACGACACCAGAAATATTTAGATTCGAACATTAGCTTTTTAGTGTCGACTGTGTTCATATGACTTTAAGCAAACAGCGGACAGCGAGGGGCACCGCCGGCACAATTATTCTCCTGCATGGACTGGATTACGAAAGAAAAACCTGCCTGAGCCAAGAGGAAGTCAGTCATTTATCGGAGCGCGACGCACCCAGTTATGAAAACAAAAGTCCGGCTTTGGGGAAACAGGCCAGAGTCCCCCGAGGAGGCAGCGGAGACTAAAACAACATGTTCCACCTGAAACCGAGGGGCTGATAAGAGAAGGCCAGCGGCTTCGACTGCGGGCCCGGGACAGAGTGCAAACACGGGGCGACTGCGGCGAAGCGGTGGTTAGATCCACAGACATCAAAGTGTGAATGTGGCGTGGGCGACTTTTGGACTAACCTCACAGTCAGTGCTTCATGAGCCTCCTCCAGATACACCTGTGCCTTCTATATAAAGCTCGTGCATAACGGCACTTTGGACCCGAAGTAAAACCTTTTGAGTGACAGTGCAGGATTTTAGAGGCAGTTGTGGCGAACAGGTCTGAGCTTCTACACATTAGGACATGGAGGAACATGTAGGGGGAGGAAAATACTTAATTTTAACATTTTTAAACTCCGTATAGTCCCTTTAAAAATTAGATGAATGAAGGCTTTGTAAACTAATAGTCAAGAGTGCCTTAGAGTTTTCGCTTTTTCCATCTGGATGGCTGTCTTTTTACCAGTTTAACTGGACAGTAAAGGTGTAAAATGGTCACAGAGATGTCTCAGATATGTCCCCTAATAATAAGGCCAGTCTCCACGTAGTCTCATTGATTTTAGCGGAGTCTCCACACGGTCTCCGAGACGTCCACGTCAGAGGTGTCCAAACTGCTTTCACCGAGGGCCGTATATTGAAATGTGGGTAACGCTTTATATTAAGGTGTGCCTATTAAGTATTAATAAGGTATTAATAAGCATTAATAATATGCTTGTAAAGTTTTAACACACTGCTTTTTATCTGTTAACATACTAATAGGCCATTACTAATACGCTTATTCATAACCAACCCTTACCCTGCTTAACTCTAAGATGATTATTAATGTGTATTAACACTTAAAGAGCACACCTTAAAGGAATAGGCCACCGTTTTTACATACTGAGATATGTTCTTACCTTAGCTTTGACGAGTTCTTTAGGACCTGTTTGATCTTCCCCCGTGCCTTCAGTCACGTAAACGCAGCGCAGACGGCGTTAGCATTTAGCCTCTCCCTCTCTCCTCTATAGCTCCAAAACAGGTCAAGATAGAAGCTACCAAGCTCTTCCACGTTTTCCCTATTTAAATATGGTTACGTGAAGTGTTCCACTACAAAGTATAATTACACAAAATTAAACAATGTGGATTTTCTAAGCGGATAAAAGGGGGAGCTATATTGTAAGGCGTAATAATACCAGGAGTAGTTTGGCATCTGCGCAGTAAAGTGAAGATTACTGCGCGGATTTTCTGTTGTAAATAGACCGAGGGCCGAAGCCGCTGATTATTAGCCCAAAGTAGAGCCCGATACTGGAAAAATGACCATCTTAAATGAGATAAATGACTTAAAATTGCTTGAATTAAAGCTCTTCAATGTTGAATTTGAGTCGGTTTGAACTAATCCAAGATACAAATGCTATAGCGCCAATTAAAAAGAGAATAACTACTACTCGAGGTTTTATCTCACCTAAGACCAGACCAAATCTACTCAAACCTTAGATTTAATCTGTTAATTCAAGTCGATTTATGTCATTTCTTCCTTGAAACGAGTATTCTTTTTCCAGTGCACTTCTTTCAATTGCCAGTGTTGTACATAATATATGACCTAATTGGGTGTACTGACAGTATTTCTAACTTTTTTTCTCCCATGTAACTCTAATAATGTTAAAAAAATCATCTTGAGGGCCCGAGGTGCTGTGCTGGAGGGCCGGATTTGGCTCCCAGGCCTGACGTCGCCCACCCCTGCCTTAGGACATTGTTGAAACATGTAGGGGAAGGAAAATACTTCATTTTAACATTTTTAAACTCCGTATCTTGTTCCTCTGCTTCATGGAGCTGCTCCTTTAGCAGAGGATCTACATGATCTGAGGCTCTTTCAGAAGTTTGGATGATTTTAGTCTCTCCCTTTCATTTTTATTTAGTCTTATTTTAGTCGACTAAAACATCTGGACATTTTACTCATAGTTTTAGTCTCATTTTTAGTCGTCAAAAATAACAATTTGACTAAAATTAAGACTAAATATAACACTGCCGCGCATCACTGGCAGCTACTGTATCGTTTTTAGTAGAAAATAATCAAACATAATTCAGCTGTCAGTGGTGAATTAGCAGTAGGTGAAAGGGTAGTTCTTTTTCCCTCTTTGTTTTCCGACCACTTTGGCAGCTTCAAACATGATCATTTTTTAAGGTTTTACTTGTGTGGAATTAATAAGATTGCTGTAAAAATGTAGCATGTTGCGTTCTCCACTTTACTCACTCATTGATTAATATGGTTTAATTGTAAATCAAGTAGGACCCCATCATTTTCAAGCTTAGGTATAAACTATCACAACACCTGGAAGGCCTTTGTAGAATAAGTAAAGCTATTTTCTTTTGATGTGTAGTTGACTATCTGTTGTTTTACAATATATTGTCATTTGAAGAATTCCTTTGTTCCTTTGGGAAAAAGAGAGACAGAAGGGAAACATTTTTAAACTCCGAATCTTGTTCCTCTGTTTCATGGAGCTGCTCCTTTCGCAGAGGATTTACATGATCTGAGGCTTTTTCAGACGGTCAATAGAAGTTTGGATGATTTTAGTCTCTCCTTTTCATCTTTATTTAGTCTTATTTTAGTTGACTAAAATATCTTGACATTTTAGTCATAGTTTAGTCTCATTTTTAGTCATTTTAGTCGTCAAAAATAACAATTTGACTAAAATTCTTTTCATTTGTGAATGTTCCCAGAGATACAGTTATCTATTGGCTTTAAACTTGCTAATGCCAACTCACAAAGTTCAATTTTTATTTAGTCTTATTCTAGACATTTTAGTCTTAGTTTTAGTCTCAGGAAAGACTTTCAATTTAGTTTTAGTCCAATTGTAGTGAGCAGAAATATCACTGACTACAATGAAGACACTGGTGTAGAGTCTGTGAGATCTCATCGGTGTCGGATAGGTTTCATTGTAGTCGTAACTCTCGGGACATCTCAGACCTCTCTGATAGGGCTTTTCCACCAAGGTGTTGGTTCTGGGCTGGTTCTGGGTTGGTTCCATACTGACTTGGTTTTCCACCAAAATGAGAGCTGTCCCTATTGTCATAGCAACGCTTTGGGAAGTCAACATCAAAAATGGATAGAAACATCTTACTACAGCCACTTCTGGTTATAAAATACAGAAAAAAAGGTTTATGTTTCAGTCACAGCAGCCGTTAACATTTTTTTTTTCTTTCTAACTCTTGTTTTAGCTAAAGAGCATAAAGCAAAACAACAGTTTCCTCCACAGAGACTGTTTTGGCTTACTAATAGCAACTAATATTGATTGTTTGTTGGAGGAGAGAGCCACGCCCCCAGCCGCTGACATCACTGGTGCTCGTTTCTTGGTCCAGCTTTTAATTGGTTCCCAACCGGCACCAGATTTTGGAACCAAGAGCCAGAGTTTTTTTCAGTGGAAAACGAAAGAACCGCTTCTGAAACTGGAACTGGCCCAGAACCAGCACCGGCACCAGCCTGGTGGAAAAGGGCTATGAGACTATACGTGGAGACCAGTCTCTGCTGAAATGGAACTCGTCTTCACCGAGACTACCCAGAGATTCGCCTTATCGAGCAGATCATTAGTGAGAGACTGAACTGAAGCACCAGCTCCGAAAACCTGCACAATGAAACCGGAACTTTCAAATCTGAGGAAACAATCTCAACAATAACAGGGTGTGTCCTCTCTGTGTTTGTTTTCTTCATTAAGTTTACATGTTAGTGTTTGAAACCCCGAGGACCACGGGGAGGATCGGGGGGGCCAGGGGTTAGATGTTCTGGAGATAAATCTTGGTTTGAACTTCCTGAAAGAGGAAGCCCAGGTCACCGAGGTGGTCGACTCATGGCCTGAAGGTTTTCGAAACACAGAAAACATAATCAAATTTCCCTTGAAGCTTTGAACAAAACTCCGGAATGCCGTTGTGTGTCAGTCATGGGTCCCCGCGAGGAAATAATCCGGTTTTGCACTTTCGCAACACCGACCCTAAAGCCCAACCAGGCCCCCGGGACTGATCGAGAGTTTGCGAGCGCTGTAAACAGATTTTTATCCCCCCAGTAAAAATCACTTCCGCATCTCCAGAATGGACCCAACCCGCCGTCCGGCTGAGTTATGGACACGTCAAACTTATCCTCGACCTGGGGCTTTCAGAATAGGATAGCAGATTGTCCGATGCATTTTATTGTTTATTTTGGGTTGGGGCAGCTGTAAATATCGCCTGTGCTCGCCGGTCTGTGGGGCATGTTGGGTTTTATCGTGGGGGGATGCTGGACTCATCAGAGCGTCTGTGTTTGTCATTTGGAAACGTGGAGGGAAGCGGGCTGGTAGCTCGGTGGGATCGGGGGGGGAAAAGTATTTCTCAAATCGAACTTGTCTTTGGACTATTTTTATCCGTCTTGACCGGGACTGGAAGACAAGTCTGACTCAGTCTTTGACAAAAAAACTTGGACTTGGAAGAGTTGGATTGAAAAGTGGACGTGGGACTCGGGCTTGGGTTCAGAAGTGTCCTACAGGGAGGTGTTTATGTCCGACGTAATGTCTTTTGTTTGACAGTCCATCTGTAACTTAGGCTCCAAGTAAGTCAAGAAGTATTAATTGTATCTGTGCAAGACAATGGTAGTCGTCATAGGAATGAAAAGGTCAATCTACGTTCTTACTAGGGCTCGGATCGGACTTGGATCGCAATACTTTGTGCTGCAATCGGAGCCGGTGCTGGTCCTTCTGGGGCCCTAAGCAAAAATCCACACGGGGGGCCCTGCAGTTCGCATCCCATGGTTATTCGACGAAAGGCGAACCCGCTTACGGTCAAGAACGGTTCCACTGTGCAGTCGTGCAGGGCAGAAGTGGAACATAAGGACCTCAATTCAGGCCCCGTCCCTCTGTGTGAGAACCACTAACCACTAAGCCACCGTGAGCCTGGGATTTAGGACGACTACTAGTCTATTTCCCATTATTTTAAAATGATGAATGGCAAATGGTCCCATTCTCTCACCTCTGGTCCCTGACCCACAGTTTGGGAACCGCTGATTTAAAACCAATTGACACCTGCACCTGACGGTTATTTCTGTCTGACTGAGAATTAGCTGGTGAGGAGCCCAACTCGTTTTAGACCGTGCACATTCAGAGAACCAGAGTTACTGTAAGTAACTGTGTGTATGAGACCATGTGGATTCAATTCATCATTGAGACAAATAGGCCCGTAACAACGTGTTGATTAGTCAGTGAAACAACACCGTAGTTTGACTGAGATGCGGGGCCCTTGTGGCTGTGGGGGCCCTATACGCGACTTGCATAGTTTGCCTATGGGAAAAACCGGCTCTGGCTGCAATACCAAGTATCGATACTTATCAAATATCGCAATACTTTCAATACTTTGGGTTTGGAGGCATTTTCACTTCAGTAAATGTCAAATGGCATTTGGTTTCTAAACTTTGAACTCATGACTTTTTACACATTTTGAGGTAAACATATTACTTGTCACAATTACTTACTATACGTATAGTACGGATAATACGTATCAGATCTGAGTATCGTGACACCTATCGGATCGTGACAAAAGTGGATTGTCCCAGCCCTAATTCTTACTCCTGATAGTCAGGGAGATTGCGGACACTTGCAGTCGAAATGAGATTCTTCCACTGGTGCACCTTTAAGCCGGGCATAAAACACAGGTCACAGGTTGTACAGAGAGACAAAGAGAGACAAAGTAAGTAAAAATAGCAAAAAGACGAGCTGCGACAGACATCTGGAGGATGGTTGCTTCCGTGGAGTCCAGATATTTCTGATAATGGACACCTCAGAGTGCGTCGTCCTGCTCACACCATGGTCCCACAAACTGAAACTGTTCATTGAGGCCTGTTAGCTTTTTTTTTCTTTTTATGTCCCGGGCGAGAGTTATTTCACTTTTTAAGCTGTTTTACCTGAAGCTAGTTCCAGCTAAATTGGTACTATGGAAACAGCTGCAGTTGAGTGATATTCACCTTATAGATACAGACGGCATCTCGTCATAGAAGGGGGCGTGGCTTCGCCGAAGGGGGAAATAGAATCTGTAGAGAAACACAATTTTCCACTCTTTTTAGCCATTTTCTGGTGGAATATGAACTTATTTATCACAGAAATAAAGTCAAGTGTAAATCGGGCCCATATGGATATTTTCTCACAGCAAATTGTTCAGTAGAAGTGAAAAAACATTTGTTGTAGCTCGCGCTACCTAACCGTTGGCATTAGCCCAATGCTAACATGTAGCATCATGTTAGCATTCTCCGTTATTTATGTATTTATGGGCTGTTGAACCACTTTGCTCCTCCCCATGTCTTTGTATCTTTATTCAGTAGAAAACTATATTCATAATTCAGCATTTGTTAACCCTCGTGTGGCCTTCGGGGTCTTTTTGACCCGCTGTCATGTTCCGGGCATTTGGATGCAAGGTGACACAAGGGGGCGCCCTTCCAACCTTCTCAGTGTAAATGTGAGTTGACTTTCTTCAGAGTGAGACTTTAGGTCAGACACCATGAGTGACAGTAACATGAGGCTAAATACAGTGAGCTCTTTGTTTCCAGTAAAAAGGCTGAGGCCTCATTGCTCTTCAGTCACAGACTGAGAAGTGAAGAAGGAAGTCATGGAGCTTCTGCTTTAGACAGAACTTCAGACTTCTGCTGCATGTAGGAGTCATATTACATCATATCAAATGTTGTAATCTGTAAAGCACTTTGTGATACTTTTAGGTATGAAAAGTGCTTTATAAATAAAGTTTGATTTTGATTGATTTGATCATATTCTGAAACTCAAATCTGTAGTAGAAACATAATATATGGAAAATATTTTTTAATTAGAAAAAGAAAAATATTTTAAAATCCTGTATCTAATCAAAAAATGATAATTATTTTTTATTTTATTATATATATTTTATTTATTTTATTTAAATTTACTCTCATTCTAAAAAAGAAAACCCGAACAAACCCTTTTCATTCGTATCTGCTGTAAAGTCATGTTTGTCCCAGTTCCTCTGAGTCGTGGTGGGTCATGGTGGACCATGACAGATGTGGACAGGACTGTGGTAGATCTACTTTTACTTTGGAGAAAATAGTTACTATAGTAACTGTTGAAGAAATGAACCTCATGAGCTTCTCCTGTAACATCTGTCCACATCAGTCCTGCTGCACCACGACTCAGAGGAACTGGGACAAACATGACTCTACAGCAGATACAAATGGTTAGGGTTTGTTTGGGTTTTCTTTTTTAGAATGAGAGTAAATTTAAAAAAAAAACTTTTTTTGACTAGATACAGCATTTTTGTAATTGTAGTTATTTTCCATATATAATTTTTTTACTGCAGATTTGAGTTTCAGAATATGATCAATCAATCAAACTTTATTTATAAAGCAGTTTTCATGTGGAAAGATATCACAAAGTGCTTTACAGATTGCAACAATACGACGCCAACATGCAGCAGAAGTCTGAAGTTCTGTCTAAAGCAGAAGCTCCATGACTTCCTTCTTCACTTCTCAGTCTGTGACTGAAGAGCAATGCGGCCTCTGACGTTTTACTGCAAACAAAGAGCTCACTGTATTTAGCGTCATGTTACTGTCACTCATGGTGTCTGACCGAAAGTCTCACTCTGAAGAAAGTCAACTCACGTTTACACTGAGAAGGTTGGAAGGGCGCCCCCTTGTGTCACCTTGCATCCAAATGCCCGGAACATGACAGCGGGTCAAAAAGACCCGCGAAGGCCACACGAGGGTTAAAGTAGTTTTTGAAAAATTAAAGAAAGTTTATTGTTTTCCCCCTTCACTGTTTTCAAACATGACCATATATGGGCGAATCCAGAGATGCCGTCTGTGTCTATCAATAGAACGGGATTTAACTGTTTCTGGACAAGGTGTACATTACCGCTTTTTAATGGACACCCTCCAGCCAATCAGAATCCAGTATTCACCCAGACCATAGTACATCTTGGAGCAATAGTCGCAGAGTGAGCCTCCTCTCGCTGTAGCGATGATCTCTGTCAAGTGTCTCATCTACAAAATACAATATCAGCGCCGCTGGAGTCAAAGCAACAGAGCCCAGGCATGAACAGGTCTGCATTTTACTTTCCCCGCAATTTCCTGTGTAAACACTGCAAGCACCAGATAAACACGGGCCGTCTGGAGCCGGACACGCACTATGATGGACTCGTAGCTTCTCTCTTTGAACCATCGCACAGTGTAGACGAGAGCAGGCTCACCATTTTACAATCCCCGCAACTTGAAATGTGACATCTAAAAGTCCAAAATAATAATAATGGTGCAGTGTACATCCGGCTGTAGGAATAAAGAGTTCAGTTACCTGATAGCCCTTTTCCACCAGGCTGGTGCCGGTGCTGGTTCTGGGCCAGTTCCAGTTTCAGAACCGGTTCTTTCGTTTTCCACTGAAAAAAACGCTGGCTCTTGGTTCCAAAATCTGGTGCCGGTTGGGAACCAATTAAAAGCTGGACCAAGAAACGAGCACCAGTGATGTCAGCGGCTGGGGGCGTGGCTCTCTCCTCCAACAAACAATCAATATCAGTTAGTTTGTGCTTAGAACTTCCTGGTGAAGCCAAAACAGTCTCTGTGGAGGAAACTGTTGTTTTGCTTTATGCTCTTCAGCTAAAACAAGAGTTAGAAAGAAGAAATCAAAATGTTAACGGCTGCTGTGACTGAAACATAAACTTATTTTTCTGCCCTATCATAGGGCTTTTCCACCAAGGTGTTGGTTCTGGGCTGGTTCTGGTGCCGGGTTGGTTCCATACTGACTTGGTTTTCCACCAAAATGAGAGCTGTGCCTATTGTCATAGCAACGCTTTGGGAAGTCAACATAAAACATGGATAGTAACATCTTACTACAGCCACTTCTGGTTATAAAATACAGAAAAAATAGGTTTATGTTTCAGTCACAGCAGCCGTTAACATTTTGATTTCTTCTTTCTAACTGTTCCCTCTTGTTTTAGCTGAAGAGCATAAAGCAAAACAACAGTTTCCTCCACAGAGACTGTTTCGGCTTCTCCAGGAAGTTCTAAGCACAAACTAACTGATATTGATTGTTTGTTGGAGGAGAGAGCCACGCCCCCAGCCGCTGACATCACTGGTGCTTGTTTCTTGGTCCAGCTTTTAATTGGTTCCCAACCGGCACCAGATTTTGGAACCAAGAGCCAGCGTTTTTTCAGTGGAAAACGAAAGAACCGGTTCTGAAACTGGAACTGGCCCAGAACCAGCACCGGCACCAGCTTGGTGGAAAAGGGCTATGAGAGGAGCTTGGAGTGGAACCGCTGCTCCTCCACCTTGAGAAAAGAGTGGCCCCATGATCCCCTTGGGAAAACTGGAGGAAGTGTGCGTGGATCGGGAAGTCCGGGCATCTCTGGTCAGACTAAAAGCAAAAGAAAAAGGATGGGATGAAATTATCTGCCAAAGGAATTCTCTAAGAAGTCATATTGTATTTGTCCTATAACTACGTAAAACTATTTAATCTTTTAGTATGAGGAGTCTGTGTGTCCATCAGCATGTTCAGTGTAGAGTGCACATGAGAGGGTTTTATGTTTTTCTTAAATATGATTTACTTTGTTTGGCTAAAGACTTAAAAACCAGTGAAGTGACAATTCTATTTGGAGAGAAGAAGAATTCACAAGATCATTTCTCAGAGTGTGTCATATCCAGGGCTGGGGACCGTTAAACGAGATGGTATTGGAAAAAGTTTAGTTACTGATACAAAAGAAAAGAAAAGTATAGAAAGCAGGTGCCATAAAAATTAAATAAAAAACTTATATCTTCAGATCCAAGTTTTGATGCTGTTGGTCCAGGGACAGCATTAAGGGAAGTGACTTGGTTGGTAAACATTATTGTCTGCCAATACAACACTGTTTCTTATTTAAAACAGACGAAAGAGCAGAAGAAAACAGTGTAGTCACGGCGCCGCCATCTTTAATGTTTTGGAAGAGTGCGGTCATGGCCTCCGTCTGTTGGTGGATGAACTCCTGCCTCTCGGCCCGTGAGTGAACCGATGTTGGTAAAATCAGGAAGTGACTGGCCCAGACGGTTCTTCTTTTGAACAGAAAGGTGGAGCGTTTGTCTGCCAGGCAAGTTTCAGCTCAAATGAATGTTAAATTTGCTATATCTTCCACACATTATACTTGGTCTACACTGCGATTTTTTTTGGTCTTATAAGATTGTTAGATGTCACGTTGCACGACGTGGGGATGGTACTCGTGAGCAGCTCTTGTCTCCGCTGTGCGATTGTTCAAAGACAAAAATGCAGCTACGACCCAAGTCTTTTCGTAGCAGTTTCAGGCTTGAGACGCCGTGTGTTTAGCTGAGGTGAGCTCCACATGCATGTTTATTTCTGCGGAAAAGTGCAGAGAAAGTTCTGTAAAATGCCCGGTCTCTGTTGGCGGGACACTGACAGAGATCCTCTCTGCAGTGAGAGGAGGCTCACAGGGAGTTCAGCTCCCGATGGCCCTGTGTACGAAACTGTTCCTCAGTCTTGAAGAGACTGTGTGATGGGTGCGAAGGGTCCCTGGCGATTTTGATGGCTTTGCAGGTGAGACTGATGTAGTACATGTCCTTAATAGACGGGAGAGGGGCTCCACAGATCTTCTCCACTGCTCTCACGATGCACTGGAGGCTCCTTCGGCAGGAGGGAGTGCTGGCGCCGTGACACACAGTGATGGAGCTGGTCAGGATGCTCTCTATAGTCCCTCTGTAGAAGAACCAGTGATGGAGCTGGTCAGGATGCTCTCTATTGTCCCTTTGTAGAAGAACCAGTGATGGAGCTGGTCAGGATGCTCTCTATAGTCCCTCTGTAGAAGAACCACTCAGTGATGGAGCTGGTCAGGATGCTCTCTATCGTCCCTCTGTAGAAGAACCACAGTGATGGAGCTGGTCAGGATGCTCTCTATAGTCCCTCTGTAGAAGAACCAGTGATGGAACTGGTCAGGGTGCTCTCTATAGTCCCTCTGTAGAAGAACCAGTGATGGAACTGGTCAGGGTGCTCTCTATAGTCCCTCTGTAGAAGAACCACAGTGATGGAGCTGGTCAGGATGCTCTCTATAGTCCCTCTGTAGAAGAACCAGTGATGGAGCTGGTCAGGGTGCTCTCTATAGTCCCTCTGTAGAAGAACCAGTGATGGAACTGGTCAGGGTGCTCTCTGTAGTCCCTCTGTAGAAGAACCAGTGATGGAGCTGGTCAGGATGCTCTCAGTAGTCCCTCTGTAGAAGAACCAGTGATGGAACTGGTCAGGGTGCTCTCTGTAGTCCCTCTGTAGAAGAACCAGTGATGGAGCTGGTCAGGATGCTCTCTATAGTCCCTCTGTAGAAGAACCACACAGTGATGGAGCTGGTCAGGGTGCTCTCTATAGTCCCTCTGTAGAAGTTGCACATAACTGAGGCTGGGACTCTGGCTCTTCTCAACTTGCGGAGAAAGTAGAGACTTTTCTTGACCAGTGAAGTAGTGTGCATGGTCCAGGAGAGCTTTTCTGTGATGTGCTCACCCAGGAACTAACCCTCTCCACTGCAGCCCCATTGATTGTTAGAGGAGCTGGACCCGCGCTCTTCCAAAGTCCACAAAAATCTCCTTTGTCTTCACATTTAGAGAGAGGTTGTTCTGTGAGCACCACATGGCCAGACTGCTCACCTCACTCCTGTAGTCTGACTCGTCTCTGTTGCTGATGAAGCCCACCACTGTTGTGTCGTCTGCAAAGTTGATGAAGAGGTTTGAGTAGTACTTTGGAGCTCAGTCAGGGGTCAGCAGAGTGAACAGGAGGGGGCTCAGCACACAGCCTTGGGGAGCCCCCGTGTTCAGTGTGATGGTTCTGGAGGACACGTACAGCCTGTGGTCTCCCCCGTCAGAAAGTCCAGGAGCCAGTTGCACAGTGATGTGTTGATCCCAAGGTGGAGCAGTCAGTAAAGTCAAAACACCAAATATCGTTAAAGTACCGGTATAAAAATAAAAAAGTAAATGTACTCAGGCCTAGTCATATCCTTAGTTACAACTAGAGCAGCGAAGGGAACTCATCTCACTTTTGTTGACAGCGTTTTCAATCCATAACACACATGGGAACAACAAGACATCGATGCCCAAAACGGAGCTGGAAGAAGAAAGCTGCTGCATTCAGAAAATAAAATCAAGATTCCTGTTCAGAGTTGAAGCCAGAAATCGATGTGTAAACACCATATTGCAACCACATCCTCTCACAGTAGCTCTCGTTGTGTTTTTTTTTTCTTCCCCCAGCGCATCTCCCATTCTGCGACGGAAGATTGCAAGAGAACAAATGGAAGCAGACCATAACCCAGCGTGAACCGAGCAAACCACAGAGACAGAGCGAGGAGACACCGAACTGAACCCGTCAGCGCCGCGGGGAGACTGTTAACCAGCAGGGGGCACCGCAAAGACTAAATATTACCAGTTTAGCAGCGAGAGAGAGAGAGAGAGAGAGGGGGGGGGAGACGCTACGGGGAGGCACCAACAGCGGGACGGGGGCTGAAATACTATCGCGTTGTCGAATCGCCACGGCGTAAACAACAAATGGTTTGAGTGAGTGCGGTCAGTGAAGCGAGCCACGGTGGTGTTTGATGGTGAGAAGGATGAAAATTGAAGCCACTGTCCTCTTGAAGCAGAACTCAGACGCTTTCATTTACTCAAGGCCGAGCTTTAAATAGTTGCCAGTTCAATTATTATTATCATCATTACCATCGATTGGATTTTTTTAAATTTCTCTTTTGGCCCATAGTTTTTATTGGTTTGAACAGAACAGAAAAAAGACGTTGCACATGAAATATTCAGGGCGTGAAACAAGCCAGAGATTAGCCCGATAATATTTATGAATAAGAGATGCTGTAATTCGATGACCGGATAGATACAGACGGCATCTCGTCATAGAAGGGGGCGTGGCTTCGCCGAGGGGGAAAATAGAATCTTTAGAGAAACACAATTTTCCGCTCTTTTTAGCCATTTTCTGGTGGAATATCAACTTATTTATCACATATAAATAAAGTCAAGTGTAAATCGGGCCCATATGGATATTTTGTCACAACAGATTGTTCAGTAGAAGTGAAAAAATGGCAGTTGTAGCAAGAGCTAGCTAACCGTTAGCATTAGCCCGATGCTAACATGTAGCATCAAGTTAGCATTCTGCGTTATTCATGTATTTATGGGCTGTTGAACCACTTTGCTCCTCTCCATGTCTTTGTATCATTATTTAGTAGAAAACTATATTCATAATTCAGCATTTGTTAAAGTAGTTTTTGAATAATAATGAATAATGAAAAATTTCATTTTTTTCAAAATTGTTTTCCCCCTTAACTGTTTTCAAAAATGACCATATATGGGCGATTCCAGAGATGCCGTCTGTATCTATGAAGTTCATTTGTTTGGCAGTGTGTGGGAACTTCTCCCATTGATGACGATTGTTAAAGGAGGTTCTTCGCAGAGGAAGACATTACAAAACAGCGAAGGCTTCTCTGAGTTCTGCTTCAAGTTTCATCTTTGTGTCGTCTGTTTCTTTTCGTCAGACATGATGAACATAAGCCTCAGCTGTTGTTTACTATTTTTGAAACTGTATGAATCACGTCCAGGGAAGAAATAGCAAATTGGTTTGAAATAACACTCATTTTTTTTGTCATTCTCACATGTTGTAATAACCCAGTTTTCTCTCTGATTTTAAAGGCGACGTATCATGCAAAATTTGACTCTTTCTTTTGTTTTGTTTTCTAGCTTTTGCTTCACTCACAAAATGTTTCTTCTTCTGCAGAAGCGCTTTGATTTGTATTTCCTGGACTTTTATCGCATCACAAAATCCAGACGAGTCCTTGGTGATCAAGTGGTTACTACATGTAAAATATCAAAGGGTTTATAAGTCACACACGCGTGATATGTCGACTTTAAACTCAGTCAGCAGAGTGTTTACTGTCAGCCCACACTGCTCATTTGTCATTTCAAACTCCTTCACTCCCCACTGGTCGTTACAATACGAAAGAACAGACTTTGTATTGGATGAATTTGATGGAACGGTCTTGTCTGCCCTGAGGGATTTTCAAACATGTAAATACAGCTAATAAAAGATCTCAACTTGTAATGTGTGTGATCCTTCACCCTCCATTTTGAAAAGAAATACAGCTCATAGTATTGACACACACCTGCACCTGCGGCCCCCCCGTGGGATTTGTCCCGGAAACAGGACGTGACCGATGACTGGGCCTTTGATATGTTCTGTCAAGTCTGTTTTGTTTCTGCGATGAGATTTTTCTCTGAGTAGATACAAAAGTGTGAAGTGAAATGAAATCCACT
This sequence comes from Gobius niger, assembly GCF_951799975.1. Classification (NCBI taxonomy): domain Eukaryota; kingdom Metazoa; phylum Chordata; class Actinopteri; order Gobiiformes; family Gobiidae; genus Gobius; species Gobius niger. The sequence goes on from NC_136875.1 coordinate 11,024,580, forward strand.
CCGGCTGACATCATATTTAATCCTTAAAGGGATGTTTCAGGATTTTTGACATAGGGCCTCATTTCCCAGTTTTCCCAGTTATCCAGAGTGTTGGGATGGGCGAATTGATACCACAGTATCGATATATCGATACCACACGGGTACTTTTTGAGGATCGATATTGGGCAAAAAGTATCGATCCTAATTTGCATATGTACAAAGTAGGCGTGGCAGCAATTTTGAACACAAAAGGACAATTTACATCTTTGTTCTGAGCCAAAACAGTCCACAGCAGCAGGGGATTGAATTAAGCAGGCATATCATTCTGGTTTAGATTCTGTTTGTCATTAAAGTATTAATTTTAAACTTTGTAATTTCACATTAACATTGTATAATTAACCAGTTAAAGTAATATCATTTAATGTACCTATTAATTATATAAAATAACCAGTTTTAGAAATGTATATTGATTGAAATACATTCACCCATATAAAAATGACCAGTATCGGTATCGGTATTGGTATCGAGAAAAATGACCGCAAAAGCATCGGTATCGTATCGATTCCAAAAAATGTGGTATCGCCCGTCCCTAGTTCTTATATTTGAAGAGTTTCGTGGCGCTAAGCTAATGCAAGGCTAGTGCATTTCTATGGTATCAGTTAGCCTGCATTAAAAACAGTCTGACCCACAGTGCAGAGTTATATCACTTATAACACCAGACTAACCATATAAATGTCTGTGTCCATAGAGTAATTTGAACCATTTTGCTTTTAAAATAAAAGATATTTCCAGGAACAATCATCAGAAATGTCCCCAAAAAAAAAAATGTCAGTGGCTGTGTAATGAGTGATCATCTTCATATTGTAGGTTTTAGTTTGTTGGGATAGATACTAGCTGCAGTAGAAGCTGGATGAAGGGTCTGTGAGTTATAGCGCCACAAAGATGGTCCTCCTCAGAAAGTGAGTCTATAGAGGATTATTATGACCACGTTCTGAGGCACTGCAAATTTTTTTCACAGATAGAAACCATTTCAGTCAGTCTGTTGCCAGAAAATGTTTATCTATCTCATATGATTTATGGTTTAAAGATATTTTGAATGTAATTTGTTTTTTTGCAGAAAACAAGCGAATTTCTAACCATCTCTTTACTGTTAAAATAAAAAAGACAAGGTTTATAACGACAGAAATGCATATTTATGTACACAGACCAACATCAACATAACATTTTAGTTTTGCATGAATGTAGATACATCTGTTTTGTAAATTGTAAAAAATATTGGGAGTTCGAGCAAATCACTTTGCATGTGTTCATAACACATGTGGAGGAACTAAACAGAAAATGGTTTCATCTGAATCTGAGAGGGTCACCTGGGAGACTGTGGCTGAAACCACACGTAATGACCCAATAACAAAGGCTTCTGTTCTGCTGAAGTTCTTTCTTCATACATTATACAGTAGTTTCTTCATGATGAAAATCCTTAAATAATTGTGGGTTTGAGGGTTTATATTGAGGACTATTTAACTTGGAGGCTGGCAGGTTTACATGTGGTGCTAAAAGGAGTTGAGGAGCCGGAAACAGCACCATTTCTTTTAATAAATGATAATAAATGCTTGATTCACTTTGGAGAGGGAGGAGCTGCAGTTCTCTCCCAGCCTGAGCTTGTGCTACTGTCTTGTGTCCCTGTGTGACTCGCCCTGACCGGTCCAGTCTGCGGAAACTCAACATAGCAGCTGAATGACGAGATTAATAAGTAAATAATGACCCAAACCGAATTCTAATTTGGTGGTTTTCGGTTTTGGCAGGGGAAACTTTAGGACCACGTTCAGAGACTCCACTGCAGCGTTTCACATTAAGTTACGACCCAATGAAAACACTCTCTCAGCATCTCCGTATTATCACAGTATCCAGTGCACTACACGGGGACATTCAAAACACTAAAGGTGTCTGTGTCTCTACAATAAACAAGGGCCCCCCACAATAACACACTTGAATTCGAATTAGTGATAGATTTGTTTGAACAAGTGGTAACTGGAGAGTGTCTGATATCAGAGCTTCTGATTTATAACAAGAGATAAGAAACGGACAGACCTCCCAGAACAACAGGAGTTAGAGACACAAGCAGGGTTAAAGCACAGGAGATTATTGTTAATTTGCTGAAACTACGCTGGACAGAAGTGTATTTTACAGAGAGAGGCTGGAGGAATCATCTCATGAAATGGTAAAAATGGTTAATGGACTCAACTTATATAGTGCTTTTCTATTTTCATCAGGCTTTACAGGAAAGGAACCGGTCGCCCATTCACTCTCTTATTCATATACGCAAACACTGGAGGCACTTATGGCTCCTCCTGCAGGTGGTGGGTCCACAGAAGGACGGCTTCATGGTTCTAACCGGGCCTGTTGGTCTCTCATAAGGGGCTTCTGAACCTCGACAACAGAGCTCCAGGATCATTCGGGCGCTCCAATCCCTCCACCACGTTAAGGTGGCGGCTCCAGGAGTCGACATAACAGCGTTTGTCATGAAATTAGGGCTGAACAATATGGACAAAATTTCATACCTCGATATGTATGCCAGATATCTCAATATCAATACGATGCAGCTACGGAAAAATAAAAACATCACAAAACAAAAAGAGTGCAGTTTTATTGAGGAAAATGTAAATCGTTTATATCTTTCTTTTTTGTGAATGTTCATATCTCAAACGATAACACTGCAAAAAATAAATATCAAGCATTGTCTTAAATGACTTGAATTGAGGAAATGTATCTTGTTTTGAGCGGTTTTCGCTAATTTAGACATTTTTCCTGATCGGACCAAGTTTGCTTTTCTTGTTTGAGGACATTTCAGACCAGTTCTAAGGTAAATCTCGCTTGAAATAAGAAAGTAAAATTGCCAATGAGATAAGACCGTTTTTCTTACCCAATTGGCAAAGAAAATGACATGAAATAAGGACGAAATGTATCGAAACGAGTCAGAAACATCTCAGAACAAGTGAAATAATCTAGGAAAAATGCCCAAGAACAACTTACCTAGTCAAAACAACTAAAATTTGGATTATTATGCTCAAATTGAGATGTTTATACTGATCTAGTTAATTACTTTTTGCAGTGAACGATATCTCTCAGCCCTACATGAAATCATGAACTCTGTGGACAATCTATATAATTCTACTCTTTCCAAGCTTTTGCCCACTTTTTATTTCACAACAATCGGCCTCATATTTAGGGGTTTAGAGTTTAATTTAAGATGCGTGAGAAAGAGAAAAGTAACACAGTGATGCGGTGCCGCGATGTCGGCCTTTTTCACACAGTCTTTGCTCTGATCTGATCCTCAGGGAGACACGGGGAGCAAACATGCAAACTCCACACAGAAAAACCCTGTCCGCGGATCGAACCCGGGACATTTTGTTGTGAAGCAGCTGTGGCTACAACATAATACACACACCGAGGATGGAGCCCGTGCCCTTGTCAAAGACGACAGATTTGTGGAGCTGCAGATCTCCCAAAATGAACGCTTTACAAACTTAATTAACCTCAAATGGATGACGACCTGCTGCGGAGGAAGCTGGAGGACGCGGGAGTGGATGAACATCTCACTGCATGGACCATCGACTACCTCACGGACCGACCACAGGAGGGTCCACAGAAGGACGGCCTCATGGTTCTAACCGGGCCTGTCGGTCTCTCATAAGAGGCTTCTGAACGGCGCTTTGTCTGACCCGTCACCTATAGGACCTGTTTGCCCTGGGAGGCCCTCGATAACAGAGCTCCAGGATCATTCAGGTGCTCAAACCCCTCCACCACGTGGCGGTTCCAGGAGGGGTATTTCTTTTAATTACATCATTTATTATGCTATAAGATTTCTGCTCCTACTCATTGTACATAAGAAACCTCCTTTTTTTTACTACTTCTTCTATCAGTAAAGGACTTTCTCCTCTTATCTGACCTACGGCAACAGCTGACGGAGAACGTGTTGAATACTTTCCCCGGCGTAAAATAACAACATCTTGGCAGCGACAAAGGAACAACGTATTAATAGGCTCTTAGCGGGTAACAAATAAAAAGACGTAAAGACTTTGAATGAAGCCGCGTCGACAGATCGCGATTAACGGCGTCTCCGTGTTCCTCAGAAACTCTTCAGAGACGTATTGAATGTCCCGTTGACTTCACGCTCCGGAGCCGCCATCGAATCTGCGTGAGATTCGATACAGAGAGAGGCCGGTGAACTGTGCCAAAGCGCCGTCAGTTTCACATCCATGACACCCTAACGAGACAGCGGCGCATCGGGATAGTTCTGGAGTAAATCATGCATAAAAATCAAAAGAATGTTGCGTAAAACTTTAAAAGGGAATGTCATTTCTTTGCACATGTGTAAGTGTAAGCGATAAACAACAAACATCAGAGAGACGAGGAGAAACCAGCCAGACAGGCAGAACCGTCCACTTGCAATTTTTTTTCTGCGAGGGATGAAATTGCAGAAAATTGGCGGATAATTTTCGACTCATTCTCATCAAAATGGAAGTCCGTTTTTCAAAATCCGATCCTCCCGGACTGAACGCGTGCGGATTCCTTTCGCGGTTTCCATTCGTTCCGCCTTCGTTCCGTACCAGACGGACGCACTGGACCGATTAAAGCCAGCGCATTATGGGGAGATTTGCCCTGAGTTACAATGATTAGGAGGCTGCGGTGATGCTTGGATGTAAGAAAAAAAATGTGTAAAACCATGTCCTTGTAGTAAGTGCAGGATCAGTTTCATCAAATATGAATGAAGAAAAACTGAAGCAGTGAGAAAGCTGAGATTATAAAAAGCCTTTAAAGACTCATGGCTAGACTGACTGGATGAAGTCGTTGCCAATGCGTTTCAGCCTCATGCCTTCGAGATGGTCCAGCAGACTCATTAAAAAGAGTTTCTTGCCAGACTTGCATTTACTGTGGGAACCAGATGTTTACATACAGTAGATAAAAAGACACATACACTGTAATAAGTCCATCCATCCTTTTTCTTCCGCTTTATCCGGGGCCGGGTCGCGGGGGAAACAGTCTCAGCAGAGATGCCCAAACTTCCCGATCCACACACACCTCCTCCAGCTGTTCTGGGGGGACCCCGAGGCGACACCAGGCCAGCTCGGAGACATAGTCCCACCAGCGTGTCCTGGGCCTTCCACGAGGCCTTGTCCCACTAGGACATGCCTGGAACACCTCCCGCGGGGGCGACCAGGAGGTATCCGGAACAGATGCCCGAGCCACCTCAGCTGGCTCCTTTCGACGTGAAGGAGCAGCGACTCTACTCCGAGCTCCTCCCGGGTAACTGAGCTCCTCACCCGATCTCGCAGGGTGCGCCCAGCCACCCTGCGAAGGAAACTCATTTCGGCTGCTTGTATTCTCGATCTTGTCCTTTCGGTCATGACCCAAATCTCATGACCATAGGTGAGGGTGGGAACGTAGATCGATCGGTAAATCGAGAGCTTTGCCCCGACTCAGCTCCCTCTTCACCACGACAGACCGATACAGGATACATGGACAGCACCTCCCACCCACTGCACGGGACTGTAGAAGAGCTCAGCAGCTCTCTCATTGGCATACTGAGACACCCTCAGTGCAAGAAGGAGCAGGTCCTTCATCCCCACTGCTACTTAGACTGAACAACAAGACTGTGAAGTAACATGCGCAATAACCCCTTTGCAAAACTATGTGCAATAATCTCTGCATCAGCGCCACTTTATTCTCTGTTTTAGCGTCACTTATTGACAACCTTATTAGATCGATCGGTAAATCGAGAGCTTTGCCCCGACTCAGCTCCCTCTTCACCACGACAGACCGATACAGCGACCGCATCACTGCTGACGCCGCACCGATCCGCCTGTCGATCTCACACTCCATCCTCACTTACTGTAGTAAGTGATAAGCAATACAATTGAGTTAAGTGGTTGCATTTGCCTTTTTGCTTTTACACAAATCATTTTTCAACCTCTTCGGGGTGCTAGTTTTGGTCCGGGCATTTGAACACAATTGGACACAAGGGGGCGCCCTTCCAACCTTCTTAGTGTAAATGTGAATTGACTTTCTTCAGAGTTAGACTTTAGGTCAGAGTGACAGTAACTTACAACCCGGAAGCTAATGCTGCTCAATTATAAGTTATTTTAAATACAAAACAGTTATACTATACCAGTGTTTTTCAACCACTGTGCCGTGGCACACTAGTGTGCCGTGAGATATTGTCTGGTGTGCCTTGTACCTAGTTTTTTTTTTTTTTCAAACAAATTCATTATTATCCGCAAATAATGTATCGGTTTCGAGTGTCTGTGCTGTCTAGTGATTGGCAGAGTAACCATATCATTGGCATTGTGGCTAGCGAGACTATAAGGTGTTCCTATTCAAGACACTTTGATGAGAACGACTAAATATAGGCTACAGAGTTACATTTTTTAACATTTTCTGTTGGTGGTGTGCCTCGTGATCTTTTCAATGAAAAAAATGTGCCTTGGCTCAAAAAAGGTTGAAAACAGTTATACTATACTACTCGACACAGACATTTAGGTCAAGGTCAAGGTTATTTCTATAGCACATTTACAACAACCACGGCTGCTCAAAGTGCTTCACAACACAAACAAATGATAAAAACTATGAATACAAATACAAACAAGGCATAATAAACTTTGCATCAATTAAACAAAAAATACAATGGAGAAACAGTGCAACATATTAAAAGGCCTGTGTAAAGAGGTGAGTTTTAAGGGAGGACTTATAACTGCTTAGAATCGGGGCCAAACAGATGCTGAGGGGCAGACCGTCCCACAGCCCGGGGGGCAGCAGCGGAAAAAGCTCTGTCTCCTCTGGTTTTCATGTGCGTTTTGGGCACATCCAGAAGGAGCAGGTCAGCTGAGCGAAGTGCTCTGGACAGGGCATGGACAGAGAGTAGCTCAGACAGATACAAAGGTGCCAAGCCATTTATATGGGTTAGTCTGGTGTTATAAGTGATTTGCCTCAGGTGCTCTGTGGGTCAGACTGTTTTTAATGCTCGTCATGTGAAGCATCATACAGCACAGACTACTAACGTTCACTTGTAAAGTCACTACTCAGGGCAGCAGGGTTGGGCCGGTTGACTGGGGGTCATTGCCCCCTCCCAGCTGACCCACACTCTGCTTTTTAATGCACCTCACAGAATAGGGCTCTCACTGTCACATAGTCTGCTGTAGATGGTGACAATGAAGTGACTGATTATGAATTAATAGCAACAATAATAATAAAATAATAGTATAATAAATTAACCAATAATGATATAATAGCATAAAATATAAAATAAATTACATTTATTAATCAATCATATAATGTGGTCGTAAATAATATAATCAATAATATTGTGTCCATTAAAAGTACTTAACTAAAAACAAAAAACAACAAGGAACAAATGTTCAACTTAAGATTGGTGACTCGTTGTTATTGGCAGTGATAGGTATTTGTAATTATCGAGTTTTCTTTCCCTGTCTTGGAACCAGCAGAATGTTGTAACATAAATATTGATGATTGTAAAGTCACTGGAATATGATAAAATGACTATATGTCATATCTTCTTTGTGCATAGTTAATGAATGTATCTATTTCTTAAGTACGAAAGGGGAAGGCTCTAACAAGCTGAAGCTTCTGCCTACTCCTTTTGAGCATCATATCCACGTTATTTATTTATCTATTTGGCTATTCACCTACGCATGTATCTTTCTTTTGCTGAATTACTCTGCTGAACTCTGTTCCTATGAAGAACGTTGTGGAGCTCAGATGCTCAAATAAAAAAAGGTGAATTGAATTGAATTGAACGCAGTCTACTAGTGACCATCTAGCCTAGCACTAGCCTTGCATCACTAAACTATGCCCTATGATGAAAATTAAGGCTCTGGTATCACCTGAGGTCAGTCCAAAATGGCCTCTAATAGTCATAATTTGAGGTGTTCACTGGCTAACCGCACTCCACTTACAAACACTGGAACGATTCATGGACAGAAGAGGAATTATTCAACAAATCGCTTACCATCCCGACACTGACGGTCTGCGGCTTGTGGTGCGCTCTCGGTTCGTCCTGTCAAAATGCGATACGCCACGTCTTTATAATTGCGTCTCTCTGGCTTGAACGCAGGCGTGACAGAAGACGGGTCAAACGCAGCTGGCGCGCAGAGGGCGAGCCTACGCTACGCTTAGTACGTCAACGGGAGTGAAACGAGACGCCATCAAAAGAATACCTCCTGCATCAGCCTGTTATCATGTCAGCACCAAAACATGTGCGCAAACATGTGGAAGATATTCAGCTGGAAGAACATTCTGGTGTCTAAGGTTTGGGAACTTGTATATCAGGGCGGTGTAATGATAATGGAAGAATCCGCTCGCTGGTTTGGGGATTAAAGTCGATTCTAGCTTCACCCCTGTTTGGCTCCATAGAAAAGAGAAGAGGAGAGGCTAAAAGCTAACAACGTCTTTGGTCTGTTTTCGTGACTGAGGGCACGCACAAAAAACAGGCAGGTACGGATCAACTCATCTAAGCTCAGGTAAGAACATATCTCAGTGTGGAAAAAACGGTGGCCTGTTCCTTTAACCCCTTAACTCCCACCTGAAGTCCAAAAGCTTCTGGAAAAAAAAGGTGTGAAAATAGCGGCAGAACTCATGAGACGAAAACAATGATGAAGTGAGAAAACTTTTACGAAAAAGTGACGAAAAAATTACAAAAATGTGACAAAAAATTACCAAAAAAAAAGACAAAAAATTACAAAAAAAGGACAAAAAATTACACAAAAAAACACACAAAAATTACAAAAAAAAGACAAAAAATTACAAAAAAAAGACAAAAAATTACAAAAAAAGAACAGAAAATTACACAAAAAAACACACAAAAATTACAAAACAGTTACAAAAATGTGACAAAAAATTACAAAAAAAGGACAAAAAATTACACAAAAAAACACACAAAAATTACAAAAAAAGACAAAAAATGACAAAAAATAAATAAATAAATAAAAATAAAAAAATGACAAAAAAAAAAAGACAAAAAAATGGACCAAAAATTGATTGAAAAAAAAAATGACAAAAAGTTACAAAATGAGTTGAATACCCCCCCCCCCCCCCCCATAAAAAAGATGGAAAAAAATCTGATGACGTGAGGAAAAAGATCCATTTAGATGAGTTTTGTAGATCTTAGCTTTCAAATGAGGTGTTACACTGGCCTACAGGATTTGGGTAAAGCTGAACTGGAGAAAATGCTCTCGGTTCAGGCGGGAGTTAAGAGGTTAACTGGGCTAACCTGACAGCTAATCATCACAGGCGTCTGAGATTTGAATAATAATTTGGAACATCGATGATAGAATAATTGTAACCATTTTGCATTTAAAATACCTTATATTCGAGCAGCATCAGCTTCGAGGTTGTATAAGCTACGCAGCGGCGGAGTGATCTGCTAGAAAATAGTCCCTCAAAATGCGATCATTCATGTGATGCAAGGTCAGTTATATTCCAAACATTACTCTATGGACACAGACATTTATATGGTTAGTCTGGTGTTATAAGTGATTTGCCTCAGGTGCTCTGTGGGTCAGACTGTTTTTAATGCAGGCTAGCTGATACCATAGACGTGCACTAGCCTTGCACTAGCCTAGCGCCACGAAACTCTTCAAACATAAGAACTGCATGAATTACAAAAAAAAAAATATCTCCAGAAATCAACAACACTCTGGGAAATGAGGTCCTATGTAAAAAATCCTGAAATGTCCCTTTAAGGGCCATTCAAAGTTCTCCAGCTAAACAATAAAAAATAGACTTTTCCCGACAAGAGTAAGAGAGTAAGTCAAACAGACTTTCTTGATCCTTTTAATGTAAGTGATCAGATTATTTCAGAATCCACCTGTAACCAACCAATCGTTGAAATACTTATTTTCACGGCCCAACACTGCAAAAACAAACTGAATACTGTACAATCTCATGATAATTCGGCGATACATTGTCCAGCCCTATCTGCTGGTGTGTTTTTCATTATAACAAGCCTAAGAAAAATGTCAGTTTAAATAAATGCGTGCCTTTTAAGTCTAACAAAATGTGTCCAGAAGTCTGAATAATGCATCACTGCAGCGCACCGTGTGATTAATCGGACGTCATTTGTTTCAATGTATATAGATCGTGCCTTTCCCCCCTACACCTCCCCTGCCGTTTCAGCTGTGGACGTTCCCCCACACTTTTCCCACATTTGTCAGCGGCGCCCGGCCCTCGCCAAAGAAAGCACTCGATTAGCGGGCCAGGGTGCGCGCTAACTTCTCATCTCTCTTCATTACGGCCTCCCAGTCGCGTTGCACTTCCCTGCCATATATTCCAACCACAAAAGGAGAGGGAGAGATTTGTCGTCGGGGGGAAAGACTCCGGGCCCTGATTTAGCGCCGGGATCCATCTCTCGGCATAAGCGGACGCAGCTGACGGAGGGAGAGCGGAGCGCAGATAAGTCAGAGGAGCGGACAGGTTGAGAGAGGATGGATGGGAGGCTGCAGGAGACGGGGGCCACATTCATCAAGTCCTGGGAGCCGAGTCCACGACTGTTCTTCTTTAACCGTCTTCAACCGGGCTTTGTAAAATACTTTTGGACCCACAAAGTCACAATTTCAGCTGCAGAGACAATGATGAAACAAAATGCATCATACATTTGCAGATAATTCAAATCAAAAAGATGCATTTATACATCGAAGTGTAGAGTACATGAGTGACTGACAGCGACATGAGTTTGTGCTATGAGAAACTCACACTCGCTACACCGGCCGTGTATTTTTTTTTACGTTCGTAAGTCCACGTTACCACGATGTTGTAGAGACGCGGACGACGGACGTGGCCACACTAAACCAAGCCACCAAAGTCAACATGTTGCCATCAATGTGAATTTATGAAGTATGTTTTGAAATGGAAATAATTAGTTCATTCTCAGAACCACACACAAGTATTTCAGTTCAGATGGGCCATTCAGTGTCCATCCATCCATCCATTTATTCCACTTGTCGGTTGCCGGGTCGTGGGGGCAGCTGTTGGAGTTCCCCAAATCACATGGCACCAGCCCCTCATGGCTCCTCCTGCAGGTGGTGGGTCCACGGGTGGACGGCCTCACGATTCTAACCGGGCCTGTTGGTCTCTCAAAAGGGGCTTCTAAACCGCTCTTCAATTCAATTCAATTCATCTTTTTTATTTGAGCATCTGAGCTCCACAAAGTTCTTCAGAGGAACAGAGTTCAGCAGAGTAATCAAAGCAAAAGAAACATACATGCGTAGGTGAATAGCTAAATAGATAAATAAATAATGTGGATATGATGCTCAAAAGGAGAAGGCAGAAGCTTAAGCTTGTAAGCACCCCCTTTTGTACTTAAGAAATAGATACATTCATTAACTATGCATAAAGAAGATATGGCATATAGTCATTCTGTCCTATTCCAGTGACTATACAATCATGAATATTTACGTCACAACATTCTGCTAATCCCAAGACAGGGAAAGAAAACTCAATAATTACAAATACCCATCACTGCTGGGAGACCCTACAGGGGCCCGAAGCCCCCGACAACAGAGCTCCAGGATCATTCAGGTGCTCAAACCCCTCCACCACGTTAAGGTGGCGGTTCCAGGACGGGCCATTCAATGTGACATGGCTAATAATTGTATTTTGCAAAGCAAGTTAAACTGTCAAAGATTGTATTGTCATGACACCTATGTAGATGTTGTCACAAAAATATATGTAACTTTTTATATTTGATATAATAACATCATTGAACACGATTTGCATGTGTTTTCAATGGGAGACGCTTGACACACGTGGAAAAATAGGATTGATTCTATTTTTCTTTCTGCGCTGGGAATGTGTTTGGGCCTTGATGATGCCCTGGGCCTTGCCTCCAGAGAAAGCTAATGCTACAAGCTAAAAGCTCTGATCGATCATGTGGAAACGAGATATTTGCAGGAAAAAAGTCAATTAAACCACCTTCTACATAAAGATCCGTTTAACAATGATCACACACTGAGCCGGGCGCGTTGATTTTGAAGTTTATAGCTCACATTTCATCAACAACGGGGTCATTGTTGATCAGTTTTGTCCCGGAGCTATCTGCTCATAGAAATGATTTTTGCTATGCTAGCTTTATTACGCACTAATAACGCCAATAAAGCCGGTAACTTCATAAAGCAGCTGTTATGATGATCACACAGTCTGGCTTGACGCATTTGTGGTTTATTGCAGACATTTCATCAACAATGAACTGTGGGCGATTGTAACAAGCTAACCGGGCTAACCTAGACTAGCCACTTGCAGGCCCGCCTTATCCAACGGGCTAGCAGGGGCTGGAGCCCAGGGGCCTACTATTGTCAAGGGCCTATCAGAATTAAAGAAAAAAGGAAAAAGAAAAGATGATTCGTCGATTTCCATGTCAATCACTTCACTTCACGCTGTGTACCTGGAGTAGGCCCGCCCTTCTTGGCCCAGAGGGCCTATCAGATATAATCGAATTCCATAATATTGTAATTTGTTTGTTTTACCTGTCAATCACATACTGCAGCGTCAACTGACCAATTGGCTAGAATTTGTCATCGCATCGCATTGATACTATGACAAATTCTAACCAATCCAAGCGCATAGAAAGACGTAACTTATGTACGTAACGCATCTATTCACTTTCTCACTTCTTGATGGCGACTCGTAGCGAGGGACAGAAATGTCAGGGAAGGAAAAGTTTGAGAGCGGTGCACAGAAAAGAAAGACGCAAAAGGAGAAGGAGCGTCGTGATAAAGAGCTGATGAGCCATATGCCGAAGCTAACGGGCTTTTTAAAATCAACACCCAGAGGTGGAACCAGCGCCGCGGACGCAGGCTCCTCCACAAGCCTCGGCGAACTGGCCCCCGCAGCCGCTGCAGCAGCGCCCCTGACACGGGAGGCGCAGGCCGCGCAGCTGACAGCGAGAGCGAAGAGGAGATTGTTGGCTCTCAATCCGGTGAGGAGGAGCTGCTAGAGGAGGTGCCACTGCCTTCCCCGTATAGCCAACCCAGCCTTCAACCAGTAGCTCTGCAGCTGCCATTTCACCGCTACGCCCAGACGAGTCGGGGGGGGGAGAGCGCGGACCAGTTAGGAGCAGAGAAAAAAGACGCCGCTGAAGCAGACACTCCTCCCGCAGCAGGAGGAGGAGTGGAAGAGGACTCGAACATTGTGGACCCTTTTAACTCAGACCCTGTTCGATGGCTGGGGAGCGGTCCTTTTCAAAGCTTTCATTGGTAAAATCTCGCCTGAGGTCAGGGATGCACCAAGAGAGACTTAGCCATCTTTCACTGATGTCACTTGAAAATGACATCGTTCGTGACTTGGACTTTACGGACATAATTAAAGACTTCTCAGCCAGAAAGTCAAGAAAAAGACCTTTTTAAGATGTATAGCTATGCTCATTTTTATTATTTCTGCCATATTTTTGAAGCATGTTTTCTGTTTGCAAGAGACAGTCTGTTTTAGTTGAGTTGTAGTTTTTTTTAAATTTGCATTAAAGATAGAGATTTTGATACACATTGCAAGATGTCATTTAACATTTATTTTTGACACAGGTTGGGTTTTTTATGGGATTTAGGGTTAGGGTTTGCGCTGAGGGGGGGCCTACAATTCTGTTCAAGCCCCGGGGCCTATGGGTAGGTTAAGGCGGGCCTGGCCACTTGCCACCAGCACAAATAAAGTCCCACTATTCGAGCGCATGGGCCGGATATATCATTAAATATCCTGTCGTAGACCATGGAGGTATAGTCAAAGATCCATAGGACATGGCAGTAGCAAAAACTAGTTAACCCAAAACAGCAGTTACTTTTCAGGAAGAGCTCCTTCCAAGATGTGGCTACGTTTCAGACACGCTCTGAGCCGACGCACAGACAGTGTCTTGACGTTCAGTGACTTTGTGACAAGCGTCTGTCTTCAATAAGCACAAGCGTCCAAACTCGGGGCTTTGGAACATATAATGGCACTCTGGTAAAATAGCACACACATGCCACAATAAAATATTATAATATACGCTAAAAGAAAGTAAAAGAAGTATGTATATTTTATCTACATGATCTGGCGACCCCCAAAATTTGTCTCGCGACCCCCAGGTTGAGAACCACTGCTGTAAATTATAGTGAAATGATTACAATTACAAAGTGATTACAAATTTTTGAAGAAATACCTTTGATTTGCACCAGATTTGATTGTTTATTGATTTATGACTCACTGTGAAGGAGGAACTTTTCCTCGCCGCTCGGTCTGTTATGAGAAGACCTTCCCTTTACCGGAACACACAAATCGTGTGTTAATGCCAAAATAGTGGGAGATGGGAGCGGTTTTAAGACCCACCCCTAAAAATAAATGTATTTAACGAATGGAGCTGAAGTCTAAAGCGCGAGCTCCTCCAGGCTCGTCAGGAAACCGATTTAGGGATTGAGCTTTTGATGCTGAAGCATGAAGAACACAAGAAATTATGTAAGAATAATGGACACAATCATAACAGAAAACAAGTTTATTTATACATGAGTAAAAGAATATGAGTCACATTTCAGTAACAAAACAATGGAGTTACACGTTCCGGTATATTGCTACAAGCTCGTATTGAAAAAAGACGTTTGCAGTGCTACAGGTGACCCCCCCCAAAGAAGGGCCTGGGGCAGTCCTCTCGTAAAGTGCTTCATGCTTCTCACAGAAACCAACCCGATAAGTAAAAAGTAAAGCAAGTTCATCATCTTCAAATCTATGCAAAAATAGAAGTTGCTTAGATTTGAAGACAAAAACCTACTCCAGGCGTTAAACCGAATCACAAACCAAGGCTAAAAATAAGGTAAACCCAAATTCAAATTCATTCTTACAACGAAGGATCAGTGCCTTTAGATCATTCAGTCTCACGGTGCCTGTAGGTCACGTTCAGTTTGTGATGTCAGAGTGTTCATTCTCATTCAGACTTCTTAAAGGCTCATTAATACTTCATACTGAGCTGCAAGAACAAGATGATGTCCTTTTTGCCTTGTAGCCATGGAAACGTTTTGGCTACAAGGCAAAAATGACATCTTCTGGAGTGTGCATAGGCCTTAAAACTTCAGTTCAGGGTGATTAAACTTCCCAGTTTAACCAGGCCAGTCCGAGTCCTTTGTCCCGTGTCCCCAAAACGTCATCCAAGATTATGGATTTGTCCAGGACCAAGTTCAGGGTGCTCTGTCTGGCTTTGCAACACCAGCCCAGAGGGAAACTTCCCGCTATAGATCCAATACAGACGGCATCTCAGGAATCGCCCATATATGGTCATGTTTGAAAACAGTTAAGGGGGAAAACAATTTTGAACAAATGTAAACTTTCTCTAATTATTCAAAAACTTCTTTAACAAATGCTGAAATATGTTAGTTCTCTACTAAATAGCTACAGATACAAAGACATGGAGAGGAGCAAAGTGGTTCAACAGCCCATAAATATATAAATAACGGAGAATGCTAACAGAATACTAGCATCGGGCTAATGCTAATGGTTAGCTAGCGCTAGCTACAACTGCCGTTTTTTCACTTCTACTGAACAATGTGCTGTGAGAAAATATCCAAATGGGCCCGATTTACACTTGACTTTATTTATGTGACAAATAAGTTCATATTCCACCATAAAAAGGCTAAAAAGAGTGAAAAAATGTGTTTCCCAAAAGATTCTATTTTCCCCCTCGGCAAAGCCACGCCCCCTTCTATGACGAGATGCCGTCTGTATCTACTGACACAGACGGCATCTCTGGAATCGCCCATATATGGTCATTCTTGAAAACAGTTAAGGGGGAAAACAATTTTGAAAAAATCTACACTTTGTCTAATTATTCAAAAACTACTGTAACAAATGCTGAATTATGAATAAAGTTTCTACTAAATAAAGAAACAAAGACATGGGGAGGAGCAAAGTGGTTCAACAGCCCATAAATACATAAATAACGGAGAATGCTAACTTCATGCTACATGTTAGCATCGGGCTAATGCTAACGGTTAGCTAGCGCTTGCTACAACTGCCGTTTTTTCACTTCTACTGAACAATCTGCTGTGAGAAAATATCCATATGGGCCCGATTTACACTTGACTTCATTTATGTGATAAATAAGTTGATATTCCACCAGAAAATGGTTAAAAAGAGGGAAAATTGTGTTTCTCTAAAGATTCTATTTTCCCCCTCGGCGAAGCCACGCCCCCTTCTATGACGAGATGCCGCCTGTATCTATAGCTCCATACAGACGGCATCTGAGGAATCGCCCATATTTGGTCATGTTTGAAACAGTTGAGGGGGAAAACAAAGAAGAGAAAAACCTTGACTTTCTCCAATTATTCAAAAACTACTTTAACAAATGCAGAATTATTGATATAGTTTTCTACTCAGTAAAGATACAAAGACATGGGGAGAAGCAAAGTCGTTTAACAGCCAATAATTATGCTTCATACTAGAATCATGCTACATGCTAACACTAGCTAGCACTAACAACCACTGCCGTTTTTTCGCTTCCACTGAACAATCTGTCGTGAAAAAAACATCCATATGGACCCGATTTAGACTTGACTTTATTCATGTGTGATAAATAAGTTCATTTTCCACCAGAAAATGGCAAAAAAAAAGATTCTGTTTTCCCCCTCGGTGAAGCCACGCCCCCTTCTATGACGAGATGCCGTCTGTATCTATACCCAAGTTCCGACTCGCGCACACTGCACAGCTGCTGCCGCCTGGACCAGAACATAAATGTATGAAAAAGGTCACGAATCTGTGGGTCAGAGGGGTGTGAATGTTGGCGGGGACTCTCCCTGTCGACTCAAAGACCGGTTATTGCTCGGCGTCTTCATTTGTCTGGTTATACTGCGTCACCAGATCAGCCATCACATCTTATTAACATGTTTTATCTACCACACATGGCCAATGTCAATAACAAAAGAGAATAGAAACCTGTACAAAATTCATATATGGCCAAACTGCCTTCAGCGATGGACAAAGGACACTTCCATAAAAAGTTGACCCAAACATCTGTGATGGTCCGTGGCGTGGTTTGGTCCACAGGTCTCATTATTGTCCGTTACTCGAGCTCTGGTTTCAGCAGCGGGGGTTGCCCATGCGACAGTAGCACACGGTCCGGAACAGGCGGCACTGGCAGAAGGCGCAGAAGTCGCAGCACACGGAGCTGGACGACTTGCAGCTGCCTCCCAACGCCACGCAGTTGGCCGGCGGAGGAGGGCGCCGGCGGATCTTGTTCTGGGCAGAGGGGAACAAAGGTAATGAATAAAGGCGCCTGCAAAAGTAGACTGAGAAGAATCTATCAATCAAATATTCTAGACAAAATGTAATTCTCGTGGTGAATGTGTATTTCATAATCATTTCACAGATGTCTTGATCGCTGTCTTACATTCTACTGGTTAGAAATGCTTTGTATGTATTGTATAAATAATAAGGCTGTCAATAGATTAATTTTTTTAATCGCAGTTAATTTTTTTCTAATAATTATATTCATTTTTTATGTTTTTATGTTTTATCCAACATAAAACACTTCCATTTAAAGCATGTGATTACTGATTGCACATTTCATTGACCAAATCCACAGTTTCATATTTATGTGAGAAGCCCAACAGCTGATAACCAGGATCTTCAGCCATTTCTGAAGATCCCGGGATTGATAACTCACTTTTTAGAGACATTTTCTTTTGTGCTGAACCTTTAGGACAGAAACTGCAAACTTATAGGTTCATGAAATAGAATATAAGGACAATTTTTGTTGTTGTTGTTGTTGTTGAAATAGGATGATTAAATTAATCGCGATTAATTTAAATAATAATCGATTAAATATTTTGGTGATTAATTAGATTAATCGCGATTAATGTTGACAGCCCTAATAAATAAACAGCATTGGAGCATTGCATCGGCAGGCATCACAGCAATGTAAAATGTATTTATTTATTCAAATATCACTTGATATGTGATATGAAAAAAATAGAAACAAACATGCATACAAAAGCAAAGAAAAAGCCCCCAACCCTTTATAAGTTTAGTCAGAGTAATAAAGGACTGCTTTTACTAGCATTAACTGCATTTCTGCTGTCTGATAGTTTTGTTGGTATTTGTGAGTTCACAAACACACGAAAATCCACGTGAACTGATCACACCTTCACCGTTTAAACCATGAACTAAAAGTATTTGGGGCCACAATGACAAAACTGACAACGCGACGACTATAACAAAACACGAGGTGTGCTGCTAACCATAACACAAACACACATAAAAACTAAATATGTAGTGGATCTGCGACACATCCCTTTTTATTTCATAAGCAGCATTGAACTACCCTAATGGGCTGCACCTTCACGAGCACTGGCTGCAGGCAGCGTGTGCAGGGGTGAAGGGTCAATAAGCGAAGGGTCAGTAAAGTGTATCATATCATATTTCTTCAATCTGAGTTTGAAAGGGAGCAATTTGTAGTTTATGGAAAATCGCTATAATTCTGTATATTTTGCAGCTTCGCGGCACAAAAATGATTAAACTTATCAAAACCTCTTGGATAACTTTTGATGACCCGATTCTCTAGATGAGAAAAAGCTTCTCATTCGTCATCCACCTCTGCGAGACAGTCGGCCATCGACTCCCATTCATTTTCCTGCAATAACAAGTCTATGGGTCTCACAGCAGAGGTTTGGGTGTCACTGTTTGACGCGGTGAGTTTAAGTGTGAATGGGGGACCGGTTGTGTTGTGTGTTACCAATAGATACAAACGGCATCTCGTCATAGAAGGGGGCGTGGCCTCGCCGAGGAGAAAATAGAATCTTTTGGGAAACGCCATTTTTCACTCTTTTTAGCCATTTTCTGGTGGAATATGAACTTATTTATCACATACAAATAAAGTCAAGTGTAAATCGGGCCCATATGGATATTTTCTCACAGCAGGTTGTTCTGTAGAAGTGAAAAAATGACAGTCATAGCAAGCGCTAGCATTAGCATTCTCCATTTTTTTTTATGTATTTATGGGCTGTTGAACCACTTTGCTCCTCTCCATGTCCTTGAATCTTTATTTAGAAGAAAACTGTATTGATATTTCTGCATTTGTTAAAAGTAGTTTTTGAATAATTAGAGAAAGTTTAGCTTTTTCTCAAAATTGTTTTCCCCCATAACTGTCTTCAAACATGACCATATATGGGTGATTCCAGAGATGCCGTCTGTATCTATAGAAAAAATCTAAACTTTGTCTAATTATTCAAAAACTACTGTAACAAATGCTGAAATATGAACATAGTTTCTACTAAATAAAGATACAAAGACATGGGGAGGAGCAAAGTGGTTCAACAGCCCATAAATACATAAATAACGGAGAATGCTAACTTGATGCCAAATGTTAGCATCGGGCTAATGCTAGCGGTTAGCTAGCGCTTGCTACAACTGCCGTTTTTTCACTTCTACTGAACAATCTGTTGCGACAAAATATCCATATGGGCCCGATTTACACTGGACTTTATTTATGTGTGATAGATAAGTTGATATTCCACCAGAAAATGGCAAAAAAGAGTGAAAAATTGTGTTTCTCTAAAGATTCTATTTTCCCCCTCGGCGAAGCCACACCCCCTTCTATGACAAGATGCCGTCTGTATCTATAGGCTCTCTAAATGTACATAAAATATTTCTTCACTGAGCCTTGGCTTAAAAAAACAGTAAAACTAGATCATAATATGTCAAAAATAAGACAGTTTAGATAATAAAAAATACATATATATCTATGTATTTATATGATTTGACCGTCTGTTTAGAATTCATATACTATGTGTTGGTCTTACCTTTTTCTGTTTCTTTGTCCTTTTCTGTTTCTTTACTTTTGGTAATTCTGTGAAAACATAAACAACGATACTCGCATAAGCTTACTGTATGTTGAATGCAATTCAAGCTGGACAAAGCTGCGACGACTTAAACCAAAAGCAGGGATTGGAAAACAACAAAAGGTCCGTAAATCTCACAGAGGAGCCAGTTTCTTTACATTCCGTCCGGTGTTTTTGTTGCGCTCATTTCCACCAAGGTCTTGTATTGATGATGACGGGAGAGTCGGACACAGGTTCAAAGTCTGAGCTCTGTGGTGGCCAATCCATTGTGTGAAAATAATGTCTCCCAGAACTCAAGTATGAAACCAATGAATCCTGGCAATGTCATCCTGGAAAATGGCCGTGTTACGAGCATAGATCAAGATCTGCAGATGGATCCCCAAGCGCTGCTTTGTACGTTATATTTTGATATTTATTTACATGATCATAGTTTTTGTTGGTTGGGTTTTTTGTGTCCTCACTTTGACCTATATTGTTCTTCCTTTAGAGTTCAAGTGTCTTCTTTTCTAGCGTCCTGTAACTGGTTATCAGAGCTAGCAGGAAACAATCCATCGATGGAATAACCTGGTCATTCAGGATGTTCAGGTCGGCCGCTGACCTTGTTCTTCGGCCACATAATGTTCCTGTGGCTGTCGGCTGATTTTCCATGTTACGTATAATAGACTATGTAGCTCATTCCTTTATACAAAGTCTCTACTTGGAAAGACAAACCTCCAATCCAAGGCAATCCGAGCTGCTTCTTCAGTGGGAAAGAGAACGAGGTGGTCCCGTTCCATCAGTGGCTCTAAAACTATTCCAGCAGCGCCGTATGTCAGAGGGGTTTGTACGTTTTTTTCAGATACTTTTGTTTGGCTGCTGATGGCAACCCAGCCCCAGAACTTATTTTTTATTCTTTTTGCCAGGCAGTGAATTTATGTGAAGTTAATAGCTCCTCACCAGTGGGCGAGCTGCCTGGCCAAACCATCCATTCCATCGTTTTGTTTCCGTCCACAGGCAGAACAGTCTGGAACTTTGCTAATAACAGCCATTAAAATGTCCAATAGTTTTACATCAATCCAATCCCAGAGAACGTCTTCACAGCCGAGTTAACCACTGGTCGTCTCTAAAGTCGTTTTCACACATGTTGTAGCGTCTTCTGGGTCGACCAGAGACTGTGCTGTAGCTTCAACTGTATTCACTACGAAGTTAGTTCAGTCCGTGTTCTCGTGCGCTCTCTCGATCAGCCACGTAAGATCGTGCACATTCCCTCGATGTTTTGCGGTGATCATTTCTCTCCCTCTTGGTTGAATACAAATACAGGAGGAATGCAGAGAGATGGACCTTTTGAAGTTGATCCATATTGCCTTGTCAGAGCATCCATCCATCCATCCATCCATCCATCCATCCATCCATCCATCCATCCATCCATCCATCCATCCATCCATCCATCCATCCAACCATCCATCCATCCATCCATCCATCCAAATCACATTGCACCAGGCCCTAATGGCTCCTCCTGCAGGTGGTGGGTCCACAGAAGGACGGCCTCATGGTTCTCAGGCCTGTTGATCTCTCATAAGGGGCTTCTGAACCGCTCTTTGTCTGACCCGTCACCTATAGGACCTGATTGCTATGGGAGACCCTACCAGAGGCACGAAGCCCCCGACAACAGAGCTCCTTCAGGATCATTCAGGTGCTCCAAGCCCTCCACTAGGTTAAGGTGGCGGTTCCTGGAGGGGGGCCTCGTCAGAGCAGTCACACAAAAAAAGAGGCATGAAAGAGGAGTTCGGCTCGAGGTCGGGCCATGCCACACTAACAGAGGCAAGTGAAGCCGCCTAATGTGCTATGGTTGGATTCACTCTGACCCCAAAACTCTGCTCAGGTCGACCTAACTGGAGCCAGTGTGAAAACCACCTCGTCTTTTTGGAGTCTTTTCTTCTTGTTGCCATCTATTTCAAGTATTTTTTGTCCCGTTCCAAACGTACATTGATCGAAACAGCCGTCGTGCATTCATGTTGAATCCTCCTGAACTGTGTTGCCAATGACTCCTTGTATATTTATGTTTTCGTGGCAAAAAATGACATTGATCGTTCACATCTGTCTCTGCTCTTCCCAGAGCTGCCTTATCCAACGGGCTAGCGGGGGCCGGAGCACAGGGGCCGACCATAATCAAGGGCCTGTCAGCATTACAAAAACATATGAGTAAAAAGTGAAATATTGATTTTCATGTCAATCATTGGTCATGTCAATCCCCTGGCAATCACATGCTGCGGTATCAACTGACCAATTGGCTATAGCTCGGAACAGTTAAGAGCGGACTCGAACATTGTGGACCCTTTTAACACAGACCCTGCTCGATGGGGAGAGTCTGCCACTGTAGCAGGAAAGATACGAGCGTATTGGGCCAAAAAGGGACCAGAACGCTGCCAAAAAATAAGGATGCTAAGGAAACTTTCCCTGGTACTCTCGCCTGAGGTCACGAATGCACCAAGAGAGTCTTGGCCATCTTTCACTGATGTCCCTTTAAAATGACATCCTTCGTGGCTTGGACTTTACGGACATAATCAAAGACTTCTCAGCCAAGTCAAGAAGAAGAACCTTTTAAGATATATGGCAATGCTAATTTTCTGCCATATTTTTGAAGCATGTTTTCTGCTTGTTGTTTGCAAGAGACAGTCTGTTTCAGTTGAGTTGTAGTTTTTTTTGGCATTAAAGATTGAGATTTTGATATATATATATATTTATCTTTGATACATGTAGGAGTAGCAGGGTTAGGGTTTTGTGGGATTTAGGGTAAGGGTTAAAGGTTAGGGTTTGCACTGAGGGGGGGATACAATTCTGTTTAAGCCCCGGGACCTATGGGTACATTAACCTGTTAAAGCACTGAAATATTTGTTTTTGTCTCAGGGCTTGGATCTTGGCGTTTGGTCACATTTGAGCCCCGCCCACTCTGAGTCTCTGTGATCTGATTGGCTTCAGAGTTACACTGTAGGTCAGACACCGTGAGTGTCAGTAACATGACGCTAAAACATGACACTACAAGTGTGATCTTTATTTTGAACAAAAAGTCTCAGGCGACCTGGCACTTCAGTCACAGACCGACAGGTGAAGAAGGAAGTCATGGTGAATCTGCATTAGACAGATCTTTCATACTTCTGCTGGATTTAAGAATAAAAGAGTGCAAGTGTGAAAAGCCATTGTTTATGATATAAATGAGGAAACAAATCTTGTCAACTGTATCTGCTGTAAAGTCATGTTTGTCTCATGCTACAGAAGAAGCTCATGAGGTTTGACACAGTTACTATAGTAACTGTTTTCTCCAAAGTAAAAGTAGATCTACCACAGTCCTGTCCACATCTGTCATGGTCCACCATGACCCACCACGACTCAGAGGAACTGGGACAAACATGACTCTACATCAGATCATATTTATGGATATTTTTTTTAACCGTTATTTGCATCAATGTTGTGAATTTCTTTAGTAAGTGTAATTATTATTTACTTTTTATTTGATTTACTACATACTTTAGTTTTAGCTAAATGCTAGCTCCATGACTTCCTTCTTCACCTGTCGGTCTAAGTAGTTACATAAAGTAAAGGCCACAGTATATTAGCGTCATGTTACTGTCACTCGTGGTGTCTGACCGAAAGTCTAACTCTGAAGAAAGTCAATTCACATTTACACTGAGAAAGTTGGAAGGGCGCCCCCTTGTGTCACCTTGCATCCAAATGCCCGGACCATAACAGCGGGTCCTATATGGGCTCAGGTATTTTAAGAGGTTAAGATGGACCTGGCTCTTCCGGCCAATGCATCGTAAACTTACAAGTAGCTTCCCCGTTTACGAAACACGCAACATGCCACTTGTGTCATATCCGGCTTTTCTCTGATTGGTTAATAGGCTCGTCAATCACGCCCACATCCTGCAAGTCCCAGACTACAAGCCTTTTTAAAGACTAGGAAGACTCTGTATTCTGGCTGACCAGGCAAAAGGGCGAGTAAAGCACTTCTGTTTGGTCCTCATGGCAGGGGGCGATACCACCCCCTACTGGCTATCGAGGCGACTCCAGAAGCCTGGTTCCTAAGACTCGTATCGTTTCTAAAAATGGTGCCTCCTCCCGTGACAACTCTGAGCGTGGAAGAGAGAACCGTCGAGCGGTGCATGGAAAGTTTGCCGCACCTACAATGACCACAGGCGGAGCGCGGGCGTCCAGGCTCTGGCTCAGGGCGTTGGGCACCATCACGTGATTGGTGGAGAGACTGTTGTCGGGGACCATGTGGGCGGAGGCTGGGACGTGCTCCATGGCGACGAGGACCAGACAGCTGAGCACCAGGAACACGTTCATCTTCATCTAAAGGCGAGGAAGAACACAGAAAGGAGGCACCGTGAGAAATATATTTGCACAAAAAAGTCATAAAAATGTGGAAAAAATGTGGGTAGAATATGGAAAGTGAAGGGGATGTGGGAGTATGGACCATAACTAAACACCCACACGCTCTCCAGGTTTGTAGACTAGAGCAGCATGATACAGCCTTTTCTGAATCAAAGCGCATTTAAGTGGCTAAAAATCCCTGCCTGGAAGCAAAACGTCAGCCTGATGAAAGGGCCATCAACAACATTTCAGCAAAACCGCAAACAAATAGTCCAGCGAGGATGACAGGAGCTGACGAGAACATGTCTGGGGACAATAAAACCATCAGCTTCACACAAAGCGGCCTTTAAAAATGACTTGCCTCTTCCGGAGACAGAGCACAATGTGAGGAGCTGTGCCGTGTTCAGCTGCGACATGTTTGAACATCGGACTTCAAAGAAAAACCAAGGTCTGCGTAAAAGTGGGACCAAACAATGAGGGGGGAAGAAATCCACCGGAACACGGGGCTCAGAGCTCAAACCCGGGACGTCTGGTCACTTACAGGTGAACGAAGGAACAGGCTAAGTCTTTTAAAGGCCCTATACATGTTTTTGTTGTTTCCAAACGATGAAAGAGAGAGCGACTAAATTCAATAGTCAGTCATGGTTTAAACTTATCTGATCTGAACCACGAGTCTGTAATAAAGCTATCTATCTATCTATCTATCTATCTATCTATCTATCTATCTATCTATCTATCTATCTATGTATCTATGTATCTATGTATCTATCTGTCTATCTATCTATCTATCTATCTATCTATCTATGTATCTATGTATCTATCTGTCTATCTATCTATCTATCTATCTATCTATCTATCTATCTATCTATCTATCTATCTATCTATCTATGTATCTATGTATCTATCTGTCTATCTATCTATCTATCTATCTATCTATCTATGTATCTATGTATCTATCTGTCTATCTATCTATCTATCTATCTATCTATCTATCTATCTATCTATCTATCTATCTATCTATCTATGTATCTATCTATCTATCTATCTATCTATCTATCTATCTATGTATCTATCTATCTATCTATCTATCTATCTATCTATCATGTCATGTGCTTTCGTTTGGGTCACGTTAATGCAACTACGGCCGAGCGAGTGCCGATCCACACCACTGCAGACCCGGCTGTAGCGACATTGTTCAGCTCACGATGGGGTTAATAAAGTTTTTAGTTTGACCTGTGAGAGCCGATAATGTTTATGGGGGCTAGATGCAAGTTGGCCATTTTATACTCACTACTGCCACCTCAGGTCATACGTGTAACTGCAGCTTCTATATTAACCCTCGTGTCGCCTTCGCGGGTCTTTTTGACCCGCTGTCATGTTCCGGGCATTTGGATGCAAGGTGACACAAGGGGGCGCCCTTCCAACCTTCTCAGTGTAAATGTGAGTTGACTTTCTTCAGAGTTAGACTTTCGGTCAGACACCATGAGTGACAGAAACATGACGCTAAATACAGTGAGCTCTTTGTTTGCAGTAAAAAGGCTGAGGCCTCATTGCTCTTCAGTCACAGACTGAGAAGTGAAGAAGGAAGTCATGGAGCTTCTGCTTTAGACAGAACTTCAGACTTCTGCTGCATGTTGGGGTCATATTATATCATATCAAATTTGGTATGCAAAGTGCTTTATAAATAAAGATTGATGGATCATAATCTGTAAAGGGTAAAAACATAATATATGGAAATAATTATTACAATTACAAAAAGAAAATATTTGAAAATCATCTATCTAATAAAAAAAAATAGTTTTATTTAGTCTTATTCTAAAAAAAAAAAAACCCAAACCATTTGTATCTGCTGTAAAGTCATGTGTGTCCCAGTTCCTCTGAGTCATGGTGGGTCCTGGTGGACCATGACAGATGTGGACAGGACTGTGGTAGATCTACTTTTACTGTGGAGAAAATAGTCACTATAGTAACTGTTGAAGAAATGAACCTCATGAGCTTCTTCTGTAACATCTGTCCACATCAGTCCTGCTACACCATGACTCAGAGGAACTGGGACAAACATGACTTTACAGCAGATACAAATGGTTAGGGTTTGTTTGGGTTTTCTTTTTTAGAATGAGAGTAAATTAAAAAAAACAAAACGATTTGATTAGATACAGCATTTTTGTAATTGTAGTAATTTTCCATATATAACTTTTTACTACAGATTTGAGTTTCAGAATATGATCAATCAATCAAACTTTATTTATAAAGCACTTTTCACATGGAAAGATATCACAAAGTGCTTTACAGATTGCAGCATTTGATATGATATAATATGACCCCTACATGCAGCAGAAGTCTGAAGTTCTGTCTAAAGCAGAAGATCCATGACTTCCTTCTTCACTTCTCAGTCTGTGACTGAAGAGCAATGAGGCCTCTGACTTTTTACTGCAAACAAAGAGCTCACTGTATTTAGCGTCATGTTACTGTCACTCATGGTGTCTGACCGAAAGTCTAACTCTGAAGAAAGTCAACTCACATTTACACTGAGAAGGTTAGAAGGGCGCCCCCTTGTGTCACCTTGCATCCAAATGCCCAGAACATGACAGTGGGTCAAAATGACCCGCGAAGGCCACACGAGGGTTAAGCTCGTGCATGACGGCAATTCAGACCCGAAGTAAAACCTTTTGAGTGACAGTGCAGGATTTTAGAGGCAGTTGTGGTGAACAGGTCTGGGCTCATTCTACACATTAGGACATGGAGGAACATGTAGGGGGAGGAGAATACATAATTTTTAACATTTTTAAACTCCGTATAGTCCGTTTAAAGGAACAGGCCACCGTTTTTCCATACTGAGATATGTTCTTACCTGAGCTTAGACGAGTTGTGCCTGTGGTTCTTACCTTCTAACCCCGTTTGGAGCTATAGGAATACACTGGGAGAGGCCAAATGCTAACAACATCTTTGGTCTTTTTGCACGCACAAGAGCAGACAGGTACGTATCAACTCGTCTAAGCTCAGTTAAGAACAAATCTGAGCATGGAAAAACGGTGGCCTATTCCAGTGGTTCTCAACCTGGGGGTCGCGAGACAAATTTTGGAGGTCGCCAGATCATGTAGATGAAATATACATACTTCTTTTACTTTCTTTTAGCGTATATTATAATATTTTATTGTCGCATGTGTGTGCTATTTTACCAGAGTGCCATTATATGTTTGTGATTTGATGAATTTTATTTTAGCCATTTGTTTTTTTCTTTGTTTTTTTAACCCCTTAACTCCCACCTGAACCAAGCACATTTTCTCCAGTTTGGCTTTACCCCAATCCAAAAGCTTCTGGAAAAAAGCTGTGAAAACATTGACAAAAAAGTGACGAAAAAATTGATGAAAAAGTGGCAAAAATGTCACAAGAAATTGACAAAAAATTGACGAAAAAATTACAAAAATGAGACAAAATGTGACAAAAAAAATGACACAAAAGTTACAAAAATAAATTGAATAATGATGGAAAAAAATCTGATGACGTGAGGAAAAAGATCCTCTCGGTTCAGGCGGGAGTTAAGACGTTAAGAATTATGTAGGCAAATGTTCCGATTTCTCACGGTGTGACCCGGGCGGGGGGTCACGAACCCCTTTAACTGTTATAATGGGGGGTCACGGCTCCAAAAGGTTGAGAACCACTGGCCTGTTCCTTTAACACAAAGCAGCCCGATGTAAACGAGGAAATGAATGTGAGGCTGTCACCAGAGCCAATCACGCCTCAGTCCTGTCTCTTTCTATAACCAGAGCGCTTGAACCTTGCGCCAGGCACAAGATCTACTCCTTAAGTTTAAACAAGGACGAGTTTATAAACACATTTCACTCCTTCGAGGCCCTCTTTTCTGGCTGCTTCACAATTATATGCACAATATATACATCAAGCAAGGCCTTATTATGTCGCTCCACATAAAACAGTTTGACACATCGGTTGCATGAATGTTATTGAGTTGAGTCACTGCGACATTACTCTGACTGATATGCTCAGGAATAGCTTGTGTGGTCAGCCCTAACCGGATTAAAACAGTAAATGGGCCAAGCCTTTGTTTGCCCGCCTCTGTCACTTAAGTTTTACGCCTGGTTTTATGTTCTATTTTCACAAGTGGTACCCATTATGGCGTATTTCTCGTAGACACCGAAATACCTTTTTCTTTTTTTTTTCTCCCTCTTTTATAAGTAGGAAATCCCATTAATCACACCCCGCTCCTTCTCACTCCAAATCACTCAGCTGGGGCTTTTATCTTGAATAAATCATCGGGCCCGCTCGGCTGAGTTGATCTAAATCACCCGTGTCCGGCGAACAGCTCGTGCACTGCTCTCACCCCCCGAACGCTCGCTTCCAAAACAGCACAGTGCTCGACCCGTGGCGAACCCGGCAGCACATTTGTGGCCCATGTGTGGCACACTTCAGCTGTGAAAACGCCCAGAGCTGCCAAGACTTCGCTCCTCTGTTTCGGATTGAGCTCCTCTTTGTCTGAGGCAGCGCCGCCTGATGAAAAAGGGCTGACAAATGGCAATGGACAAAAATGTGACAAAAATGTAACCAAAAAGTGACAAAAATTCAACAAAAATGTGACAAAAAAATCAACAAAAATGTGACAAAAATGTAACCAAAAAGTGACAAAAATGTGACAAAAATGTGACAAAAATGTGACAAAAATTTCAACCAAAAAGTGACATGAACTCAACAAAAATGTGACAAAAATTTAACCAAAAAGTGACAAAAATTCAACAAAAATGTAACAAAAATTTAACAAAAAAGTGACAAAAATTCAACAAAAATCTGACAAAAATTCAACCAAAAAGTGACAAAAATTCAACAAAAATGTGACAAAAATGTAACCAAAAAGTGACAAAAATTCAACAAAAATGTAACAAAAATTTAACCAAAAAGTGACAAAAATTCAACAAAAATCGGACAAAAATTCAACAAAAATGTGACAAAAATTTAACCAAAAAGTGACAAAAATTCAACAAAAATTCAACAAAAATTCAACAAAAATTCAACAAAAATTCAACAAAAATTCCACCAAAAATTCTACAAAAATTCAACAAAAATTCAACAAAAATTTCAACCAAAAATGTGACAAAGATTTCAACGAAAAAGTGACAAAAAAAAAGAACTATATAATGGCCAAAGAGGACAGAATGCATTCGGTTGTGACAAAAATTCAACAAAAATGTGACAAAAAAATTCAACAAAAAAGTGACACAAATTCAACAAAAATGTGATAAAAATTCAACAAAAAAGTGACAAAAATTCAACCAAAAAGTGACATAAACTAATGGCCAAAGAGGAC
Organism: Gobius niger; assembly: GCF_951799975.1. NCBI lineage: Eukaryota > Metazoa > Chordata > Actinopteri > Gobiiformes > Gobiidae > Gobius > Gobius niger. The sequence goes on from NC_136875.1 coordinate 11,054,076, forward strand.
AGAATGCATTTGGTTCAGGCTAAGGTAAGAGGTTAATCCAAGGTTGAGCGCTCTGAAGAGAAAGGACGGAAAAATGATCACTGAGGAAGAAGACATTAAACAACGATGGAAAGAACACACTGAGGACTTGTACAAGAAAGACGAGACAATAGAGGAAACTTTTCAGAGTGACAAAAAGTGACAAAAATTCAACAAAAATGTGACAAAAAAATCAACAAAAATGTGACAAAAATGTAACCAAAAAGTGACAAAAATTCAACAAAAATGTGACAAAAATGTGACAAAAATTTCAACCAAAAAGTGACATGAACTCAACAAAAATGTGACAAAAATTTAACCAAAAAGTGACAAAAATTCAACAAAAATTCAACAAAAATGTGACAAAAATGTCAACCAAAAAGTGACAAAAATGTAACAAAAATGTAACAAAAATTTAACAAAAAAGTGACAAAAATTCAACAAAAATCTGACAAAAATTCAACCAAAAAGTGACAAAAATTCAACAAAAATGTGACAAAAATTTAACCAAAAAGTGACAAAAATTCAACAAAAATCTGACAAAAATTCGACAAAAATCTGACAAAAATTTAACCAAAAAGTGACAAAAATTCAACAAAAATGTGACAAAAAAATTCAACAAAAAAGTGACACAAATTCAACAAAAATGTGATAAAAATTCAACAAAAAAGTGACAAAAATTCAACCAAAAAGTGACATAAACTAATGGCCAAAGAGGACAGAATGCATTTGGTTCAGGCTAAGGTAAGAGGTTAATCCAAGGTTGAGCGCTCTGAAGAGAAAGGACGGAAAAATGATCACTGAGGAAGAAGACATTAAACAACGATGGAAAGAACACACTGAGGACTTGTACAAGAAAGACGAGACAATAGAGGAAACTTTTCAGAGTGACAAAAAGTGACAAAAATTCAACAAAAATATGACAAAAAAATCAACAAAAATGTGACAAAAATGTAACCAAAAAGTGACAAAAATTCAACAAAAATGTGACAAAAATGTGACAAAAATTTCAACCAAAAAGTGACAAAAATTCAACAAAAATTCAACAAAAATGTGACAAAAATGTCAACCAAAAAGTGACAAAAATTCTACAAAAATGTAACAAAAATGTAACAAAAAAGTGACAAAAATTCAACAAAAATCTGACAAAAATTCAACCAAAAAGTGACAAAAATTCAACAAAAATGTGACAAAAATTTAACCAAAAAGTGACAAAAATTCAACAAAAATCTGACAAAAATTCGACAAAAATCTGACAAAAATTTAACCAAAAAGTGACAAAAATTCAACAAAAATCTGACAAAAACTCAACAAAAATCTGACAAAAATTCAACAAAAATCTGACAAAAATTCAACAAAAATGTGACAAAAATTTAACCAAAAAGTGACAAAAATTCAACAAAAATGTGACAAAAATTCAACCAAAAAGTGACAAAAATTCAACATAAATGTGACAAAAATGTAATCAAAAAGTGACAAAAATTCAACAAAAATTCAACAAAAATTCAACAAAAATCTGACAAAAATTCACCAAAAATCTGACAAAAATTCAACAATAATGTGACAAAAATTTAACCAAAAAGTGACAAAAATTCAACAAAAATCTGACAAAAATTCAACAAAAATCTGACAAAAATTTAACCAAAAAGTGACAAAAATTCAACAAAAATCTGACAAAAACTCAACAAAAATCTGACAAAAACTCAACAAAAATCTGACAAAAATTTAACCAAAAAGTGACAAAAATTCAACAAAAATGTGACAAAAATTTCAACCAAAAAGTGACAAAAATTCAACAAAAATCTGACAAAAATTTAACCAAAAAGTGACAAAAATTCAACAAAAATCTGACAAAAACTCAACAAAAATCTGACAAAAATTTAACCAAAAAGTGACAAAAATTCAACAATAAATGTGACAAAAATTAAACCAAAAAGTGACAAAAAAAAGAGACCTATATAATGGCCAAAGAGGACAGAATGCATTTGGTTCAGGCTAAGGTAAGAGGTTAATCCAAGGTTGAGCGCTCTGGAGAGAAAGGACGGGAAAACTATCACTGAGGAAGAAGACATTAAACAACGATGGAAAGAACACACTGAGGACTTGTACAAGAAAGACGAGACAATAGAGGAAACTTTTCAGGAAGTGTCCTTTGAGCTAGAACCTGCGCCGCTTGTAGAAGCCTTGTGAACTACTGAAGAACACTGGAGATCAAGGCATTGTGTTACTAACATGCCTTTGTAAGCAGATCTGGAAGTCACTCAGATGCCTGTAGATTGGAAACGGTCTGTGTTTGTGCCTCACGCGAAAACAATAGAACAATAGCTCTTATATCTCACACAAGTAGGATCTTGCTAAAAAACAATAATTCAGAAGAGATTGGAACCATATTTAAACATGGAAATATCACAGGAACAGGCCGGTTTTCGAAAAAAGACGTGGAACGCGAGGTCGTATTGCTAACATCAGATGGATCATGGAGAAGGCGAGAGAACTTTCCTTTGACCGTGTAGCTCATGTGAAGTTGTGGAAATGCATGAGAAGCTTTGGTGTACAAGAACATCTAACTGCCTTGGTGGAGAATCTTTACACTGGACATGAGGCCACAGTCAGAGCAGAATTTGGAAACACAGAGTGGTTCAGTGTAGGCAAAGGGGTGAGACAAGGTTGTGTCCTTTCCCCCCAATTATTCAATATATACAGTGAAAATATGATGAGAAGTGCTAATCTAGAAAGCCTAAATCAGAAATATGCAGATGACAATGACGACGATCTATTGCTAATGACAACAGATGACATCGACGACTTTAAACTGGAAGATGAGAGTCTTGAAATTGTTGACTTTAACTTTAATCTCCTCGGCAGTGTGATTTATCGCGATGCAAACTGTGATGGAGAAATACAAAGAAGACTCGGAATGGCGCGAACAACTTTAAGTAAATTTACCGACATATTTAACCCTCGTGTCGCCTTCGCGGGTCTTTTTGACCCGCTGTCATGTTCTGGGCATTTGGATGCAAGGTGACACAAGGGGGCGCCCTTCCAACAAATGTGAGTTGACTTTCTTCAGAGTGAGACTTTAGGTCAGACACCATGAGTGACAGTAACATGACGCTAAATGCAGTGAGCTCTTTGTTTCCAGTAAAAAGGCTGAGGCCTCATTGCTCTTCAGTCACAGACTGAGAAGTGAAGAAGGAAGTCATGGAGCTTCTGCTTTAGACAGAACTTCAGACTTCTGCTGCATGTAAGAGTCATATCATTTTCTGAAATGTCAAATGTGGTAGTAGAAAAATATATTATGTAGTAAAAACATAATATATGGAAAATCATTATTACAATTAGAAAAAGAAGAATATTTGAAAATCCTGTATCTAATCAAATAAAGTTTTATTTTATTATATTTATTCTCATTCTAAAAAAGAAAACCCAAACAAACCCTAACCATTTGTTTCTGCTGTAAAGTCATGTTTGCCCCAGTTCCTCTGAGTCATGGTGGGTCATGGTGGACCATGACAGATGTGGACAGGACTGTGGTAGATCTACTTTTACTTTGGAGAAAATAGTTACTATAGTAACTGTTGAAGAAATGAAGCTCATGAGCTTCTTCTGTAACATCTGTCCACATCAGTCCTGCTGCACCACGACTCAGAGGAACTGGGACAAACATGACTCTACAGCAGATACAAATGACCTGGGTTTGTTTTATTGGTTTTTTTAGAATGAGGGTAAATTTAAAAAAAAAAAAAATTCAAATATTTTTCTTTTTGTAATTGTAATAATAATTTTCCATATTATGTTTCTACTACAGATTTTAGTTTCAGAATATGATCAAACAATCAATCAAACTTTATTTATAAAGCACTTTTCATACCAAATGGTATCACAAAGTGCTTTTCAGATTACAACATCTGATATGATGTAATATGACCCCTACATGCAGCAGAAGTCTGAAGTTCTGTCTAAAGCAGAAGCTCCATGACTTCCTTCTTCACTTCTCAGTCTGTGACTGAAGAGCAATGAAGCCTAAGCCTTTTTACTGCAAACAAAGAGCTCACTGCATTTAGCCTCATGTTACTGTCACTCATGGTGTCTGACCGAAAGTCTCACTCTGAAGAAAGTCAACTCACATTTGTTGGAAGGGCGCCCCCTTGCGTCACCTTGCATCCAAATGCCCAGAACATGACAGCGGGTCAAAAAGACCCGCGAAGGCCACACGAGGGATAAAGATAAAAATGTATCAACTATATATATATTGGACTGTAAAAAGTCAGACAGAAAGAGAATCGAGGCTTTTGAAATGTGGACGTGGAGGAGGCTTCTACGTATTCCATGGACAGCGAAGAAAACAAACCAATGAAAGAAATCCAAGTGAAAATATCTCTGATGAACATAATAGAGAGGAACAGACTGTCTTTCTTTGCACATGTGATCAAAGCAGACGATAGTTTGGAGAAAGGCATCATTGCAAGGGTCCATGGAGGGAAAAGAGAGGCAGAGGAAGACCTAAAACAAGATGGCCGGACAATGTGCTGGAAAAACTGACTCTGAAGAACTGTCTTGTTACGGCAAGAGACAGAACGAGATGGAGATGCTGAGTCGATATGTCAAAGAATTTAGACCTGTGACTGAATGTTATTGACCAGTATTTGTGCCGCTGTTTATTTAATGTAGGATTACGGCCGTATTCAAAGAGAAAGTGGAGGAACAGGAGTGAAAGAAACATGTGCCAGCGCGGCCAACGATCAGGGCAGACTTTACACAGGCATGAAGTCTCTCTGTTCATTCATCAGGCAAAATTAAAACAATCATCAGCACATATATGTTTAGAGGCCCTAATAGCAGCCTGCAGTGTTCTCGGGAGCGGAGAGAGAGGAAGAAGAAATGCTCAGAGAGAGAGAGAGAGGGGGAAGATCTCCACCGATTCTGCCACTTTGTTTTAAAAATAAGTTCCAACACAATTGATCCATGACCAACTCGATTCTCCCCCCGGTCACAAACATTGCTGTGGGGATGAGAAGCCGCGGGTCGGGGACACGTGTAGTTTTTGGAGCAGAGAGCTCGATGCAACACTCTGGACAGGGGACAGAGGACACTGAATGATGTGAGCCCCAAGAGGCATCAACAAAGGCATGGTGAGACTCCGCCCACCCTCTCCGCTGCTCCATGCTCGTGCAGCTGCCGTGAGCTGACCCCCTTCATTCAGTCGAATTGAAAAGTGCCACTTTGTTTTCCCAGTAACGATAACGCCGTTGTAACGACGGGGAGAGCAATGAATTAGATTACTCCCTTACTGAAAAAATAACGTTGTTACCCCAGTGTTATTCCAAACACTGATAGATACTCCCTGGATGACTGAGAGCCTTCACACACATGCTCAACATCATGCTTATTTACTGTAAAGATGTATATTTTAGTCACTAAAGACACAGACAAAGGAGTGGGATGAACATGTGCTTTAGTTTTGGTGGCGTAACCTCATTAATTCAGCACGTGCTACAGCGGGACCGGCGGAGCTTCATCCCTTTCTCTCGGGACATGAACATTGTTCAGCTCACAGTGAGGTTAATAAAGATTTTAGTGTGACATGTGAGAGCCTATAATGCCTAATGGCTGGTGTGCACTGTAGACGTGACATTGCACGACGTGGGGATGGGAACATCATGAGCTGCTCTCGTCTCCGCTGTGCGAGAGTTCAAAGAGACAATCATAGCTACGATCAGGGTTTTGTCGTAGCAGTTTCAGGATTCAGAAGGCGTGTCTTTAGCTGAGGCGAGCGCAACATGCTAGTGGGGTTTATTTCCACTGAAAAGTCCAAAGAAAGTCCCGGCCTCTGTTGCTCTGACTCTGGCGGTGTGCGGGTGAGCGGGTGTCCGGGTGAGCGGGTGAGCTGATGTGTTGACGGGACACTGACAGAGATCCTCTCTGCTGCGAGAGGAGGCTCACTCTACTCTCTAGTGTTGCAAAATATCAGAAACTGCCTGATGTCGCTCATCTTTGGTCGTACAACGGTTCTATTTTAAATCTTTGTTCCTGTCTCACTGTACGACGACCTGACATTCTTCTCCCGACTAGTGATCGTACGTCACAGACGGCCAACATCACAGTGGACACCTGAAGGAAGAACACAAGGCAGCGTGAACGAGGAAATGACTGTGAGGCTGTATATCAGAGCTCTCAGTGCTGCTTGTAATAAACCTCAGTCGACCTCTCTTTATAAAAGACGCCCTCTCGTCAGTGGCGCAGGCACAAAGCGCAACACTTGGAAAATAACTCCAGAAAGTTCGTGCTGTCCTTGCTCCAGGCAAGATTTGGCCCCTGATCTTCTGGTTCCTCCGTCTCATGACGTCTTTTTCAACTTCACTGGACTCTGTCATTGTAACATCCTGTATACCAACGTGATAATATAAAAATATTGATTTCAATCAAACAGTTAAAATAAAAATTATATAGTAAATTCTTAATTATTATAAATATTAAATAATGTTCTATAAGATACAATGGTCATGTTAAACCAAATTAGAATGCATAAATTAACCCTTGTGTGGCCCTTAACCCTCGTGTCGCCTTCGCGGGTCTTTTTGACCCGCTGTCATGTTCCGGGCATTTGGATGCAAGGTGACACAAGGGGGCGCCATTCCAACCTTCTCAGTGTAAATGTGAGTTGACTTTCTTCAGAGTGAGACTTTAGGTCAGACACCATGAGTGACAGTAACATGACGCTAAATGCAGTGAGCTCTTTGTTGGCAGTAAAAAGTCTGAGGCCTCATTGCTCTTCAGCTCTTCACAGACTGAGAAGTGAAGAAGGAAGTCATGGAGCTTCTGCTTTAGACAGAACTTCAGACTTCTGCTGCATGTTGGGGTCATATAACATCATATCAAATGCTGTAATCTGTAAAGCACTTTGTGATACCTTTCGGTGTGAAAAGTGTTTTGTAAATAAAGATTGATCATATTTTGAAACTCAAATCTGTAGTAAAAACATAATATATGGAAATAATTATTACAATTAGAAAAAGAAAAATATTTGAAAATCATGTGTCTAATCCAAAATAGTTTTATTTACTCTAAAAAAGATAAAATAAAAAACAAAACCTAACCATTTGGATCTGCTGTAAAGTCATGTTTGTCCCAGTTCCTCTGAGTCGTGGTGGGTCATGGTGGACCATGACAGATGTGGACAGGACTGTGGTAGATCTACTTTTACTTTGGAGAAAATAGTTACTATAGTAACTGTTGAAGAAATGAACCTCATGAGCTTCTTCTGTAACATCTGTCCACATCAGTCCTGCTGCACCACGACTCAGAGGAACTGGGACAAACATGACTCTACAGCAGATACAACTGGTTAGGGTTTGTTTGGGTTTTCTTTTTTAGAATGAGAGTAAATTTAAAATTACATATTTTTGTAATTGTAATTATTTTCCATATATTATGTTTTTACTACAGATTTGAGTTTCAGGATATGATCAAACAATCAAACTTTATTTATAAAGCGCTTTTCATACCAAAAGGTATCACAAAGTGCTTTACAGATTACAACATTTGATATGATATAACTCTTATATCCAGCAGAAGTCTGAAGTTCTGTCTAAAGCAGAAGCTCCATGACTTCCTTCTTCACTTCTCAGTCTGTGACTGAAGAGCAATGAGGCCTCAGTCTTTTTACTGCAAACAAAGAGCTCACTGTATTTAGCGTCATGTTACTGTCACTCATGGTGTCTGACCTAAAGTCTCACTCTGAAGAAAGTCAACTCACATTTGTTGGAAGGGCGCCCCCTTGTGTCACCTTGCATCCAAATGCCCGGAACATGACAGCGGGTCAAAAAGACCCGCGAAGGCCACACAAGGGTTAACCTGTTAAAGCACTGAAATATTATTTTAGTCTCAGATCTTGGCGTTTGGTCACAATTGAGCCCCGCCCACTCTGAGTCTCTGTGATTTGATTGGCTTCAGAGCTACACAGTAGGTCAGACACCGTGAGTCACAGTAACATGATAGTGAGCTCTTTATTGTCAGGATAAAGGCTCAGGCCTCATTGCTCTTCAGTCACAGACTGAGAAGTGAAGAAGGAAGTCATGGAGATTCTGCTTGAGAACATTACACTTCTGCTGGATGCAACAATAAAAGATTGAAATTCAAGCATTTCTTCAAATAAGTGTGAAAAATCCTGTATATAATTAAAATATTGGTTAACTACAGTTTTAAAGACTCTCATTCTACAAAAACAAACCCTTGTCATTTGTATCTGCTGTAGAGTCATGTTTGTCCCAGTTCCTCTGAGTCGTGGTGCAGCAGGACTGATGTGGACAGATGTTACAGAAGAAGCTCATGAGGTTCATTTCTTCAACAGTTTCTATAGTAACTATTGTCTCCAAAATAAAAGAAGATCTACCACAGTCCTGTCCACATCTGTCATGGTCCACCATGACCCACCACGACTCAGAGGAACTGGGACAAACATGACTCAGATAATATAGATGGATATTTTTTAACCTTTGAAAGCCTCAATTGTGAGATTTAGAAATAAGAATTCAGAAATAATCAGAGTTTAGTTATTCACTTCATTCTTAATTTATTTACTACATACAGTTCTCAGCAGAAGTCTGACTTTCTGTCTAAAGCAGAATCGCCATGATTTCCTTCTTCATTTCTCGGTCTGTGACTGAAGAGCAATGAGGCCTCAGCCTTTTTACTGGAAACAAAGAGCTCACTGTGTTTAGCGTCATGTCACTGTCACTCATGGTGTCTGACCTAAAGTCTAACTCTGAAGAAAGTCAACTCACATTTACACTGAGAAGGTCGGAAGGGCGCCATCTTGTGTCACCTTGCATCCAAATGCCCGGAACATGACAGCGGGTCAAAATGACCGAAGGCCCCACAAGGGCTCTGTCTCTAAAAGACTTTTTAACATGTCGGAGGCGCAGCAGTTAGCTTGGACTTTCTCCTGAACTATTCTTTTTATACACATTATTTTAACTCAATTAAAATAACATAGGCATCGAAAACAGTACCGTTACGGCACCGGTACCGAAAAGCAGGTGTCGTTAAAGTAGTGGTATTGAAAAAAAAACTAACAGTACCCAGTCATATTCTTAAGAGACCGCCCTGTTTATCCAAAGCAGATGTCCTGAAGCCTGTATCTCGTCGCCACATCTTCCTTCCTGCGGTGACACTGGATTTGTGTCCTAAAAACAAGCTCAGCAGCCAAGACTGAGCGAAGATGAACCAGCGTCTGCGTCACCGGGTAAAGGTTCGTCATCATTAAGCATCGCTGACAACGTAATGACTCGCTTCATCGTCTCGTCTCGTTCGGGCTGTCGTCCACACAGCGTGAAATGAAGCCATATTAAATAAATGAGAGAGTTTTAGAAGGACGAGCCAAGAGCGCAGCTGCCCCAGTCCCTCCCGCTCTTTTGGGATCCATTCTGAGCGTGTTTCGTGTTTTCTCATTGAAAAACAAAAGTGGTGGAAGAAGGGCCGGGACACGTGTAAGTCGGTGTGCGGCGGGGACGTGATTAAAGCCACACTGCGTGACATTCCAGGTTACAGGGCTACAATAAACAAACACGCCACACACCACTGTAAAAATCATACAGTCAAAAGTAATTCAAAAATGACAACGCAAAAGTGAAAAAGTGTGTCATGAGTACTGTGAGCAACTGCTTGAGCAAAAAAGAGTCAAAAAGTCAAAAAACGAAACTTGAAATCATGCGGATATCGTTATTTTTAAGAAAACTCCATGAAAATACAAAGTGAATCGTTTACTATATTGTAAGGCGAAATAATACAAGGAGTAATTTGGCATCAGCACAGTAAAGTGAAGATTACTGCGCGGATTTCGAACTACTCCTGGTATTATTACACCTTACAATATAGTTCCCCCTTTTATCCGCTTAGAAAATCCACATTGTTCAATTTTGTGTAATTATACTTTGTAGTGGAACACTTCACGTAACCATATTTAAATAGGGAAAACGTGGAAGAGCTTGGTAGCTTCTATCTTGACCTGTTTTGGAGCTATAGAGGAGAGAGGGAGAGGCTAAATGCTAACGCCGTCTGTGCTGTGTTTACGTGACTGAAGGCACGGGTGAAGATCAGACAGGTCCTAAAGAACTCGTCAAAGCTCAGGTAAGAACATATCTCAGTATGTAAAAACGGTGGCCTATTCCTTTAAAGGGACTCTACAGAGTTTAAAAATGTTAAAAAATGAAGTATTTTCCTCCCCCTACATGTTCCAGCCATGTCCTAATGTGTAGAATGACCTGTTCACCACAACTGCCTCTAAAATCCTGCACTTTTCCCCACTGTATCGAACTGTGAAGTTTACAGTCTTAACTGTAAATATTATTGATACGTAAAAAGCAGTTTAATTTATATATACAGGGTAAACAGTAAAGTTTGCAGAAAATATATGTAAAATGTACAGTATTGTCACAATTTTCAAGAAGTAGTTATAAAATAAATAAGTAATTTTTTGTAAACTCATCTACATTCTTTTTCTGTTTTTTTACTGTTTAATTTACAGAGTTTTTTTTTACAGTGTATTTCACAAAATAGGGAAAATTAGCATTAACTATAAAACTACTACTACTAAAATGTGGCCTTTTGTACAGCTACCACTACTACTACTATTACTACTACTACTACTACCACTATTAGCTGTTAATACTGTACTTCAAGAGATGGATACAATTTTCCTTTTTCATTTGTTGGTGTTTTGTTTGATTGGATTCATCCTCTGCCCTGCTGTACAACAACAACAACAACTACTACTACAACTACAATTACTACTATTACTACTACTACGACAACTTCTTCTCCTAACGACTTGTTTTGCCCTGAAATAATCCAGTAAAATGAGGACGACAGCCGCGTGAAAGGACCATTTTACACATTTATTTTAAAACCAGGAAATCCCGCGGTGGCCGTAAAAGAGATGAAGGCCCTTTTTGTCCGCTTGCCTTTAAGTGTGTGTGATTTTGATTTTGGGGTTTTTTACGCCTGTTCCGCGCTCCCCGTGGACTCTGTGTTCTCTCTTCCAGCTCTGATGCAACCAAAAAAAAAACACAGAAATGTCCCTGGAAAATGTAGTGAGTTTTATCTGGCATATTCATATTATTGTTGTTTAATCTGTCGCTAATTTCCTCATTTTGGAAGAGGTTTCTCAGTATCAGTAGCTGTTTTATAGACTATTTACATTGTAGATTCTCATTGAAGGCTTTTTCCTTTATGAATAAACACATATGGAATGCTTTAAAGAAAAATAGCTTTGCTTTGGCAATATTAAAGAAGGCAAAGCAGGTTTATTTTGACGAGCATAATTCATACACAAGGCAGTTCAAAGCCCTTCACAGTTTGCATAAAAGTATATCAATCCATAAAACATCGACATAAAATGACTTGATTACAGTAAAAAGCAAAGAGTGCAGATAAAATGAAGCTTAAGCGTCTAAATGCAAACAAATAAGATGCTCTGAGGCCTGTGGCAGATCTATCTTTTACCTTGGGCTAATATTTCATTATAAAAAAAACCCAGATATATCAAAGTTTTACAGACAGAGTGATGTTTGAATTGTTTGTGTAAAAAAAAAAAAGAACAAGCTTGAGGAGAGAAATGAGGCCGCTCCTGTGTGCGCATAAGCAGCTGAGATCAGGGCAGCCAATGCGCGAGTCTGACGGGCAATGGCCACCGGCTGCTCTGCTTTATGCCCACGACACTAGAGGCCGACATTGCTGTAGTACCTTCATATCGCCACGAGGCCCCCATTGAAAAGCATTGGAGTTTAGACACCTTAAAAAACAACTTTAACGCCTGGTTTCTGTTTTTTCAACACTGGACTAGGCTCGATATTCCTCCTGAGATAACGCTGGGTTCGTCACAATTTAAGAAACCAGGCCGGTTTTCGTAAGAAGAGTTTTAGAAATCTCGTACTTAATGAGGGTCGGACTGTTAGCATTGGAGCAGTGTTAATTTCGTCGACTAAAATATTTAGTCTTAATTTTAGTCAAAGTGATATTTTTGACGACTAAAATTGGACTAAAACTAAATTAAAAGTTTCTCATGAGACTAAAACTATGACTAAAATGTCCAGATATTTTAGTCGACTAAAATAAGACTAAATAAAAACGAAAAGGAGAGACTAAAATCATCCAAACTTCTATTGACCGTCTGAAAAAGCCTCATATCATTTAAATTCTCTGCCAAATGAACAGGTCTGAGCTTTATTCATGTGGAGCAGCTCCATGAAGTTGAGGACCACGATTAAATATGATTATAATGAATATTATAAATATAAGTCGACTAAATTAGTCTTATAATAATAATAATAATGCATTGGTTTTATATAGCGCTTTTCTGGACACTCAAAGACGCTTTACATTGCACTATTCGTTCACTCCATACTCGGTGGTGGTAAGCTACTATTGTAGCCACAGCTGCCCTGGGGTAGACTGACGGAAGCGAGGCAACCAGTCTGCACCATCGGCCCCTCTGACCACCACTCACTCACTCACTCACTCACTACATTCGCCAGGCTTCCTGGTGTTACCAAACGGTCTCCCATCCAAGTGCCGACCAGGCCCTTCCCTGCTTAGCTTCCAAGGTCTGACGGGATTGGGCAGAGCAAAGGCGGTATGACCACAGTCTTCATTTAGTCGACTAAATTGACACGTAATTTTAGTCGACTAAAACTAGACTAAAATTGAAAAGTTTTTTTTGACTAAATCTTGACTAAAATGAAATTACATTTTAGTCAAAAGACTAAAATATGTTGTCAAAATTAACACTGCATTGGAGCAGCGCGAGGTACACGTCACGCAAGGGCGGAGTCTACAGTGAAGATCCCGCCTTTATGCCCTTTTTAGGAACATGCTTCATCAGAGCTGGGGAGGAGGAGTCCGTAAATCCGCCATGAATTCCCCCACGACCGTGGTCATTGTGGTAAACGGGGAGGAGTGAGCAGAAGACGTCCATTATTTTTTACAGTCCATGGTCTGACGCCTCCTCAGAGGAACGAAACCGAAAGTAGCTGTAACGCCGGGCTCCGCAGCTCATGGACCCGCGGTGTCTTTCTCCGGCCTCATTCTGTCTTTTTCTCCGAGATAAATACGACGGGGAGCTCCGCGTAACGTGAACCGATTCATCACTACACCGGCAGCGCAAAAGTCAAAAGAAACAGCCTGAGAGGACGTCACATGGAACCAGCGTGTCAGCATTTCACAATAAAGCGCATGGCTCGTGTTTACATTACGGCGAAACAGAGACAAGTCACCACACGGAGGACATTTGAGAACAGGGACGATGATGGAAGAAGAAACCACCGCTTTATTTGGATTACACGGATGTATGGACGGGACATGTGCAGCAGCAGATGCAGGAGTGAGACAGGGAGCTGGAGTTTGCGATTAAAGGTGAGATTAATGTGACTTTTTTACACATACATGTGCGTTGACGTTGCTTCTATGTATAAACAATAGTTACAGCAAGAGCTCCTGTAATGTTATGTCTTATGAGTGCTGTTTGGGTCGGGAAAAGTTGTAGTTTTGTCCCCCTTTTAGTCGACTAATCGCTGCTCAGGGCAAGGTTTTGGTCGACCATGAGAATCTTTGGTCGGGGACAGCCCTACAACACACCAGTCATCCAATCATCTCCATCTGCACCTCCATGACAGCCCATCATCACAACCTCTGAAGTCCCTGTGCATTGCCTTGGCCGTTTCCCAGCGTGCTGTGACCCTCCTCCACCTTCCACACCTTCAACGTGGCCTCATCTCTACTCCGTCCACTGGCCGCCTCAGACCTCATCCACAACCACCACCAGTGTCCGGACTCTGGGGGGGAAGACTCTCCTATATTCATTCATCACGGACCATGTAGGGAGGAAAATGTATGTGAACACTTTGGAATTTCTCACATTTCTGCCTAAATTAGTCATATCTTCATCAAAATCATGAGAATTAATAAAAGATGCAAGTTGGTCATTTTATACTCACTACTGCCACCTCAGGTCATACGCGTAACTGCAGTCTCTATATTAAGCTCGTGCATGACGGCAATTCTGACCCGAAGTCATTTTGAAGACATTACACAGGAAAGTAAGTGAACCCAGGAATCTCCCTGAACTGCAGCAGTTTTATAAAGAGGAATGTTCCAAGATTCATCCTGATCGTTTTGAGCGTCTAATCTGCAACTACAGGAAAGCAGTTATTAGTTAGTAAATATCTTGATAAACTTGTGATTTAATTTTTCCATTGATGATATCATGTAGTCCAGGCCCTGAGGCAACAAAACAGCCCCACACCCTGACTCTCCTGCTCCAGACTTCACAGAGGGTTTAGATGTTGATGCTGTTCCATTTGTCCTCCACACATGATCTTGTGTGTTCCTCCCAAACTATTTAGAGCAGTACTAAGTAACGTGTTTACCTCAATAAATCCTTTTCGTACTCCCTGTGGAGGTAATACAAGTGTTTATGGGATGATTGGAGGGTCTTTCAACTCCCCCATGTTTGCAACTTGACTGCCACCGGTCCGGAGCCACCAATACACACTAATGGAATCACAAAAAAGAAGCTAACATGCTAACAGGCAAAGCTAACTGCGGGCTAGCGTCACTTTTAACAGTATTTACAGCCAAGTTTGAGTGAAAAAAATAATAATTTCCATTGTATAATTGGATGCACAGTAACCCTCTCTCCCTTCGCCTTTCCTGTCAGCGTAGTATTTACTCTCCAAGACAATTAATAAGTTAAAAAATCGTAACTTGCTACGACACCTGCAGCTGCGCTCATGGCCTCTAGGGGGAAGAGTTACTTAGTACTGCTTTAACTTTAATTTGTGAAAGAGCTCTTGGATGCTCCACAGCACAACTGGAAAATATACTGTGGACTGATTAAATATTAAGATATTTTGCAGAAAAACCTGAGACATTCACGACAACATGCATGGAATAAGTAAGTGAACCCCTGTGTTAAATATCTGCTGACTCTTCTTTTGCAGCAGTAACTGTTTTCCTGCAGTTTCAGATTAAAACTGCTGCAGTTCAGCGAGATTCCTGGGTTCACTTACTTTCTCCTCCCTGTCCTGTGAACATTTCCATGTCAAGACCAATAAAAATATGATCAAATGTAAATGTTTGGGTGGTGTTAGTTACAGCAGACAGTGTTTACTCATTCTTGTGATTTTGATGAAGGTCAGACCACTTTTTATGACCAATTTAGGCAGAAATGTGAGGAATTCCAAAGTGTTCACATACATTTTCCTCCCACTGTAATTTCATACCATTTATCCACTGTCTTCCGCCGGGGTCTTCTAACGTCACTTTAAGTGTTTTCAGCCTGGACTTGAACGTCGGCAGAGTGGAGCCTCATGAAGACGGTTCCAGAGTTTAAAATGTAAAACATATTTCCAGTTATTTCACCCTTTTTTGTTTTAATGTGTTCATGCATAGTTTAATGTCTTCAATGAGAATAACACAATGGAAAGAGTGTTGAAAAAAACAAAACAGACAAAGTGTTTCCAAACGTAGGGTAAGGGAAGGGGAGACCAAAGGAAATGACCATATTTGGCACAAATACGAAAGTCACAGGCATTGAGAGGCTAAAAATCAATGCAATAAAAATACTCGGTCAGGCCAGGGATAGGAAGGGCATTCCAACACCTTGGGTAGTTTTATTGTTAATTTGCTGACGCTGCGCTGGACAGAAGTCCACTCTCCAGAGAGAAACTGGAGAAACAATAAGATCAGCAGCAGGTCAGTCCGCTCCTCATGTACCAGTGTTAATTTTGACAACATATTTTAATTTAGCTTTAGTCTTAGTCTTTTGATGAAAATGTAATTCAATTTTAGTCTAGTTTTAGACAAAAAAATATCTTCAATTTTAGTCTAGTTTTAGTCGACTAAAATTGCAAGTAAATTTAGTCGACTGAATTTAAGACAAATTTAGTCGACTTTGCATTGATAATATTCATTATAATCATATTTAATCTTGTTCCTCTGTTTCATGGAGCTGCTCCACATGAACAAAGCTCAGAGCTGATCCTTTGGCAGAGAATTTAAATGAGGCTTTTTCAGACGGACAATAGAAGTTTGGATGATTTTAGTCTCTCCTTTTCATTTTTGTTTAGTCTTATTTTAGTCGACTAAAATATCTGGACATTTTAGTCACAGTTTTAGTCTCATGAAAAACTTTTAATTTAGTTTTAGTCCAATTTTAGTCGTCAAAAATATCACTTTGACTAAAATTAAGACTAAATATTTTAGTCAACGAAATTAACACTGTCATGTACGTGGGTTTAATGTGTCTCAATATAACATCATTTATCACGGAGCCTACTCTTCCCAAGCTTCAGCCCGCTTTTTATTTCATATCAATCAGCCTCATATTTTCCGTTTTAGAGATGAATTCAGGAGCATAAATTATAGCAAAGTTATAAAACGGTGCAGCGTTACGGTGCAATGTCGGCCTTTTTCACAATTTCCTCTGAGTAGATCCTCTGAATCTGTCCACGGTTTAAAAGTAACGCTAAAGTCAAGAATCCAGGCTAAAGTTGACTCTGTAGACTCGTCTGGAGCTTGTGTCTCCTCCTCTCAGCGCGATGAGCAGCTACAGACTGAGGAAGAACAGGGGCGGAGCTGATAGGGGCAGCAGAGGGACTGGGGCCCCACAGCAGAGGGGCCCCACAGGGAAACACACAGGATTTTAACAGTACATAAAAACAATAAATAAATAGATTAAATAATAAAAAAGAGTAGTCCAATTGCTGCTATAAAAATCAGTGTTGTTTTTTTCTTCCTTTTTTTAAGGAAAGTGATCAAAAAGTAGACCGTTCTGATTTTTTTTATTATTTTTTTTATTAAATACACCAGATTGCACTACATTGTATCTAATTATTAAAAAAAATTCCCGGGGAGGACTGGCTGTTGCTCTAACTTTCTGGGAGTATCTCAAACAAGAGCACATATATAGAAATCTTATTCTGTCAAATGGTTTAAAACTTATTTGGCGAGACACTGCAGGTGAATAGGGAAAAAAAATAAATTTACAGATATCAATTTGAAACGTTTGCTGTAGATCACTTGCATCAATGTGACAACAACAAAAATACAGTTCAAGTTTTCAGTCAATTTATGTTTTCATATAAAAATTGTGTTTTATGCCTAAAAAATGCCCCAAATTTCCCATCATATCAGCGCCGAAATCTGAATAACGGATTGAGTTGAATTCAAATTTATTGTTTCATTTTATTGATTAATGAGTTACCAAGACATTTTCAGGGGGATTTTGGATTTCTTGTTTAGTTTTAAAATAAGCTGATTTTAGTGGAAAAATTATTAAAAATTGAATTTTCGCCTT
This sequence comes from Gobius niger, assembly GCF_951799975.1. Lineage (NCBI taxonomy): Eukaryota > Metazoa > Chordata > Actinopteri > Gobiiformes > Gobiidae > Gobius > Gobius niger. Next base: position 11,071,447 of record NC_136875.1, read on the forward strand.
ATTTTTTGACATTCAAAGCTCAGTAAATCAGGCAAGAATTAGATATTAGAAAATCCCAAATCTTCAAAATATTGTTCAGTCCAAGGCTGGAAAATCATCCGTCTTTAGGAGCTACTGATGTGATAGAAAAATGTGTTTTGAGAAAAAGGCCTTGAAATTGTCCCGTATAAATCTATGGCGAAACATTGAATCAGCGCAATATTTAAACTAGTGGTGAATCCAGTTAATTACGGCCTTTGTAATTAATTAATCGCATTTAAGCATCATTTATTTAGACGTTGTATTTATTTTTTAGAGGTATATTTTAGATGCTTCTTTGTATTTTCCTGCATTTGAACTCATCTGAAGTGGAGATGTGAGGCCTGTGTGAACATTTCAAACACTTGAAGAATGAATCTTTTTTAAATAGGTTCATGTCGGCGCTTAATTGTGTGAATAAAGATTAACAGTCAAATTGTTTTTGGCTTCACGTGTTGTTTGGGCCTGAGCGACGTCTGCAGGAAAAAAAAGAAAGTTATGCGCGATTAATTTCCATTCATATTTTTAATCGCACTAAACCTGTTAATTTCGTCGACTAAAATATTTAGTCTTAATTTCAGTCAAAGTGATATTTTTGTCGACTAAAATTGGACTAAAACTAAATTAAAAGTTTCTCATGAGACTAAAACTGTGACTAAAATGTCCAGATATTTTAGTCGACTAAAATAAGACTAAATAAAAATGAAAGGGAGAGACTAAAATCATCCAAACTTCTATTGACCGTCTGAAAGAGCCTCAGATCATGTAAATTCTCTGCCAAAGGATCAGCTCTGAGCTTTGTTCATGTGGAGCAGCTCCATGAAGCAGAGGAACAAGATTAAATATGATTATAATGAATATTATAAATGCAAAGTCTAAACTAAATTAGTCTTAAATTTAGTCGACTAAATTGACATGCAATTTTAGTCGACTAAAACGAGACTAAAATTGAAAAGTTTTTTGTGACTAAATCTCGACCAGGAGTAATTGGGCATCCGCACAGTAAAGTGAGGATTACTGCGCAGTAAAGTGAAGATTACTTTTCGAACTACTCCTGGTATTATTACGCCTTACAATATAGTCCCCCCTTTTATCCGCTTAGAAAATCCACATTGCTTAATTTTGTGTAATTATACTTTGTAGTGGAACACTTCACGTAACCATATTTAAATAGGGGAAACGTGGAAGAGCTTGGTAGCTTCTATCTTGACCTGTTTTGGAGCTATAGAGGAGAGAGGGAGAGGCTAAATGCTAACGCCGTCTGCGCTGTGTTTACGTGACTGAAGGCACGGGTGAAGACCAGACAGGTCCTAAAGAACTCGTCAAAGCTCAGGTAAGAACATATCTCAGTATGTAAAAACGGTGGCCTATTCCTTTAAGCTTTTTTTTTTATACTCAAATAGCAAACAGCAAAAAAATCTCCACATTGACACTGCGTGAACAATATTTTGAGCTGCAGCGTCTCAAGCCAAGAGTTTAAACCGTGCTTGAATATAAGTGCGGCTCTTGTGGGACGTTGTGTTGATGAACAGTGGACTTTCGCCCTCATCACTTTTTTAGCCCCGGCCTCCCCTACTGTAAAACCAGCTTTTCAAACACACGCTCCGCAAAGAAGAGCGATCCATCACTGCTGACACGAAAAAGACAACATCGGCCGTGCTGAACCTGAACCAAAACATCGCATTTCGGGATGAGCTTCTTCCAATCAAATCTGCAGAAAGCCACGAGGTTTAGCCACATAAATATGTCTTTCATTCACTCTTTCAAATGAAATACAAACATCATCATGAGCAACACAAGAGCACAGACGTAGTAAATTCAGACGACTTTATTTATCCCACGAGGGGCAATTCGTTCAGAGCAGCCAATGATTTTATTGCTCGCTCTCACAACTCAATTGAGACTGTTTTTAGACCAGCAAGAACATGAAGGGCTCTCGATGAAGAAGAGCACAAGAATTGAGGGACTGACGGAGAAAGAATTTAACTTAATGTAAAAGGTTCATTCTTCACTCTGTATTAACATCAAATTTTAGCTCATCAACAAAGAAAAGGGCCAAGATATTTGTAAGAAGTAACAATGTCCACTTTCATTGTGTACAACGCTCTCATGGCCGAACCTTTTTTTCCTTTGTAAATTAAACACAAGCTCTTTTGTTTGAGCAAAATTCAAGCCCGAGAGGTTTTTGTCGCACCAAGAGGGGCGACGTTTACATGGTCAGGAAAATAAATAAATGCTCCTTTAAATGTTGAAAAGTTCGTTCCTCAGTTGGAGAAGCGCTGCTGTTTTCTTCATTTTTTTTTTGTGATTTATTTTCATAAGGGGCCACGTGAGAAGCCTGAATTAAGTCGGAACCGCACCAACAATAACTCGAACTTATTCTGCAACTTTATATTTTATATTGTACATTACACTAAATTGTGTTTTTTTTTCTTCATATCTGACACTGGTATTTAGTAGGACTATTATTTTCTGAAAGTATTTAGCCGTATCAAGCCAAGGACGGTCGTGTGTGTGCATCGTTATTTAGCTTATTTAACTTCTTATACTCGATAGCAGGGGTCTCAGAGTGAGTCTCCCTGGGGGCCATAAACAAAAGCTCCTAAATAAAAAATATGCTTTGATTGGGAAAATACTATTGAGGAAACTTTTTTCAATAAATGAAAAATAATGAGCCTGACACCGGACTGTAGCCAATGTGTTGTTTATATCCTGATCTCTCATTATATCAGTGCCCTCTGCTGGACACGCGTGGAATTCTTTCCTTTCATTTTCTATTTATACAGCCCCCTAGTGGCTGGAGTGAGCATTCTGGTAATTTCTTTAAAAAAAATCATAACTCTGCAAACTTTTATTTTTTTTACATACTCAGGAATTATGCCCTAAAGAGTCGTGGGTCGGATTCAATCATCATGCCCCCCCCAACACCCCGGAGCTGTCTCAGCTCCGCCCCTGCAGCCAGGCCATAGATACAGACGGAATCTCTGGAATTGCCCATATATGGTCATGTTGGAAAACAGTTAAGGGGGAAAACAATTTTGAAAAAATGTAAACTTTCTCTAATTATTCAAAAACTACTTTAACAAACGCTGAATTATGATTATAGTTTTCTATTAAATAAAGATACAAAGACATGGAGAGGAGCAAAGTGGTTCAACAGCCCATAAATACATGAATAACGGAGAATGCTAACTTGATGCTACATGTTAGCATCGGGCTAATGCTAACGGTTAGCTAGCGCTTGCTACAACTGCCGTTTTTTCACTTCTACTGAACAATCTGCTGTGAGAAAATATCCATATGGGCCCGATTTACACTTGACTTTATTTATATGTGATAAATAAGTTCATATTCCACCAGAAAATGGCAAAAAAGAGTGAAAAATTGTGTTTCTCTAAAGATTCTATTTTCCCCCTCGGCGAAGCCACGCCCCCTTCTATGACGAGATGCCGTCTGTATCTATGCTCCCCCCTCTCTCTCTCTTCTTCCTCTCTCCACTACGAGCGTCGGATCCAGAGAAGACGACTGGCCTGTGCTTCACAAGCTTTTTCCCCCTGAACCCGTCCGTGCACAGGCTGTAGTCAGGCCTCAGCCCCGCCCCCGGCCCAACACCGTGGCCCCAACAAATGCTTCAAAACGTAAAATGTAATAATAGTTTATTTACAGCAAATGAAAGTGGAGCGTTTCTGCAGCTGTAACGTGATGATCATTAAAACTGTTTCGTGCTTACCTTTATTGTTCAGTCAATACGTTTAGACTCAGTTAAACAACACGCACACATGCTCTCCTGAACACGGGCTTATTAAAGTTAACGATGGTGAGAAAACTGTAAACGTCTTATTATAATGATGAATGAAGTGTTTAACAATGCGTCACTAACAATGTGCAGTGATCGACTTTACGAGAAAATGAGGTGAGGGAGTTTATTAAAGAGCAACTTAACACCAAATCCACTTTATTTTTTGGCTGATAATCGGCAGAGTTAACGACGTTTCCCGGTAAATATTTTTTTCTTGTTCAAAAATCCCACTTTTGGGTCTAAACCGGCATAATTAAAGGGATGTTTCAGGATTTTTGACATAGGGCCTCAGTTCCTTGTTATCCAGAGTGTTGTTGATTTCTGGAGATATATTTTTTTATCATTCATTATTCAGTCCTTATATTTGAAGAGTTTAGTGGTGCTAGGCTAGTGCTAGGCTAGCGCATGTCTATGGTAACTATTAGCCTGCATTAAAAACCTCTTCTAAATCAAACGTTGCCATAGCTGATTTGTAGAAAGCTCCTTTGTGAATTCCACGTGTAGCAATGCCGGTAAACAGGTAAACAAACTACTGTAGATCCGGTAACCGAGCAGATCACTCCGCTGCTGCGTAGCAACAACCAGGAAGCTGATGCTGCTCAAATATAAGTTCTTTTAAACGCAAAATCAACACAGACATTTATATGGTTAGTCTGGTGTTATAAGTGATTTGCCTCAGGTGCACTGTGCTTGCGTCAGGCTGTTTTTAATGCAGGCTAGCTGATACCATAGACGTGCACTAGCCTAGCGCCGCTAAACTCTTCACATATAAGAACTGCTTGTCGTGTCAATAGAGTAATTTTAATCATTTTGCGTTTAAAATAACTTATATTTGAGCAGCATCAGCTTCGTGGTTGTATAAGCTACGCAGCGGCGGAGTGATCTGCTAGAAAATAGTCCCTCAAAATGCGATCATTCATGTGATGCAAGGTCAGTTATATTCCAAACATTACTCTATGGACACAGATATTTATATGGTTAGTCTGGCGTTATAAGTGATTTGCCTCAGGTGCTCTGGGCTTGGGTCAGACTGTTTTTAATGCAGGCTACTAGTTACCATAGACATGCACTAGCCTAGCACCACGAAACTCTTCAAATCTAAGAACTGCATGAAATACAAAAAAAAATATCTCCAGAAATCAACAACACTCTCAATAACAAGGCAATTAGGTCCTATGTCAAAAATCCTGAAACATCCCTTTAAGGATACTTCACACTTTTTTCAATACCTGTCCAAAAAAAAAAAATGTTGGTACCCTACTTTTGACACATTTAATATGTAGATAACAGTAGTACCAAAACGTTTCTTTTCTTTCGTTAAACAGTACCCAGTTCTATTTATTCCACAATGAAGTGAACATTTTATTACATTTGGAACAGTTTATATTAAGAACCTACTGAATTTGACTTTTTAAATGTTTGTTTTCATCTTCTATCACGAGGCATAATCGCTGTTTCCCGTTATCTTCTCTTCCAGTTTGCTAAAATGTTGTAACAGTGGATTCTTATGCAATGCCTTCGAGCCGCGTAACTAATGGTCCCAGTTCCAGACTCGTAAACGGTCGTCTGGTAATAACTTAAACATTCCTGAGTCAGACGGTTTAGCCTGGATTAAGTCAAAGTCAGAAAAAATTGGCGGATATTTGATGAAACGGTGGAAAGAGATTTGGACAAGACGGGTTTGTTTCGAGCGACGTCGTCATTTTCCAGGGATTGCGGATTCAAAGCCAGTTTTAATCAGATTTAATGCTTTTAATGATGAATGAGGCTGGATACATTTAATCCCGGCCTTAACTGAGCTGGTTTTATTCAGTTTGGCTTTACCCAAATCTGAAGGATTCTGGGAAAAAGAAATAAAAAATAGTTAGAAAAAAACGAGATGTAAATGAGGATAAAAACAAGCGACGGAAACGCAACAAGGCAGACGGTAAGAAAGTGACAAAAAAGCAACAAAAATGTGACAAAGCGAGTGGCAAGAAAGTGATGAACAAAGTGATGAAAAAGCAACAAAAATGCGAGAAAAATAAAAACAAAAATGTGACAAAATGCAGCAAAACAGACGGTAAGAAAGTGATGAAAAAGCAACAAAGGCGACAAAACAGGCGGCAAGAAAGTGATGAAAAATGTGATGAAAAATGTGATGGAAAAGCAACAAAAAGCGCAAAAAAATCAAAACAAAAATGTGACAAAATGCAGCAAAACAGACGGCAAGAAAGTGATGAAGAAGTAACACACGTAAAAAAAAACAGCTGACAAAAAAGCAACAAAACAGGCGGCAAAAACGTGACAAAACAGGTGGCAAAAACGTGACAAAACAGGCGGCAAAAACGTGACAAAACAGGCGGCAAAAACGTGACAAAACAGGTGGCAAAAACGTGACTAAGCAGGCGGCAAGAAAGTGATGAAAAATGTGATGAAAAAGCAACAAAAATGCACAAAAAGTGATGAAAAAGTAACACACGTAAAAAAAACAGCTGACAAAAAAGCAACAAAACAGGCGACAAAAACGTGACTAAGCAGGTGGCAAAAACGTGACTAAGCAGGCGGCAAGAAAGTGATGAAAAATGTGATGAAAACGCAACAAAAAGTGAAACAAAAATAATAATGATAATAATGTGACCAAAACGCAGCAAAACAGACAATAGGGAAGTGATGAAAAAGCAACAAAAGCGACAAAAACGGGACAAAGCAGGCAGCAAAAAGAGATAAAAAAGTGATGAAAAAGTGCCAAAAATGCACAAAAATCGGGAAAAAAAAGTGCCAAAAAAAAACAGACGGTAAGAAAGTGATGAAAAAACAACAAAGGCGACAAAGATGCAAAAAATAGGCGACAAAAATGCGACAAAGAAGGCGGCAAGAAAGTGATGAAAAATGTGACAAAAAAGCAACAAAAATGCACAAAAAGCGCAAAAAAACCCGCATAATAATGTGACAAAAACGCAGCATAACAAGCGACAAAAACAGAAAGTGATGAAGAAGTAACACACGCAAAAAAAACAGCTGGAAAAACAGCAACAAAACAGGTCACAAAAACGTGACAAAACAGGCGACAAAAATGTGACTAAGCAGGCGGCAAGAAAGTGACGAAAAGGCAACAGATTTAATGCTTTTAATGATGAATGAGGCTGACAAAGCGAGTGGCAAGAAAGTGACGAACAAAGTGATGAAAAAGCAACAAAAATGCGAGAAAAAAATAAAAACAAAAATATGACAAAATGCAGCAAAACAGACGGTAAGAAAGTGATGAAAAAGCAACAAAGGCGACAAAGATGCAAAAAAAATAGGCGACAAAAATGCGACAAAGCAGGCGGCAAGAAAGTGAGGAAAAGCAACAAAAATGCACAACAAAAACAAAAATGTGACAAAAACGCAGCAAAACAAGCGACAAAAACAGGGAGTGATGAAGAAATAACACACGCAAAAAAAAACAGCTGGAAAAAAAGCAACAAAACAGGCGACACAAACATGACTAAGCAGGCCCCAAGAAAGTGATGAAAAATGTGATGAAAAAGCAATAAAAATGCATTAAAAGTTCTTTAAAAAGTGCCAAAAAATGCAGTAAAATAGACGGTAAGAAAGTGATGAAAAAGCAACAAAACGCAAAAAAAAACAGCCGACAAAAAAAGCAAAAAAACAGCCGACAAAAATGTGACAAAGCAGGTGGCAAGAAAGTTTAAGTTCATTTTATCTGTTTCATTGTTTGGTTGTATGAATGTTTTTAATGGATTTTATGTGGTTTTATTGTAAAGCACTTAGGTTGCCTTGAGTGTGGTCACAAAAATGTGACAAAAACGCAGCAAAACAAGCGACAAAAACAGAAAGTGATGAAGAAGTAACACACGCACAAAAAAAAACAGCTGACAAAAAAGCAACAAAACTGGCGACAAAAACGTGACAAAACAGGCGACAAAAACGTGACTAAGCAGGCGGCAAGAAAGTGATGAAAAATGTGATGAAAAAGCACAAAAAAATGCACAAAAAGCGAAAAGAATAAAAATAATGTGACCAAAACGCAGCAAAACAGACAATAGGGAAGTGATGAAAAAGCAACAAAAACGCGACAAAGCAGGCGGCAAAAAGAGACAAAAAAAAGTGATGAAAAAGCAACAAAAATGCATAAAAAGCGGGGAAAAAAAGTGCCCAAAAAAACAGACGGCAAGAAAGTGATGAAAAAGCAACAAACGCAAAAACACAGTCGACAAAAAAGCAAAAAAAACAGACGACAAAAAGAATGTGACAAAGCAGGTGGCAAGAAAGTTTAAGTACATTTTATCTGTTTTATTGTTTGGTTTTATGAATGTTTTTAATGGATTTCATGTGGTTTTATTGTAAAGCACTTTGGTCGCCTTGAGTGTTGTAAAGAGCTCTAAATAAAATCTGATTTGATTTGAAGAAAGTAATGAAAAAGTGATGAAAAGGCAACAAAAAATGCAGAAAATAAATAAATAAAAACAAAAATGTGAGAAAATCGCAGTAAAACGGATGGCAAAAAACGGATGAAAAAGCAACAAAAATATACAAAAAGCGAAAAAAAATAAGTGAGAAAAGGCAACAACAACGCAAAACAAAGCGGGTGGCAAGAAAGTGATGAGAAAGCAACGAAATTGCACAAAGGCAGACAAAAATAAAAACAAAAATGCGACAATAACGCAACAAAACAGACGGTAAGAAAGTGATGAGAAAGCAACGAACGCAAAAAAAAACTAGCCGATAAAAAAGCAACAAAACAGGCGACAAAAACGTGACAAAGCAGGGGGGCAAGAAAGTGATGAGAAAGCAACGAAAACGCACAAAAAGCGGAAAAACAAAACAAACCCGCAACAAAACAGGCGACAAATAAAGTGATGAAAAAGCAACAATGAAAAAAAAACAACACAAAAAAGTGAGGATAGCTGAGTTTTCTCGGCCTGAGCTCCCGAGAGAGGACGAGAGAATGAACTATTTCGATTCACTGAGAAATGGAAAAAAAAAAACCTTTGATTTCGAATTAAAAACGAGGCTTTACCCTGACCCTACAGCCTGCAATCTCCATCCGAGAAGCTTTTAGATTCGGGCAAAGCTGAAAAGGAGAAAATGTGCTTCGGTTTCAGCGCGGGTTAAAGGTTTAAAGCCCTGTTGCAATAAGGGGATTCCAACAACCAACACGGAATCCCCCTCACAACATCAAATGGAATCATCATTTTACGGTGCATTTATTTGACCATGAAAGTAATATTGCGCCTTGTCCACTTTCAAACACGAATTACTTCATAAATGTCACTTCATTTGAAATACGAGTTCACTTCCTAATCCCTCGGCAGATGTTTTCCCAACCGCCAAGTCAGAATCCCTCGAATTAAGCTCAAATATTGCCAATTCCGATCACTCAAACTTGTCAGTAAATATCGGAGAATATTTTCGAACATCTCTTTGAAAAGTCCACAGTGCGTAAGTTCTTATGTTTAAAATAAAAGTGCTGCAGTCGTGTCCTGAGATGCCTGGCGCTGTGGCATTAGTTTTAGCAGCCCCGTACTTTGACTCTTCCCTCATACACGCTCCTAAAAGGAATCGCAAAACGGAATCACAAACCCGACAAAAAGGACTCTCTCCGTCACCGGGAATCACACAAGAGCTTTTCTGTTTCCTACCTGTGATGCGTTCGCTGCCAACCCCGGGTCTCCTCTCTCCTCTGCCCGCGCCAGACGCTCATAATAAAGTCCCGCTCCGGACCAGACCTCATATGGGAGGGGGGGAGGGGGGGCGTGGCCTGTTGGAGGCAAGGGGGCGGAGTCACACACGGGGGGGGGGGGTGATTCTGGACGGTGAGTGCAGTAACGGGAAGATCATTTGAGATTGTCTTCATTGACACGAGAACGGATTGATTTTTACAGCTAAATGCGATTACTTTTCTTTGTTGTTTTTCGTGTTTTGCGTTTTTTTTTTTTTTTTTTTAAGTAGAGCGATTTTACGGCTGTTTTTCGTGTGACGGACGACAGCTGGCTTTGGGTTCAGAAAGTGGGATGCGTATCGGTGTTGTAGGCTGGGGATTACTTTCAATCTAAGTCATGTTTTTTTTTTTGGACCGATGTTTGACGAAAACTGAATTAAAATGAGTCAATGAGATGAAGGTCTTAAACCCCCGCGTAAACCCACAGCATTTTCTTCCAGTGTGGCACTAAACGCACAACTAAAAAGGGACGGAAAAGCAACAGAAAACGACAAAGACGCTAAAACATGACGCTACAAGTGTGATCTTTACTTTGAACAGAAAGTCTCAGGCGACCTGGCACTTCAGTCAGTCACAGACCGACAGGTGAAGAAGGAAGTCATGGTGACTCTGCATTAGACAGATCTTTCGTACTTCTGCTGGATTTAAGAATAAAAGAGTGCAAGTGTGAAAACCCATTGTTTATAATGAATAAATGAGAGAACAAAAATCTTGTCAACTGTATCTGCTGTGTATCTGTCATGTTTGTCTCATGCTACAGAAGAAGCTCATGAAGTTCATTTCTTTGACACCAGTTATATACACTATTTTGTAATTGTAATAATCATTTTCCATATATTATGTTTTACTACAGATTTGAGTTTCAGAATATGATATGACTCTTACATGAAGCAGAAGTCTGAAGTTCTGTCTAAAGCAGAAGCTCCACGACTTCCTTCTTCACTTCTCAGTCTGTGAGTCTCACTCTGAAGAACTCTGAAGTGTTGCCTTCTCGGGTCATTTTGATCCGCGAAGGCAACACAAGGGTTAAGCCAGTGGTTTTGAAAAACGGGCCAAATGTGGAAACAAATCCCCTACAGGGACAATAAAGTTAATGATAATTGTGATTCCGTTTATTTATGTGCACTTTGTTGGACCCTTAAGGACACTTCATAAGGTTAAAAAACAAGCCCATAAAATCAACAAGCTTTTTTTTTCAATCGAGAAGCTTAATTTGGTTGGGTGTCGTGTGTATGTTGGGGTCAGAGACGGGAGGAGGAGGACAGCTGGAGCGAGGGTGAGGAGGTGAGGAGGTCGTGAGGTTTAGGGGAGGCAGGATGTGGAGTCTGACAGGGAGCCAGTGCATGTCCGACCTGTCAGTGGAGGAGGACGTCGGCTTGGTTCGGGCTCGGGTTTCGATTTGGGCGTTGCAATCGAAGCTCTCCAGCTGGGTTTTCTTCTAATGCGAGGAACCAATTTTCCCTGATACAGACTGATAAATAAAGACAACTAGGCATTTCTTTATACAGACCAGTGGAGGAACCTCATTGACTACAGTGACGCTGAACTGAAGTATTAAATGACATAATAAATGTGTGTTAACCTCTTTACCCTACGGTCCCACCAAAATAAATAAAAAACTGGCTGGGCACTTGGACACAAGGGGGCGCCCTTCCAACCTTCTCAGTGTAAATGTGAATTGACTTTCTTCAGAGATAGACTTTAGGTCAGACACCATGAGTGACATGACACTAAATACAATGTGCTCTTTGTTTTCAGTAAAAAGGCTGAGGCCTCATTGCTCTTCAGTCACAGAGCTACAGGTGAAGAAGGAAGTCATGGAGATTCTGCTTTAGAATATAGGAGAAATTATTATAACATTTACAAAAAATAAAAACAAAAGACAAACACATGACTGATGTGGGTGAAGAAATGAACCTCATGGGCTTCTTCTGTAACATCTGTCCACATCAGTCCTGCTGCACCACGACTAAGATTAATATAACTAATATTTTTTTTATATATAAAGGATTTCTCACACTCAGTATGAAGGAATACTTAAATTTCAATCTTTTATCGTTACATCGAGCAGAAGTGTAATGTTCTAAAGAATCTCCATGACTTCCTTCTTCTCGGTCTGTGACTGAAGCGCAATGACTCCTCAGCCTTTGTACTGAAAAATAAAGAGCTCACTGTCGCTCACGGTGTCTGACCTACAGTGTAACTCTGAAGCCAATCAGATCACAGAGACTCAGAGTGGGTGGGGCTCAAATGTGACCAAACGCCAAGATTCAAACTCTGAGACAGAAAATAATAAAACCTTGGGCTTAAGAGGTTAAAGTTTGTGAGAATGCTAGTTATTACTGAGGTGTTTCAGTTCAGTTTCCCTGACCCTCAGAGCTGCTGAAGCTCTATGTAAAGTCCCATTGAAGCTCTGTGCCTAGAAAGCAGAAAACAGTGAAGCAGAACGTCAAAGCAGGGGGCGATGTTGTAACGCTGAATGCAGCAGCGGTGCCACGGGGTCAAGGAGGGTCTCAAACCCCCATATGACCCACATCCTCTCCCCATGTTATTCAGAGACGAGGCTGAACGCTGTGTGGCAAGTGGCTGCTAGAGAAAGGGGAGAATGCGAGCAAGGCCATGTTATTATTCACTTTGTTGCGGAATTTCCCGTGGGTGAAGCCATGAATTTTGCCCCTTCACTCCTCAGAATCAGAATCAGAATCAGAGTTTAATGAACGGGCTTCGTGCTCTACCTGAAGAGTCAATACAAAGGAAGTGCAGAGACTAGACAGTGGCCGGGGCGGCATAAGGTGAGTAGGTTTCAGACGATGGGCCCAGAGCGCAGAAAGCACACATCATTTAACCTTTGATCTACAAGTAAAACTTGGAAGTTGAAGGCAGCGGAGAGGCTGCCCGGCCCGTGCCCGGCAGGCTCCTCAATAAGAGCATTTTGTTCTTTCCCCGGCTATTTATTTGACAACCACCGCGTGATATTCACAGTTTAAAATCCAGATGAAATCAGGCGGCGTTTGTGGAGTGAAAAAGGGAAGGGGGGGGGGGATCACACGAACGGTGCATCTGAAAACAACGCGATGTGTCTGCTCTGTATTTCCTCTGTATTTCCTCTGTATCAGCCCGAACAGACACAGAAGGTCATGAGTCTGACAAATGTCTTTGTTATTGTGTCTGACGTCTGTCCTGCCCTCAGAGCGAGGAGCAGCTCACAGACAGAGCAGGGCCAAGTGGGGCCCCACTGCAGGGACCGAGGGGGCCCCACTGCAGGCACTGAGGGGGCCCCACTGCAGGGACTGAGGGGGCCACTGGGAAACACAAGCTCTGGATTTTTACAGTAGTTCTGAGAGTAAATTAGTTTATCAGAACGGTTGCTTTTGAGTCACTTACATTCAGAAACCATCATGTCATTGCACAGAACTAGATGCATTAGATCAGGGGTGTCAAACATACGGCCCGCGGGCCTGATCCGGCCCCTGCCCTGTAGGGAAAAAAGGTAAGTCTCTAGCCCATTCCTGTGTGGAGTTATGAATAACCAGAATGCCCATTTTAGCCACTGGGGGGCATTAACGTATATATACGCATGTATATGTATACAATATGTGCTTATATGGACTACATACTTGTATATATGAGCATATATATATATATATATATATTTTCTATACTAAAAACATGGCATTGTGTATGTTCTCCTTATGTCAATAGGATGTATGACGTCATATGTTCATGCTAAGGTACTGGAGGCACTTAGTTGACATGCTTTTGAAACGTTACTATGGTAACTATCTGTAAACAATTATGCCAATTTGGAAGGGGGTAGGCGTGCACAAGCGCCTTGCTTCTGCCTACTCCTTTTGGGCATCTCACCTGTTTTCTGTGTTTTTTTTGTCATGTTTTCTGCTGAATACTCAGCTGCTCAAATCAAAAAAGAAAGAAAGAAGTCACGTGTTATGGCTCTGCGAGAGAGACACATAACCCCCTCCTGAACCGAGCACATCTTCTCCAGTTCGTCTAAAAGCTTCTTTAAAAAGTCAAAATAGCGACAAAAATGAAATGAAAGTCAACAAAACAGTGAAACAAAAACTCGTCAGAAATGCAACAAAAGCACATTAAAGAAAGAGGTTAAAGTCTGCACACGACACATCTTTACTCTCTGTGTTTTCACATCTAATTTGTCTTTCTGCCGCTGTCACTTGACTGTCAGTTGCGCGTCACCCCGGCCTCTCTGTGGAAGTGCGGTCGCCTTTATCTGCTCGTCCATCACATGCCTAACCAACATGTCCACACCGGCTCAATCCAATCTGGATCAGCCCGTAAACTTACGGCCATTAATAACGCATTAATACGCATTGTTGTTGACGCAGTCGCCATGGATACAATCACATGTTTATCTGAGTCGGGGGGGGGCGGAAAAATGAAATTAATTTACCGGCGTGAATTTTGGTTTGTGTGTGAAGGGGAAACAAAAAGGCCTGTGCGATTGTGATGTCGGTAATGCCATTTTTTAAAACTTTTAGTAAGTTAAAGAAAAATTAAAGCAAGTGTGATATTTGTCGCGGTGAGTCTTTCCGAGCCGGGACGAGTTGAAGGCCGTTGTGGACGTGGGAGGGTCTCAATCGAACTGTGGAATGTGGCGGCAGAAAGACCAAACCTCAGTCGCGGGTGATAAAACATGAACTTTGAGCACGATTTTGGACACGCAGGAGAAGCGAGGTTGATTATATTGTATCAAAAGTGACACACGGGAAAACACACAGACAAATACTCTAGTTCCCTTTTCATGTCTTCGTTATAGCAGCGGCACAAACGACAGCCACATGGAGCCTCACAAAGACCACGCAAAACAGCACATTATATCTACTAAAGTTCACACAAACCACATTTCAACTGCAAACAGGAGTTTAGCATCAATCACTGTGTTTGGACAATCCAGCCGCTGTCACGGGGCTGATGTCCTGAAAATGTCCTGCTTTTTCAACAAGACAACGAGACAACCAATCACAGGAGATTTCTTTTGTTTTGTTAAATAGTATAGTAAATCTGGTGCATTTTAGATGTCATAAAAATATAAACCATACTTAATTTAACCTCTTACCACCCGCCAAAACCAAATGCATTCTCTCCTCTTTGCCATTGTCGTCCCTTATGTGTTTTTGTCACTTTTTTAAGGCACTTTTGTTACTTTTTTGCTGGATTTTGGTCACTTTTTTGCTGGATTTTGGTCACTTTTTTGCCGGATTTTTGTCGCTTTTTTGCTGGATTTTTGTCGCTTTTTTGCTGGATTTTTTTTTGTCGCTTTTTTACTGGATTTTGGTCACTTTTTTGCTGAATTTTTGTCGCTTTTTTGCTGGATTTTTGTCGCTTTTTTGCTGGATTTTTGTCACTTTTTTGCTGGATTTTTGTCATTTTTGTCAATTTACATCCTCATTTTCTTGTTTTTTGAAGAAGCTTTTAGATTTGGAGAATTTGGAGAACAGGAGAAAACATGTTCAGGTGGGAGTTAAGAGGTTAACACTGTGCTAAAAAATCTGAACACAGGCACATTATGATACTTTGACAATGGACTTGAAATGAATGAGATAAAAGCACGTTATTTCAATAAAATTGATGTGTCTAATGCATTTTGTCCCAACAAGATGCATTAGACAAGGCCTCGTGGAAGGCCCAGGACACGCTGGTGGGACTATGTCTCTGAGCTGGCCTGGTGTCGCCTCGGTGTCCCCCAGAACAGCTGGAAGAGGTGTGTGTGGATCAGGAAGTCTGGGCATCTGAGACCGCTGCCTCCGTGACTCGGCCCCGGATAAGGCGGAAGAAAATGGATGGGTCACGGGCCGCATATAATAGAGAACATTTTTAAAATAAATGAATAATAATAAGCAGTGATTTGGTCAAAGCCCCAACTTGACTGTAGCTTCATTAAAAACAACGTCTTACACTTGTATTGCACTTTACAAGCCTGTGTCACAAGTTCCTCAAAGCACTACATAGTCATTATTCATTCACTCCACACTCGGGGGTGGTAAGCTGTTATTGAAGCCACAATAACAGGCTTCAATAACAGCCACAGCCGCCCTGGGGCAGACTGTCCATTTACCACGTGGCTATGCATTGCTCATATCCTGAGCAATATAAATACCATTAGTGTAGCCCTTTAGAGCAGTGTTTTTCAACCAGTGTGTCGTGAGATATTGTCTGGTGTGCCTTGGGAAATTATCCAATTTCACCTAATTGGTATACAAATATATTTTTTGAAGACAAATTAATCATCATCTTCAAATGATGTGCTGTTTCTGAGCTGTCTAGTGATCGACAGATATGTTATGGCCGCAGGTAGCTCATTTCTTTGAGACAAGAGAACTAGTGATGCATGGATTCGACAGGTGTGACAGAGGCATTGTGGCTGGCAAGACTATACGGTGCTCTTATTCAAAACACTTTGATGAGAACGACTTTATATTGTGAATATAGGCTACAGAGTAATATTTTTTTTTACATTTTCTGCTGGTGGTGTGCCTCATGATTTTTTCAACGGAAAAAATGTGCCTTGGCTCAAAAAAGGTTGAAAAACACTGCTTTAGAGAACAAAACAAGAATTTATTTTACATTTAATTCCATTTTTTCATTTCCTTTTTTCCCTCTCTCTCCTCTTGAATATCAAGCTCTCATTTTCAATGTGTTGATGCAGTTTGTCCTGCCTGATCCTAAGTTTGACTTGCTCTAAGGAAGTGCTACTCTTCCATAGTTTCATAGATCTACTCCACACTGTGATAAACATTTGCTGTGGTACGGACGTATTGCTTGGTGAAATGATTTGTACGTCTAAGATTGTATTTGACTTCTTTGTTGTAAAACATAAGTTGGATATTTGTCGGAAGCCTATTGTGCCGTGCTTTGGCGATCATAGAATGCCAATCGTCTCTCTTCTTTGCCCGTCTCAACACCTTAATGTTGCCCAGTCCAGTCCGGTCCATATTCTGGAGGAAAGTATAAGGAAGGAAGGGCTGGAATTGGGGAAAATCAATTGGAAGCGAGAAATAGGGCGGCAGAGATCAACCCTGTCCCAGAAAGTCAAGTTGTTGTTTCCGAATCTGCTTCAGGAGTTTCCTCTGATCATCACTGGTTGCATGGCTTGTCCAGTGGATTCTCATCATGCGCCGTGGGAACCACATTTCTGTTGCTTGTAGTCGGTTTTCCATTTGATTTGAGATGGTCCAACTCTCACACATGTATTTCACACATGCAGGTGGAAATTAGCACAAGTGCTATAACCTGGTACAATGCATCTCTCCCTTTGAGGTTAATGTATATTGTACACTGTCCCTGTTCAAATAAATAAATAAACTAAACTAAACTAAAGCACTGGTGTAGCTGAAACTGGGCACTTGCTTTAGTTTGTCCCCATTAATATCTGTTTTGCAGTCAGGAAGATCCCTCTTTTTTTTTGTCTGCTGTAGATCATATTCAGAAGTGTCAATGAGGACTGTACCCAAGCTTTACCCAAATCCTGTAGGCCAGTGTAACGCCTCATTTGAAAGCTAAGACCTACAAAACTAAATTGCTCTTTTTCCTCACATCATCTGATTTTTTTTTTCATCACTTTTTTGTTAGGCAGTCATCTCATTTTTGTCACTTTTTCAATTTTTTTTGGTGCATTTTTGGTCACTTTTTCGTCAAATTATTCGCATTTTTTGTCAAATTCACATCACTTTTTTGTCCATTTTTTGTCACTTTTTCATCCTTTTTTTTCGTCAAATTTTTCTCACTTTTGTGTCAAATTTTTATCCATTTCTGTCATTTTTTTGTACATTTTTTGTCATTTTTTCTCACTTTTTTTTCACATTTTCATCCTTGTTTTCGTCTCAGTTTTGTTGCTATTTTCACACCTTTTTTCCAGAGGCTTTTGGATTGGGGTAAAGCTGGAGAAAATGTGCTCGGTTCAGGTGGGAGTTAAGGGATTAAAGGCACACTGCGTAACATTTTGGACTATACTGTTGCCTCAGTACAAAACATGACCAGGTCAACACAGAACATTGCAGTGGGTGACCAAAAAATGGATTTGGACGGGAACCTTAACTATTTAAATCTCAAATTGTGCTGGTTTTAGTCAACATCACCATGGCGACGAGCTGGAGACGTACCCACTCCCGGGAAAGTTACAGTCAGGTCTTAGGAGAGCTGAGCCGCTCACAGCAAAAGCACATGTTTGTTTGTACATTTATGAGGTATTTTTCAATGATGAAATATCTGTCATAAAATAAATGCTTGTATTTCAATTTTATTTATTGGGTAAAATTCTACGCGGTGTGGCTTTGTTTATTTTTGTACCACCTACTATCACCCCTGGGCAATCCTCCAGATCCCTCAGTATAGAAGATTGTTGTTGTTTTTTTACAATAGAATATAATGCTTTATTTGTCATTACACACAAGCATAATGAAACTTGTTTGGCTCTCAAGGTCTCAATAATGAAAAAGAACAAAAAATAAGAAAAATAAAAACACTCAGTAGTAGCAAAAACAGTAGTAGCAACTGCAATGTGGTGCTAAAGTGCTTTAAAGGGATACCGTAAATGCTCTAATATAGGCCGGGGCCTTTATTTACTCAAGGGCATCTAGGACCAGGCCTTTATTGGAACCAGGCCACAATTAGAGACAGGCCTTTATTTCTATTTGAGCAAAACGGACGACCAGGAAAATGAAGAAAAACGAGATTTGTGTCCATTTGCACCTAAAATATTAGGTTCATTTATTAATTAACTTTGCAAACCCTCTCCCAGCGGCTGGAACATTGACGCCTTTTATTTTGTCGGGACAACAGGAAGTGTTTCGTTGCTGTTAGCGGAGCTTTGACATCAATGTCACTGCAGGTTTCTGTTTCGTTTTTACCGCGGACCGGATTATTTGTTGTTATCTTGTGTAAAAGGCGAGTTTAGACGGAGCGTTTGTGTTTGTGATCGATCATGAGACTGACCTGCACACGGAGCAGCTGGACGTGCTTTGAAGACGCGCTGGTGACTTTATTAAAACCCTGGAGGGTCATAAACATTTGTTTTGCTGTTCCTGTTTCTACAAATAGTCACTGGAGGTTTGAAAAGTGGCTAAATCTGTGTCAAAGTTACGCTCGGATCAGCTCCTCTGCAGCGTCCCCATCGGCCCGGGTTCCCGTTTGTTTACTTCCTGCACGTGAGTTTTCATTTACATTTATATTCGTATGAGACAAATTCTTAACATGGGGAATATTTCTACCGCTATAGTTTCTAATAAAAGCCCCGGCCTGTTTTAGAGACCGGCTTTAATTTGCCTCCGTCAGCCGCGAACCCGGCCACTGTCAGAGACCCGGCCGCTAATGGAATACAGGCCAGTATTAGAGAATTTACGGTATCCTGGAGATATTTTTTTTCTTAAATTCAGGCAGTTCTTATATTTGAAGAGCTTAGTAGCACTAGGCTATTAACACAGACATTTATATGGTTAGTCTGGTGTTATAAGTGATTTGCCTCAGGTGTACGGTGGAGCGGGTGATACCATAGAAATGCACTAGCCTAACTAAGCTCTTCAAATAGAGCTGCATGAATTCAAGAAAAAAATATCTCCAGAAATCAACAACACTCTGGAAAACTAGGAAATGAGGCGCTATGTCAAAAATCCTGAAACACAGACCTGACTGGGGGCAGCTCCAGTCCCACTGTCCAGCTGGCTGCTTTCACCACACTCTGCAGGGCTCTCTCCTCACCCGCTGTGCAGCTGGCAAACCTCACAGTCGCACAGTTTGTCAGAATGGACTCAATTGCACATTTGTAGGAGTTCACCAACAGCTTCTGAGGAGGTTTAGCCTGTTTGAGCAAAGGGTGTAGAGCACAGGACTCAGGACACATCCCTGGGGCACGCCTGCGCTGAGGACAAGGGTGGAAGAGGTGTCTTTGCCCACCCTGAGAGCACTGACGGAACATTTTTTGACCTCGAATTTCAGTTTCAAATTCAAAATGAAACATTCACATTGAAAATATACACTGCATTGTTTTTTAAATAATTCAGTTTCAACAGTCTAAAGTCAAAGTGAAAAAATTGCTGTAGAAAAAAATTCAAATGGAAAAATTCACCCTTAAAAATGTTTGGCAAAAGCTGTTATCCATCTAACTAAGTCATAATTACAAAGGCATTAAAACCTGCCATATGCACAAGTACCACCAGGCCTAAACTGAGTGCATGAAGGGTAAGTTCTTGGTTATATGGTGCCAAACAAACCAAAACACAACAACAAGGCACACAACAACAACAATAAATGTCAAAATAACATTGAAAGGAAACAACTAAAAAAACAAACACTGTCTACAGAATGTCTCATAAAAACACTCAAAGAAAGAGAACGACTTCCTGTTTTTTTTTTTAATTTATTAAACTTAAAACTTTTATATTAAGCTTAAAGGGGGGGTATTATGCAAAATCGACTTTTTCAAGCTTTACATCATGTTATTATGTCATTCTCTCATTAAAAACATGCCTGAAGTGTTGGCACATATTTTTGAGTGATCTGTAAAAACTCTGATGGCGGCCATTTTAGGGATAGGTTTGCCTGAGTCCTCCTAGGAACGCCCCCACCTCCTGGAGACGCCTCCGAGCTTTCGTCACCAGCCGAGTAACCAACCACTGCTCCTCAGCAGAACCCCCTCCCCACTGATGCCACAGACAGCGTGTGGAGGGGGCGTGTCGGAAAGACTCAGAGGTTCTTAAAGAGACAGAGGCCTATTTCAAGACATTCACTACAGCCATTTTGAGAGAGACATTTTATACAAGGCAGTTATTCTAATTTACTGCATTTACAGACCAACAGAAGGTTTGGTCATCATTGTAGTGTGCTATAGACTGGTGCTATGTGATTGAAAAAAGCATAATACCCCCTCTTTAAACAACTCATCAAATGCTTCCAAACAGGAAATGCATTATTTTTTTTCTCAAACCCCTTGCCAAAAAGGAAATAGCTTTTGCTAAGCTAGCTTTGACTTGCTAGGCATAGCTCAACATGAAGTAGCCGTTCTCAGGGAACACAACAGCAATCGCACTCGGTTAAATATGGCACATGTGCATTTATGCTCGAGCATGCCTCCTCCCTCACTTAATCACAGCGAAGCCACGACCGTTCAAACAGCAAACCACGCCAGACCCAAGGCCGAAGGGGTCTGAGTTTGAAGTGGTTTGGCCCCCCCTTAGGGCACAGAGACGTTTAGTTTTTCACAAACCGCTCAGCGTGTCCTATTCCGGTCAGAGAAAGAACTAACACAAAAGATCTCAATTGCAATTATGTTTAAACTGGGGGAGAACCACGTCTAAACCAGAAAAACACACACAACCTAAAAGCTTTACAAAAGCATGAATTGAATTACAATAGAGGACGTTTTTGGTCTTGTACTGAGAGATCATGGACCCAGTGACTGATAATGATATATTTTTTAATTCATATATTTTCTTTTTAGCTACGACTTGTGAAAGTGTAATGCTGTTAATAGGAATGTGAGTAAAAAGTATTGATAATAATTTGCAAAAACGCTCCACAGCAGCAGAGTATTGAACAGAGTCGTAGTTTATTGTTTTTGTTTTTTGTTTTTAACTGGATCTCGAGTTTGCAATAAAGGTTGATGATGATGATGATGATGATATACTCACTACTGCCACCTCAGGTCATACGTGTAACTGCACCTTCTATATTAAGCTTGTGCATGACGGCACTTCGGGCCCTAAGTAACACCTTTCTGAGTGACAGTGCAGGATTTTAGAGGCAGTTGTGGTGAACAGGTCTGGGCTCATTCTACACATTAGGACATTGTTGAAACATGTAGGGGGAAGAAAATACACAATTTAAACATTTTTAAACTCCATATAGTCCCTTTAATTAGGGCTGTGCAATTATTATAAAAAAAAATTCAATTTTTTTTTTTTTTTTGCTAATTTTTTTTTTTTTGCAAGCAGACTTGCTGTTCAGGCCGCTGGGATTATTTTCCCTTCACATTTCTCGTGCCGTGGCTCACGCTTTTGCCTGACATAAAAACAAACAGCGCTGTGGGATGATGTCATCAGGCCGCGCCGCTCAGTTTACTTGCGCAGGTGTGAGGGCTGGCCAGCAGGGGGCGGGTGAGAAACAGAGACCTGTCTTTAATCAAGGCAAACTTGAAATCATTTGTACTTTTATGACTGTTCAGAAAACAGAAAATATCAGCATAGTTTTTTTGATGAATAAATAAATATAATAAAGATATATAAAAAAAAAGAAATAATCGTTTGAATAATTTTGATTTCAATTATGACTAAATTAATCGTGATTATTATTTTTTTTCAACAACCGAGCAGCCCTACCTTTAATTAACCAATTAAAGTACGATCAACTTCATTTAGTTATTAATAATATATAAAATACCCACTTCTGGAACTACATATTTATTGAAATGCATTCACTCATATGAAATGAAAAGCATCGGTACCAATATTGCAAGAACGACCCCAAAAGCATCGGTATCGCATCGATGTGCTCGAGCCCACAACTACTACAAGGCTGTGGATCTTGCGGAATGTGCTTCATGTTCTCATCATCCACTCCTTTTCTTTGTTCCATGAGAGAGACCAGCAATGTCTGGCTCAAATGAATAAATAAAAATAAAGAATGATGCTTCCATGGCAGACTGCATGTTCGTGACGGACAGTCGGTGACAGCATGGACTCCCCACTACACCTGCGTCCTCCTTGGGACCAAACAGCTGCATTTCCACGTCTTAAAGTTGTCTCCTGCTCTAAGCCTGGTCTGTCTCACTTGAATCGGGGGCCATGTCATTGTTATAACTCACCTCCATGCGTGTTGGCACTCTGCTCACACAAGTGGGAATATAAGGTCACAGTGTCCAGATTGCCTAAGATCATTTCTCTGCAAAAACGCGGCTGACTCCATCCATAAAAGATGTAGAAGAATCCTCCAGCTTGTCCTCGGTTTAATCGCGTATATTTGAACGCATGGTTGTAAATCTATTGCGAGCGTTTTTATCACTGATGTGGTTTCGCACAGCAGGTTTGGCTCTAATAGGCCATGCCCATTTGTAAAGTCGTGAGTGATTTAGTGGAGTTCGCTCCGTGCTTCTCCTCAATAACTTCATTTTCGGAATTTATGCTTCGCCGGTGGAAGCACTTGAGCATAAAAGACTGCGTCAAAATGATGTACATCCAGGCGCTCGCTTTTCACGTCACGGAGCGAGGAGCTTTGTGCGGAGGGCGCACGTTCGAGTTAGTGGGGTGGGTCAGTATCTGTAGTGCGTGCCGCAATACCTGCGCTGAATTCTCCGGACTTGTCATTGGCTCTTCATGGTGAGCTGATCCAGATGATTGGGCTCAACAATAAAGACCACATGCACACGCTGGATCGTAAACCAAGCTTACGATCTAGAGCAGAGTGATCCAGGCCTACGTTTAAAGAGCGGTGATCATGCTTTTTGCAGGTATTTGATCATAATCTCAAACACATCTTTGTCACTACTATTGCAGCAATAAAAACAGAAGCAGTTTCAATCAACCAATCAATCAATCAAAGCTTATTTATGTAGCACTTTACATCAACATCAATTTCCTGGATACGTAGGCCATTCGGGAGGAGCCTTTGCTGCTGTGCTGCTAAGAACAGCCTCTGGAGAAGATCCAAAGATTACTGAATGATGCGCTAATGGCTGTAAAATTCAAACTTTGGCTCTTCTAACTAAGTGTGGAACTGAAGTTGTTTGGTGCGTGTTGCACGTGGGACTGCCCTCAGTGTAACACACTCCTGTTTAACCTGAGCGCTGCTGACTCGATGTCAGTTCAGTTCAGTTTATTCGGTCAAAATTATGCACAAAAGATTTACATTACATAACATAACATACAAAATGACCGAAAAGGTATAGACTGAAGCTAGTGCTGATATTGCCGACCCTTGATGTAAAGCAGTGTTAATTTTGACAACATATTTTAATTTAGTTTAGTCTTAGTCTTTTGACTAAAATGTATTTTAATTTTAGTCGAGATTTAGTCCAAAAAATCTTTTCAATTTTAGTCTAGTTTTAGTCGACTAAAATTGCATGTCAATTTAGTCGACTAAATTTAAGACTAATTTAGTCGGCTTTGCTTATATAATATGTATTATAATCAAATTTAATAAAGCTTTTCTGCTTCATGGAGCTGCTCCCACATGAACAAAGCTCAGAGCTGATCCTTTGGCAGAGAATTTACATGATATGAGGCTCTTTCAGACTATGAATAGAAGTTTGGATGATTTTAGTCTCTCCTTTTCATTTTTATTTAGTCTTATTTTAGTCGACTAAAATATCTGGACATTTTAGTCATAGTTTTAGTCTCATGAAAAACTTTTAATTTAGTTTTAGTCCAATTGGAGTCATCAAAAATATAACTTTGACTAAAATTAAGACTAAATGTTTTAGTTGACGAAATTAACACTGATGTAAAGTAGTTCTCCTTACAGTAAAGGTATACTTTATTTTCCCCGTAAGAAAATTCATTCTCTGCATTTGACCCATCCTTCGATGCCGCTGGGGCAACCTGTAAGAATCAGAGGGTGACAGCAGTACCGTGCCCGGGGACCCATCTCCAGATGTAGGGCCAGGCTGGAGGATTCACCTATTGTTCCTCTTTTTAATAGGAGGGGAAACCGGAGAAGGAAACCTACGCAGACAACATGCAACTTTCCCATCCAGGAATCAAACTCGGGACCGTCTTGGTGTGCACAAACACTAACCACAGCGCTACCATGCCACCGCTGCTTAGCCTGTTTTGGACCAGTGTTGTTTTTGGCAGCCCTTTTAGTTTTAGTCTTTTGGACGAAAATGCATTTAGGTTTAGTCACATTTTAGTCATTTCAAAATGTGATAGTTTTAGTCACGTTTTAGTCAGATGAAAATTAAAAAGGTTTTTGTCAAGTTTTCGTCTGTTTCATTATAAGAAGTTATAATTAATTTCCATAAGTCTTGGAAATTGTGATAAATAAAAGCTTCTATTGGCTTTTTATAGCGTTTGACAAACAGATTACACCACTGGCAGAAGTGGTCGGCCTATGGTGAACAGTACTTTTCCCAAAAGCGCCCGCTCTCCTCGTCCTCTGATCATCGCTTCGAGATTTTTTTTTTTTTACCAACAGCGCTGTCTGCACATACGTAGCTACCTCAACGTGCTTTCTGCGTTCATACGCCACGGTATTGACAACTGTCCTGAGAAACAACAAAGTCCCTGTGACCTGGATGTCAGACGCTCCGAGGAGGATGTACGCGAGCAGTGACCGCACGCCATGGGGAGAGAGAGAGAGAAAGAGGCGCTGCTGCCCGGGCGCATCATGAGCAGCACGGCGCCGCTCCGTGTCACGTTTACCGCGTGTTCTCTCACTCCGCGCACAAACTCTGTGAATGATCTGACCAAAAACCTTCTCCCATTTTTGTCTCGCCTCATTGACGTAAACTCGTAAACGTCTCGTCATGTTCTAGTCCCCAAAGAGCTCATTTTAGCTCGTCATCGTTACGTTATCGTCATTAAAAACAGGGGCGTCAACGAAAAGATATCGTTATCGTCTTCGTTGACGAAAACAACACTGTTTCGGACAGACCTTTCCTTTGCGAGAACGCGCATCCATCCATCCCTTTTCTTCCACTTTATCCGGGGCCGGGTCGCGGGGGCAGCGTCTCAGCAGAGATGCCCAAACTTCTCAATCCACGCACACCTCCTCCAGCTGTTCTGACCCTGAGGCGACACCCGGCCAGGCCTCGTCCCAACACGCCTTTCGAGTGTTTATTCATCGGAAAAGGAACGAGGAAGTGGTTTCGCAAAGGGCCATCATTTTGAGATCTTTCCACTCTGGGACATGACTTGGAAAATGATCATTTAAATACGGCCAAAACGCTGGTTTCGAGTGGATGATGCACGGGATTGATAACGCAGTTCTGTCCTGAGCTTGACTTTGTGTGGACAAGGCCTTAGTCTAAGTGTTCTGCACAGTAGGACTAATATTGTAAAGGTCTACCTGATCTTCACTGCACTCCTTTATGGCTTGAACTTTGACTCCAGATTTGTCAATAAAACACCGTTGCCATACATTTCAACCAAATTCTCCGCCATTAACCCTCAAACGATCACAGATATATGGCCGATTTCACCGCCTCCATTATTGAACCTCCTATTAGAGCTGCCGCATCAAGCCCTATGACAATTTCACTCCATTCGCTTTGACATAAATCTGACTTTCTAAACTGGCATCGCATCAAAGCAGCTTCCAAATCAGCGCACAATGAGAAACCATTCATCCCCGAAAACAGGATCCCGAACCCATATTTTATTTTTACGGCCCAATAATTCTAAATTTGATCTATTTCGCTTTGAAATTGCAAAGCGTGTTGATCATACTGTCTTCTAACCAGAGTGATGTTCCTCCATGCTGAGCGCTTACCCAATCCCGCCTGCAGTCGTTGTGCTAACTATTTATTTACAAGCGTTGTCTGTTTCTTTGGCAAACATGGCTTCCAAAATATTCGGGAACCTGGCCACGTTTCAAGGCTAATGGCAGGGCTGTGTTTGCGCAGCCAGAGAACAGAGCGAGGGAAGAAAACGCAGCCCTCCCAGCGCTTTACAGATGGCGTTCTAATTGGTGTTTATGACTTAATTTTGACAAGTTGCAGAGCGCGCGAGAAAAAAGCCAAGTCCATGTCACACCCTCGGATAAACTCTGCGGGGCCTTTCCAGCCTTCGGGGGTGAAACACAACAGGTTCATTTGTAATTTCGCTCTCGTTTTTGCTGTCGCTGTGATGGGCCAGCGCTTTTGGACTCTCTGTTTGGTTCAGTCCAAGGTGGAAGATGTAGATGCCCTCGCTGACCGTGGTTCTGACCAAACAGAGCAGAAAGTGAAGAAGGTTTTCCCTCGCATGTAAGTAAGGACTTCAAATGGGCCCGAAACAACCCATTAAATGTTATTATTGTTGTTATAATTGGTTAAATAAATGTCGGAATGTAGTTTTTATCTATATCAATGCCATTTATAATTTCTCTTATCGATCCGGTTCTATATCGATTCTCTTATCAATTACAATTAATTAAAACATAGGCTATAAATTATAATGTATGTGCATGTTTCTAGCAGCTTTTAGGGGATATGAAAATGAACCTATTTTCAATATAAACTTATGTATTTTAAAAAGCTATTGTAAAATGGCTATTAAATTAACAGGAGAGGAAATATTCATTTCAGAGGGGCAGACACTAGTTAGTTTTTAAGGTTCTTTTAGAAAGACACACTATTTCCGTCTTCATCAGACATAATGAATGTAAAAGAGTTACGGGGCAGGCACTAGTTTCTCTAAAACGCTCATTTGACTAATTCAACTTGCAACAGCCACTGTTGAGGAGCTGTTATTTTTCTGAATGAAGGAGAAGGATATCCTTGTCAGCTCTTCGGCATCGTCGTTTCTGAATGATGCCGAGCAAGCGCACAAAAGCACATTCTCTTTTTGTCACGGACCGGCACCTGTGTTGTAATGACACATTCACCGATATTGACAGATTTGACATGGTATTTTTCCTTCTCTGAGAGAAGCCCGGTACGGAAGAGCGAAGAAATGTGCCGGTCATGTGCACAAGTTAACAAACTTTAGGGCTGGTTTTCTCTGAAAAAAATCAAAGTAGCTAATATGTCAATAAAATAAAACCATAAATTTAAATATGGGTCTATCCATTATTATTACAAATCCACAATTAAACCTTTAGAATCTCTTTATAAGCAGCACTTAGAATTCTAGATAGGAAATCATGACAGTATCATCACTGTCAAATATTAACCAAATATAAAATGCTCAATTTTGAATATATAGTTAAGTCGGCCAATCTAAAATTCAAGATTGTTAATAATGTGGCACCTCCACCACTAAAAAAGTTTGTCCAATTAACAACAAGGTCGACAGTTAAAGGCCAATGAACCAAAACAAAAAACAGCATCAGGACAATTGGCATTTTCTTTTAAAACTATCTCAGAATGGAACAAACTCTGCACTAATATTATGTAAAGACATAAAACGATTTTGCCTGGGTGTGAAACAACATTTTCTGGGAACTCAAACATGTCAGCATTAAAGAAAAAAATCAACAACAACAACTACATTTGACATCTGAGAAGAGTATGGGGGTGGGTGACTATATAGCAGGGGTAGGCAACGTCAGACCCCGGGGGCCAAAACCGGCCCTCCATTATCAAACTCTGGCCCTCGAGATGATTTTGAGAAATATTATGACCCAAATCGGAGATCAAATGCCTGTTAAAGGACTCTAGAAATGTGAAAAATACTGTC
The DNA here is from genome assembly GCF_951799975.1 of Gobius niger. NCBI lineage: Eukaryota > Metazoa > Chordata > Actinopteri > Gobiiformes > Gobiidae > Gobius > Gobius niger. The sequence continues at coordinate 11,099,312 of NC_136875.1, forward strand.
AATTTCTTAAAATGTCTCAGCAGAGCACCTTTTTAGGCCATAATCCTAAAGGAATACTCATCTAAGGAAGAAATGACTTAAATCTACTTGAATTAAGAGATTAAATCTAAAGTTTGAGTAGATTTGGTCTGGCCTTAGAGCAGATAAAACCTATTTTTGCCAATGGAACAAACACGTTTTGTTCAAGTTTTTTCTTAATTCAGATTATTTTGTATAATTTCGAGTGATAAATACATATTTTTTACAGTAAAAGTTAATTTGTCTGATTTCCAGTGGGATTACTATTTGTTCGATTGGCATAAGCGTTTTTATCTGATCTAGTTCAAACCGACTCAAATTTATTCAAGCGATTTTAAGTAATTTATCAAATTTTTCCAGCGTATATGATGTACAACACTGGCATATGTAAAAAGTCAATTGCTTCAATTGGAGGGTCCGGCCCTTGGTCTTTTGACGATGAAGAAAACCGGCCCTCCACCGAGCAAACTTGCCTACCTCTGCTATAGAGGACATGTTTTCCTTTAATAAAATGTACTTTTTAAAAATGGTGTATAAAATGTAAATACTGCCTGTAAATATTATGAACTGTATTGTTTTATGCTTTTTGTAGTGTTTTGTAATTGTCTGTCTCGGGGACTGCAGATGGAAATTAGCTCCAAGACATAGAGTCTGGTACAAAGCATCTTTTAATATGCTGATTAATGCTCCTGTACATGTCCCTGTCAAATAATGGATGGATGGATGGATGGATGGATGGATGGATGGATGGATGGATGGATGGATGGATGGATGGATGGATGGATGGATGGATTGGTGGATGGATGGATGGATGGATGGATGGATGGATGGATGGATGGATGGATTGGTGGATGGATGGATGGATGGATTGGTGGATGGATGGATGGATGGATGGATGATTGGATGGATTGGTGGATGGATGGATGGATGGATTGATGGATGGATTGGTGGATGGATGGATGGATGGATGGATGGATGGATGGATGGATGGATTGATGGATGGATGGATGGATGATTGGATGGATTGGTGGATGGATGGATGGATGGATAACACTTTTCAGCGAAACAAGTGTAGAGCTGAATCTTACAATGGCATTGTTCAAATGTGGTAAAAGTCCATATCGTGACACTCCTTCTGTTTTCGCCGCAAACTAATAACCGTCGGCTCATAAAACAATCTCACATTAGCTCGCGTGTAGAAATGATTGTAAAAAAGTGAAATTACATGCACCGCTTCAAAAGAAACTTCACTTAATTGATTATACCCCGCAAATAAAAAGCAAGTCATAAAACTACATTATGAAGCAACAGGAAGAGAATGGGAAAGAGATGACATCGGTTTAAAAATAAGCCCATTTGTTAGCCTAGTTAACCCATGTTTCCGTGTTCATACGAGAGCAAAGTAGCGCACAAACGGAGGTCGGACGGATCCGCGCAGTGTTTCCCCTCAAGACTAAAGCTGGATTACCTCGGATCTAGCAACTGGAGACTTGTGTTGACGGCGGCAGCAGTACGTCTCAATAAGCCGCATGTTTTCATTTGGGCTCATGCTGTTTCCATTAAGGCTTCAGCCGTGTGAGAACAGATCTGTCCTCCAGTCATGTGAAGCAACTCCCAACAATATGTCGAGGTTTCGTCAGAGATTCACACCCGCAAATGTGTGCTTTTCTCAGTCCATGTTGTTGCCGTATTATTGACACAACGGGGCAAAGAAAAGCATGTTGTTTTGAGCAGTACCACTAAACATGTACAATAGGCCAGGATGTATGAGAGTCTGTTTGAGAGTGCTAACGGACCAAGGCTTTTCACATATTAAAACTGCATCTTAAATTGAATAAAATTGCCAATAGGCTACTGTATTGTAATGTGCAGTGTTGGTACAGCTACTCCTACTACAGTTACTTCCCTAAAATCAAAAGAATACATTGAAGAACTCAATCATTTTATTTTTACTTTCTCAGAGTCCGTTCTCTTGCCCTTGGTCCTGGCTGGGAGCAGTGCTCAGTGTGAGCAGGTATATACCAGCTACTATTCAGGCTAAAAATGTATTGAATTAGTCCTGATCAAAGCGGTCCTTTGTAGTATTGCTGAGGTCCCAAGGGAGCGTGTCAATCGCAGACTGATGGCAGCTGTAGATAGAGCGTGTGGGATCTCGATGCAGTCCTGTTCGTCTGATCAGTGTTTGCATTCTGGACAAAGGCCATATTGACTTCGCAGCTAAAACACCATTGTGAATTCATTTTCAACAGAAACAACAACATTTTTACGCAAGGAAACCTTAACTTAATGATACGAGGAGCACAACGTCCGCGCAGTGACTCCTAAAGACTTCCCCCCGCTCACTTCCGTCAATAACCTTTAGGAGTTACTGCGCGGACGTTGTGCTCCTCGTATCATTACGCCTCACAATATAGTCCCCCTTTTTATCTGCTTATAAAATCGACATGTTACATTTCTGTGTAAATATACTTCGCTTGAAAACACTTCAGGTAACTTTATTTAAATAGGGAACACGTGGAAGAGCTTGGTAGCTTCTATCGTGAGCTTTTTTGGACCTACAGTATATGACATGTGGGAGAGGCTGCGTATGTGCTCCGTTTGCGTGACAGAGCGCACGGACAAAGACCAGACGGGGATATATTAACTCGGCTAAGGTTAGGTAAGAACATATCTCAGTATGTAAAAACGGTGGCCTATTCCTTTAAGTCAAACACGTTGGGAATACGGTCAAACGATGTGCATTACGTTAGAAAGAGAAAACTGTTCTCTCCAGACTGATGGAAGCTTCACATTTACGAAGCTCATAAACACAACCAAAAATAAGTAATCGACTATTTAAGAGCTATTTTTGAGCCATGAAACAGAAGTTGCTCACCCCTGCTTTACAGTAACCTGTTGACGACATTCTTCATTATTTCACCAAACGTTCTTCGCTCTGACCTCCTGTTCGTTTTGTGAATGGGGTCATTAAGCTAAGAGCCGTCATTAGGCCTAAACACTTCCCGGGCACAGACGTATCAGGGGTAATGGCTGACACATTTGCACCATTGGGCTGCCAGCGGGCCGATGGTTAGGGCCAAATCCAAAACAGATTCTAACTTTGAGGAAAGTAAAAGAGTCCAAACCGCAAGCAGCGAGGAGCACGGCGACTGCAGAGAACAAGAACCAGCAATCGATACTTAACAAAGCAGAAGCAAATTCACACCTCTGACTCTGTGGTCATAACCCAACGAGGGACGAGCAGAACCAAAGTATTTATACAAGTAAGATTAATGGTAGTAGGAAAATATATATATACACATAGATTTTTCTTCATCCTGATTCTTCACAGGATGTTCGCTGTATCACGAAGCTCCTGCAATGTCAAATGATCCATGATGTTTCGTACATTTTTCACCAAGATCTTGCATTGATGATGGGAGAGTGTGACCAGTGTGCCAAGCCCTCTCCAGCAGCACAAGATTCTGTGGCGGACAATCCATCTCATGCTCCCTGAACCACTCTTTCACACAGTGAGCTCGATGAACCCGGGCTTTGTCATCTTGGAATATGCCCGTGCATCAGGGAAGAAGAAATCCCTTGATTGAGGATGTTCAGGCCATCAGCTGATCTCATTCTTTGGGCACGTCGTGTTACTGAACCTAGACCTGACCAACTGCAGCAACCCATAGTTAGTTAAATCGAAGTGGTCACTTTTCTTTTTGGTCAAGCAGAATAATAACAGTTTACAGCTTTTAGGGAGAGGAATAATGTTGACAATGTTAGAAAAGGCAATGCTAGTATGTTAGTCATTATAGTATTGCTACTTCTGGGTTATTGGACAGAATTTCTAGGCGCAGCCAGAACTCAGAGGGTGTCCGGTTTGGGAACCACAGGATCTTGTCTCTCTTGTGATGTTGTTCAGTTGGCTTCATTGAATCAGGGCCTTCAGCTGCTCTGGGGTGGTTTGCAGCCGAGGATGAGGATCAGCACCTCTAAATCCCAGGCCATGGTTCTCCACCAGATATAGTTGGCTTGCCTTCTCCAGGTCAGTGGGGAGTCCTTGCCTCAAGTGGAGGAGTTCAATCACCCGGGAGGAGCTTGGAGTCGAGAGGAGCAGCTGAGGTGGCTCGGGCATCTGTTTCGGATGCCTCCTGGTCGCCTCTATCGGGAGGTGTTCCAAGCATGTCCTATTTGGAGGAAGCCTCGCTGAAGAAACAGGGTGCCCGATCTTGTGTGTCAAAACCATTGACAGTATAAACGCAGACTATTGCGTGACATTTTGCGCAAAGGAGGAGCGCGCTTTGTGATTTTGCCATTCAGACGTAGCGCATTTAAGGGAGAAGTACTGGGGTGGAGGCACACTTCATCCTCCAACAAGATCAACTCCGTGATCGGGAGGGGGTTGTGGGGGAGTGGGGGGTGAACATGTGGATTTGTTTTGTTTCGCGTTCACGCCAAGCAGGACCATCCGCGCCACAGCGGACGTTGGTGCGCTGGAGGGACTATGTGTGGTCTGGTCTTGGGGTCCAGGGAAGTCTGGGCATCTCTGCTCAGACTGCGGCTTCCGTGCCCCAGATAAAGCAAAAGAAGACGGCTGGATGGATAATTCTGGGCTTACAGTCTTCAATTCGTATTTACTGTATGGTTTAGTTGTACCAAAACCAACAACAATTCTAATATTTGTAATTATTTCACCATGAAAATGTAAGAGGCGATTCTCGACAAGGTCCAGAAAACAAAAACAAACTAGCCCTGCACGGCCTGATTTGGGCCCGGCCTTTTTATTTCTCTCTCTTTTTTTCACCTTTTTCCCAAATGCACGATGAAACAGTTGGCCTGCATTGTATGAACAAAGAAACACTTCATGTTCATGTTCACTCAGCACCGAGCGGGCCAGACGTGCCAGTACTAAGTTAGCCTCCACAAGCCATTTAAGTTGGTTCAAAGAAAACAGCACAATACATCCCGGCCCGTGTCCGACTGCAATGATACGGTAACGGGCCTCGGACTCAAATGCAGGACTCCGGCACAGAGCATCGAAACCTCCTGCATACAAAACATATGTCGGTTAAGCACTTTGAGGTACGATATCTTCAAGAAGTTTCTCAAGTGGAGGTATACATAAACGCAGCATTCCTCCGTCCATAACCTAAACACCAGTCAACAGAGCGCTAATGACAGGAGGTGGTTTGGTACAAAATAACGAGGGAACATGCAGTCATCGCAGAACAATGAAGTCCATAAGCGATGCAAAGCCTGTCCGCGGGGGTTTTCTAATTGGTCATATGGTGACTATGTGCACTCGGGTCTTTGAGGTTAAGCCAGACAACAAATAAGGGGTACACATGGAAAAAACATAGGGTCGTTAAATTGTATGTTGCATGTGATGTGTCTATTAGAAATTGCATGTACTTATCCCGCCGCGTGATGATTATAATAAGTAGAAAGTTGTTGTTTTCAGCGGGAGGGACTGAAAGAGACTAATTTTACTCCACAAACTGGGTATTGGGCCATTCATATTATGCAAATAGAAAAAGTGCCTCCATCGACGACACACATCTGGACATGCATTATTACGTTGCCTTCGTTTGCTTCAGGAAAGAATTAACTGCGCTCATTAGATCTCGTGCGTCGGGGCCTCCTGACTTACGGCATCTGTAACGCCCGCACGGTTTCACGTCTGCAGCGTTCCTCACGTGCGAACCATTTTCTGCTAAGCCTCTCGGTCGTCCAACCTGCTATTTGTGAAAAATATAGCATCTGATTAAAAAAGGCCTACCATCTGGGGGGCCTCCACTGTATGACTGCATGTTCATTTACAAAGTTACCGAAAGACTTTAAAGCTAATAATCTTGGGGGAGTTGGTGCAGCTAAGAATTCGATTTTGGTAGCTATGGCAACCGTCAATATGCTGTATTTTTGGACTTGATTTATGGCTAGTATCTCTGTGACGGCTGGACCTATCCACATGAAACAAAAACTGTAACAAAGTTCAACGTCCTCTCTCTGCACGTATGAACTAAGGTCGAATTGCTGCCTCATAAAAGGTCTCCAAAAGTGGAGACAATATTCAAAATGACACGCTTGATGTTGGTCAGATGAAAGGACCTTCAGCCATAACGTTAATCCAGTACAAATAAGGTAAGGTGATACTTTATTGATCTGGTTTGATGTTTGTACATTTTCTGTAGATTCATTTTCAACACTATGTTGTATCGGCCCCTCCCTTAACGTGGTGGAGGGGTTTGAGCACCTGGGAGCTCTGTTGTCGGGGGCTTCGTGCCCCTGGTAGGGTCTCCCATGGCAAACAGGTCCTATAGGTGACGGGTCAGACAAAGAGCGGTTCAGAAGACCCTTATGAGAGACCAACAGGCCCGGTTAGAACCATGAGGCCGTTCTTCCGTGGACCCACCACCTGCAGGAGGAGCCATAGGGGCTGGTGCCATGTGATTTGGGAAGATCAAACTGCTGCCCCCACGACCCGGAAACAGACAAGTGGAAGAAAATGGATGGATGGATGGATGGATGGATGGATGGATGGATGGATGGATGGATGGATGGATGGATGGATGGATGGATGGATGGATGGATGTTGTATCGGCCTCTGCTCCAACTAAAATTATGACAATCTAGAATCTTGTGAATGCAACCCGATACAATTTTTTTAGTGGCTGCTTAATTCTCTCCATGGAGCATAATGGGAATTTACGCTGCTACAAACTATCAGGACTGCACAAACATTAAAACAATGAGGCAAAACAATAGACAAGACAATGTAAAGGAAGTATCCAGGCAAACAAAATGTCCAAATAAGCGTGAGGTGACTCGTTGACAAAGCATCTACAACATTCAACACTGTCAGATTTTGCAGCAAATTGACACAACATGGACGACATTCATTCATCCGTCCATTTATTTCTGCTTTATCTGAGGTCGGGTCGAGGAGGCAGAAGTCTGAGCAGAGATGCCCAGAATTCCCTTTTCGCACACACATTTCCTCCATGTGTTCCGGGATGATTCCGAGGCCACAGAGAGACGTAGTCCCTCCAGCGTTTTCCAGGTCTTCCCTGGGACTCCCTCTCAATGGGATGCGCCCGGGAGCACCTCCCTGGGGAGGCGACCAGAAAGCGACACGGTGGTGCTCGTGCTTCACAGCTAGAAGGTCCCAGGTTGGATATCTGGCTGAATGGGGCCCATCTCTGTGGAGTTTGCATGTTCCCCTTGTGTATGCGTAGGATTCCTTTGGGTATTCCAGTTTCCCCTACCACTAAAAACATGTACAATAGCCCAGGATGAGTGAGAGTTTATTGTGCGAGGGGGACAACAGATGGAAATTAGCCCAAGGAATCAGTGCCAGATCAAACTGAATGAAGGAACGCGCTCCCCTTCCCTCCATCTGCTGACCCCCTATTTTACACATATGCTTTTGATAATGCCCTGTTAATTACATCAATGGATTTTGTAGTAGAATCTACATTAAAGCTCCGTGAATTGGATCTGGAACAGATGCCGGAGCCACTTCAGCTGCTCCTCTCTGTGCCGATGTGGAGGAGCAGCAGTTCTACTCTGAGCTCCTTCCAGCCACTCAGGTTTTCCATCAAGGTGTTGGTTCTGGGCTGGTTCTAGGCTGGTTCAGAGCTGGTGCTGGTGCCGGGCTGGTTCTGTACTGACTCGGTTTTCCACCAAAATGAGAGCTGGCATTGTGCCTATTGCCATAGCAACGCTTTGGGAAGTCAACTGTCACATAAAACATGAATAGTAACATCTTGCTACAGCCATTTCTAGTTCTAAAATACACAAAAATAACTTTGTGGTCCTTAACATTTTGATTTCTTATTTCTAACTGCTCCCTCTTGTTTTAGCTGTAGCTCAACAGCATAAAGCAAAACAACAGTTAGTTTCCTCCACAGAGACTGTTCTGGCTTCTCCAGGGAGTTATAAGCACTAACTAACTAATATTGGTTGTTTGTCGGAAGAGAGAGCCACGCCCCCAGCTGCTGACATCACTGGTGCTCGTTTCTTGGTCCAGCTTTCAACTGGTTCCCAACCGGCACCAGTTTTTGGAACCAAGAGCCAGTGTTTTTTTCAGTGGAAAACGAAAGAACCAGTTCTGAAACTGGACCCGACCCGGAACCAGCACCAGCACCAGCTTTGTGGAAAAGGGCTGTATATAGGGCTTTTCCACCAAGGTGCTGGTTCAGAGCTGGTTCTGGTGCCGGGTTGGTTCCATACTGACTTGGTTTTCCACCAAAATGAGAGCTGTGCCAATTGTCATAGCAACGCTTTGGGAAGTCAAACTTAGTAAAACGAAAGAACCGGTTCTGAAACTGGAACTGGCCCAGAACCAGCACCGGCACCAGCTTAGTGGAAAAGGGCTGTCAGAGGAGGAAACCTGTTCCGCTCGTAACTGCGTTCTTGTCCTTGTCAGTTATGACCTAAATCTCATGACCACAGGTTAGGGTAGGAACATAGATCGAGGGATAAAAATCTTTGCCTTTGCTCCTTCTTCAACAGTCCAATACCGCGACCGCCTCACTGCACACACGCTGCTCCCAAACATCTGTCTGTCTCGCTCTCAGATTGAGATGGAATTGGAAATTGAGATGAGACTTTTCCATCTAAATCTGTACGTTTCAAGACATTCAAAGGGGATGCAATAAATTCCAGTTTACGAGCACTGTTTGGAAAAATGATGATGCTTCAAGTTGTGAACATGCGATAGCCATAAATCCAGGAGGATAAAAGCGACTTGGAGTGAACGAATTTGTTCCTCAGCAGGAGAAAACAAACCGGCACAGCGACTGCGATGGTTTTCATTTGGTGTCATGTCTCCCACACAAGCCACAGACTCGCCCCGCCCACAGCATCTCCGTGTGGGCTGGTTGTAAATAACCCTAATTAATGTCAAACTGTGTTCAAAGCAAAGTTCATCTCTGTGGATGGGTTAATTTACTGAGAACATTGTGTGACAAGACGAGTGGTGGTGGTATATTTAAATAGATAAAAGCCAGACAACGCCATCGAATAAAACTGGAAAATGACTTTAAGGCACACAGGTTCGACCCATCAGGACAGAGGCAGCGTGTTCCTTTAACACAGTTTACTTTGTTTCTGTGTTTTACTTTTGCTCTGTTCGTGCTTCAGACTTAGACATTTCATTTCACAGCTTTAGTTACATTTGTTCGCTCACATTAGCTTTCATTTGGATCACAATTTCTCAGAGCGTGGTGTCCTGCACTGGTCAGCTCCACCTCGTCCTTCCTCCTCCTCCCGCACAGCTCCCTCCGCAGTGTTTCACCATCTCCTCGTTTATCCCTTTTTTTTTGTTTCCTGTAGCTCCTTTTGTGAGGCCTCCTCCGTGCTGCAGGTGTGGGGGCTGTTGGTGCCTCTTCAGTGTCTCAGAAGATGTTTGTAGATCTCAAATGGGTTTAGCTGATGATCTAGCAGTTTGTTTACCTTCACAAAGCTGCTTTTCTTCAGGACCGTTTTGGACTCTGAAAGTAAACAAATCCTCCAAACCTCCACAAAAACACGGTAAAGACGTACAAAAGTATCCAGAAAAATGCAGCGCGCTGAAAAAGGCAAACAATTCAGCTGCACCAGGAGAGAGGGAGGTCACTTCCTGCTTTCACGTTGCCTTTGTGGTTGCAGTTCTTTTACCACAAAAAGGCAAACCACGAGGCAAGGCAAATCTTACACGCCCACGTCCAGCCCAACTCGACCGGCCGGGTGCTTCGATAGTGCTCACCCGAGGACCCCAGCAGGCCCCAGACTGGAACACACCGAGAGGGAGCAATGGACGCCATGGAGTAGTGCACGTTGAGGCGCTCTACCACCTCTACCGCCCGAAACGCTAAAATAAACCCCGTGTTAGAGGCTACGCCAAAATCTAAGGAGGAATAAATGAGCGATAGCTGCCTGGACCCGCAGGACACAACACACAACCTCTGAGCTTAGCCCAACCAGGCCGGAAGGCGCCAGTGAGGAGACAGGAAGTACGAGTGAACGTGGCCCTTTGCACTTCGGGTATCTGAGCGGTGGCCCCATCTGCTTACCCCTTCCAATGTTTAAAATCATCCATCCATCCATCCATTTTCTTCCGCTTTATCCGGGGCCGGGTCGCGGGGGCAGCAGCCTCAGCAGAGATGCCCAGACCTCCCGATCCACACACACCTCCTCCAGCTGTTCTGGGGGAAACATTTTGGACTATACTGTTGCCTTCAGTACGAAACATGCTCCTAATGACCAGCTCCACACAGAAAATGCTATTACTGCTGTGAGAAATCAAAGAATGGATTTGGATGGGATCCGAACCTACATTCTAAAAAATTCTGCTGCCTTTAGTCGACATCTCCATGGAAACGAGCTGGAGACGTACCCACTCCCGGTAAAGTCATGTGATCTCTTAGGAGAGCTGAGCCGCTCCCAGCAAAATCACATGTTTGTTTGAGGTATTTTTCAATGCTGAAAATATCTGTCATAAATCAAAAGCTTGTATTTCAATTTAATTTTTTGGGTAAAATTATATACAAGCGAATACAAGCGGCCGAAATGAGTTTCCTTCGCAGGGTGGCTGGGCGCACCCTCCGAGATCGGGTGAGGAGCTCAGTTACCCGGGAGGAGCTCGGAGTAGAGTCGCTGCTCCTTCACGTTGAAAGGAGCAGCTGAGGTGGCTCGGGCATCTGTTCCGGATGCTTCCTGGTCGCCTCCCGCGGGAGGTGTTCCAGGCATGTCCTTGTGGGACAAGGCCTCATGGAAGACCCAGGACACTATGTCTCCGAGCTGGCCTGGTGTCGCCTCGGGGTCCCCCCAGAACAGCTGGAGGAGGTGTGTGTGGATCGGGAAGTTTGGGCATCTCTGCTGAGACTGCTGCCCCCGCGACCCGGCCCCGGATAAAGCGGAAGAAAATGGATGGATGGATGGGTAAAATTCTGCACGGTGTGGCTTTAAAAATACAGTTCAATAAAACTGGTAATGCCACAATTGCACACAACAACGTTATTGTCTCATCTCTAACATGTCTGTTCACTTTGCTTGGTTCTTCTTCTGCTGAAGTGCCTCAAACTGCAGGTTAATTGATTCAACCTGTTACCAACGGAGGGCGCTTCAAGGGGAGGTAGTCCAGCTCAAGTCAACGTAATTCCCTACTTTTTCTCTTTTATAGATTATTATCTAAACAAAAAATGTGGGTCTTTTACTCTTCTGCTGTTGTTTTTACTCGTTGAGAACTAGTTCAGTCTTGGTCAAGTCATTTGGACTTTCAAGATTTGGTTTTGTCCTGATTTAGACCCTGTTCTCTTTCAATCTGTTTTCCAAATCTGTGTAAATTACGTTTGAAAATGGATACTTCAAGACTTTTAAATATGTTTTTTTGTCTCCTGTTCTTGCACTTCAGAGAAAACTGCAGTACCAGTACTTCTTTGAACATTGGATATGGAAAGCTTTACATGTACTTTAACATTGTTTTCCCACCTCTGCTCAGTAAGCTGATCTTATAGCTTAGATCATGAACAGACGGTAAGTTTTAGTATCACACCCCTGTGTGAAAGAGAAACAGTTCATTTCTACGGAGTGAGAATCAAAGCCTGGTGTGAGAAGGGCATTTGAAGCAAGCCTAGTCACACATTTTTGATGTAGATTTGCAGATACAAGTATAATCGTGCTCAGTGAACATAATAATAGCCAGTCTCTCTGTTCTGAGTTGAAAGTTTGACAGAAGAGTCAAGTGTTTGAGGGAATAGTGTAGTCGGTCGGTGGCTTGGTGCAGTCAACGACATTTATTGTCATATCAAACGAGCGGAAATGCTCCTCATATTTGTTGTGGCGCACGAGGAATATCATTTTCAAAAGTGGGTTTGGATTTTTGAGGTTCAGTGGGGGGAAAAACAAACACCTCGCACCCACAAAGTCCATGTTGTTCTTTGTGGTCCTGCCTTTTTGACTGCAGTAATGAAAGTAGCACAGAGAACTGTTTTTGAGATCGTGGAAAATACAGAAGCCTTTGATTGATCACCTTGATTAGTAAGTGCATTAATGAGGAAAATAGCGATATTCCCTCGTGTCTAACACAAACATGGAGTATTTCACTTCACATTCAAGTGTGAGTGATCCTGTTCACTTTGCTTGTTTCTTCTAATGAGGAAGTGCCTCAAACTGCATTTCCTCGTTTTTGTTTCTTCATATATTTGTTATATCAAAGCTCATAAACTGTTACTGTAACCATTCTGCTTTCAAACAGCACAAGTTAAAAGTTGATTTGCTCGTATGTCGATGGCTGAAACTCAACTTAAAGCAGTACTAAGTAACTCTTGCCCCTAGAGGCCATAAGCGCACCTGCAGGTGTCGTAGCAAGTTGCGATTTTTTAACTTATTAATTGTCTTGGAGAGTAAATACTACACTGACAGAAAAAACAAAGGGAGAGAGGGATATTGTACATCCAATTATACAATGGAATTTTTTTTTTTACTCAAACTTGGCTGTAAATACTGTTTAAAGTGGCGCTAGCCCGCAGTTAGCTTTGCCCGTTAGCCTGCCAGCTTCTTCTTCGTGATTCTATTAGTGTGTATTGGTGGCTCCGGACCGGTGGCAGTCAAGTTGCAAACGTGTTTTTTTGGCCAGAGACACCAGGGGGAGATGAAAGACCCTCTAATCATCCCATAAACACTACGAAAAGGATTTATTTAGGTAAACACGTTACTTCTCCTCGGATAATTATTTGGATTCCCACTTTGTACTTGTAATATTATTTTTGAAGAGCCGTTTTTCCCCCCCATCCATTTAACAATAGCCTGGCCAGCTAAAAAACACACTTTTACCTATTCTTTACAAAGACGTGCATCTGGGATCAGCGCTGATTTCTTTGAATTTCCGATGGCCGTGATTGACGAGCGTGTTAAGAAATGAGAGAAAAGCCGGATATGACGCACGCAGCATGCAGTGTGTTACGTCAACAAGGAAGTTAGTGGTTTTTACGATGCATCAGCCATTAGAGCTGAGACAAATGTGAATGATGTATGTGGTCGAAGGATACCAGGAGTTATTAGCAAGGAGAAGTCACTAAATGTACAGTGCACCTGAGGCAAATCACTTGTATCGCCAGACTAACCATATAAATGCGATCATTCATGTGATGCAAGGTCAGTTATATTCCAAAAATTAGTCTATGGACACAGACATTATATGGTTAGTCTGGTGTTCAAGGCCGTGGGAATCCAGGGTGCTGAGGGCACTGCTTTACCCCCAGTCCAAAAGGTTCTGGAAAAAAGGTGTGAAAATAGCAACAAAACTGAGACGAAAACAAGGATGAAAATGTGAAAAAAGTGAGAAAACATTGACGAAAAAGTGACAAAAAATTTACAAAAAAATGACAAAATTTGACAAAAAAAAGTAAGACAAATTTGACGAAAATTTGAGGAAAAAATGGACGAAAAAGTGAAAGAATTTGACAAAAAATGCAAAAAAATTGACAAAAAAGTGACAAAAAATTTACAAAAAATGACAAAAAATGACAAAATTTGACAAAAAAGTAAGAAAAAATTGACGAAAAATTGAGACGTTTTTTTTACGAAAAAGTGTTAAGAATTTGACCAAAAAAAATGTGAATAATTTGACGAAAAAGAGGCAAAAAAGTCACGAAAATTTGACAAAAATGAGACGACTGCCCAACAAAAAAAGTGACGAAAAAAAATCTGATGTGAAGAAAAAGATCCATTTAGTTTTGTAGGTCTTTCAAATGAGGCGTTACACTGGCCCACAGGATTTGGGTAAAGCTGAACTGGAGAAAACGCTCTCGGTTCAGGCGGGAGTTAAGAGGTTAATAAATAGGATTTATGCACAGAAACAGTATTTTGGGGGTAAATTTTGTCCCTCAGCGCCCCCTAACTAAAATATCTTCCCACGGCTCTGCTGGTGTTATAAGTGATTTGCCTCGGGTGCTCTGTGGAGCGGGTCAGACTGTTTTTAATGCAGGCTAGCTGATACCATAGAAATGCGCTAGCCTTGCATTAGCCTAGCGCCGCGTAACTCTTCAAATATTAGAGCTACATGAATCACACAAAAAAAATATCTCCAGAAATCAGCAACACTCTGGATAACTAGGAAATGAGGCCCTATGTCAAAAATCCTGAAATATCCCTTTAATTTGGTTCCTGTCGTTACAACGCGGCCCGTGATTGGATTGATGTAAAATTTGAGATTTAAGATTTGATTGGCTGTTAGCAAAGTTCAAGACGGTCTGTTTTGGAGCAGAAACAAAAAGCAGGAGGGGATAACTGGCCGGGAAACTTTTACTATACCAGTAGTATACTAGTAGTTTTGGTTTAGTCATATTTTAAACCTGTAAGACTTGATTTAGTCCTGTTTTAGACCTGATTCTCTGTCATTATCTTTCCAATGACATTTGAAAATGGACACTTCAGGACTTTAAGACGTGTTTGTGTCTCCTGTTTCTGCACTTTCTGTCAGGCAGCAAACTTCAGTACTTCTTTTACCACTGGATATAGAAACCTTTACATGTACATTATTCTGATGTAAACGTCCTCTTACATGAGCCTTTTCTGGTCTTACAGCTGTTTATGAGGGAAAAGGTCAAATAAAAACGCCAAGTTTTAGTGTCACATGCCTAAAGGAAAGAGAAACAGTTTATTTCTATGGAGTGAGAATCAAAGCCTGGTGTGGGACGGGGACCAAAGGCATTTGAAAAGCGAGTAGTAACACATTTTTTATGTTTGCAGATATAAGTATTGTAGTGTCAAGTCTTTGAGCAAATAGTTTAGTCGGTTTGCGGCCTGGTGCAGTCAATGGCGTTTATTGTCTTATCAACTGAGCGGGGGGAAACTCTTCATATTTGACTTAAAGCTACACCGCGTAACATTTCAACCAATAAACAAGCATTTATTTTATGACAGATATTTTCATCATTCTCATGAAGGTACAAAAAAAAAAGCCATGTGCTTTTGCTATGAGCGGCTCACCTCTGCTCAGACATGACTGTAACTTTACCGGGAGAGGGTACGTGTCCATCTCGTTGCCATGGAGATGTGACTAAAGTCAGTAGAAACGGGTTTTTCATCCAAATCCACTCTTTGATTTCCCACTGCAAGTAATAGACTCATCTGTGTTGAGCTGGTCATGAGGATCACGTGTTGTATTGATGACAACAGTATAGTCCAAAATGTTACACAGTGTGCCTTTAAGTTGTTGCAGAAGAGGAAGATTATTTCCAAACGTGTTCTGTATCTGCAAAAAACCTTGGCTTGTTATGGTTCATTGTGCAAAAATAATTAACTTGTGGCCACAAGGTCCATGTGTTTCTGTGTGGTTCTGCTTTTTTAACCCCAGTAATGAAGATTATGTTTTCATAGAAATATTTTTCGAAACATTACAGCAGAAAATACACAAGCCTTTGATTGATCACCTCCATTAGTAAAACATAAAGTTGATTTCTTGCAGCGGAGCTGAGTGCACCATAAAAGAGGAGTGAGAAAGAATGGGGTTTCTGGGCATCTGCTTTTTGTCGGACAGCTCTTCATAAAAAAGTCAAATTGTTTTATCCAGAACTTATTGGAGATTAATGGAAAGTTAGCGGCACATGCGGCTTTGAAGAGGGATACAAAAACACTGAAATGTTGGACGTCCAAACAAAACCGCTAATAATAATAAGCAGATGTCCAGCCATTTTGCCAAGTGGGTGCCTGTGACTCAGTGGTGGAGGGTTCGGCCACAGACCTGAAGGCTGGTGGTTTGATTCCGTCTCCGAGTCTTGGACGACACAACACGTTTGTCCGAGGCTGTGAGACCAGTGAGCAGGCCTTGACCGTTTTCAGACCCCCTCAAAAATGTACGGTAATCCTGGCGCCGCCAGGATTTAAACTGCAGTGAGAATGGTTGCAATTAACAAATTTTAAAGTGTGAGAGTCTGCGATAATAAATGTTGGGAACCACAAGCCTGGAGCAGGAGTGCCCAAAGTGTGGCCTTCAGACCAATTCTTTCTGAACTGACACACAACGCCAGAGATGGTAGTTTTTACATGTTTAATTTAATTTAACTCCACTCTGGCTCCAAAACAGGTCAAGATAGAAGCTACCAAGCTCTTACACGTTTTCCCTATTTAAATATGTGAAGTGTTACATTACAAAGTATAATTACACAAAATTAAACAATGTGGATTTTCTAAGCGGATAAAAAGGGGAACTATATTGTAAGGCGTAATAATACCAGGAGTAGTTTGGCATCCGCACAGTAAAGTGAAGATATTACTGCGCCATATTTAAATAGGGAAAACGTGGAAGAGCTTGGTAGCTTCTATCCTGACCTGTTTTGGAGCTATAGAGGAGAGAGGGAGAGGCTAAATGCTAACGCCGTCTGCGCTGTGTTTACGTGGTTGAAGGCACGGGTGAAAACCAGACAGATCCTAAAGAACTCGTCAAAGCTCAGGTAAGAACATATCAGTGGCCTATTCCTTTAAGGTTCCTAGCCTTAATAAAGGCATGAGACAAGGGTTAAAACACACTTGGCTGAAATTTTCACTGCATTGACCACTGATCTGTGGCCCTCCACACATATACACTTCAACATGCAGCCCACAATGAAACAGTTTGGACATGGCTGGCTTAGAGCATTAAGCTGCAGCATATGCTGCCGTCGACAGGTCGCCCCAGTGGCATCGAAGGATGGGTTAAATGCAGAGGACAAATTTGCCTACGGGGACAATAAAGGATGCAAACAAACAAACAAACATCTGCAGCACCAGTCAAACGTAAAAACGTCTTCATTATCGGCTTTTCTTTATTTTCAACACTATCATTGTTATACGATTCTCACTGTAGACATTAAACTATGAAAGAACACAGATTTTGCAGGAAACAAACATGGGTGGAATAACTCAAATCATGTTTTATATTTTAAATTCTTCAAAACTGTCACCCTTTATTCTTCTTATAGGGTCAAAAACCATTTCTAGAGACGCCGAAAAGTGCAAAGCAGTAATCAAAGCAAAAGGCTATTTACAAGAATTGATTTCCGCTTTTTTTGTTTTAAACACAAGCCCACATGTGTTCATTCATAAATGAATGGGAATCTATAATGGAAATGGTCTTAAATAAATAAACAAAAGAAACAACACTGTACTTAAAAAAAAGTGTTTCCAAATATACTGTTATGTATCAGTTCAGCTCTTGGCTCTTCGGTTCCTCATTGTCTCTTCTTGCTCTTCATCCCCTTTTACCCTGAACTGTTCTGTCAAATAAAGCATGCGGGCCAAAATATTTAGGGGATAAAGTTACTCTGATGATTGTGGCTGGCAAAGTGCCTTCTTTCAATTTTCCAGACTGTCCAAACCTTTTTCTGACCTAATGAAGAGACTGTACAGACAAAGACGAATGCGATAAGAGCTTAAATGAGACTCATTAGGAACTCTCACTATAAATTCATCCTCCCTGCTCCTGTTTATTAGTCTTTTTCTTCTTCTTCTGTCTGTTTACGCTGGGCCGATCCCAAACTGCATTAGGCCTGAACCAGGTGTTGACAGGAGCGAGGCCTGCGGATTCATCTCAGCTCTCACCAACCTGTCCAGTTATCCAAAAACACATGACTCTGGCTTCCATTATACTTCCAGATAATGGGGGTACTCGCGGACTTAGCAGGGGGTACCTATTCTGCAGTACTTTGATTTAACCCCTTAACTCCCACCTGAACCGAGCACCTTTTTCGGTGAGAAAATAGCGACAAAACTGAGACGAAAAAAGTGAGAAAACATTGACAAAAAAGGGGCGAAAAATTGATGAAAAAGAGGCAAAAATGTCACAAGAAATGGACAAAAAATAACAAAAAAATGACCAAAAAATGACAAAAATGTAACAAAAAAATTTAAAAAAATGGATCAAAAAATGACCAAAAAATGACCAAAAAATGTGACAAAAAATGACACTTTTTTTTACAAAAATGTGATAAAAATGTGATAAAAAAAGACAAAAAATGGACGAAAAAATGACAAAAATATGATAAAAATTTGACAAAAAAATTACAAAAATGTGACAAAAAAAATGACCAAAATGTAAAAGAAAAATGACAAAAAATTGATTAAAAAATTGACAAAAAAATTGACAAAAATGTGACAAAAAATTGATGAAAAATTGATGAAAAAATGACAAAAATGTGACAAAAATGACCAAAAAAATGACAAAAATGTGATAAAAATGTGATAAAAAATTACAAAAAATGGACAAAAATGACTAAAAATGTAACAAAAAATGGACGAAAAAATGACAAAAATATGATAAAAATTTAACAAAAAAAATGACCAAAATGTGACAAAAAAATGACCAAAATGTAAAAAAAAATTGATTTAAAAAATAGACAAAAACATTTTACAAAAATGTGAGAAAAAATGACAAAAAAATGACAAAAATGTGATAAACATTTGACAAAAAATGTGACAAAAATGGACGGAAAAATGGACGAAAAAAATGACAAAAATATGATCAAAAATTGACAAAAAAATGACAAATAAAGTTACAAAAATGAGTTGAATACCCAACAAAAAAATGATGGGAAAAAAATCTGATGACGTGAGGAAAAAGATCCTCTCGGTTTAGTTAAGAGGTTAAACACAGCACATTGTCTTTGTTACTTATAAATAGCACGTTTAAGTAATCCCTTTCTAAATGCACTGCAACGACTTTAAGGTAGAGGGTACGGTGGCACAGCTAAAAACATGTACAATAGGCCAGGATGAATGTGTGCGAGTGTGGGACGACGGATGGAATCTAGCCCATGGCTCCAGTCAGGCGTCTCATGTGTTTTCAGGCACCGTCCCAACCAAAGAATCAATGAACACTGAAGGGTTCAAGGACTTTGACAGGGGCAAGTTCGCTTGGCGGCGGGACAATTATCCTCCACGTCAAAAGCCCAGGGGCTAAACCTGCAAATCATGGCCCCGTTAAACCCTTCCAACAAATGTATGTTTAATGTTTCATCAGTAGGTGGATTAGTGAACCCTGCTCTGCTCCACCACCACCCCCGTCCCCTCTCCGGGCTCTCCCCCCTCCCCTCACGCACACGTAGTCCGGTAGTTAAATCACTGGGATATCACTCCGCTGTGGCATCGCCATAGCAACGCATGACACAGCTGAATCAGATAAAGGCGTAATTAGTGACTGACAGGAACGTATGAGATGGATTTTGTGTTAATTTCAAAGTTTTTGGCCAAAACAAAACGTTTGATAAATGTTTGTAGAGGAGAGTGAGCAGCTAGGTTAGCTACTGTTAATAAAATGAGCTTTCCATTTCTATTGAAAACGGTTCAGGCTATTCATGATTTTCAGGCGTACATAAAATGATCCAGCATTTAAGCATATTTGTCTGGATTAGTAAAGTCAAACATAAAAGTTTCAGTTGGGGGGGCCCAGGTGTGATAAACAGTTGAGCTGGTTGAGCTAGCTAGCTAGCTTCAGGTTAAACAGCGTAAAAGTGAAATAACTCCTGCCCACGAGTGCCGCATATCGGTGTTTACTTCCAGGGAAAAGTGTTTCCGGGTTAGTCCTGTTGTGTTGTGATTCTGTGCTGATGTTGTGTCGTTGAGCCTGACTGAGATCCTCGTAATAGCTGCGGAGAATGACTCGCTCTGAGACCAGCCTTCAGTGACCGGTTAATAACCCACATAAAATAGTCCCGGTGGTCTGGCAGATTTAGTGAGTTTAGTAAATGAAAAAAACATTTATTATAAATGTTGCGTTTGTGGGACCCTGGTATAAGCGGATTAAACAACGAGGAGCCGCATTAGACGTTATAATGCACTTCACTCCGCTGCGCGTCGTGGTGTTCTTGACTCCGCGTTGTGCATTATAACCGTCTAATGCGGCTCCTCGTTGTTTAATCCTTACTTAATACAGTATGAAGAGTTTTAGGTTGACAATTCTAAGGAATTGTTAGTATTTTGTGCACTATCGATAGTGTATGTGCAGTCTAACAACCGTGTTCTCGCCAGTGAATTTCTGTTGTTTTTCCTGTTTTGAAACGATTCCGGCCCAGCTGAAAAGTCAAGAAGAAGAAGTACAGCCCCGTTGTCACAGCAACGTTAGACAAATCCAGATGGAGACTCTCAGGGAAAGTGTGGATGCGTTCAGCCGGAGGAGGTTGTTTCAGAGCGTACGGAGTAAAGTAGAAAGGAAACTGCCGTAGGGTGCGTCGTGCCTTAAAGGAATAGGCCACCGTTTTTACATACTAAGATATGTTCTTACCTCACTTTAGACGTGTTAATATATCCCCGTCTGGTCTTTGTCCGTGCGCTCTGCCAGGCAAACGGAGCACATACGCAGCCTCTCCCACATGTCCTATAGCTCCAAAAAAGCTCACGATAGAAGCTACCAAGCTCTTCCACGTGTTCCCTATTTAAATAAAGTTACGTGAAGTGTTTTCATGCGAAGTATATTTACCCAGAAATGTAGCATGTCGATTTTATAAGCAAATAAAAAGGGGGACTATATTGTGAGGCGTAATGATACGAGGAGTAAAACGTCCGCGCAGTAACTCCTAAAGGTTATTGACGGAAGTGAGCGGGGGAAGTCTTTAGGAGTTACTACGCGGACGCTGTGCTCCTCGTATCATTACGCCTCACAATATAGTCCCCCTTTTTATTTGCTTATAAAATCGACATGCTACATTTCTGGGTAAATATACTTCGCATGAAAACACTTCACGTAACTTTATTTAAATAGGGTACACCTGGAAGAGCTTGGTAGCTTCTATCGTGAGCTTTTTTGGAGCTATGTGACATGTGGGAGAGGCTGCGTATGTGCTCCGTTTGCGTGACAGAGCGCACGGACAAAGACCAGACGGGGATATATTAACACGTCTAAAGTGAGGTAAGAACATATCTCAGTATGTAAAAACGGTGGCCTATTCCTTTAAGAAATAGCCTTGAACGCTAAACCAAAGCTCACAAAACAAACCTGATAAACTAGCACTCGCATCACAAATGAATAAAAGGCATGTTGTCAGTACTGTCATTATCTATCCATCATTTCTGGAAAAAAGTCAGCAAAAACATATGAATTGCTGGCATTGCTGACCCCTTGCGAATGCACATAAAAATGACATGACGTCCTGGGGTAAGTTCAGTTTTCCCGACGTCCCCGGGTACTTCTGATCCCGCGTGATAAGGGCTTAAGGCTGTGGCGCATATGTGAGCAGCCTCGCTTCTGTCAGTCTGCCCCAGGGGAAACTGTGGCTGCAAATGTATCTCCCCCCCTCCCTTTCCTGCGTGAAGCACTCTGGTTGTGCCATATGTAAAGCTCTACACAAATAAGATTCCCTTCTGTGAGCCACAAACCACAGGTGGCTTGTAACATGAACATGCATTTTTCATTTTTGGGGGTCATCTGTGCGTGATGTATGGATTGTAATACAGGGTGTCAGTAAAATCAGGCTCAGCGCTGTTATTGTTGTATTGAAAAAGACACTTCACTTACATTGTTTTACTAACAATATGAAACTTGCCAAAACACAAGCCAAAATACTGCTAACTCTTTTTTGCTTTGTTTTGAAGGGTGTGTGTGCAAGCAGCTTTAAGGAAGGAATTGATTTAGTCTTTTTCCAGTCAAGTTCAGCCAGTGGATACAGTGGGTGCTCGAGTCTGTCCGTTATTGTGTACACGGTTCACAGCTGAGGCACAAAGGCCTGCAGGGAGATGCAATAGTCAGTCTCGGTTTTCATGTTCCTTACATTGAAATAACAACAGCATTTTCCATTACAAAAACACGGAATACATGTTCTCACGATATTGCAAATAACAATTAAACGACAACATGACAGGACCCCGCCCACCCACGTGATGAGCTGTCGACAATCCTGATGTGTGTTGTTGTCGTCATTTGCACGATAGAGATTTGCCTGTGGTCGATGCACGCAATCCTGCACACAAGAGGAGTGTGTAAAGTTTTTTACCTGAACATTTAAAGCAGTCCGGAGTCGCCACTTTAAACGGCAACTTCACGTATAGTTACAAATACAACTTTGATCCTGAATCCACAGCTTTTACCTTGAGAAAAGTCTGAAGAAGAAGGAGAAGAAGAAGGAGAAGGAGAAGAAGAAGGAGAAGAAGGAGAAGAAGGAGTAGAAGAAGAAGAAGGAGAAGAAGAAGAAGAAGAAGGAGAAGAAGGAGTAGAAGAAGAAGAAGAAGAAGAAGAAGAAGGAGAAGAAGTAGAAGAAGAAGAAGAAGGAGAAGAAGGAGTAGAAGAAGAAGAAGAAGAAGGAGAAGAAGTAGAAGAAGAAGAAGGAGAAGAAGGAGTAGAAGAAGAAGAAGAAGGAGAAGAAGTAGAAGAAGAAGAAGAAGGAGAAGAAGAAGAAGAAGAAGGAGAAGTAGAAGAAGAAGAAGGAGAAGAAGGAGAAGAAGGAGTAGAAGAAGAAGAAGAAGAAGAAGGAGAAGAAGGAGAAGAAGAAGGAGAAGAAGAAGAAGGAGAAGAAGGAGAAGAAGGAGTAGAAGAAGAAGAAGAAGAAGAAGGAGAAGAAGGAGAAGAAGAAGGAGAAGAAGAAGAAGGAGAAGAAGAAGGAGAAGGAGAAGAAGGAGAAGAAGAAGAAGGAGAAGGAGAAGGAGAAGGAGGAGAAGGAGAAAAAGAAGGAGAAGACGAAGACGAAGAAGATCTTTATTTATACAGCACCTTTTCACTCCAACATTCACTCCATACTCGGTGGTGTAAACTACGTTTGTAGCTTCAGTTTCCCCTGGGGGAGACTGACAGAAGCGCTGTCGCGACTGCACACGGTCCCTCTGACACCACCATACATTCACTCACACACATCACTCATCCTGGCCTATTGTACATGTTTTTAGTGGTAGGGGAAACCGGAGTATCCGGAGGAAACCTACGCAGACACGGGGAGAACATGCAAACTCCACACAGAAAGGGAATCGAACCCCAGACCGAGTTCAGGTAGCGGAGCCTGAACACTGAAGTGGATTGAGCCATAACCGTGAATTATAAGGCTTACAGGCATTTGTTTAAAGACTATAAGTCTCAAGTGACATTTCTTACAAATATTTATGTTGTCAATATCTTGAAAGCGAGGGAAAAGTCAGGACGGCGGCTCCATAGGCAGGAGCGGACCACAGTGGACCATAGAGGACCATAGAGGACCATAGTGGACCATAGAGGACCATAGTGGACCATAGAGGACCATAGAGGACCATAGTGGACCATAGTGGACCATAGTGGACAGGCGGACGACAGGACCTGGGATCAGCCTGACACAGACAAGGCCACTTTTTAAATCATTTAAATTCGTCTTGAAATCGCAGGGAAAAGTTTCAAAACGGTGTCAAATTAGCAATCGATTAGCCATGTTGTTCATCATCAGATCACTCGTAAAGTCAATTTAGTCCATTTAGATGGCATAGCCTATATGTGTACGTGGATTTCTTTGGTCACAATAATAATAATTAAAAAAAGATTTTGCATACTGTCCACCTCCTTGTCGACAACAAAAAGAACTCTACGTGCTTATTTCTCATTCCAGTTTAAATGTTTTGAATATCGGCGACATGAGGCCACAGTCGTCTTCAAGGGTCAGAAATGTTTTTCTCACATACTTTTTACAACTATGTGAAGGACTGGTCGTCACTTTGACAGCATTTCATTTCATTTCATTTATTTATTTATTTAATATGGACATAGCAATTACATTGGACGAACCAGATGCATTGTTTAAAGTGTTATAGCACATGTGCTAATTTTCAACACCTGTCCATAGGGGGCTTTTAGGTTTCAAAGATAAAACACATTATTAAACACAGTTACAATAAAACAGATTATTAAACTAGATAAGGCACATTCTACACATGTGAACACCTTTGGGCCAATTTGAGCCACTGTTTAAGCTCTCAGCAGCTCTACATAAGAACGGTCGTTCAGTTCTTTCAGTTTCTGTCTCTCCGTTCGCAGCCCTGGTTGTAAAAAATAGACTTTATGCTAATATCATAACAAGCTCCACGGTGACGACAAAAGCACTTTATATCATCAACTTTCCAGCGGCTAAAACGGTCCAAATCAGAGCTTTTTTCGTTGCTTTACGCTAACTATCAATACTGTTTGGTAGCCGAAATAAATTCCATTACCCATAATGCAACGGGCGACCTGAGATGGGATGATTACAGAAGGTACACAGTCTATTACGGGCCTATGCCTTTCTATAAACATGTGAGTGGACTTCAAATTAGAAGGTAATGTTGGTAATGCTGACAGGGTTAAACAGCTAAAATAGGCCTTTTACATTAAAATTGCTGCATTGTAAACAACTTCACAAAACGACGAGCAGATATTGTTTCAACTCTATCAACTTCTTCAGGCCTTTTTAGGTCCATTGTATATTTATGAGCACATGTAAGTAATTAATCGAACATTACATCGTAGCTAAACAAATCTGAAGTCATTTTATAGTGATCGGATGAATTGCCCTTTTATTGAGAGTCGAATCACTGAGATCTGGCTCCTTTTAATAGACATTAGACATCTTTAAACAATGATGCTGGAGGGCAGGTTACACGATGCATACAACACTTTCTACAACTAATATATGAAAATGTAATTAAATAATTCTCTGTCCAATCATCAATCACTGGACCTCCTGTTGACCTAAGTTGGCCTTCTGAGTGACCATGGAACTCAGGAGGTTGCTAATTAGACAATAGCAGTCGTAAACTTATACAGTAATCTGAAGCAGGATGTTCATTTGTTATCTGTTTGGTAAAGAATGCTTGATGTAGACCTTATAGGTAGTAGACCAGGTTATAGCTCAAGTGCTAATTTCCAGCCGTAGTCCCTGGGCAGGCTGATGTTATAGTAAAATACATAAAAACATCCTGCATACATGGATAATGGCATTTACATTGACCAAGTTCATAATAGCAAATCTTCACATATACAACCATCAGAGTAAGAGTTTGTGCTTGTTATCAGCTCTGTTGGCAACTTATTCCACTGACGAGCGGCCGCACAAGAAAAAGCAGAGTTTCCGAGTGCTGTCTTTGGTTTCGGGATCCTGCATTGGCCTCGCACTGTAGATCTAGTGGTTCGAGCTGTTGTTTCAGAGCCCAGAGAGATGAACTCTTTTAGTGGAGGAGCAGCGGTGTCATGGAGGATCTTATACATCAAACAGACTTGTGTGGATTATCAAATTTTCAAAGCTGAGAAATTTGTGTTTTACGAGGATATGACAGTGATGGAATCGTCTGCCTTTCTTATCATGAATCTTTAGAGAACTTTTATATAATGACTCAAGTGGCCTGAGGGCAGATTTACAAGCCTGTGACCAACTTGTCATACAGTAAAGAAAATGTGGAACAATCATTGCATTTAGGTCGGCTGCTGAGGCCTCCATTGTAAGGGAATTTCGAATGTGTCTGAACTGTGTCATATTAAATTTGATTGTATTTGATAACTTTTTTCTGTGCTTTTTAAAGCCTAAATTTGGTTCCAATATGACACCTAAATATTTTACCTGCTCTGGATTTGGACCTGCTCTGTTGGTAATTCATTTAGACTCACCAAGGGTCTAAATGAAAACACAACATCCACCATTTTTCTTCAGGGTTAGTGCTAGATCGTATGCTCCGGAGGGACGGTCTGCTGTGAGTTTGTCTAAAAATACAAATAATCCTAATCCTTAAGGTTAACCCCTTAACTCCCACCTGAACCGAGCACATTTTCACCAGTTTGGCTTTACCCCAGTCCAAAAGCTTCTGGAAAAAAACTGTGAAAATAGCAACAAAACAATGATGGAAATGTGACAAAAAAAGTGACGAAAACATTGACAAAAAAGTGACAAAAAATTTATGAAAAAGTGGCAAAAATGTCACAAGAAATTGACAAAAAAATGACAAAATGTGACAAAAAAATGTCACAAAAAATTGACGAAAAATTGACGAAAAAATGACAAAAATGTGATTAAAAATGACAAAAAAATACAAAAAAAGTGACAAAAAAGTGACAAAAAATTGATTAAAAATGGACGAAAAAAGTGACGAAAAAAATGACAAAAACGTGATTAAAAATGACAAAAAATTTACAAAAATGAGTTGAACACCCAACAAAAAAAATTTGGGAAAAAAAAGTGATAACGTGAGGAAAAAGATCCTCTCGGTTCAGGCGGGAGTTTAGAGGTTAACCATTTCCCTGGCCCTAACCTTAATTTGTGTCATGATATCTCACGTTTTCACAGCAGACTGTCCCTCCGGAGCAGACGATCTAGCACTAACCTTTCTTCAGCTGTGCCTCTGTGCACAGACCCGCCCCGCGGTCAGCTCCCACCGAGCGGAGGGAGCGCACTGACAAACAGGGTGGAGACAGGTATCGCTGTCCTTCACAAAGCCCGTCAACAGGAGAAAGAGTCAGCCCCTCCTCTCAACGTTACCATGGAGATCTGTTTTTCTCCACCAAATAAAGTTAATGTGTCTATGTAGACCTTTCAATGATAAAATGTAAATTCTGATCTAGGCTAATATTTTCTGATACTGATGCTTTGTGTACATTTGAACAATGTTTTACAGCATTTTTTTTCTGTATGTGTCCTCACCCTTTGTCCTAACCTTTGAGCTGAAATGTCCTACTTTTCAGTGTAATAGAACTGGTCACCCGAGGCCACACTGCATACTATGGTGTTTATAGTGTTTTGAAGATTCTCAGAGAGGTCACATCCATCTCATTTGAGGTCAAATAAACAAAGATCAAAGAAGATTGTTGATTTTTGTCACGCTGTGGCGTCCAGTTGCGTCGTCTCTGGTGATCTGTGGATTTTACACCACAAACCTGGGTCACGTACGGTCGTCACAACACCATTCATCACATCCAGGACGAAAGCCTCATTTGTCCAGCCGTGCACACTACTGCCTGGATTTCCTTTGTAATAACTACCATGTGTGTGAGCGTATACTGGCTGTAATCGAACACCAGATCATGTTTCTGATGGTTCTATTCAGGCAGCCCATGTCGGTCGCCCTGCATCTCTGTCTGCAGACAAGTTCCCAAATTCATGGTTCATCCTCCAGCCAGGTAACTCTGACCATTAACCTGGCCCGACATCTGGAGATGGTTTCCCCAGGCGCTGCACTGCGGCTGCCCCGGCGGCATCAAAGAATGGGTCAATGCTGAGAACAAATTTCCTGACAGGGACAATAAACCACAAATCTCGTGCCCCAAACGAAAATACACCGTGTTCTGGGAAAAGCTTAGCAGTTCCTCTGTTTTATTCTCCAGTGAACGCCCATGAGCCGGAACAATAGTAGAGACAGAAGGCATGGGTGGCTTAGCTTTGAGTCTTGCCCAGATACCTCCTCCTTTGTCCCTGCCTTGTTTCCTATGTAGCGCCTCTTGTGATGCCTCCACTGTGCTGCAAGTGTGGGGGCTCTTTCAGAAAAATACATTTTAGTAGTATTAGTAGTATTTAGTATAATTTCTGCCAATGTGTGCCAACTCAGCAAAAAGCTGAGCCAACAAATATAGGTCTGAGCCCCTGAGCCTTGGTAATGGTATTCCATGTCGATATCTCAAAATGTAGCTAGTGGCCGACAATGAGTACAATGAAGTTTAAAGTACTGTGCAACCAACATTCCACTGAGGCGCACTGAGAAGTGAAGGAGATTTAATAAGACCCAAAACAATGTCTGGCAGCATTAAAGTAGAATAGGTCAGTGTAATGAAGACAATTTGTCCCGCTTAAATGATCAGAGGAACAAGTCAGTTGAAGGTTTATGGATTAAAGCAGTACTAAGTAACTCTTCCCCCTAGAGGCCATAAGCACAACTGCAGGTATAGTAGCAAGTTACGATTTTAACTTATTAATTGTCTTGGAGAGCAAATACTACGCTGACAGGAAAGGCGAAGGGAGAGAGGGTTACTGTGCATCCAATTATACAATGGAAATATTTTTTTCCCTCAAACTTGGCTGTAAATCCTGTTTAAAGTGACGCTAGCCCGCAGTTAGCTTTGTCCGTTAGCAGGTTAGCTTCTTCTTCGTGATTACATTAGTGTGTATTGCTTTCTCCGCACCGGTGGCAGTCAAGTTGCAAACATGGTTTTCTGGCCAGAGACACCAGGGGGAGATGAAAGACCCTCCAATCATCATAAACACTTGTATCACCCCCACAGGGACTACGGAAAGGATTTATTAAGGTAAACACGTTACTTAGTACTGCTTTAAATATACATACAAATGAAGAGTGGGCCGGCCGAACCACAGAGTTATCCTTGTATGGCCTATTAAGCACACGAGAAATGCATGAATTTCTACTAGGTATTTTGTTTTGTTTTTTAAATAATGTCAATAATGTCAATCTTGTGACACGCTGTGAGACGCTGCGTCTGAAGTCGTCACCTGGATTTAACTGTCCTGATCTGGGGTTGCTGCAGTTGGTCAGGTCTAGGTTCAGTAACACTACAATGAGATCAGTCCTGAATGACCAAGTTATTCAAACAATGGTTTTCTTTGCACAGTCCAGAATGACAATGCCAGGATTCATCGGACTCACATTGAAAGGGTTTGAGTGTCACAAGGGGCATGAGGCAGATATCCTAGATAGGGATTGGAATTATCCATCCATCCATCCATCCATCCATCCATCCATCCATCCATCCATCCATCCATCCATCCATCCATTTTCCTCCGCTTTACCCGGGGCCACCTAGGAATTCACGATTGGAATTAAAATGATTTGACTGATATCAATACCATCAATAATTTTACCTATTGCTTCAATCCTTTATCGACTCTCTTATCGATGCCTGACTTGTCTGTGTGTTGGGGAAAAGCAAGGAATGAATGTGCTTTCGATAAACTCTATAAAAAAAAGACACATTTTTAGTTTTCCCAATAAAGTTTCCAAATATACTGTGGCTCCTGCTGCTCCATCCTCTAAAACATAACGGTAACATTTGCACATACTTTAAACAAGTGTCTGAAATATAGTGACGTATCAAAAGTTTGGAAAGAAACTGCAATGGGCTGTTTGAATTGTTGCTCACTAAGCGGAGTCAATTCAGAGCGAGAGCATCAACAAGAGGGATGGATAATGAAGTAGACGTACAGTTCCGATGCTTTGCTCAAACAGAACCGGGTCTACTTGTAGAACCGGTTCTCGATTCCCATCCCTAATCATAGACTCTGGACTCAAAGGGCTGGGAATAGTCCAGACAGGGGGTAAGCAAACTTTGGCCTGTTGCACAGAAGACTCCCCAAACACTGAATCACTCAATGTGTTTTCCTTTAAAGCAGTTGACAGTAAAAGTGAGTAATATTTTTTTGAATGAAGTGTGCTGGGACTGACCGTTTTGGGAATTGTGAGCAAACCGTGAAATGAGTTCAAGCTATTGGTGGTTTGGTGCAGTCCTTGTGCCTTTTCAATTGAGAAAAATTGCCATATTCATTCTCACAAATACACTACTGTGAATGTTTGTAAACGCTTTTTAATGTATTGTTTTTATTTTAGCTTATATTAACATTGCAGATTATCACCGAAGGCATTAATTATGAATGAACACATGTGGAATTATGCTTTACACTTTTGACATTTTCTCAATGAAGGCCTTATGAAGCTGATTGAGAAAATGCCAAGAGTAAAAGGGTGGCATTTTTTAAGAATTTAAAACATAAAACATATGTGTGCGGCTTGATAGCGCAGCATTTAGTGCTTGTGCCTCACAGCAAGAAGGTGGCAGGTTTGATTCCCACCTGGATGGGTTCTTTCTGTGTGATGTTTGCCTGTTCTCCCTGTGTAGGTTTCATCCGGGACTCCAGTTTCTCCTACCTCTAAAAACATGTAGGTTTGTTGATTCTGACCATCAGCCTGGCTCCACTTCTGGAGATGGGTCCCCCAGGGCTGTTCCTTACGGGTTGCCCCAGCGACATCAAAGGATGGGTCAAATGCAGAGGACACATTTCCCTATAGGGACAATAAAATATACCTCAACCTTATACCTTACTATATATTTTGAGTTATTTCACCCTTTTGTTCACCCTTGACAAGGCACCGAGAGTCCCCCACGCCTGCAACACAGTGGAGGCGTCACAAGAGGCGCTACAGGAAAATAAAAAGGGGCAAACTAGGAGGTATCCGCAAGAGGACCTCCACTGTTAGCTCCCCACCGCCGCAGGCTCCACTGTCAGGACGGGAAATGCACGGGACTATCGACTCCCTGATTGGTCAGATTCATACTTTTGTAAACTCCACTATCCTTAAGGTTAGGGCTATGGTAAGATTAAGGTTAGTTGTAAGGCTGAAACAACTAATCGATTAATCGTTTTCTGGTTCACACAGACTCAAATAGAGCAAAAATGACATGAGAATGTTGTAATTTTTATGAAAACCTACTTTGTTTTTATAGTTGTGTACGTCGTGTTTTGTACATTGTAAATTTCATGAATATCTGTCTGTGTCTCATCCAATCAGAAGCAGAATTAGTGCCAAGAGCCTCCAACAAACATTTACTTAAAGTTTACTCCATCAACACGTCCTGAAGTGACGCCCCTTTAGCTTTATGTGGTTAAAAAATCTTAAAAAATAAAACTTTCCTACACCATTCACAGCCAAGCGATTAATCGATTAATGGTCAAAATAATTGATAGATTAATCGATGACAAAATAATTGTTAGCTGCAGCCCTAGTTAGTTAAAACTCCACTAGGGTTAGGGTCAGGTACACGGTAAGTTTGGATTATTTTTATTGCTTTATCCGGAATTTGTACTTTTTTTCCCCCCGAATACAAGCTTATTAAGGCATGCGTACGAGGTCTGGTTGTTTATAAATGCTTGTACTAGAAAAAAAATAAAAAATACACCTCTATTAACCTCTAAACCCCCACCTGATTAGTTTCAACTAGTGTTGTTTTGTTGTGGTGACGTCATGGTTGGAGCTCCACTTATCATTGGCTGCTGATGTCGGCAACTGGCTAATCAGGAAGCGGCTG
This sequence comes from Gobius niger, assembly GCF_951799975.1. Lineage (NCBI taxonomy): Eukaryota > Metazoa > Chordata > Actinopteri > Gobiiformes > Gobiidae > Gobius > Gobius niger. The sequence continues at coordinate 11,130,264 of NC_136875.1, forward strand.
GCCTTTCCCATCCTATCACCCTGCCCCAACTCAAAAAAAAAGTCCACACTTCCCATCCTGACAGTGTGACAGTGGAGCCTGCACCGGAAGTGACCTCACAGGTGGCTCTCGGTATCCGGGCAAGACACGCAGCTAAGTCACACAAGGCTTCTATCCCTATTGTTCTGGCTGGTGCTCCATTTCAGAGAAGCACTGAAGGCAGAACTCCGAAAATCCCGACCTCCAAAAAACATGCTGGTCAGGTTGGCCCACAATGACGGCTCAGGTCGAACCCAACACCTAATCTACGCAATTTTGTTGTGCAATTGTGCAGTATAATGACAAATAGAGTTACTTTATGTGTTCATTCATGGCTTATTGCCTTCAATGAGAATCACACAATGTAAATAGTGTTGAAAATAAAGAAAAGCCAATACATTAGAAGTGTTTCCTAGATTTTGACGGGTACAGGTTCAGAAGTCAAATTCTATGATCGTATCTCAAGGCGCAAAGACACAAATTATCATCCAGAGCGCGAAAAAGTGCAGGGCCCAATGCTGAGAAAGAGTCTGCCATGAGCCGCGGTCCAGAGCTCCAGAGGTCAAAGGCAAAGTGCGGCTTGCGTGATGTGTTGCATGACTTTTTCCGTCCATGCTCGTGGACACATGTGGCAATGCGTTCAGACGTCAGCCTAGCTTTGCGTAAAACAAAAGAAACCAGAGCTGTTGCATCCGCGGGGAGCCCCGAGGCGTTTGACAGCCGGTAACACTGACAATGAGCAGACAGGCTTTATGGGAATATGTAATGTACATTTTTCACACTCAGAAGTACTTTGTATGCAAGCATTTCCCTCGCCTTGTGGAAAGTATCGCGGTGTTCATCTCTTTTGATGCGCGATAACAACTGCTTAAAAAAAAAAAAAAAAACACCTTATAAGTAAAGTTTGACATATAGTAAACCATAATACTGCATAGCATACAGTTTTATACAACCAAAAGTGTTACATTAAAGGGATATTTCAGGATTTTTGACATAGATACAGACGGCATCTCGTCATAGAAGGGGGCGTGGCTTCGCCGAGGGGGAAAATAGAATCTTTAGAGAAACACAATTTTCCCTCTTTTTAGTCATTTTCTGGTGGAATATGAACTTATTTGTCACATACAAATAAAGTCAAATGTAAATCGGGCCCATATGGATATTTTCTCACAGCAGATTGTTCAGTAGAAGTGAAAAAACGGCAGTTGCAGCAAGCGCGAGCTAACCGTTAGCATTAGCCCGATGCTAACATGTAGCATGAAGTTAGCATTCTCCGTTATTCATGTATTTATGGGCTGTTGAAACACTTTGCTCCTCCCCATGTCTTTGTTTCTTTATTTAGTAGAAACTATATTCATCATTCAGCATTTGTTACAGTAGTTTTTTAATAATTAGACAAAGTTTAGATTTTTTCAAAATTGTTTTCCCCCTTAACTGTTTTCAAATGACCATATATGGGCGATCCCAGAGATGCCGTCTGTATCTATAGGGCCTCATTTCCTAGTTATCCAGAGTGTTGCTGATTTCTGGAGGTATTTTTTTTTTGTAATTCATGCAGTTCTTTTATTTGAAGAGTTACGTGCCACTAGGCTAGTGCTAGGCTAGTGCTAGGCTAGCGCATTTCTATGGTATCAGCTAGCCTGCATTAAAAACAGTCTGACCCGCTCCACGGAGCACCTGAGGCAAATCACTTATAACACCAGACCAACCATAGAAATGTGGAATATAACTGACCTTGCTTCACATGAATGATCGCATTTTGAGGGACTATTTTCTAGCGGATCACTCCGCCGCTGCGTAGCTTATACAACCACGAAGCTAATGCTGCTCAAATATAAGGTATTTTAAATGCAAAATGGTTCAATGGTCCGCTCTCCCCTTCTCCTCCTCCTCACCTGACCCCGCCTGGCCCTCTCTCTCCCCCCTCTCTCTCTCTCGGCCGTCAGCCTGTTGAACACGGCCCGTGGCAGCAGAGTAAAAAGTCACCGTCCTCCGTGAAAATGATTGCTGCCGCTGAGATGAAGCTTTGTTTGGATCTGTCGCGTTAAAAGCTGAGAAGCAGCTGTTTAGCGCTTTAGCTCGCGTTACGCTAACCTGCTAGCTTTGTGGTTTGGATTGTCCATCATCCAGTCCATCGTTTATCAGACGGGCACTAGACCACACTGCTTTACGTTTTATTAATCAGAAGACACTCAGCCTTCCTTTGCCAAATGCTCATCAAAGACGCACTGATTTACATTTAGCTCCAAACTCGACTCGCTGTCACGCGTCGCCAGGGCTAATACTACTACTCGCCACTACGTGATGTAAACAAACCTATGCACTACTCTACTAAAGTCTCCCCAAACAATAATCTGATGCATTGCATAGGCAGATAGCATAATTATTCTTTCACTCATAGAAGTAAACTTCACTGCAGGATAAAGGTGAGACAGAGGTGGAACCTTTACCTGATGCAGTTTGAGTCGGTCAATTATTAGACAAGCACTCGAGTTTGCTTCTTGTATACTATTAGGATTATTTTTTTGATATGAAGTTGAATGCACAGACTATTATATACTATAGTGAGAAATCTAGCAGCAAATTATAATGGCAAGCCTTTGGAAGTTTTTTGGGCAGACAACAAATAGTGATTAGAGCTTCAGCGAACTCAGTCTGTGACAGAAGTGATCAAGGTAAAAAAATATCCCTTTGTTTTAAAGTGTTATTTTGGATAATAAGTTATTCATTTGTTCATAATAGTACACTTTATTGATCCTTAGCAGCATGTTAAGACACAACCAATTACAAATGAAAGATAAACAAGCCCTTTGTTTGTTGAATGTGAACCCTGTTTTTACTTTTTAAATATAAAACACGCAATTTCATGGTATGCCATGATATAGATACAGACGGCATCTCTGGAATCGCCCATATATGGTCATTTTTGAAAACAGTTAAGGGGGAAAACAATTTTGAAAAAATGTATATATTCTTTAATTATTCAAAAACTACTGTAACAAACGCTGAATTATGAACATAGTTTCTACTAAATAAAGATACAAAGACATGGGGAGGAGCAAAGTGGTTCAACAGCCCATGAATACATGAATAACGGAGAATGCTAACTTGATGCTACATGTTAGCATCGGGCTAATGCTAACGGTTAGCTAGCGCTTGCTACAACTGCCGTTTTTTCACTTCTACTGAACAATCTGCTGTGAGAAAATATCCAAATGGGCCCGATTTACACTTGACTTTATGTATGTGTGATAAATAAGTTCATATTCCACCAGAAAATGGCAAAAAAGAGTGAAAAATTGTGTTTCTCTTAAGATTCTATTTTCCCCCTCGGCGAAGCCACGCCCCCTTCTATGATGAGATGCCGTCTGTATCTATTGCGGTATTTTTTGTCAAGATTGTCATACCGTGGAAATCTCATACCGTCCCATCCCTAGTTGTGAGTTATGAATGAAACGTCCTGCGTAACAGCGGTCATCAGCAGAGGGAGAGTCATCTCTGTGGCCTCACACAGAGCTGTCCCTCAGTGGGACGAGGGCCGCTGCAAGTCATGTTGGGGCCATAAGCAGACTTTTTTTATGCGGTGTTACGGATGGGGATTTTCTGCCCCATTGCACTCCCGTTATTTCTGTTTAAAATCTCTGTTTTGTTTTAATATATGCGAAAGCGCTTGGCGAGGCCCGCCGCATGATTGGTCCGCTCCTGTTCCGCCGGCTCGTCACGGATTGGACAACCTCCATCACGGCGGACCAGACCAGACTCGTCAACCGGCTTGCCAATCGGGCGCAGCACCTGGAAGGCCACTCCCGTTAAAGCAAAGGACTTTCGCCTTGTAGCCTTCGCGTCTTTAAGTTTTGCCACTATATGGCTAGCCTCATTTTGTTAGTGACTTGTTTGTTTAGTTAAGACGCTTTGTTTGTTATTAGTTCCTTGGGTTGCTTTGTTTTTGTAGGAACTAATTTGAATTATTTGTTTGGTAACTTTTCTAAGTACTTCTTATTTTGTTCGTTTTCATCTTTTGGTTTTCGTTAGTGCTATTTTTGTTTTACCCGTTGGGCCTCCTTTTGTTCCCTTATTCCTTATTTTTGTCAAATTAAAATCTGCAGTTTTAGTTATTCCATCTACTGTGTTCCTTCCTTTGTACCGTAGAACAAAGAGGGCGTAACATGCGGCTTCACTGACTAATTGATTAAAATCTGCTCAAAGAGTGTAGCACAGCCTCTGCATGGAGAGAATGAGGCTGTGTACTGTAACAACACATTGGCCGGCTCAGAACAAATACGGAAAATGTGCTTCTACAGTCAGGGAGTCTGTACTGTGCGCCGCGCTAACAGGAACTCCTTTGTTTAACAGTCCGTCCTGAAACTAAATGAGCAGCTTAAACTCTTTAAAGCAGTACTAAGTAACGTGTTTACCTTAATAAATCCTTTCCGTAGTCCCTGTGGGGGTAATACAAGTGTTTATGGGATGATTGGAGGGTCTTTCATCTCCCCCTGGTGTCTCTGGCCAGAAAACCATGTTTGCAACTTGACGGCCACCGGTCCGGAGAAAGCAATACACACTAATGGAATCACGAAGAAGAAGCTAACAGGCTAACGGGCAAAGCTAACTGCGGGCTAACATCACTTTAAACAGTATTTACAGCCAAGTTTGAGTGAAAAAAAATATTTTCATTGTATAATTGGATGCAAAGTAACCCTCTCTCTCTTCGCCTTTTCTGTCAGCGTAGTATTTACTCTCCAAGACAATTAAAAAATTAAAAAATCGTAACTTGCTACTACACCTGCAGTTGCGCTTATGGCCTCTAGGGGGAAGAGTTACTTAGTACTGCTTTAAAATGGAGGCCACACCGCCTTTGCTCTGCCCAATCCCGTCAGACCTTGGAAGCTGAGCAGGAAAGGGTCTGGTCAGTACTTGGATGGGCGACCGTTTGAGAACACCAGGAAGCCTAGCGAATGTAGTGCGTGAGTCAGTAGTTGGTGGTCGGATGGTGCAGACTTGTTTGCCTCGCTTCCGTCAGTCTACCCCAGGGCAGCTGTGGCTACAATAGAAGCTTACCACCATCGAGTATGGAGTGAACGAATAGGGCAATGTGAAGCGTCTTTGAGTGTCCAGAAAAGCGCTATATGAAAAAAATATATATTATTATTATTATTATTATTATTATTAACATGATATTATTCAAAAGGTTTAATGGGAACTTTGCCTCCGGAGCAAACATCGCCTCGCGCTGTTGCCCTTCACTGGCAATTTCAACAGGATGATTTGATCAGGCTTTTTAAAGTACTTCTGGACAAATTGGCCACTGCATTTTTAATTTATAACTTGATGGGCTGCATATGCGGGATTATTGAAATATTCAACCATCAGACACAGCGCCGCTCCAGGAAAATAACTTAATATGATTGAAAGCTTGTGTCATATTTTGTATATAGAATTTTCAATTATTTGGCATCTGGGGAACGACAATTTATGGCTCCTGGAATTTGTCAGAGACAGGTAAGAAACTCTCATACTGTCAAGTGTTTTATATTTTAAAATATGTCCATATACAGGCGCTCACTTGGTGAAATAAAACAAAATCTAATAATAATTTGATCTGCATCATTTTGTGCGATGAATGTGCTCCAAGAGAAGAAAAGAAGAGCCTTACTTATCATTTCAACTCTGACTGTGTGACTTTGATGTGGCCTTTGAAACTGACTCCGTCTCGTCCGTCTGAGTCCCAGCTCGATGACTTTAAAGACTTCATAAACGTCTCATTTCTGTTAATGAAGCGTGCGTCTCACATAAACCAGGACTGTCTGCGTCTCCACGTTTTCCTCTGGAGTTCGTCCGTAACACGTCAGACCAGATGCACTCGAGTAGATGTTTTGACACAAGTTTTTCTCTACTCTACGCCTATATTCCCTTTCTGAACGGCAAATAAAACAGATGCGACCTAAAACTGCTGTATCTTCCACAGGAGGCTTGTGCCGTCTGTTGTGGCAGTTTTTATGAACATTAATAAGTGTTTCCTTTAATAAAAGCAATAAAATTGAGTTAAGTGGTTGCATTTGCCTTTTTGCTTTCACACAACTTATTTTTCAACCTCTTGAGGGTTATAGTTGTGGTCCAGGCATTTGGACGCAATTGGACACAAGGGGGCGCCCTTCCAACCTTTACAGTGTAAATGTGAATTGACTTTCTTCATAGTTAGACTTTAGGTCAGACACCATAAGTGGCAGTAACATGACGCTAAATACAGTGAGCTCTTTGTTTCTGAGGCCTCATTGCTCTTCAGTCACAGACTGAGACCCTCATCAAGTACGAGATTTCTAAAATTCTTCTTACGAAAACCAGCCTGGTTTCTTCAATTGTGACTAACCCAGCGTTATCTCAGGAGGAATATCAAGCCGTAGAAAGAGTTTAAAAATTAGAAACCAGGCGTTAAAGTTGTTTTTAACGTGTCTAAAGTCCATCGCTTTTCAATGGGGCACTAGGGGCGATATGGAGGTACTACAGCAGTGGCGGTCTCTAGTGTCGTGGGCATAAAGCAGAGCAGCCAACGGGCATTGGCGAAAACACGGCCGTTGAAGCTAGCCCTAGATAGCGTTAGCATATTTATGTAATTATGGGCCATTTTGCTCCTCCCCATGTCTTTGGATCTTTACTGGGTAGAAAACTATCAATAATTCTGTATTTGTTTGTTTGTTTTGGTTTACAAGCCACACCGGATTGTAGCCTTAGGCTAATTTCCATACGTCGCCCCCCATGCACACTCTCATTCATTCTGGCCTATTGTACATGTTTTTAGTGGTAGAGGAAACCTACACAGACACGGAGAGAATATGCAAACTCCACACAGAAAGGCCCCGCCCCTGGTGGGAATCGAACCGGGACCTTCTAGCTGTGAAGCGAGAGCACTAACCGCTGCGCTACCGTGTCGCCCAATTTGTTGAAGTCGTTTTTGATAGTCGGAGAAAGTTAAGATTTTTCTCTTCTTTGTTTCCCCCTCAACTGTTTCAAACATGGCCATATATATGGGTGATTCCAGAGATGCCGGCTGTATCTATTTGGCAATTATACAATCTTTAAAAATCACATTCTATAATCTATAAGTTATTTAATGAGAAAATTTATACAAAATGTGTTGTGCTATTACAAAGTACTGTTTTATTACACAAAGAAGTGAAAATTTGAACTGCTAATATACAAAAAGGTGTCATCACTAAAAGCGGCTGTATGGGGTTGAATTATATTACAGTACATTATATACGGGGCGTCGTTATTTTTGCCGAATGACAGCCTCACCGACCTTTTCATTGGGAAACCACCTTTGTGGAGCCAAATCAGTATCACCGCCACCACAGTCATCAACAAAACATCATAAACTTCAGTCAGAAGCACCATCACATGACACTACATGTCCTGTTTATTTGTTCTGCAGCTGTAGTTCGTAAAACTCAGATTCTAATCAAAGCCTTGATTTGTTCTGTGGTCACTGCTCCACCGTGTCACAATGAAGAGATACCAAACTCTGATAATGGCCAAGGGACTGGAATGGTTTAATTGGATTTGGTCTCGGCCCTAGAGACAGGAAAAAACCTCAGATTTTGCACTGGACCATCAATAAATGTCAGAGAGGAAGCGGTGAATCTGGGGAGCAGATGATTAAGTGAAACCTTTAGGCTGCAGCAACAGTAATCAGCAATTATTTAGCATTTTTAAAGAAATAAGTGAAATTGTAGTGAAGTTCTTTTGGCCATCACCGGTGACAACACTGTCATGAGTGTAATTTGAAAGGGGACCAAACATGTACTTATTCATTTTCTTTATTTTGAGCCATATCAAAACATCTTTCAGAGCAAAACAAAAAAAATATGAAATTAAAGACTGAAGAAGAAAGGGACCTTCTTCAAAATGAATTTAAGTTGATGTTTTAGTTAACAACAATGGTGGAAAGCAAGGTAGTTCTTTAAGCCTTTATTAATTCAAAAGGACATGATGTACTAGCCTGGTTTTACCAAACTCTCATACTCATTTTGTTTCGTGCAAGGGTCTGGATCTTCTCAACTGAGCTCCGTTATCAGGTGTGAGGGGTGAACTCCTTTGAAACGATTGGATCTGATTTTCGCTAGTGTTTGGTCGTGACGTATGTGATGCGCCCGAGTGAAGCAGCATCATAACTCTGTCATAACTGTATCATAACACTATCATAACTTGATTATTTATAACTCTATCATAGCTCTATCATAACTCTCTCATAACTCTACCATAACTCTGTCATAACTCTATCATAACTCTATCATAACTTGATTATTTATAACTCTATCATAGCTCTATCATAACTCTCTCATAACTTGATTATAACTCTATCATAGCTCTATCATAACTCTGTCATAACTTGATTATTTATAACTCTATCATAACTCTATCATAACTCTCTCATAATTCTACCATAACTCTATCATAACTCTTGGGAGCATTCCTTGCACATTCCAAGGCTTCAATTTTAATTTCTGGATATTTTGTAGCCGAGCCGGAACGGATTCAAGAGCTTCCTTTACTTTCGTATCCGCCGCCATTGCCAAACTACAACCAGCAAATGTGGCGCAAATGCTTGACATCACCTACAAGCCCCGCCTCCCCCGCTCGCTGAATGGTAGGTTGAAATTCAACCGATGCAACGCGGCCACTGAGATCAGACCCAGAAATTATAATTGACCGGAGTTTACGGGTGGCTAAGGCCAGGCTAATAATGTACGGCTGCACAATATTTAAAGAAAATGTATCATGATATTAGGTGATGGAATATTCATATAGCTAACTCTTCATCTGACTGAGATCCACACATTATTCTGCAAACTCAGCCAAAAAAATGTGTAAAAGTGAATTTTTAATTTAATTTCTTGTTCTGATCTTGATTTTGAGAATAGAATAAATAGAATGTAATGTATTTGTGTATTGAAATGGCTATGTAAAATATCTCAATAATATCTTTATCGCAATATTGCAACGCCATATCGCAAGTTACTTCAATATCGCAGTAGAGTCTGCAAAATACACAGAACATCCAGCTTATACAGAGACTGGTTTTATTAGCCCTACTGTCGCACCACATGGACAACCTGCACGGATGGAATGCACAGTTTATATTAGCTATAGTGACAGCTTTATGAGTGCAGTTGTTTGGGGTAGGTCTACACCTATTTAGGAAGACTATATTGTCTCCGCATGGGGTGACACAGGATCACAAGTGGCCAAAAGGTGGACTTTGTAAAGCAGGCAAGAAACTAATTATATTATTTTCAAGATGCAAGAGATATTATGTCCATGTAACTCATAAAATAAAAGTGTGTCTATCTGTCCATCTAGATGGTGATGTGCTTGTCAGGGTTTTTTTCAGCCCGCGGGCCCACATTTAGATTTTTACAACCTGCCCCATTAAAAATGATGTGCTAAAACTATGGTGGATCTGATTGGACACGGCTTAAATTCAGTCCGAAAAGGTGCTTGAAAGTTGCCTAAAACTAGCAACAAGATGCAAGAGGCAGCAACAAGACGTAATCAGGAGTTAGTATTAACCATTCCAAAACAAACAGGACCTGCGTGTCTCATCCCTGCTCTCTCTCAGCTTAACGCAGCTTGTCATCCAGAGAATGCTGAACAGTGAATCACAGCGTTCTCTGGATCAAAGGCTTGAAAACGGGGCTTGTTTTCTGCAGGTCAAAAACCTGCTGTAAAGATGTTACAATTAAGCGCTGTTTACGCGGCAATAGTCTCCAGGGAAATGGTCCAGGTCTTATCTCAATCTGCTTTTATAGAAAAACAATGATGGAGTCAACACAACCAGTGAAACGGTAGCGCAGGCCGTTGTCCAGCAAACGCCGCTGTGTTCTCGGAGCTTAGTGCTCAGAGGAAGCTTATCTGTTTCTACTTCCTGGGATGAATATGGCTTTTTAAAGGCAACTCTGGAGGTCACTAAAGTAAAATGAATTCATTGCTACTTATTTACGGCTAAATGTGAGAAGCTTCACAACACGATATATCTCAATTCAACCTGAAAAGACTCACAGAAACGGAATGACGGTATGAGTGTTTTATTAACGAACCCCGGCGGAAGACTGAACGAACGATATGGAATGCATGGCTTTGACGAATGATAGCCACGATCTTCCCCGGAGCCTGGACCCTGGTGGTGGTGGAAGAGACCTGGGTTGACCCGCTCGCTGAATGGTAGATTGAAATCGAAACCGATGTAACGCGGCCACTGAGATCAGACCCAGACAGGCACAGCACACCTTGCAGTATGTTGTGCCTGCTGTGCGAACTGACTCGGGAAAGACTGCTTTCAGTTATTCCATTAAAGTGACGCTAGCCCGCAGTTAGCTGTTCCCATTAGCATGTTAGCTTCTTCTTCGTGATTTCATTAGTGTGTATTGGTTGCTCTGGTCCGGTGGCTGCAAAGTTGCAAACATGGTTTTCTGGCCAGAGACACCAGGGGGAGATGAAAGACCCTCCAATCATCCCATAAACACTTGTATTACCCCCACAGGGACTACGGAAAGGATTTATTAAGGTTAACACGTTACGTAGTACTGCTTTAAGAAAAAATAAAACATCTTATATCAAGTACAGATTTGTTTTCTAATCCAAAGTGCAATGAGATTTTTTTTTTCCATTACTCATTATGGCCCACTGCTTTAAATTCGTCTGAGAAACTGCTTCCAAGTTTCCTGAAACGAACAAGATGCAAATCTGCAAGACAGCAATGAGACATAACAAGGAGTTCTTAAAACTTTGGTTTTAATCTTTCCTAAATGAACGGGACATCTCATCTCCCTCCTACTCAGGGCAGGAGCAGGCAGACGGAGCAGAGGCAATGAGATACTTATTTCATTGGCAGAATTAGAATAGGTTTGATTGCTATTGTCAGTGAAGATACATTCTGCTAAGGCTAACCTTTTGAAATCACAAGAACTTATTTCAAGAAAATGTGACTTATTTCCCAGTTTCCGCATGGTTGGCAGCACACACAGTTTTAGACCACAGAAGTGCAAATTGCCACGAACATGGCTAAAAGTCAACTGGAACAGTAAACAATGCTTGTCATGTTCACGGTTTATCAGCAGAGAAAATTGCCTCTATGTTTAGCAGGATTACTCTACCATACATGAATGAACCGACTCCAGAACATTATAACAAGAAGAAAAAAAGCCTTTATTTCAGCGTAATATTGTAAAAAGTGAGTGCGAAATGGTTGAACATTTCTATGGATGCCGAAGTACCATTATACCCCAGGTTTCCACATTTTCTATGATGTACGTTGCCCTGGAAAGCTTGTGTTTTCTTTGGGATGTGGCCTTCCTGTCAGATCTGGACAAAGGCGAGATGAATGAGTTGGTTTTGGATTATCCCAGTTCTGACCACACACAGTCGCTCAAACAGACGACCTCTCTGTGGGGGAGCGCCCACATTTCATCCCTTTAAACCCTGAAACTGATCGAATTGAGCACTTTCCTGGACACTTCACTTCCTCTGCTGTGAATTCGAAGATCGTCATTTTTCTCCACTGCACGCTTTCGACCAAGTTGTTTCTCACTTGCGCTTTAGCCAAAGGGAGTCGACAGAGGGTTGGTTTCGATGTGGAGCACAGTGGGCAGGAATGTCTACTTCCAAAAGAAAAATTCCAAAGACCTTTCAAACAAATAAATCAACTAGAAATAAAGAGAGCAGTGGTGATCAAAGTACTGGATTTCATTTCTCCTGTACAGATACTCCCTGTCCAATGTTCCTCTAATACGAGAAGTCAAATTTGTACTTTCTTAAGCAAACACGTGTCACAGGTTAAAAATCCAATGGGAATAAAACTGTGCAATCAATAAAAGAAAGACGGGTAAAAAGGGAATTAAACAACAATTTATTACTGGCCAGTTAGAAGTCAAATAAAACATGTAAAAGTGCTAAAAAGTAGAGGGTTTAATAATATTAGTTTTTAATTCATCAAGATATCTTTTTTTTGCTGTGTGATCAAACATTAAACCACTATAGTCGAAAACAGCAATATGACTGATTGCTCTCAGTGTCCAAATGTATTCCAAAAGTTTGTATGGGTGCTCTTGTGGATAGGATCCAAATGACAAAAAACAATAACCCGCCAACCCCCAACAAGTATGAGCATCACGAGAAAGTACTTAGACGGCCAAGCCAACATGTTTACCACTATACCACTACATATCAGAAAAAAAGTTTAGGTACTACTGGTATCAAAGAAATCTGTATCGAAAACCAAGTATCATTAAAGTGGTGGCGCAGCGGTTAGCGCTCTTGCTTCACACGGAAAGGGCCTTTCTGTGTGGTGTTTGCATGTTCTCCCTGTGTCTGCATATGTCTCTCCTACCACTAAAAACATGTATAATGGTACAATGGTCTTCCGGCCAGGTGTTACTGTCCCAGCGGCATTGAGGATGGGGCAAATATGGAGAAACTTAACTTATCGGAAAAAATGTCACGGTACCCAGCCCTGGCCTTGCCCATGCACACCGCACGGGGAGCAGGAAGTATGAGCAGACAGCAATCCATGCAAACAGCTAACACAGCTACAGTCTGTCCGTCCAGAGATTGAAATTGATGTTAGAAAAACAGCGTCACATTAGGAGTCTTTAACTTGTCCATCAGAGCTGACAGCCGCACTGGTTTGAATTTAGTTTGACCTCCACTCCGACACATATTTGTGGAAAGAAAGGTCTTGTCAAGTTCTGGTTTGAGGCCTTTCAAAATAAACTGTTCTTCAATTTGACAGATGCCGTTGTCAGTGGAAAGTACGGCTCCAAATCTGATCGAGTTTCAGATTTCAGTTTCCGCAAAACAACTTTAGGACTGATAAGGTGCCACTTTGGCGTTTTTTTTTTTATATTTCCAGATGTCCAGAACAGTGTGAGGGGGGGAAATGCAGAGGTCTTCATCGAGCCAAGGTAAATCCATGCTGTCACTATGTCCTTAGGCAAAACAAGTGCATGTTGTGTATTTAAACAAGGGATTGGTGGTGGTCAAAAGCCATTGGCACAGATTTACAGTCACATTTCTGCCAGTCAGCGTAGGGCAGCTATGGTTTATCATCCAGGCCGTCAGTCACGTAAAGATGTTGTTAAGTCTTTGGCCTCTCCCAATGTATTCCAATAGCTCCAAACAGGGGTGAAGTTTAAAGCTACCACGCTCTTTCACGGGCACACACAAAGACCAGACAAGTACGTATCAACTTGTCTAATCTCAGGTAAGAACATATCACAGTATGGAAGAACTGCGTGCCCTCAGTCACACAAAAAGATCCAAAGATGTTGTTAGCATTTGGCCTCTTCCAATGTATTCCTATAGCTCCAAACGGGGGTGAAGTTAGAAGCGACCAAGCTCTTCCAAAGATCAGACAGGTACGAACATATCTCAGTATGTAAAAACGTTGGCCTGTTCCTTTAAGTTAAGGCAAAGCAAAAATATAGACACATCAAGACATGGGAAATACACGATGACCGGCCATTGACCGCAGAAGAAACGTGTTGAGGCAGAAGCAGAACGACGGGGTTGTGGCCAGGGAGGGGGTATGTGTGTGCGGTTATGACTTAGAAAGCTCAATCCTTATCTGGCTTAGCTCCGTGGCTTGGCCTTGAAGGGAAGTGTTGATCCCAGTAATAGTTTAGAAATTTATAATGCATTGGCTTTTTTCTTCGTCTCGGCATTAGTTCAGTTCTCCAGAGCAGGTAGTTCCCTTCACAGTTCATCCCTTTTCCTCCCAAGATCTAGTCCATCTATTGCCAAGCTGTGACAATCTGGTCAGGGAAGACGACCTCCTCCGTGGTCTCACTTTGTGAAAAAAAAACGTATCAATTGCACTGAGATTCCAGTTAATCAATTCCATAGTTTAGCAGTTTCGGGAGGACAGCAAGCAGGTGGTCCAAGAGGGAAAATAAAAGTAAGACAAGACACTCGCAGAGGCAGGAAAAAAAGCACGAAAGCCAGGAGGAGTGAGAAAACACATCCGCACTCGACAGAGACAAGAACAAATGTTTCAGTGTTGTGTTTTACTCATAAATGGAAAGATTTGAAGAAAGTAGAAAGTCAAATAAACGCACGTTCGATTCACTTGGACTTCATTGTTCTCCTGCTCTGAGAAGAGGCAAACAAGAACAACGGAAAACTGGAGCATTTTGGACAGATTGAAAGAAGGATGCAGGGAGAATCAGGAGCGACACCCGGGCCCTACTTGCTGTGGCATGAGAGTGCTAACTGCTGCGCTAACTGCTGCGCCACTGTGCCACGTCTCCAGTCCAATAATGTAATAAAAAAAAGACATGTTACTGTTTATCATAGCACATCAAATCGTTTTGTGAATTAAGCGTTATTTTTTATGCACTTTCATGAGACATACACTGATCGTCCAAAGGAATAAAAGCTCACACGCTTGAAAATGTGGTTGTTGTCAATTTAGCTTTGACTAAAACACATCCTCTGTGCTGTCTCAATAAGCTTCACCAGTGTCAAAAAATCCAGTGTTGCATTAATTTTTCATTAAAAATGTTGAAACTAAGCATTTTCCTCCCCCTATATGTTCCAGCGCTGCCTTAGGAGGAACACTGCTGTGGGAAGTACGGTACACTGAGCGCTATCCTCTTCCTCTTACTGCAGACAAATACAATATTTCTTTTATCTGTAGTCTGTTCATTACTATTCACATGGTGTCTCCTGTCCTATTCCCCCTCGGGAGTGCCTGTCTAGATCGAACGGAGGAACCTTGCACTCTGGAATTGGACACTGAGGACTGGACGGTCTGCGATCTTGGCCCGTCTGCTCAGGGACTCCCATCGGCCCCGGGTCTATAGCCTGTCCGTCCATGGGAGTGGGTCTCTCCTTCTGTGGTTCTCCCCGAGGTTTCTCCGTTGTTCCCCCTGGGTTTTTCCTCGCCATGCTGGAGAGTCTAAGGACAGGGGACACACGTTTGCCTGGATACTTCATTCGCCTTCATTCGCGTTCTACTGCCTTATGTACGGTGCAGCCCTGTGAGGCAACTCCTGTTGTGATATTGGGCTATACAAAACCATTGATTGATTGATGTGTCCTAATGTGTAGAATGAGCTCAGACCTGTTCACCACAACTGCCTCTAAAATCCTGCACTGTCACTCAAAAAGTTGTTACTTCGGGTCCGAATTACCGTCATGCACAAACTTTTTCGCTTCTACTGAACAATCTGCAGTGAAAAAACATCCATATGGAACCGATTTAGACTTGACTTTATTTTTGTGTGAGAAATAAGCTGGAAAATGTCTAAAAAGACCCCTATGTGAGGCCCCGCCCCGTTCTATGACCCAATGCGGTCTATGTATCTATGGAACAACGTGGTCATTCAGGATGTTCAGATAGTTGCTGAACCAGATCATAAGTTAGCTAAATCCAGGTGGCGACTTTCTTTTGGTCAGGCAGTGTAGCTTTTACAAACGGCCAATTGTTCTAGCCCTCCAGAACTTAACAGAGCGGACAAATTGCACACATGAGTCATTGTGCCGCATGCAGATTGAAATTTAGAAAAAGAAAGAAATTCTAATAGACTATTTGTTGTGTTAGAAGTCAAATGGACTTCTGTTTCATCGCATTTTAGCATTGTGGTGCTGAGAAATGTTAAGGTTTGTTTGTTTATTTGTGCAACAGATGCATACAGGTATAGTATACATATAACATACAGAATTATTCACAACATAAGAGGTTACTGCTGCTCAAAGGGAGTAGGAAGAAGTTAGTTATAACTTATAAGGCAAGGTTCTGTTAAGCGATAAGAAAGTGTTAATAAAAATAACTCCAGGCTCAGGAGATTTAAAATCCAAACAGTAGCAAAAAGGGCAATATCATGTCTGGAGGTCTGTAGCCCATTGTAAATCTCAGATCACAAATTTCAAAGTGTTAAGTGTAATGGACCGGACGATTTTGGTCGTTGGGAATCACCGAGGCGTCTCCACAGTCCTCTTTCCCCCCAAACGAACAGAATATAAACTCAACGGGGCCCAAACTGGACCTGAGCAGAACCTCACGCTGAGCTTAGAGATTTGTTTGGATGAGGACCATGTTATTTCTGGAGCAGAAGTTTTATTGGTGTAAAACAAAGAATATACGCACATAATGGTTTATTCAGGTTTTACTCAAACATATGTACAAAGACACTTTCTAGAGAAGAAAATATTTAGTGGATTCATTTTTGGGAGCAAGTCAAAACCACCGTAAATACTAAAAGATCTGTGCGCATTTCATGTCTTGAGATTTGCAAACAATCCATCAAACTTAGGAATGAGGGGAAATGCCAATATGTAAAAGCAAACTGGATACAACAGGGAAGTTAAAACTAAATTTTTATTTTTTTTTACATTTTCAGCCAAAACTGCACTTGATGGATGCAGTGTTATGGACCATAATGTCTGTGTTTTCGATTAACTTATGCCGTAAAGACAGCTGAGCAATGCCATTACTTTCCAAGAAATTTAGACTTAATGCCAGTTGGAATCCAGATTAATGATTTTCAATAGAGACATTCTGGCATACCGTAAATGCTCTAATATAGGCCGGGGCCTTTATTTACTCAAGGGCATCTAGGACCAGGCCTTTATTGGAACCAGGCCACAATTAGAGACAGGCCTTTATTTCTATTTGAGCAAAACAGACGACCAGGAAAATGAAGAAAAACGAGATTTGTGTCCATTTGCACCTAAAATATTAGGTTCATTTATTAATTAACATTTCAAACCCTCTCCCAGTGGCTGGAACATTGACGCCTTTTATTTTGTCGGGACAACAGGAAGTGTTTCGTTGCTGTTAGCGGAACATTGACATCAGTGTCACTGCAGGTTTCTGTTTCGTTTTTACCGCGGACCGGATTATTTGTTGTTATCTTGTGTAAAGGCGAGTTTAGACGGAGCGTTTGTGTTTGTGATCGATCATGAGACTGACCCGTGAGAAGACGAGACGCTCGCGCTGATGGGAGGAGTTATTTTGAGGCGTGGGACTGACCTGCACACGGAGCAGCTGGACGTGCTTTGAAGACACGATGGTGACTTTATTAAAACCCTGGAGGGTCACACAACATTTGTTGTTTGCCCTGTTTCCAAATACAGTCACAGGAGGTTTGAAAAGTGTCTAAATCTGTGTCAAAGTTACGCTCGGATCAGCTCCTCCGCAGCGTCCCCATCGGCCCGGGTTCCCGTTTGTTTACTTCCTGCACGTGAGTTTTCATTTACACGAGTATGAGACAAATTCCTAACATGGGAATATTTCTACCGCTAGTTTCTAATAAAAGCCCCGGCCTGTTTTAGAGACCGGCTTTAATTTGCCTCCGCCAGCCGCGAACCCGGCCTCTGTCTGAGACCCGTCCGCTAATGGAATACAGGCCAGTATTAGAGAATTTACGGTACTTCAAATAATGCATTTAATGGCAAGGCAAGTTTTTTTGTAGAGCACAATTCATACACAAGGCAATTCAAAGCGCTTCACAGTTGCATAAATACAAGAAAGCAAATAGAATCAATAAAAACATCATGAAAACATCAAAAACACATGCTTTTCGGTGTCCCATGGAAGCCCTCAGATCTGTTTTTCTGCTGATTATGCATTGTTATAATAAGACCAGACAGAATTGCCACCAAAGAAAACATTTCTTTTGGCAGTAAATACTAAATTTTTAAATAAGTCATGAGATTAACAGGAATGGCACGCCATTAATAATTTCAACGGGTGCATCTTGGATCCTTGTCACGCCACCTTCACCCGCCAGTAAACTAAGTGTGCACTACTCTACACAAATAGGGCTTGTACTGTGGTACTTTGACGATACTTTTTTTGATACCTGTACTAAAATGCTGGCATCAAGCATGCCGCACATTTTTTTGGATACTTTGATTTCTGTTTTGAGGGGTTTCTGGGTGTTTTGTTTTAGGTGAGCATTTCCTGTGTATTTTGTTTGGTGCCCTGTGACAAGCACTATCTTTTATTAAATCTTGGCCATTTTAGATGGTTGTATCACTGATACTTCTCTCATTAATTATCATTTGTTTGTTCCTATTCTCATTATCCAGAGCAGTTTTCCTCTTTCTAAATTCTCTCTCAGCTGTTAGCCAGTTCAATCCTGGTTCATATTTCTGAACGAGAATAAATGAGCTAAGTTAGCTTTTTTCAGGCTCACTGCTGCAATGCTTTTACACCACCAGATGGCGCCTATGAGCCTACCAGTGTGATACAGTGTGACGCTATTTTGTAAGTGTGTGACACATACTATGAGGCATCATCAACCCATCACTAGTTTGACCTTTGACTTCCCGTACACCCGGTCTTCTATGTTGGTGGTTGTTGCTCCTCATTCATATTTGGCCACTAGAACAAGTTCAGTGATAAACGTTGGTGCTGACTAGTTTATGTAAATGTAAATGTTTAGTCACGGTGCAGCCCTGGGTCGGCATAAACGGCCATGTGGCTGTGAGTGGATCGACTGCAATTAATCGAACCTCGCGGTCAGAGCCCTGAGCGATGCAAATGCCCCCGCTCAGGTGCCTTTGGTCAGGGTGTCATCGCATCCTGTCTTTTGCTTTTGTTTGGTTACTGGAATTCTACACTTGTGGAGAGTCATGTGTGTGCTTAACCCGGCTGTCCTCGACTCCTCTGAAGTCTCAAAGCAGAGATTGTAACAACGCTTGCCTTCAATCGGCATTTCTGCTTGCCTAATAAAGTTTATTTCACTCTATTTTGAGGTTGTGGTTTTTGCGAGTGTATTAGGAAACTTTCAGGCAATTTCTGAAGCGTCGCGCCTAAATTATGCCCTGCTGTGCCGAAATGAAAATACTTACATGTACCAGTGCCACCAAACAGTGCCGGCGTGGCTCATCGGGAGAGTCGGGGGATTTCCTGAAGGGCCGGTTGGGGAAAGGGCCGGTCTGGCTGATTTTGCCAGGCTGTGCCTCCACAGTCACAGCTGCCCTCACTGGGCTGAATACCGGGCGGCCGGGCCTATTCAGTGGCCGCCCGGAGTGTAGATCCAGCCCGCCATCAATCAAATATGGCCCATGTCTCATTTTCTATAAAAACATATATATTATTATTGGCGCTACTTTCACGCCACAGCTGCACTGCTTTGCGCACCAGTGTCTGCGGCTCTGTGACCATCACCTGCCACAGAATCTCAAATAAAAACATGGCAAACAGGGTAAAAGGACTGTTGACTAAGGAAACAGGGGGCTTATCGTTGGACGAACTGACAGATTTCACCAAACAGAAGCACAAGGACCATGTGCATCGTGTTTTTGGAGTTTTGCCCAGATGAATACCTGCAGGAACCTCCTCGCCGTCAGAGGGAAATGGAAGGAGTGTTTCTCTGTCTTCATTGTTACAAAAGGCCTGACCCTCCTTACGCCAAAACCGAACGGGAACTATAGATGTGGCAACTGCGCCCAGTGTCATAATACCACGAAAACCTCTGACTTTTATCACCCATCCACAGGAAAAAGGTCCCCCATCCTTAGCGTGATCACGTGTATATCCACGCATGTGGTTTACATGTTGTGTTGCACGTGTGGTCTTGCTTATGTGGGAAAAGCAACACAGAAATTAAAAATATGCATAAGTGAGCACAAAACCGCCATTAGACGTGAAGACATTGACTCTCCAGTTGCAACACTTTTAACAAACTCAAACATGACGTGTCATCCCTCCGCTTTTGTGGGATAGAGCAGGTGCCGGTCCCACACAGGGGAGGCGGCCACGACCTTGTTCTGAAGAGACGCGAGGCCTTCTGGGCCCAAGGTAATGTTATAATGGTGCCGCGGTATTTTTGACCGCCCCGTGAAACCTTTTTTATTATTATTACTTCTGACATGTACAGATGTCAGAATTTGAAGTTCTTGATTGTAAAATAATCTGCATATTTTTGCAGTTATTACGGTAGTGAATTATATGTGCTATGAAGGCATGATTTTTTGTAATATTGGTGATTATTGTGTGCTCCGATCAGGTACTATATGCAAAAGCGGAAGGGGCTGATGAAGGTCAGAGTGACCGAAACGTTACTGCAATAAAAGCCAAGTAAAACAGTGAGACAGTGTGCGGGAGCTTTTTTCAAGTAAAGCGACCTTTTTGCAGCTCTTTGTCAGAGCAGGTGAGCTTCACTCGGATTGCGGGCCGGTCTGAGCCACAATTCCTGGGCCTAAAATGAGTTCCACTCCGGCCCTGCCACCGCCTCAAAACTTAAAGCCCTGATTAAGTAAAATAGCACTGCGTATGAAAGTGTGAATGTATTAATGTGCAAAAGTGAAATGTAAAAATCGATTTGAGCAGACGGCTAATTTGATAAAAACAAAATATGACTTGCATCTTTGTGTACTGTATTTGTCCGTGTTTTCAATGTTACCTTCGACGGTCGTCATTTCAAATAATCCTAAGCTTCGACTGCAAACCTCATCTGCTCAGTAAATTTCAATAAACGTCACGCAAATGATCTGGAAAACATACTTTCAACTTTCCACCGCAATTATCTGTCCCATTTGGTTACGCCATCTTCTATGACAACCCTTAAAAGCAAAACGATTTAAAATTAACGATGGCAGAAATGTCGATTTCCGGTTTTGCAGAACTGCCTTGCGTTTAGCAGCAGGATCTAACCCTGTAAAGTCAGGATGATGAACGAGAAGGGGTCGTGTTTGGGTTTACGGTAAGTCGCGGGCTTGTAAAACGTGAACACGCAGGCTGCACTTCCTGTTTCTTCTTCTTCTGTGTCTTTTACGGGACCGGCGGGCATGAGTCACAGCACATGGACAATTAGTAAAGTTTAGAGGAAGTCGATTATCAAATGCTTGTTAAAAAGTAGATGGACTGCGATATGGACTCGGGGGAAACTCGGGGAAAAGCTACTTTATTGGCCTCTTCGTTTAGCAAATCGTACCACATGCTGAATTCGTTGGGAAAGTCACCAAGATTCTTTTTCATCTTCGAAGTTATTGTGACAGCGCAGTTCCCTTGTGTATCAATAAAGCTAGTCTTCACTCTTTTTCTTATTTGTCTAAATGTTATTCTGCCAATCATTACAGCCTCAGGCCACTTTAAATGTAGGCTACGCTAATTTTGTCATCAATCTGTGTCATGTGATATGAGAGAAACGTGACTTTACAGATTATCGATTAGATTAACGCTGAATTAAACGCAATTTCGAAAACATGGACTTGAAAGCAGCTTGTGAACCGAGTCAAAATTGAGTCTCTAATTTGACGACAAGGGAAAATGGAATTGGACTTGTGACTCAATTTGGACACTTTGTGCAGCAGAGACTTGTGACCTGCACGAACCAACCAAACTGTAGCAACCATTATGTACACCTTCTACAGAGGGACAAGAGAGGAGTCTCCAGGGCAAAATGAGCCGCGGAGAAGATCATCGGTGCCCCTCTCCCCTCCAGTCGGGACATTTATTCCAAAGCCTCCAAATCAGGGGCGATATCATGCCGTGGTATCAGTAGCAATTAGGGCTGGGTACCGCTAATTTTCTCCTGCAACTTGGTTTTCGATAACGATGCTTTTTCTGATACTACAATACTAAAATATTTGTCATCTCGAACCTTAAAACAGAAGAATAATGTTAATGTATTTCATAAAAGACAATTTGTTTTGAATTTGTAGCAAAAATATATTACTTTTTTCAGTAACTAAGGAATATAACATATTACTTAGACAAAAAACAGGAATATACATTTCAAGTAACTCCAGTTACAAGTGCTTGTAAATGTGTGAATGAAAAACTCCCCCAAATAACATGCATCATGCCAAATCAAGTTGGACACTGTTGCGTGTAGTTAATGTCCTCAAAACAAAATGCAGAAAATGGGAAAAGTGAAGAAAAAGGAAATCTCTGACTGCACTTTTGCTATTTTCAGTTAATATTTTGCCAAAAGTAACTCAATGTAGTATCAAACAGGCAGTGTTAGGCAAGTTACTTAAAAATGTTAATATATTTTAATTCTATATTATACCATTATTATATATATTAATATACAGCTCTAAAAATGTAATATGTGTGTATTTGATATTACTGTTTAAAAAATTAAGCCGAGTTACACTTTTTCAATACCATACTGGTATTATTCAATGGTACACAGTTTTAGAAAATATCATTCACATCATTGTATTCACACGTATGTGCTGCTTCGTGGAGCTTTGTGGAGCTCCCACATGAACAAAGCACAGACTTAAGTAACTGTTCTGATCTGAGGCTGCTGCAGTAGGTCAGGTTTAGGTTCAGCAACGCTTACAGTGCTGTGCAAAAGACAATGGCTGCGTCTGAAATCATCAAATCATAGCCTCTAAGTACTAAACACTAGCAACTAATCCTTAACCTTTCATGGGGTCAACTGTTAGATCTCTATTCTGTTAGTGAACTAGAGCTTCAGGGCTATTTTGCACAATCCGTCCGTCCTTACCCAGAGGAAGGGGAAGTGACATCACCAACAGCTGTTTTTTTTCTTCTTTAAAGTTATTGATGGAGTGCAGGACAAACAAAAGCGCATGTCGCCCCCTAGTGTACAGTGTCCAACAACAACATAGTGTCCAAATAAAGACATTTAAGGAGAAACAAAATCCAAATGAGCCAACACATTTCCCTTTAGCCTTATTGTATCTCAACAGCTGTTTAATAAAGCTAGTAGAAAATTATCCATGTGGCTTAAGTTTCTACTAAATGAAAACAAAAGCACAAACTGCCTTCATTTAAACTATTTACTGAGGCGGCTCTTTAACACTGACATGTGACTGAGCTGTGCTGACGACAACATGGATTTTGTCACTTTAATAAAGTTTGGCTTGTGCAGAATCTTTTTTTATTTTTTATTAAATGTGCACCTGTCAATCAACAGTGGTTGCGCATGAATCACTCGAGGGTGGGGGCGAGGGGGGGATTGGCACAGTGGCTTATGGGATGGCACATAGCTCCTAATCACCGGTGAGTTAGCACCAGAGGTCACTATGCTAAAGTGGCTATGAGAGTTAGCATTGATTCTCCTTTCCCTAACTCCTTCCTAACTGACAGACCAATTCGGAAGCACCTTGTCATGGCGGACGCTGACGCACATCTGGTTTGGCGTAAGACACCTACAGCTGCTTATATAAGACCAGTGCTTAGCCTCAAAGACCTGACTGATGATGACAGTTGGATGACTGTTGAAACGTTTTAGTTCAAAACAAAAAAAAGGTCCAGTTGAAACATTACATTTTTGAAGCATTTATGTTACCTGGATGAAAAAATGAGCTTACATAGACCTTTCATAAAATGTGTAAGAATGTGTTTCATTGTTAAATGGTGCATCACATCATTTAGCAGTGGATTTTCATCAGGATGTGCAAGGAAAAACAGCTAAGAAACAATCCAACCGTCTTTGATATGCGTTAAGTTGCGGTGACCTTTTTAAAACCTCTGACTTGTCTCTAATCTGTCTTGTAAAAGTCTTTTCTCTGGCTCCACAGTGACGTCAGTAACAAAGGTTTCCAGTTCTGGACTCTATCTCTCAAACTGCTTTAAAATCCTCACAGATGTGTTCAGGAGTGCAAGGCTTTCTTTGTAAAGGGAAGTTTTCTAAGAATCCTAGACTAACAAACCCGATCTGGGAGAGGATTAGGAAAGTTCTCCTGGGAGTATTACACAGGCTTGTTATTGCGTGACGAGTGATTACTACATTGTTGTCAACATAAGAAGCCAAGTTCACAAATAAATGAGCTGCTATGTTTCGATGGAAAGCAAAGAAAGAAAGGAGAAAAAGAGCAAAGGGAGCAGATCCATTTTCAATATAATGCAGTGCTCATGTGGAAGTAAAACAAAACACTAAGTTTATGCTAAGGTTTAAGGTTTATCAAAGTACAAAATGACTAATGGTGCAACTACAGCAAAAGTATTTCGACAGTTAGTCATCAATAACATCTACTAAAGAACAAAAGATTTTATTTTAGAAGCCCCTTATGAGAGACTAACAGGCCTGTTTAATCGTGAGGCCGTCCTTCCTATTGCCCTCGATATAATGCACATAAATCCAGAATTATAAACACCCTGACCTATGGCAGCTTAATTGTGTTTTTTGTGCACGTAAAGGCCTTTTTTTGAATGGTGTTTCATCAGTGTCACACCTGCTTTAATTTAGTCATTTCTATATGGCTAAATTACAACTTTGTTTAGAACAAGATCTGCAAAGCATTGAGCAGGGGCAGCAGTCTCAGCAGAGATGCCGATCCACGCACACCCCCTCCAGCTGTTCTGGGCAGTGTTAATTTCGTCGACTAAAATATTTAGTCTTAATTTTAGTCAAAGTGATATTTTTGACGACTAAAATTGGACTAAAACTAAATTAAAAGTTTTTCATGAGACTAAAACTGTGACTAAAATGTCCAGATATTTTAGTCGACAAAAATAAGACTAAATAAATATGAAAGGGAGAGACTAAAATCATCCAAACTTCTATTGACCGTCTGAAAAAGCCTCAAATCATGTAAATTCACTGCCAAAGGATCAACTCTGAGCTTTGTTCATGTGGAGCAGAAACATGAAGCAGAGGAACAAGATTAAATATGATTATAATGAATATTATAAATGCAAAGTCAACTAAATTCGTTTTAATTTTAGTCGACTAAATTTACTTGAAATTTTAGTCGACTAAAACTAGACTAAAATTGAAGATATTTTTTTGACTAAAACTAGACTAAAATCGAATTACATTTTCGTCAAAAGACTAAGAGTAAAACTAAAATAAAATATGTTGTCAAAATTAACACTGGTTCTGGGGGGACCCCGAGGCGACACCAGGCCAGCCCGCAGACAGTCCCACCAGCGTGTCCTGGCCTTGTTCCAAGGCCTCGTGCCTGGAGCACCTCCCGAGGGAGGCGACCAGGAGGCATCCGAAACAGATGCCCGAGCCACCTCAGCTGCTCCTTTCGACGTGAAGGAGCAGCGACTCTACTCCAAGCTCCTCCCTATACAGGTGTGCATTGCGATAATCCTATTGCGATGTTTTACTAAACCATTTCAACACGGTATTTTCCCATCTAATTTAAGAACAAATTGTAAGCAATTTGTTTTTCAGCAAATTGTATCATAACAAAACTTTAGAAAAAGGCACTGAATCAATTAATTAGAATCATTTGATCTAAACTGAACCTTTTCACATATTAAGTTTCATGTATGTATATCTTTTAGGCTTTATTCTGCAAAAAATGGGTCAATCTCAGATGGACGACTTTAGTAATTTTTAAATATATTGTGGCTTCTTTCAATGCAGATATCGCATCACCTAATAATACTGTGCAATGTTTTTCAATTCATTGTGCTGCCTTACCCCGACCGGGTTGCCCCAGTGGATCAGTATTGCTGTAAAAGATAAACAGTTGTAGTCCAAACACTGAACCCTGGGGGACACCATTTAACGGTAAAGGTGCTTTATTTGTCATTATACATCAACAAAATTTGGCCTCTGCATTTGACCCATCCTTGACGCCACTGGACAACCCGTAGGGAGCAGCGGCAGTACTGTGCCTGGGAACCCATCTCCAGATGTGGAGCCTGGTGGAGGATTCACCTATTGCACATGTTTTTAGTGGCGTACCCGGAGGAAACCTACGCAGACATGGAGAACATGCAAACTCCACACAGAAAGACCCCGTCCAGGTGGGAATCGACCCCGGACCTTCTAGCTGTGAAGCACATGCACTAATCATGCCGCCCAACATTTTCCAATATTAATGACAAATAGGGTTGTTGCAAAATTAACTACAATTTAATCCTAAACATATGTTAAAATTGTCAAAACTAGCAAACATGAAAAGCTGCCACTTTTTCCAGCTGGGGACGGGGGACAAGACCTGGAAATGTTCCATGTCCCGGTGCGCAGCGGAGGGTTTGGGGGGTAAGGAACGCGTGTGTAATTAGACTATGGGTTACGTTTTTAAAGCACTTTGAGAGATGAGAGAATGTGTCATGGTCCCGCTATGACACATTCCCTCAGGACTGTTCCAGCTTACAGTGAGATAAATACAGCTCTCTGTCCTGTGAGAGCGTGAAAGGATGTAAACGCAAACAAACGTTGTGAGGCTGCAGCGCGAGCAGAGGGGGAGAAGGCAAAAGGGGGAGAGCGTTGCCGGTGAAAGCCAGAAGTAGGAGCGGCACGAGCGCTGATTCTGTCTGTAATAAAACCAGATGTACTCGAGGCCTTTGGATTTCCATGGCGACTTCTATCAGAGGTTTAATTATATACAGTGTCTATGTACAAGCTTATTGGCATGTCAAGAGGGACTGGTGAAAGATAGATCCGAGCAATGCAAATGTGTCACAGCCCGGTACCGGACCCTGGATCGGTGGCAGGGGTATATCTCTGGTATATCTCTTCAAAATGTTTTGATAATCACATGATTCTTGTATTTAGCAGAGAAAAGACAAAATACACTACATACAAATACATAGACTAGAGACTAAATAATTTAAACAGTCTTTAAAAACATTGCGTGTATCCCAAAAGTGACAAGCAACTAAAGGAAAGTGCTTTACAGATTACAATATTTAAAACAACCTGGCACACCCTCCCATATATATATTTTATATATTGGGATTAAATAGATTAGTCAGTTAAAAGCAAAGCTAATAAGGTGGGTCTTGAGCCTGCTCTTAAAAACATGAATGTTCTCAGCAGCCCTGAGCTCCTCCTCAGGTCGTTCCAGAGGCGAGGGCCGTAATATTGGAAAGACGCCTCACCGTGAGTCTTTTTGTTGACTTTAGGAATAACTAGGAGACTCCTGCCGGTGGAGCGAAGGGGCCGTGAAGGTTCAAAAGGTAAAAGCAGTTCTGAAAGATACAAAGGACCAAAACCAAACATTAAAAGAACTTTAAAATCGATCCTGAAACACACGGGGAGCCAATGCAGCGATTCTAAAACCGGTGTAATGTGGTCCCGCCTCCTGCTCCTCAGCCCCCCCTAACCAAAATATGTTCCGTCGGCTCGGAACCCCTGTATTTTCCAGTCTTCACTCAAATGTTAATGATCTCAGACATGTTTAAAAAGTGCACTGCAGCATTTACTGGAGCAAACTTCAAAACATGCAGCTCAAATCTACCCCTAACTAATTCTGACTGCAGTCCTAAAGGTCGGCAGATTAACAGTGAACACTGTTAATCTGTTAATATAAGGTTAAGAATTTACAACAAATAAATGAATTCACACTAATTATGGAATCCAAATTGGCATCGGTATTGCCAGTACTAGCCTGGGTATTTATTGCACTTGAAATTGAAGAAAGCTTAAAGCATCACCCATCCTTTAACAGGGCTACATCTGAACCTGCTGATAAACGATGAAAGGTCAAAGAGGTCCCGTAGTCTTTATGAGCCTTGTTCATTCAGTAGCTTGGATTTCCTGCTTCGTAAGTCCAGAGCGTGGCTCTGTTTCAACTCAAATTGAATTGAAAATGTATTTTTCTATGCAAGCCCTTGCTGGTTGTCACATCACATAAATTGCATAGTTAGTTTTGCTGTGGTTTCAGGTTTGCAAAATCAAATTAAAAGTCAAAAAGCCAAACCTGGCTTTGTGAAGGTTGTGTTTGGCCTTGTGAGTAAACATTGGCTCTTACAGCTTTTTTTTTCTTTTCGTAACAGCCCTGGCATCCAGATCCAGCCCATGCATGGTCTGTTATGAAGCAGCGTCTGGAATCTCAGCCATAAATCCATTTGAATCCATTGAATCATCAGAAGTTTGAGTTTAGTGAGTGACCTCTGATTTAGCCCTGTAAAAGAATGGGTGATGCTTTAAGCTTTCTTCAATTTCAAGTGCAATAAATACCCAGGCTAGTACTGGCAATACCGATGCCAATTTGGATTCCATAATTAGTGCAAATTCATTTATTTGTTGTAAATTCTTAACCTTTATCGAATCAAAATTGAAAATTGAAGTTTTAGCTTCTGCGGTAATCTAACCTCAAGGGGAGTTTTTTTTTTTGCGCCTCTACAGTTTGAGTGAAAGACATGTTTAATAATAATGCATTGGTTTTATTTAGCGCTTTTCTGGACACTCAAAGACGCTTTACATTGCACTATTCGTTCACTCCAAAAAAACCAGTCCCTTCTCTGAGAGAGTGTCCACTGTGGTCAACTCTAATCACATTGCATTACTGAATCAGTTAATTAGTTTGTAAAAAAGTGTCGTGTATGTTTGACGTGTTTAACAGGGTGTCAGACAATTAAGTGCCTCCGGAGAGCTGCCTTGCAATTATGCCACCTGAAAACTATAAAGACACCCCACAGACCCGACGATTATTCCCTCCACTTGATTACACGTCTTTGTTCCTGTGCAATGTTACCCTTTCCTTTCAAACTGACCCTCGGGGGAAACTCATAGCTTGTTTTATTGGGTCTAGGGTAAAATCAAAGCGGCCTCAGTAACATTACGCCATCCTCCTGTAAAAGTTTGTGGACCGCCGAGGATCTTATTCGCGTGTCTTTGGAAAACGGCTGGGACTGTTATCGCGTTTTAAAGGGTTTAATGTTTCCACCTCGGGACCTTTTCCCTTGCATGCCCTCGCTGCGGAGTGTTTATGAATGATTGGGGTTGGGTGGTCAAAGAAAAAAGGATAACTCAAGTTTACGAGGCCGATTAAGCAGACGTTTGGCAGCTGCAGCGTTCGAGAACAAAAATAGAGGCTCGTTCCATTTAGAAAGATGGGTCATATTTGATGAACACTGAGGTCTTCTATTGCTTATTTTGTGCGTAAATTGGACAATACTTGTTTGTTTATAGCCTCTTTGAGGTGGCAACACACAGCCCTTGTTTGCTGTAATTTAGAAATTCCTCTTATATTTTAGATGAACAAAATTATCATATGTGGCGAGCAAATGCCCCAACACATGATAAAAACATGAATGTGATGTAAAACGTTCATATTGTTTCAGCGGAGCTTTGTCTTGTACATGTTCATGAATCATCCTTTATATTTTTTTATTCATTCATTTGACGGACAAGTAGGGGTGGGAAATATGGACAATTAACATGTAGATATTTTTTGGGACTTACCGTATTCCATAGTTTATTTTAATTAATAACTATTAGGGCTGGGATAATTCGCTACGTATCACGATACTCAGGGGTCGATCCAATATGTATTGCAATACAGTAATTATTAATTATTTGTAATGTTTACCTTAAAATTTGTAAAAAAGAAAATTGTCTCATGTCCAAAGTTTATAAACCCAATGCCATTTGACATTTATTGCAGTGTTAAGATCAAAAAAGTGCATTAACACTAAATGTAGCAAAGTGTCACTGGAAAATAAAGAAGTGCAGGGTCAAAATGCCTCCAAACAAGTATTACTTGAAAAAGTATCAATAGGTATTGCAACACAAAGTATTGTGATCCAAATCCAATCCCATATTTTATAACTATCAGAGGGGGAAATGTGCTGGCAAACATCTAAATTTAGATTGCTTTGTCGCACAAAAGATAATCGTTTTAAACTACAAAATTGCAGGAAAAAAATACGATACAGTGTAAAATGGTCAAATGTAAAGCGCTTCTATAAAATGAAAGGCGCTATAGAAATAAAGTCCCTTCCTTTAGTTCACAAGGTTGGACATTTCTACAGTTTATTTGCAAAATTAAAACAACTTCGAACACCGATTCATCCAGTGATCCGCCCTCACACAAGTAGATCTAATCCCCACACACAGCTACAGTATTCAAACCAGTAATATATTCCACAGCTCTGCAGTTTGTACGTTTATAAGAAAAGGCAGACAGGCCAAACGATGTCCCGCCGTGTGGGATCTGACCGTTCAGATTTAGGATCCGCCGGTAACTGCTGCTGCTGCTTTATCGCTTGAGAAAAGCATAAAACGCTTCAAAAAGTTTGGAAATTCATAGTTCATGGATATAACCGATTACAGCGGATTGGCCTTCAGCTTTGTGGCCGAGGGTGAGGTCTGGGCCCGTGCTGTCATGCAGTATGCAGAATGTAGAGACTGATAATGTGGCATTACGAGCGGTGGTATTTAGTAAGTACGACGACGGAAGAAAAAAAAAAAAATGCTTTTAAAAGGCACAATGGTTCGAGCAACAGGAAAAGCAGGCAGTCTAATCCTTTTACTTTAAAGGCATTTCCATGTTCATTTTTAGCTTTGATATTAGAGGTTTCAGTTTACAGGATTTCTTACATCGTGGATCCATAATTTATAATATAGTTCTGGTTATACTGAGATTAACAAAACATTTCAACCTTTGTTTCTACCTCCACAAGTTGATCCCGCATTCGTTTAACTCTATACTGTGCGTTTTTAATATAAACCAAACAACTCGATTCAACAGGCATTTTTATTCCACATTTCATCAACAGTCCAACTTTATTTTTCACACAACTTGATTTCTAAAAACCCACTGTAACCGTTTGTCACCAACGCAACACCGCCCCCTACTGTTCGGCCCCGGCAACACTTCCCAGCATGTCTTCACGGCTGGACCAGGGGCACCCCGATATGTTTTTTGGACCTTCAAGTCAAATTAAATAATTACAGTAAAACAAAAGAATAAAAAAAAAAACAAGGCGAGAAGGATAAGACTTTTGTTTTTGATTCAGGCCGAGCTTTGGTGCTTTTATAGTTTTTTTAACCCCTCCTTCAATTTTCAAGTAAGTGCTTTTAAAGGCAGCGTTACTGACTAGGCCGCTGCCCGGCAAGCAGACAAAGAGCAAGTCACCAACGTCACGAAAAGGTTTGAGATTTGTTCAGGGAATGACAGAAAATGAAGAGAAAAAAAAAAAGGAGGATTGGATGAGAGACGAGAGCCTTTGAGCCAAACAAATTTGTAGAATGAATTATCACTTTTGCAGGCAGGACTTGTATGCCACAGATACATTTTACATGATGTTGAGGTGAGAAAAGTGCAGCTACAATCTTGTGTAGTCGCCAAAAACGATGATGAGCCGCTAAAGAGCCAGCACATGTGGAAGCATCAACTTTCCTTGCAGGTTTCTCATATCTGTAAAATAGAAGACTGCCCTATTTCATACTTTTGACATCTGGGGTTGTTTCGATCTGATGTGATACCGAGAATTAGCATTAAAGCCGTTCCTCCGCTCTTAAGACCAAAAAGGTATCAAAGAGGTAACATGAATACTTTGGATATGGCGGCCCTGAAAAACCGTGAAGAAGAACAACCCTAGTGTCGCCCAATAGTCTGTTCAGCCCTGTACCTGTCCCTGCCTCACCTCTCTCCCTCTCTCCTCTCATAGATTGTAGTTTCGGTAGATTTTGGCGTGGCGGGGGCTCCTCAGTAGCGGTAGTGGTCCGGTTTGAAGGGACCCGCTTGGGGCAGACCCAGGTATTTGGCCTGTTTTTCGGACAGCTTGGTCAGTTTCACGCCCAGTTTGTCCAGGTGGGCCTCTGCTACCTGCTCGTCCAGCTGAAAGACAGAAACATTGTGTAAAAAAAAAACATTAGAACAGGAACAAGACACTTTACTCCAGTGCAAGGCGAGAGACTGCAGGTGAATTGGGAACTTTTGCAGTGAGATTACCGACATAAATATGGGGAAAAAAATATCTAGAAAAAAAAAAGGCAAAAGTAAAAGGATAAAATGAGGCAATGTTGCACATGTTAAGACAAAGACATGGAGGTCAGAAGGACAGACAAGCCTGTGTTCAATACCGACTTAAAGAGGGACAAAAAGGTTTCAATGGAATAAGTCCATTCTGAATTGTACAGGACTGTGGTGGCCAAAAAACTTGGCTCTTCGGAGCTTGTATCGCTCTTCCTGAAGCAGATACTCCTCTTTCAGTAACATCTGGTCAGGTGACCGTCTCGAAAACTGCTTCATTCTGTGAGTTGCGTGTTGTGGCTCAGAGCGTCTCACTGAGCTGCCTAAGGCGGCGAGGCGTAAACAGCGGATGTTTTCTCGTCCATATAGTGATGTAAATCATTAGTGATGAATAAATGTGCTGTATTTCCCCCATTTAACTGCGCTCATGTGGAGAAAGTGGCTGTGAGCCAGAATACATTTCATATGGTATATATTTTCTTATTCTTTACAAAGGCCTTTTTTTTTTAACAGATACAAATGCAGGTGTGGAGCTGATCAGGCGAGGGAAACGTAAGGAGCATCTACAGCAAATAGTGTCAAAATTAGCTCTGACTGAATGAAGTAAAAAGATCGAACATTGATATCCTGCCTTTGAGCAGAAGAAAATTATTATTTATCGGCCTATGATTGATTTGATCAAACCTCAATATCAGGCTGCAAATAATAAAACTGCCACACGTCTGTTTGAAACTTCACTTCCACATGACAGTGTCGGTGCTTCAGTCGCGTTTATGAGAAGTCACGATAATAAAGTTTGTTCACAAGAGGTCAGTGTTCAGACAGAATGAAACGGCTCAGAGACTTCGAAGCACAACACTTTTGCTAAAAAAGCCTCAAAGTGCTACAAGGCTTCACTCGCCCATCACTAGTTTTGACTATGGGACATCTGAAACTTGTGCAGCACTTTCGGCAATGTTGACTGAATTCTACATGTCTAAACTTTTCACTCATTTTCTGATAAAGAATATTGTACTTTATTGACATTAAAATAACACATTCCACTAGTTAAATCAATCAACTCTGTTCAGAACAACATGCAACACGTGCTCTTACCCTCTTTGGCAGGAAGTAGACTCCGATGGGGTATTTCTCAGTTTCTGTCCACAACTCAATCTGAGCCAGAACCTTCACAAAAAAAATGAAAGAATCAAGTTTAAAAATACCAAAAGATAAGAGACCTCCTTGTAGTATTAGTGGTTGATATGTACAGTACCTGGTTGGTGAAGGAGTTGCTCATGACGAAGGACGGGTGGCCCATGGCACAGCCCAGATTGACCAGGCGGCCTTCGGCCAAAATAATAACGTGACGTCCATTTTTGAGGCGGTAACGGTCCACCTGGAAAGAAAAAACAAGAGGGCTTTAGGAGCTGCTCCAACGCCCTTATCGCCATTTGCATCACAAACAAGAACAAATGACTGCTATCATTTTAGGAGCAGTGCTTCAAGCCAACAAAGTGAAGCTACGGGGCCAACAAAACACATGTTTGAATCTGTTGTTTCACAAAGAGCAGTTCATCCTTCAACAACTTCCATCTGGAATAGTCGTCCCTCAAAGAGCTACCAGAACTTTCCTGGACTGCAGCATTCTACATTCTACGGATGTTATTTTGCTCATGTAAGACGCTCGTCACCTGTGCCTTGACGTTGATCTTCTCGGCCGCGTTCTTGTTGAGCCAGCTCACGTCGATCTCACAGTCGAAGTGCCCGATGTTACACACGATGGCGTCGTCCTTCATCTGCTCGAAGTGACTGGAGAGAAGTGAGATCCATTTAGAGATCATGACAACTTAAAGGAGCTATACCCGATTTTACTTCTAGAAATGGATTGAAATTTATTTTGTCCTCCTTTTGTATATTGTAAACTCAAACATTTGTGGGGGAAAACAGTGTGGATCAAATTATAAAACATTTGTATCAATTTTATAAACTTTCAGGCCAATTTTCTTGCACTTTTGTGAACGTGACCCTGAAAAGTGACCCTGCAAGTTGTGAAATGTGCCGATAAACTTGTCCCTGTAAAGAATTTGGATGCTACAAATATATTAGGAAAGTTACGAATGAGTTTGGATCACAACTAGTTTAGACACGTGAGCATATTTATTTATTTTTTATTGTCCAAAGAAAATGTTGTGAATAGTCTCTTTTTTCAATAATAATAAAAAAAAAAAATAGCAACAAATAATCGTTTGAATAATCGTGATTTCAATTATTACTAAAATAATCGGGATTATAATTTTTTCTATAATCGAGCAGCCCTGGGTTCAAGTCTTCAACTTGTTTAACTTTCCGTCAAAAGGAAAAGGCCGGTGACACGAAGAAGCAGGATATATTTCTAGTGGATAAAATTATTTTTTTTAATTTGACCTTTATTTAACCAGGAAAGGAGGTCGACATCAGCCCCGAAACAGAGGAGAGAAGTCCGACTCCAAACAGTCAGTGCAGCTAAACTCTGGTTGAAATGTAGCTGGAAAAGGTGGTTCTTGTTAACTTCTGGTGATATGTTGAGCTGTTTGGCGTGGCCTGTGAGGGGCTCGCTGTGGCCATGAAACTAGTCATTTGTGCCGCTGTTGTGATAGAAATGAAAAGGCAGGATATGCAGTGTTTTTCTGTCTGCATTTCTCATTGGCCGCTGCTTTCCATGATTTTTAAGCTCAATTTTGGACGCACAGGAGAAGATTGTGATTTTACTGTCCCAAAATGAACACCAACAGGTTTGATTTCCTGCCCATATTACACAATTCGAAAGCGAATCCAGTCATGACTCAGTGCGACTGAGAATTATAACAAAATTGGGGGGAATCATGTGTGCTGAGCTTTAACGTTCTCATTAGCCTGAGATGCAGAGTCTACACATGTGCTCATTTAAATCAAAGTCAACGTTACGTACTGTCCCATGATGATGTCCTCGCAGCCGGTCGTGGTGACAAAAATGTTTCCTTCTTTGCAGGCCTCATCCATTGTGGTCACCTCATAACCTACAGAGGAACAAATATCTTAAAACTGCGCTACATGAATTACTCTGTTGTCAAATCATGAAAGTCAGAGCGAGCACCGGCTAAGCGCTTCACGCTCTCACAGACCTTCCCCGACTGTATCGCTATGCACTCCCTTTAAGACAAGCTTTAAGTTCACTGCCAAAGGAACAGCTCTTTGTTCATGTGAGAGAACAATCATGAAGCAGAGGACCTTAATGATCATATAAAATATTGCAAATGTAAAGTTGACTAAATTGATTTTAGATTTAGGCAACTAAATTAACTTTCAACACTGATGGTGACACACAAAAAAATGTACTCCACTCCTAGAAAGTATTGATTCCCACAGCTTTAATCTCAGTTACTGCAGGTGAATAATTTTCAAATATTTATATTTAAAGAACTTTGTCCCTTAGGCTTTTGCATCAGATTGCAAAGGATGAACTTGTCAGCCCGGATGCTGAGGACCAGGAACAAAATGGTTATATGTTGCAGCAGCCTTCAGAGGCAGACTATTACGTCTATAATATGAAATTAAATTAGAAATGTTTTGCAAGTATTCGATAATTAAATGTCACATAGTAAATATTCATTACTAAATAAAGCTTAAATCACAGAAAGAGCATTCATCTTTCAAACTAAAATGATATAATCCCAAAAATGCCTGCCAATATATAAATGTAAGTAGTGTGTAGAATAGACCGTTTTAATTCTTCTACAAACCTAAAACTGTGGCATCTTTTGTAAAGGGATTAAAGCCATTTCAGTGATGTGGTTTATAACTGCACAGAGTGAGTCCAGTTCAACTTTCAGTTTGAGGACGTGCCGCGTACCTTCCATGGCGGCCTGCAGGGCGTTGATGGGGTCGATCTCCGTGACGATGACCCGGGCGCCGAAGCCCCTCAGGGCCTGCACGCAGCCTTTGCCCACGTCTCCGTACCCGGCCACCACCGCCACCTTCCCGGCGATCATCACGTCCGTCGCCCTCTTAATTCCGTCGATCA
Source organism: Gobius niger (assembly GCF_951799975.1). Taxonomy (NCBI): domain Eukaryota; kingdom Metazoa; phylum Chordata; class Actinopteri; order Gobiiformes; family Gobiidae; genus Gobius; species Gobius niger. The sequence goes on from NC_136875.1 coordinate 11,165,896, forward strand.
GGGACTCCCGGCAGCCGTACAGGTTATCGAACTTACTCTGCGGAAAACGAGACACGCGCCGTTCGTTACGACTGAGGTGAAAGGTCAGTTCAGACAAAACAGCAAAACTCAAGGCTTTTTCTTTGTCCTTTTCCCCGCAGCTGCGTTGTGTTCGTTTTGTCAGATACATGCCATATGGCTGCACAAATAAACACCGCAGTGTAAGGTGATGAAATGCCTACATCGCCAGATCCACATCATTTTGCAAAATCACTTCCATCTGTCAGAGACTTACTCATTTTGTGCCAACACAGCCGAGCACGCAGAGTAATTTCAAAATGTGCAAACGTTCACTTCACTCATGACTTTTCGATTTTGTTCAATTCCAGCTCTGTGTTGGTTCCAAGTCTTGTTGACAATATTTGAAGCAGAGAAACTGCAGACAAATTAGTTTAAATTCTACTGACTGTACTGTAATGATAGTGTTTAGGATGAGCCAGCAGGCCAGTGTTGGTCAGATTTGTGTCCAAGATGCCCCAGGAAGCGGAAAAAACCAACCGGCGATTGATGCGGCATTATTAGCGATTCTGCATGAATATTTGCACAGGAATATGAATCACGAAACTCACCTACCAGAATGATCCCCTTTGTATTCTTATTTTGTACAGAGGAAAATCAGTCTCACCAGGCTAACGTACTTGCTCCGACCGCTGCTTTTTGACACGTTTTTAATAAAACAAGCAGCGTTTTGAGCTTGTGATCCAAAGAATGCTTTTATGGCGCCTAACATTGACTGCTTTTATGATATGCAGAGGTGTTGTACCTCAGTCAATGGCATAGCTACCAAGAAGGGCTGCAACTATTTTGTGAATTGATTAATCAAGCGATTATTTTTATGAATGGTGTGAATGGTGTAGGAAAATGTTTTTTAATCACATATAGCTTAAGCGGCGCTGCTTGAGGACGTGTTGATGGAGTAAACTAAAGGGAAATGTTTGGAGGCTCTATTCATGAAATTTACAATGCACAAAAACTACAGGCCCGAACTATAAACACACATAGGTTTTCATCAAAAATACTAAACTTTTTATGTCATTTTTGCTCCACTTAAGTCTGTGTAAACCAGAAAACGATTAATCGATTAGTTCTTGACTATTTCAATAATCGATTAGTCGTTTCAGCCCTACTATCAAGAAGTTTTTTTCAGAAAGTTTTATGAAGTGCCCTTTACTCTTACTTAATAAAAACTTGTTACTTGTGTCTCAGTGAGTAAATTTTAAACTTATGCTTAAATATATTTTTAAATATTACATATTTTTAATAAAGTTTTTGGGTATTTTTACATTACAAGTTTTGTTTCTCATCATTCATGTCAATAAATCATTCCACGCATACACTTCCAAACACGCAGCACATGAGCACCTCCAGGGTCAAATCTCAGTGTTTTTCTTGTGGGGATATTATGTCGGTGATGATTTCACTCCGAGATCTCTACTGCAAACAAGAGTCCCAGTGCAGACCTTCACCTGTTTCTCTGTGCTCCTTATGACACAGCATCGCCACGGGACGGGCTGCAACGCCTCAAGGAGCAGAAACAGTCACAGTAATCGACATTGTTTCAAAGTACTTTTTTATATTTGCTTGAGTATTTATTTGGGTCACTACCTTTTACTTGTACTTGAGTGGCTAAGGAACACTCCGCACACACGGGAGGCGACAGGTGCGTAGAAGGCAGGGCAACTTAACTTACTAATGAACAAAAGCTCCCGCACACGTCTCATTCTTTTAGACTTTAAACTGGCCTTCGTCAGGCTCGAGTGAGACGATGTGCAGGAGCTTTTGTTCAGATTCAGCTTGAGAATTTTCAGACCCATCACGCTCATAATGCAGTGTTTTTAGTGGTTGCGGGGCGGGCTGTAAGTTGCAGGAGGGCCCGGGCGGATTATAAACTGCCTGAACCACACATCCCTAGTGCAGACATATTATCAGATGAAATCGATTATACAAACACACTGACGACCTGACCTCAAGTGAATTTTCCTGGCCCATTTTAAGCCAAACTAAACCGTACCTTTGTGACTGAGTCGTTGACGTTGATGGCCGGCATCTTCAGCTCTCCTTTCTTCATCATCTTGTACAGGTTATGGACTCCTGTCGTGGTCTCCTCCGAAACACCACGGATTCCTGAAACATTTCAAACTACTTTAATAAAAGGAGTTCACACCAGTGGCACGATGAGACACATTCAGATTCATTTGTTGGTGGCGATTTCACTCCGAGAGCTCTACGATTAAAGAGTCCCAGTGCAGACCTCCACCGTCTCTCTGTGCTCCTCATGACACAGCATCACCACAGGATGGGCTGCAACGCCTCGAGGAGCACTTTGCTCGGGTTTCTGCTCTAAAAGCTCCACCTGGAGATTTGTATCAGGCTTTTATTGTGAGGATCTGGGGCCTTTCCAATAAGAAATAAGGTAAAAAGACATCACTTTAGTCCCATTTCAGAGCATCTGGTCGTCTGGATCTTCCCCACACCATCTGATTGCATCAATTACGGCAGAAGTTTTTAAAACTAGGTCTCCATCTAGTGGTGGTGTGTCGTTAATGCATTGAAGTAGACGACACAAACATACTGCTGTGAAATTTCAAGGTTTCTTCAGATGGAAACAAGTCAAATGTAATACCGTGTTAATGTCTAAACACTAATCTTTGATGCCACAAATGCAAACAATCTTGGCATATTCAGTCAAACAGAGGAACAAAATTAGAAAAAACAGGCAAGTTTTGGGCAAAAGAATGTGCAGAAATTCTGTGAAAACTCTAGAGGAATTTGTGTCGACCATTGTTTTGTGTTTTACATATGTAATGTATGCAGTAAAAATATTTGAGGCTTATGGCTTAGTCTCCGACAAATTTTTATTTCTAAGAAATTTTGATTTGATGCCAGTTTGAATCCAAATGAATGCTTTTTAAATCACTTTTAAAAAGGCCTTAATTTTAACCCGGCATGTGTGTGCTCTTGGTTGCCATGGCACCGATATCAGTGAGACACGGCGGAGGAGAAATGGTGGGATGTTTTGAAACTGAAAAATTCTGTTGCCGCGCTGTTTTTCTCTTTTTAGAATAGCATTTTTCAAGCCATTTTAAAAAGAATGAAATAGGTTTACATTTGTCTTTATCATGAAGTAAACTTTAGGCCATATCCCACTGCCCAAGAGTTATTTTCCAATATGCCTATGATAGCTAGGCTGGCAATAGCTGTGGTACTTCTAGTAGTAATAGTAGCAGGATTTGTACCTGAGAGTAGCTTGGGGTACTTCTGGTGCACCAGGTTGGTGAGGTCACCTCCGTCGTCCAGGATCATGTTGAGGGGCTGTCCGTCTTTGAAGTACAGCGTCTGCTCGATGCACCACACGTACTCCTCGTCAGTCTCCCCTTTCCACGCGTACACTGCACAACACGCAGCACATGAGCACCTCCACGCTCAAATCTCTACATCAGGTTTCTCTTGTGGGGATATTTTGTCCGTGATGATTTCACTCCGAGATCTCTACTCCAAACCAGAGTCCCAGTGCAGACCTTCACCGGTTTCTCTGTGCTCCTCATGACACAGCATCGCCACAGGACGGGCTGCAACGCCTCAAGGAGCAACCACTGTTCAATCTTAAACTAATACCAACCATTTCACTTTACACTCCCTCTACAACAATATCTCACAAACTCATCATGACATTTCTGATTTCTAATTTACTATAGTAGTAAGACTGGAACACTGAATTTAGTGCATTAATCCAGTGAGATGAGGGATAATACCTGGGACACCGGACTTGGCGATGGCGGAGGCAGCGTGGTCCTGAGTGGAGAAGATGTTACAGCTTGACCACTGCACCTGTGGGAGAGACCAGGGATATGTTGATAACTACGGAACATTTTAACAATTTTTTTTGCCATTTTAAACCTTAATAGGTCCAACATCCACCTTTATTCAAACCCTTGGACCTTATTTTGGTCAAAAATACATCAGTGCAGATATTTTGTTGGTGATGATTTCACTCCGAGATCTCTACTCCAAACAAGAGTCCCAGTGCAGACCTCCACCTTTTCTCTGTGCTCCTTATGACACAGCACCATCACATGACGGGCTGCAACGCCTCAAGGAGCGGTTTGACATTACAAACTGTAGAACAAACAAAAACAGTCCAAGTCCTGCATGTTCCAACTAGTAGAAAAGCTCTCCATCCAAATCAGCAAATGTGTGATGAAAAATGGTGTCGCTGGCAATGTGTCCTTTTTTGTAAACCAGTAACTCTCATAATCATTACTTTATTCTAATGTTACGGTTTGATTTTACTTTGGTCACCTTGTAAAGCATTTGTCCCCAACCTTTCTCCTCATATGGACGGGTATCAGACTTGAATTTTTCCAAGACCCACAGGAGGGGGATCAGTTTTGTATTTTATATTAACTTAAGCATATTGTTATTTTCCAAGAAATGTAGATTTAATGCCAGTTCGAATATGATTTTACACTTTTTAAATTTCCTTTAACCTCTTAACTCCCGCCTGAACAGAGAGGATCTTTTTCCTCACGTCAGATCATTTTTTTGTTGGGTATTCAACTCATTTTTGTAACTTTTTTTTGTCATTTTTTAATCACATTTTAGTAATTTTTTTTGGTCACATTTTTGTCTTTTTTTCGTCATTTTTTCGTCAATTTCTTGTGACATTTTTCGTCACTTTTTTGTCAACGTTTTCTCACTTTTTTGTCACATTTCCATCATTGTTTTCGTCTCAGTTTTGTTGCCATTTTCACACCTTTTTTCCAGAAGCTTTTGGACTGGGGTAAAGCCAAACTGGAGAAAATGTGCTCGGTTCAGGTGGGAGTTAAGCGGTTAATGTCTTAATTTTGGCACAATTCATTAAATGATTTAACGTTTTTTTATGCCCCATGACATCAGGAGTGGTCGAGCAGGTTTTATGCAGATGGCGGGACGTGTGTGTTTGGAGAGAACAGCACCATCAGTCGTAGATGGCGGCCTGTGGAGGTCAGAGATGCGTTGGCGTCTCTGTCACCGCACTGTTTTTGAGCTGTGGGACTCACCAAGTTAGGCTCCCTCAGGCCAATTTAGTTACAAGAGTCACCGTTTCATCAACTAAATAAAAGCATACACACATCTTTATAACAGACAGAAAAATAAGGCGATGGGACTTATTAGAGAATACAATTCACACACCACCATACAGCGTGTGAACAGGGGCTGGGGCATTTTGTTGACAACTCACAGCGAGACGCGAGTTAAAAACATTTCACAGAGAGCCATATCATCATGTGCACTGTGTAGCCGTCGGGTTGGTCTGGAGTTTGGGTCGCTTCAATGTAGACGTTGCTCTGAGCAGATGAGCTGACGAGAAGAGACCTGAGCAGACAAATAGTCGCACTGTACAGGACCTTTACTCCACAAAAACATTTTACTTACTTATTTTCCCGAATGTAGTCATCTGCTCTTGTGTAATTATCCTGCTTCGACTAATAATTTCTCTTACTCTCCCCCTCTCAGTGGTCTTGAGTCTTCATTTAGCCCAAAGTGTAAAACCAAGTACTCAAGAGCAGCTTTGTGGTTGCCATTTTAGGGATATTTAAGTCTGGTCTCAGGGGCTCCTCGGTCCCCACAGGCAGGTACAGCAAATGGAGTAAACATGGTGTATTTTTGAAAGTTTGTTTTGGGCGGAACTGGACTGAGGCTGGTCTGTTCTTGTAGAGACGGACCAGAGGAATAGATAAAAACAGCACAAGACCTGGGGATTAACAAAGCAGGGTTCTATGTTCACCCGGCTCACTCCTGCAGTATACAGTTTGTTTTAGTTGGACACATGTGAACACAACCAAAGTTAAACATATACTATACTTGTAAATCTTCAATTCTGTGCATTTTAGACCCACTTCTGTCTAGTTAAGACAATCCTGATCCAGGCCAAATGGTATTCCAGAAGAACCACCATTTTTATTGCTCTTCTCTAATTAGTTCAAGTTTAGTTCAGATTTGTTCAATATTTCACACAACTTGATTCTCAGAGCCAGGCGAAAACTCTAATTGAACTACATGAAATGGATCGTACCTCGGCCCCCAGCGCGGTGAGGGTCTCGATGAGCACGGCGGTCTGCAGGGTCATGTGGAGGCAGCCTGCGATGCGAGCTCCTTTCAGGGGCTTGGACTGGCCGTACAGCTCCCTCATCTTCATCAGGCCGGGCATCTCGTTCTCGGCGATGTCAATGGCCTTACGCCCCCATTCGGCCAGGCTGATGTCAGCTGAGAACAAAGCGGAGAGCAAACAGGTTGGCGGCATAAAATGATAAGAGTCAGGGGAGTGCCACAGGGCTTCGTACTTGGACCAATGCATTTTACTTTAGTATTCAGGCACATTCTGAAAGACATATCGAATTAAAGAAAAAGACGACATTAAGACAATTCTGGGGAAATTACCAAGATTGGGGGGGAAGAAAATAGCTTTTAATGAGTCAACTCTGTTTGAGAAATTATTCAATGGTCCCAAAATGCGCTATATACACATTGATAGGATTCAGATCAAGGACATATACGCATTTTAATATAGCACAAACGATTGTAGTTCACAGCATTCTTACGTAAATCAGGTCAACCGTCAAATACTTGTATTCAATTGATGCTCAACCTATGACTCCAAGTTAAAAAGTGTGGCAAAGGTGAAAAACAATGGACAGTGTGGACTTTGACTGGACATATCTACTACGAGCAGTTTATTAACCTTAGAGACTTCTGAATATTAAACCACATACAACCAGGCAGACAAGCGTCACAGAATCTCTAGTCTTCATTTTTTGCACACTCCACACGGGACTCTTTCTGGAGAGGTGGGATCATCGAGTTTGCATATTCTCCTCATGTCTGGATTGTTTGTCAACTCCAGTCCCGACAAAGATCCTTGCTCAGTATCTTTAGGTGGCTCCCTGTATCTCCTGCGGTCACTCACGGATTGTATCAGGTTGTCCGGCGTATTGCAATGGTTGCAGTATTGGCAAAATGCCGGGGTCAAATTCCAAAGTCCAGAGGTTAAAGTATAAAGTAGCCTTGTGTGAACCCAACTAAAATCTCCTGCCAGGTCTAGTTCAAACCTGTTGGCCCTGAAAGTATAAAAATAGCATTTCGTCTCGAGAAAATATCATTAAGACTTAAAATTCAAGTCAAATAGAGTTGTTAAACCATTACAGTAAATTAAATCTGGCTCTGCCAAAACCAGACTGTCCCTTATCAACCACATCATGTACATTAGCTTTTGGTCGGGCGAAGCATTAGCCTTTAGGGGTGCACTGTTTCTCATAATTGCATGTTGTAATTCTTTGTGCAACCGTCAATTACAATTTATATCTACTCAAGGACACATTTAATATTGCAAAATCAATGTTGTTCATATGTGAAAGTGATGAAGAACAGGAGTTTTTTTAAGCTATTCCCATAAAACCCATGTTGCGTTACAAGAAACACCCTAAGATTATAGACAACATGACAAAGAGATGTAGACCTTAAAGGGACTAAAATGACGAACTTGCATCGAGTCCCTTTAAGAGACTAGATGCAAATTGGTCGTCTAATACTCACTACTGCTTACTCTTACGCGTAACTACAGTCTCTATATTAAGCTCGTGCTTGACGGCTTCAGACCTGAATCAACACCTTTCTGAGTGACAGTGCAGGATTTTAGAGGCAGTTGTGGTGAACGGGTCTGAGCTCATTCTACACATTAGGACATGACTGGAACATGTAGGGGGAGGAAAGTACTTAGTTTTAACATTTTTAAACTCGTTTAGTCCCTTTAAAGTCTGTATAAAAAGGCTTACAACGCAAACAAAGCAAGATGAATGTTGAAAAGAGTTAACAGTTTGGAACAAGCTCATGCTTGTTTAACATACAGTCCATATAGCTAAGCCTAAAGGATCAATCATCTTAAATGCCACCGTGTTCTTATGGTGAATAAAGTTCTCCCTGCCCAGGATGGTTTTAAACATGATTTCCCACTTTTGTATAGACACAATATCCAATGTTTTGTGTTGGTTTTGCATGGTACCAGTTTATGAATAAATTTGCTGCAAGTTACTCTACAATTTGTGGTTACTCAATGAAGGGATAGTGCAAAATACACCATTTCCAAGTTAACACCTGTGCTTTATTCATTATGCAAAAGGTGACCAGATTTTCCACATTAAAAACCGGGAAACAGGAGATAAAGAGACTTTCCATGTCAATTAAATGGACTATAGACTTTTGAGCTGTTTTTTTAAATATATATTTTCATTCGCAATAGGCATTTAATGTTTGATGCACACATGGCCAAAAGTCACCAAGGAAAAAAAAGGAAGAAAAAAAAGCTGCTTCTGGCATTGCACTAGTGAGAAACGGGGACAACTGGGACAGAGCTTGTATAAAACTGGGACAAATTAATGGCTTTAGAGAAATGCAAGTGGATATGGGACAAAGGCTTCAAAACTGGGAGTGTCCTGAACAAACTGGGACATCTGGTCACCCTAATCCTGCATCAAGTATAAATCAAGTAAAACAATTCAGCACTGGAACTTCAGCTCATTATAAAAAATAAAAAAAACAATAACAAACTATTTATTCAAGCGTTTGATGCGTTTCTGCAGATAGTTTCATCCACCACCACGTGCATTTTACAACTACGGCGTGAATTACATGCACGGCTTTATCTGCTCCTGTCACTCAAGCTAAATCGTGCGGGCAGGCGCGGGCGCTCATGGGAAATGAAGTCTTTGACCAGTGCGAAACGCGTACGGCGAGCCGGCGCTAGCTCGGTAAATAAACTACAACACCCAGAAACATTTGGGGGGCGGATGTTGGATCGCTCCAGCACATGCTCGCAGCAAGTGTGGCTGTTACATGTCGATTCATTGACAGTGAGCAAAGTTTTGCAGAAGAGTGGGAATCTGAAAGTTCACATTTGCGAGCGTTTAAGCTAAATATGCGTTGCTAGTTTTGTTGCAAGTGAGGAAAAGACGAACGTGGCTGCAAAATAATGGCATGAATTGCATATAACGATCATTACAACACATCTGCAGGTACATGAGTTGAGGGAAAAGTCTAAATAATAGATAAAGATTGCGTTTATGCTGATATTGCATTGGTTTTGGGATATTTCAACGCGTATCTTTAGCTGACAACGTTCGTTAGCTTAATTTAAGCGCTATTTCCGCCTCTTAGCCACAGCTAGCTTGCAGGAAACGCGCACAAACGCTAGGAAAAACATTACTAACCAACTTTGTAGGGGAGTTTCTCGGACATGGTTGGTTTCTGGAGGTTTTCAGTAGGCAGGGAGAGTGCAGCAGCAGCAGCCTGGCCGAGGGGCAGATGCAAAGAGGGAGGGCAACAAACGCGGCACGGCAGTTTTCACCACGGCAGCCCCGTTCAAACCAGTTCACGCGGGGGGCGGGTCTTACGTGGCGCGGCGCGGGCTCTGATTGGACCGCAGTGGCTCCCGCCCCGCCAGTGAGAGATGTGATTGGCCGAGCGGGCGAAGGGAATGGTTGGAACAAGTACAGTCTGGATGAATTAGGAAAGAAGTTGGAGAAAGGTAGCGTTGTTTGGGGACTTGCACAACATGTTATGCTTCAGGTGAAATGTACAAATTGTGGAGGGGGGAAAAAGTGACCTAAAGCGAGGCCTAGTATTGTAGTAAAGTTGGTTGCCCAAACCTTTGCATGCTACTAAATACACACTCAAGAACAAGAAGTACATCCAATTTTGAAAGTGAAATGAAAGATGAAGTAATTAAAGAAAGTGTATCTAAGTGTAAGTGTTTCTGTAAATAACCTATTCACAGTGGGAAAACAGAAAAATGACTGGCTGTGAGTGTGGAAAGCACTCAAAAAAGGTTAGGAGGCACTCTGTAGTTATCAAAAAAGTAAAAGTCCTTTATTTAAGACATGGACAAAGCAATTCAAAAAAACGCTAAAACACGTTCCCACCCTCACCTATCTTCGTGAGATTTGGGTGACGACCGAAAGGACAAGATCACGAATACAAGCGGCCGAAATGAGTTTCCTTCCTTCACTTCGAGATCGGGTGAGGAGCTCAGTTACCCGGGAGGAGCTCGGAGTAGAGTCGCTGCTCCTTCACGTCGAAAGCAGCAGCTGAGGTGGCTCGGGCATCTGTTCCGGATGCCTCCTGGTCGCTGCGGGAGGTGTTCCAGGCATGTCCTAGTGGGACAAGGCCTCGTCGAAGGCCCAGGACACGCTGGTGGGACTATGTCTCCGAGCTGGCCTGGTGTCGCCTCGGGGTCCCCCCAGAATGGATGGATGGATGGACGAATGAAAGTAACTATACCAATCATTGTATTTTAGCTCCATATTGAACAACATTATTAAGAAAGAACTTTTAATGTTGACCTGTTTTGAAACGCCTTATGCCACAGTTCATACAAACACTGCACATGATGCTGTATCTGATGCTCCTGCAAGAGTAATAATTAATTATTGGTGGTTTAGAACAGGTGTACCAACAATCATAGTCTTCATTTTTACAGTATATGTCATTTTTATACATAAAATAACTCATAACTCATGGACATAAACACACAAGGTTAAATAGAAGAAGAGTGTTTTCGCATCATCTCTGCATAAAAAAAACACATTTTGACGTAAAGTTATAAAAGCATTTCATTCTTGTTAAATATTGTTGCGATGGTTGGTTGCACTTTGTGGTTTTGAACTCATAGGGCAGGGGTAGGCAACGTCAGGCCCGAGGGCCTGAATGATTTTGAAGATGATATTATGCCTGGCCTGGTGTCGCTTCGGGAAGTCTGGGCATCTAAGACTGCTGCCTCCGCGACCCGGCCCCGGATAAAGTGGGAGAAAATGGATGGATGGATTTTAAGTGATTTAATTTGATGTTTTTCTTCAATAGCCTCCAGTTAAACATTTATTTTTATAGTAAAGGTTTCAATCATAGAAATATATATATAAATATATAATATATATAAATAATATATATACAGTATAGGTTGACTGATGTGGGTTTTTCTATAGCCGATGCCAATATGCACCGCTGATATTTTTGACCAAATTTTTAAAAATGTCTGGTCTATAATCCTGTGTATGATGCTTCTAAACATGTCAGTGTAGAACCCTGACAGCAGGGGGCGCTGTATGGCGGGCAAAGGGCTGATCAGAGGGAGTTTGTTTGAAATGCAAAAAGCAACAGATTCTAAAGCAAAAAAGCAGCAAGTCTCCGTCTCTTACGGTTACAAAATTATGTGCAAAAGTCTACATACAATATTTCTCTCCTCATTTTGCTCTCATTATTTTAAAGCAGTGGTTCTCAACCTGGGGGTCGGGTCCGCCATGGGGGTCGCGAGACAAATTTGGGGGGTCGCCAGATCATTTAGATAAAATATACATATTTTCATCAGCAAAAAATCTAATGTTTTATTGTATCAGAGTGCTATTATTAGTTTGTAGTTTCCTGAATTTTATTTCAGCTATTTGTTTTTTTTTAAGAATTATGTAGGCTAATGAATCCTATTTCTCATGGTGTGACCCGGGCTGGGGGTCACGAACCACTTTACCTGTTATAATGGGGGTCGCGGATCCAAAAGGTTGAGAACCACTGCTTTAAAGCAACTCAAGTTCAGTTTCAGTGACTACATTTTCACCCAATAAGAAGAACACACTTTAGGCTCCTGTGTCAGCAAAACCATTGATACATTGCCCGTAAATATAACATACAGACTAGTTGCAGCTCTTTTGCCAGATTTATTGGAAAGGATAGCCATCATAGTGCAAAAGACGGCATCCAGGACTCATACTCGCACTACTTTAAAGGGATATTTCAGGATTTTTGACATAGGGCCTCATTTCCTATAGTTATCCAGAGTGTTGCAGATTTCTGGAGATATTTTATTTTTTTGTAATTCTTGCAGTTCTTATATTTGAAGTTTCGTGCAAGGCTAGTGCATTTCTATGGTATCAGCTAGCCTGCATTAAAAACAGTCTGACCCGCTCCACAGAGCACCTGAGGCAAATCACTTATAACGCCAGACTAACCATATAAATCGATAGAATAATTTTTGGAATATAACTGACCTTGCATCACACGAATGATCGCATTTTGAGGCACTATTTTCTAGCAGATCACTCCGCCGCTGCGTAGGTTATACAACCACAAAGCTGATGCTGCTCAAATATAAGTTATTTTAAATGCAAAATGGTCAAAATTATTCTATGGACACAGACATTTATATGGTTAGTCTGGTGTTATAAGATATTTGCCTCAGGTGCTCTGTGGAGCGGGTCAGGCTGTTTTTAAAGCAGGCTAGCTGATACCATAGAAATGCGCTAGCCTTGCTCTAGCCTAGCGCCACTAAGCTCTTCAAACATAAGAACTCCTTGAATTACAAAAAAAAAATACATCTCCAGAAATCAGCAACACTGGATAACTAGGAAATGAGGCCCTATGTCAAAAATCCTGAAATATCCCTTTAAGTGTCCACTGGGAGGTGCTATAGGGAAACAAAACCCATTATTTATTCATTGTTCATCCACGTGCGATCTACTTTCCCTTGTGCCATTTACGCAACAATGAAGCTTTGAAATCAGTATGGGCTAACTAAAGTATAACTTGAAATATAATTTGACAATACTGTACAATAACTCAATTACACAGCAAGTGCAGAAAATGCCTTGAAGTGAAAAAAGCTTGGATTTGCTCTGCATATGTTTCAGACGCAGTGAGACCTTGCCGGTGTGCGTTTGTTTTGTCTCTGGAATCGGGAAAACACGTTATCAATGTGAAGACCTCAGGCGCCCATGTCCTTGAGAGAGAGAGAGACGTGAAGCTGTGACGGTGACAGAGTCTACGGTCACCGCAACCTCAAATCGGTGGAGATTGTTGTGTCTTCGGGCAAGACACTTCACCCAGTTTGCCCGAGTCTATAGAGCAGAGGTAGGGCCAAATCCAGTCCTCCAGCATAGAAGCTCTGGATGATTTTGAAGATGATGTTATTACACAAATCAGAGGAAAAAATGCCTGTTTGAATTCTGTAAAAATGTGCACAATACAGTCAAATCTTTCAAAATGTCTAAACAAAACGTCCCATTAGGTCACGTATAGGGCTGGGTACTGTTCATCCGATATCTATGCTAAAATATGTGTCGTCTAGAACCAGAAAAGAGAACAATAATGTGGAAGATCTGCACATTTACAATATCAGGTTCATCTCCAATGACAGGACATGTGTGAAACATGGGGAATAATATGGGGGAAATGTGGCTAAAAATAAGGAAAAATTGTGTTTTTTTGGGGGGAAAAGGGGCAAAAATAGAGAATCAATTTGGGGAAAATTAGTAAGAAGGAGAAACAATTGTGAAAACAAGAAAAAAATTGGGAAAAATAAGAAAAAATAGATGAAATGGGGCAAACATACCCCTCCTGGAACCGCCACCTTCACGTGGTGGAGGGGTTTGAGCGCCTGAATGATCCTGGAGCTCTGTTGTCGGTGGCTTTGTTCCCCCCAGTAGGGTCTCCCATGGCAAACTGGTCCTACAGGTGACGGGTCAGACAAAGAGCGGTTCCGACGCCCCTTATGAGAGACCAACAGGCCTGAGAATCATGAGGCCGACCCTCTGTGGACCCACCACCTGCAGGAGGAGCCAGAAGAGGCTGGTGCAGTGTGATTTGGGGAACAGCTCCAACTCTTAAGGACTTGCTGGTAAGAAACTATTTGCCTATCGCTTCAAAGCCAACCCGGTGGGCGGGGCTCATGCAATCACTGTTGGCACATCAGTAAAGCAACTACTTTCAAAGACTCAAAAGGACTGAAAAGCAACAAAGCATGTGATAACACGGTGGTTGCTTTTACATCAGACTTACAAAACGCAGATTACGGGACAGGTTTTCAGAATCAGAATATTTTTTTTATTGCCATTGTTTGTAAACAGGTTCACAAACTAGGAACTATATGGTAAGACGACAACAATGACAACAATGCGATTGGATTTACATATTGTGATTTTATCTGTTTTCTTGTCATTGTATGCAACTGTGAAGCACTTAGAATTGCCTTGTGTTTGAATTGTGCTCTACAAATAAACTTGCCTTGCCTAAAGTGATATAAGTGACAGCAGTGGATCTAAGTGTGGACACACCACATAGTGCAGTAGAGCAGATTACAGTCTGTACTGAGTTAGTAGGTCTCTTTATCGTTCATGAGTCTGATGGCGGAGGGGATGAAACTGTTCAAGTGGCCGTAGCCTCCTGCCTGAGGGGAGAGAAAATGTTACTTGAGCACTGTGAGTAACTGAGTAACTGTTTGAGCGTAAAAGTATGGTTTACGTTTCAGGCGTGACAGAAATTATGAAAAACAAAACATGTAATAAACACCATAAAAATGATTTAAAATATATATATATCTGAAGAAAAGGGGCACGAAACACAACTACAAAAGGTCGACTTGAAACTTTTTTCAGTTTATGTACAGTTTCTTAAATGTTACTTGTACAAAAGTACTTGTACTCGAGTAAATGTAACTGTGTGTCACCCACCTCTGCCTGCAGCTCACTATAGATCTCAGCTTCTTCTTCTGTTACTCTTCAATCTAATTCTACTGGACCAGCACAGAGGCTTAAGACTCCCCAGAGGAGCGGGTGTTAACAGAGTCAAACTCTTATTTAAGGCTATTTTCACTCAGTCTGATGGAACTGTGGACACTTCTGATCTGCTTTATGGAAAAGAGGCAGTTCAAGCATTGTTTTAAGTTTTTTATTTTTTTATTTGTCCGTTAGTGTTAAAGGGGGGGTATTATGCAAAATCGACTTTTTCAAGCTTTACATCATGTCATTATGTCATTCCCTCATTAAAAACATGCCTGAAGTGTTGCCTTGGCACATTCACGTATTTTTGAGTAATCTGTAAAAACTCTGATGGCGGCCATTTTAGGGATAGGTTTGCCTGAGTCCTCCTAGGAACGCCCCCACCTCCTGGAGACGCCTCCGAGCTTTCGTCACCAGCCGAGTAACCAACCACTGCCCCTCAGCAGAACCCCCTCCCCACTGATGCCACAGACAGCGTGTGGAGGGGGCGTGTCTGAAAGGCTCAGAGGTTCTTAAAGAGGCCTATTTCAAGACATTCACTACAGCCATTTTGAGAGAGCGATACAAGGCAGTTATTCTAATTTACCGCATTTACAGACCAACAGAAGGTTTGGTCATCATTGTAGTGTGATATAGACTGGTGCTATGTGTTACGACCTGCTTCTCTAGGGTGAAGGGAAGTAACACAAGACCCAGATTTTGGTGGGTTTTAGGAAAGCTTACAATTTATTTTGATATGTATAAGGTAAATAATAACAACGAAAGAAGGCTCTAACTGGAGCACAAAAATAGGTACAAACGAAAAACAATAGCTACAACAATTTTACTAAACTAGTGTCTCACAAATTACATCAGTCGGAACACACACAAGAGACACAATCAACTAAGGCGCACTGCACTGTTGAGTTCCAGCCGCCTCGAACCCCAGATAGGAGAGTCTTTTATTGGTCCTCCGAGTTGATAGGTGGGACCAGTTGATTGGAGAGGCGTAGAGTCGCTGTACCAATCGATCATCCGGGGAGGGAAACCAATCCGCCAATCAGGGGCGAGGACTCCAACATCAGCATCAACATAACAAGGTACACGACATTAGAACATATAGGGCGGAGTGAAGGCGTGAGCGGGCCCTTGCCAAACGCCGTAACACTATGTGATTGAAAAAAGCTTAATACCCCCTCTATAAGGCCCCAGGCCTCCTGGCTCCCGTCCTCCGAGCTGGAGCCACCAATACACACAAATCACGAAGAAGAAGCTAACAGGCTAACAGGCAAAGCTAACTGAGGTCTAGTGCTACTTAAACAGTATTTACAGCCAGGTTTGAGTGAAAAAATGATCTCCATTGTGTAATTGGATGTACAATATCCCTCTCTCCCTTTGTCTTTTCTATCAGCATAGTATTTACTCTCACAGACAATTAATGAGTGAAAAAACGACACCTGCAGTGGCACTTCTAGATGAGTTACTTAGTTCTGCTTTAAGTGACACTCGTTCTAGTCATGACTTTGTTTGCATTGGTTTGGCCTAATTTGGTAAATACAGTTATTTACTTTTGTGTGCTTTGATTTTACTGGTTTAGTTTGCTCTTTATAGATAGCCATTTTGTTCACCTTTGTGACTTCCCGATAACCTGAGCTGAGCCGTGTCTGCATTTGCTGATACTGCAAATAGCGGCCAAAGGTCAAAGTTCATGTGGGTCATAGCCTGTGGTCATCCCGCGGTCCCCTCATAAAACAAGATGCTGCTTCTTGAGTCAGGGTCCAGACTTCAATGGCCGCTAAGTTAATTGTCATGAATGGTCTCTCCACATAGAGCCCTTTGTCTGTGGGCAGATGTGCATCACTGTCCCCCGGAGGCAGGGGTGGGCACCGTGGCTGAGCTCATCTAAGTATAACCGGGGGCATTTCAGTCTTTGGTCACATTTGATACATTCAAATATTATTGATTACATTTATACTACAGTTATATGTAATTAAATATGTGTTACATTACCACACATCACATATAAGACACAACCAATAATCCAAAGGTTGGCGGTTCAGCTCTGACAGACTGTCCTTGTGTACTTGGCTGTGCTTGATTTGTAAATGTGTAGTTTTGGGACAGGAACACCTTTGGACTGATGGGATGGATTCGGGGAACAGGCCAAAACAGTTACCGGAACCCTCTCACTAAAAAACATTACATCATCTCAAATCTTTGCCTGATCTTCCATAATAATTGTGCCCGTTTGAAAAGATAAATTGTTAGTGTGGTGTTTGAATCTTGAATCGTTGGCTTACGAAGCCAAGGGCCGGTCTTAATCCCTTCTAAGATAAGGTTTATCTTATCTTATCTTATCTTATCTTAACCATTAATCATTACATTCCCGGGCCGAAATGAAGTCCTTCAGGCCCCTGGGTTTACGACTGTAATGGCTTGGCTCACAAACCCTCCAGCTTTGCAAATTTTGCGACCTGAGTGTAAGGTCGCAAAATTTGCAAACTTTTTTTTCTGTGACAAGGTCCAGGCCATTAAAAACGCTAACAGTTGTTCAAAGCAAATGGTAACACTGCAACCAGTAAGACCTAACATTTTTTACACCGGTCACTAATGCAATAGTGGAAGATGTTATCTCTGGTCTGAGCTCGAGTACCTGCTGCCTGGATGAACTACCAACTAGATTCTTAAAGTCTGTGCTGAGTAGTTTATCACAACAACTCACGCGTTTAGTTAACGCCCCACTCCAGACTGGAGCTCTTCCAAAGGCCCGAAGAAGAGTGGTCTTGATGCGACAGAAATGAATAATTATCGGCCTACATCAAATCTGCCATTTATAGGTAAAGTCCTGGAGAAAGTGGTCTACAGCTTATGGAATTTCTTCTTGTAAATAATGTTTTTGACGTGTTCCAGTCAGACTTTAGACCCTGTCACAGTACTGAGACAGCCTATGTGACAAATGACATCAGGCTAAATACAGATGCAGGAAAGGTCACAGTTTTAGTTCGGCTGGACGTTAGCGCTGCGTTTGACACAGTGGACCATATGATCTTACTAGAGAGGTTAAAAACCTGGGTGGGAATCTCTGGAAAGGCTCTCGAGTGGTTCAGATCCTACCTCCAGGAACGAACTTACTATGTCGCCATGGGAAACTGTGTCTCAGGCCAAATGGCATAGACCTGTGGGGTGAGGTTGCCTTGCCTTGCCTCTATTTTGATCTGAGGAGACCACCCTGTCTCCGCATGGGGTGACACATGTCACACATATCAAAGTGTGGTGGTTGTAAAACCAGGCAGCTGTTATTGTATCTTTCTCAAGTTGGACTTCTTTCAATAGAAATATCAGAGTGTATTTGGACCCACTTGTATTGAAGGTGCATTGTTATTGATCACATGACACAATATTCATTAGCCGCATCGCTGTATAAGGTTTGAAGCCTGTGAAAAAGTAGTGGCTTATAGTCCGGAAATGACGCCCAGTCTAAAGGCCTATTCGTTCTCCACAAGACGCGAGAACCTTGTTCTTGAGGCAAAAAGAATGTTCAAAGTTCTCGCGTCTTGTGGAGTATGAATAGGCCTTAACAGTAAAGTCGGCTCAGCTTTTCTGCATTAAGAGTTTGACTTGCGCGGGTATTTTACAAGAAAGAAACAAACAATACTTGAAAATACGATTATTTTTTTGAAATAAATTTGACCTTGTATGTTTCATGTCCGTGAGTTAGCACAGAGCTGATTAGCCAAACTCTTAATAGTTGACTTTTACGACATGTGACCAGGAGTGGGTGGGACTGTTGAGCTCTATTACTATGAGTCATGTCACACTAAACATACATAAAACATCTATTCTATTTTGTCTGTGGAGAGGAGATAGAGAATGTCCTTGTTATTCAGAAAGAATGAAAGAGAGAGAGAGAGAGAGAGAGAGAGAGAGAGGGGGGGGGGGGCAGGAGTGGGAGGGGCTGTGAACAGCATGTGAGAGGCAAGAGGAAGCTCAGAGAGAGACAGACAGAGAGAGAAGGATCAACAACTGCAGGTTAGAGTTCATCAGTGGATATTCTTTCAAGACGTCGAGACTGACAGAACCATATTCAACACAAAGGTAAGAAAACAGCACATGCTTTAACAACACTCTAAGACAAGACAAGAGAAACTTTCCACTCATTTAAGTTTACAAGATTCAGTACATCTTTACTCTTATCTCTCTTTTTTGTTTGTTTGATTGCACTTGTTTTTCCTGTCTGCATCTTCCCCACGAGACTGTCCATGGTTAACCGGTTAACCGTTAAAAAGTGCGTAACCGAGGGCACACTAATGGTTAACCGAGATAACGGTGAATGAAAAGCTTGAAAACGTGCAGCCCTAAACGTGACAAATGCTCTCACACGAAGAAGTTTCACAAAATCTCGTAACATATCGCCTCAAATCGCAAAAGCTGCACTTGTTTAAGCGTCGTAAACCCGCGTGGAGACCGCCATGGAAGCGCACGAGACTGAAGTCAATAAACAAATGTGCTGCAGTCGTGCGGATCGGTCTGTTTTTGTTTATTTCCGTGATTTTCGCAGGATGTTTTGTTGCTGTTTGCTTGTCTGGAAAAAATCTACATATCGACACGTGCATGGGTTTGTACAATATCAGTGCAAGCAGCAGCAGCAAGAAATCAAAAGTTTTAAAAAGTCTGATCAGGAAGTAAGAATAAAGTTTGAGATCCTGTGAATGTAAAGTGCAACGATCAATGTGACACTCGTAAGATGGCATAATGCAATTGATTTACTTTTTAAAGCTATAGTCGGGATATCGAGTGTCAAGACTGCACATTTTTGAGTTCTTAGCCGCAAAATGCCATTAAAGATTGAGATTGCTTTGCCGTCTTTGCATCAAGTTAAGTGTGAAAGGAAAAGGAGCCATTCTTCGCTGACAGATTTACCACCTAAAGAAAACGTTTTGAACAGGAAGTAGTGGCTTGTATCTCGAACCTGTGGGTGGTGCGGTAAAATGTGTAATGTATTTGTGTTACTTTAAAGGATTGTCCTTCGACTAAACTTCAGGGGTAGCATGTTTTATACAAGAAATAGTTTGGAGAGGACATTGTTTGAGCTTAGAAAAGAAATGACTATCTGCAATTTGTTTTCCGTGACCTTAAAGGGACTATACGGAGATTAAAATGTTAAAATTAAGTATTTTCCTCCCCCTACATGCTTCAACCATGTCCTAATGTGTAGAATGAGCCCCAACCTGTTCACCACAACTGCCTCTAAAATCCTGCACTGTCACTCAAAAAGTTTTTACTTCGGGTCCGCAGTGCCGTCATGCACGATCTTAATATAGAACCTGCAGTTACACGTATGACCTGAGGTGGCAGTAGTGAGTATAAAGTGGTAACTTGCATGCACAAAGACCAGACAGGTACGCATCAACTCGTCTAAGCTCAGGTAAGAACATACAGTGCCTCTCGAAAGTACTAATACACATTAAAGTTTGCACATTTTGTCATGTTTACAACCATAAACATATGATTTTTTTTAACTGAAATTTAACACAGAAGTAACAGACAACTGTGAAGTGAAAGCAAAATGATACATGATTCTGTTTTTTTTTTTTCAAAAAATAGAAAAGTGAAAAGTGGGGCTTGCATAAGTATTCATACAGCATGAATGAATACTTTGTGGAACCCCCTTTTGCTGCAATAACAGCACAAGTCTTTTGGGGTTTGACTCTACAAGGTTTGCACATGTAGAGACTGACATTTTAGCCCATTCCTCTTTACAAAACAACTCAAGCTCTGTCACATTAGAAGGAGAGCGTTTGTGAACAGCAGTTTTCAGGTCTTTCCACAGATTTTCAATAGGATTTAGGTCAGGACTTTGACTGGGCCATTCTAACACATTAATATGTCTTTATCGAACCATTCCATTGTAGATTTATCTTTGTGTTTAGGGTCATTGTCCTGCTGAAGGTGAATCTCCGCCCCAGCCTCAGTTCTCTTGTGACTCCAGCAGGTTTTCCTCCAAAATGTCCCTGTATTTGGCTCCATCCATGTTCCCAACTATTCTTACAATGTCCCCAGTCCCCGCTGAGGAAAAGCAGCCCCACAGCATGATGCTCCCCCCACCATATTTGACACTGGGGATGGTGCACTCAGGACCATGAGCAGTGTCAGGTTTGCTCCATACATAACGTTTTGCATTTGGGCCAAAAAGTTACATTTTTGTCTCATCTGACCAAAGCTCCTTCTTCCACATGGAGCTGTGTCCTCCATATGACTTCTACAAACTTCAAACAGGATTTCTTATGGCCTCCTTTCAATAATGTCTTTCTTCTTCCACTCGTCCATGAAGATTTGTGTAGATACGACTTATAGTTGTCCCATGTACAGATTCCCCCAGCTCAGCGGCAGGACTTCAGCTCCTCCAGAGTTGTCTTGGGGCACTGGTTTCTTTCCAGTGCTCTCCTTGTTCGGTCTGATATTTTAGGTGGACGACCACGTCTTGGTAAGTGTGCAGTGGTGCTTTACTCTTTCCATTTCCAAACAATGGATTGAACAGTGCTCCGGGAGATGTTTAAATCTTGGGAAATCTTTGTATAACTTAACACTTCTTTAAACTTCTCCACAGCTTTATCCCTGACCTCTTTGGTGCTCCTTGGCCTTCATGATGTTGTTTAGTGACCAATACACTCTGACCTTTGCTCTGAGGCCCTCACAGAACAGCTGTAATTATACTGAGAGTAGATTACACACAGGTGACCTCTATTTAACCGTTAGGCCAAGGTGTGAACATTCTGGAGTCATTAGGAATGTTATAAAGGCAATTTAATGCACTCAGAAAAATGCTG
This sequence comes from Gobius niger, assembly GCF_951799975.1. Lineage (NCBI taxonomy): Eukaryota > Metazoa > Chordata > Actinopteri > Gobiiformes > Gobiidae > Gobius > Gobius niger. Next base: position 11,187,314 of record NC_136875.1, read on the forward strand.
TATGAATACTTATGCACGCCCCACTTTTCACTTTTTGGAAAAATAACAGAATCATGTATCATTTTGCTTTCACTTCACAGTTGTCTGTTACTTGTGTGTGAACTTTCAGTGCAAAATTCAAACTAAAATCTTTATGTTTAGGGTTGTGAACATGACAAAATATGCAAAGGTGCAAGGTGTATTAGTACTTTTGACAGGCACTGTATCTCAGTATGGAAAAACGGTGGCCTGTTCCTTTAAAAGCACAATGCAGAGTGACAGGAGGAAGTTCAACAGGGCTTAAACAAAACGTCTGGTTGTGGAATGGAATATATGAAAATAAGAAGCTGCGTATTTTATTCTCTCATAGGCTCTAGTATTTAAAGTCAGACTGCAAAACTGTAGGAGCTATTTTAATGATGATTAAAGTGATTCTTCTATCTTTAATTTGGGCACCTAGGGTAAAGCAGAGAATCCAGCACGCACCTGTTGTTTTTGTTATTATTATCAGTAGAGAATAAACCTTTTCAAATGCTGTACTTTTACTTTACTTTTGATACTGCGTGAACCTCGAACCCATTATTCTGTCCTTACAATGGTGTCACTACCGGGGCTAGACATATGGCGAACAAAAAATACTCTGGAGGATATGTAGAGATTGCTGTGTCTTTACTAATTTGTAAGTAACATGAATGAAATATGTTTTATATACCAACTATCGGTCACTTTGTGTGTGTTTGTGCTGAAGTTTAAGGTTGGAAATATCTACTATATGTTACAAGGGAGGAAGAGATGACATACTCAGAAATAAAGTTAGGCAATTATTTATTCTCAACATGGATAAGGGTTCCCGTAGAATATTACTTGATCGCTCTGTTTACAAATACAGTCACAATATTAAAGGAACAGGCCAGTTCATGTGTACCTGTCTGGTCTTCACTTGTGCCCTCAGTCACGTAACACAACACAGACGGCGTTAGCATTTAGCCTGAAGACAGAAGCTACCAAGCTCTTCCACGTTTTCCCTATTTAAAGGGGCTAGATGCAAGGTGGCTATTTTATACTCACTACTGCCACCTCAGGTCATGCGTGTAACTGCACCTTCTATATTAAGCTCGTGCAGCAAAGTGAAGATTTTACTGCGCGGATGTCGAACTGCTGCTGGTATTATTACGCCTTACAATATAGTTCCCCTTTTTATCTGCTTAGAAAATCCACATTGTTTAATTTTGTGTAATTATACTTTAACACTTGTTGTGGATTTTCTTGCTTAATAAAGCTCACGAGATGTTTGTCTAGTCAAGATGTGAAGTTTATTACACAATGCATTGCGGAGAGGTTACACATAACGCGAGTTCCGGGTAAGCTCTGCCCGGCTCAGCTTTGGCATCACCTTATAAAGGTGAGCCCACCAAAGACAGAGCAGCATGACAGGGTTCATACAGTAGGTCACACAACAAAGGGAAGCACAGAAACACATAGAAATGGTAATACAGTTGGAGATGTCAATGCAGGCCACCAAAAGGCGCTTTGCATGGTAATGCATCAAGGTGGCGTTTGGAGACAGAAGGAGATCTTTGTCATGTTGAGGAAACGGGCCAGTTGGACCCTATTGTCTAGAAGTGTGAGGGTCTCGTCTGGAGTACAGGAAGAAGCCGGTCTTGTCACCCAGCAGGGAACCAAGCTGGCGCCAGCTTGGTCACTCGCTTAACTTTAACTAAACTTGTCACAACACACTTCACGTAACCATATTTAAATAGGGAAAATGTGGAAGAGCTTGGTAGCTTCTATCTTCACGCCGTCTGTGCTGCGTTTACGTGACTGAGGGCACGCGTGAAGACCAGACAGGTACAAATGAACTCGTCTAAGCTCAGGTAAGAACATATCTCAGTATGTAAAAACGGTGGCCTGTTCCTTTAAAAACTATATTTACCAGATTGTCAGGCACTAAAACACATGTGTGGGCCCAGCAAACGTCCCGGCCACCCCACAGGAAATTGGAAACTTGCCCAGTAGGCGGCACCGTTACATATAGAATGTGATAGAGCGAACAATAAAGGAATTATCATGAAAAGTGTATTTTGACTAACCCTTTTATCATATACTTATTACGATACCAAAGGGAAAAGTTCATGCTTAGGAATGACTATGGGGAGGACAATAGTGAAAGCTACACGTGGGGGACAATCTGGGGAATCTTAGTGGATGAAGAAGAAGGGGGCGTGTCCCAAAAAGGGCAGAGGCCGAGCAAAGCGTCACTCAGGACTCAGGAATGCAGATGTGGGGAAAGTCCTAAATGTAAATGTCAATGCAAATGAAACCAAATATATCATTTATGAAGTAGGCAGTGCTTGATTTAGAATGGGGAGGGTGACGAGGGCACGGCTGAATACACAAAAATGTAAATCTCTGGTATGGCCTGTTGGCATTATGACACTTGGAGAGAACATCATTCTAACTCTGTTGTTTAAAGGTCTTGAAGCTGAGGTTGAGAATTTACTGCCCAAGACAAACCACAATGATCGACCTGCCTGTGACTTTGAGAACGCCATTCATGCAATTATAACTTTGCGACTTGATAATTGTCACTCTGTGTACATTGGTCTTGGTCAGAATTCAATTCGTCGTCTCCAGGGGGCGCTAAACGCAGCTGCTCATCTCTTTACAGGGATCAAAAAACGACAGCAAATCACCCCTGTGTTAGCTGCTCTACATCGGCTTCCTGTGTGTTATAGGGTAAGGTTTAAAGGGACTATACGGAGTTTAAAAATGTTAAAATTATGTATTTTCCTCCCCCTACATGTTCCAGCCATGTCCTAGTGTGTAGAATGAGCTCAGACCTGTTCACCACAACTGCCTCTAAAATCCTGCACTGTCACTCAAACAGTTGTTACTTCGGGTCTGAAGTGCCGTCATGCCCGAGCTTAATAAAGAAGGTGCAGTTACACATATGACCTAAGGGGGAAGTAGTGAGTATAAAATGGCTAACTTGCATCTAGCCCCTTTAAGTCAGGGGTCATCAAACTACGGCCCGCGAGATGATTTAACCCGGCCCTGACTTGAAGAGCACAAATCCCTGAGTATGTCAAAAAAAAGAAAGTAAGTCTCTAGCCCATTCCACATGTGCAGAGTTATGATTTTTTAAACTAAATAACCAGCATACTCATTCCAGCCACTAGGGGGCAACTTAAATAAATATAAAAGAATAAGCCAAATCAGAATTGTCAGTATGCATGCGGGGTGATATTCTGGTCAAAGTTCACAACTACCCACGGTGTCAACTATTATAGCCAACCCTGGCTACAATAGCCTGGTCTGCTGATCAGCTACTGTTGAAGGTTCCTACCCCCAACCCTGTGACCGGCGGTGACAGGGCTTTCTCTGTTGCAGCTCCTGAACGGTGCAATGAACTGTGGAGCTGCACAGACGCTCGATCATTTTTAAACCCCACTAAAGACAGATTTCTACTCCAAAGCTTTTAACACTGTCTAGCACATATCATGGCCAGAATCGGAGCTGCTAGTGCTGCTTGTATATTGTCTTTATTTGGAAGTGTAGACCTTTTTGTGAAGCACTTTTATCAATGTGTTTAAATGTGCTTTACAAATACATTTTTACTTTGATTAGGTAGAGTCATTATAAAATGTGTGAGTAAAAGAAGAAGCTTGGGGCTTTTCCATCTGGATCTGCCTTGGGAGACGTCGTGCATCCTTGTATTTGGATGTAATCTCATCAAATCGGTCTAAGTAAAAGGACCCTTATTGCATTGGATTTGGACTGTGTGGATTTATTTGGATTTAGCATCTACAAGGCATGACCTTTACAGCCAAAGGGTTGTACGTAAAGCCCAAGAGATAATGGGGTGTCCGGATCATCCGCTTTTTCAGGAGTTTAACTTACTCCCCTCCGGACGCAGGATAAGAATGCCCTGTACTCGAATTCGTCGGGCCAGGGCCTCTTTTATTCATTCCAGAGGCTGTTGCAAAGATAAACGATCATAAGTATCGCATCTAAGTATCGCAGTACATACCTTGTAATTGTCACTATAGTATCCTTTAAGTACCACAATAAGTACCTAGAATTACCACTGTAATTACCACTGTAAGTGCCAAGGACTTACCGGCTCGTAATGTAAAGTGTTAAAATGTTGACTAAGTTCGTTGAAAAGTCTGGTGTGAACTTATTTAGCTCTGATCAGGAAAACCAAGAAGCGCTTTGCAAAACCCCACATGACGCACGGTGCGTTGTTTGCCTTAGACGTGACATAAGGAAATGTAAACGAGAGTGACCAATGTCCATCTCCTGGTTGCGCTGCACAGCCGCTTAGACCTTCGCCCCCCAGTCTAATGTCCCACCTTTTCATTTTTAACTCTAGATTTACACAGAGAATGAGAAATTACCCTCCAGTGTTGTCCAGTTTTCTGAGTCATTAAAGAAATTGTGCCAAAATGAACGAGAATGAGAAAACGTTATTGTTATTCATTCCAGTGAAGAGCAATTCTCTGCAGCAGCCCCGGCCATACAGACACACAGAACAAACATTTGAAGTCTGTGCCGCAACAGTTCACATCGGTTCAGCAAGACAAAGTAAAAACACAAACTCTCAGATTGGATAAATGAGTTTGAATAACGATTCGTTCGGCTCAGAGGCAAATCAAAACGCATTAAATCTACATTTCTTAATATTATATAATATGGTTAGTAGGGATGCACCGATACCGATACCGATACCAGCTGATACCGATACCGATATCAGCTGAGGAGAGAAAATAGCAACAAACTGGAGAATTCTTTAGTGGAAATACAATAATCCACATAGAGCTGACTTTACTACAGACTGCGCTCTCTAAATCAGAGTCTGAGCTGGATTTAACCAGAGCTTAATGTTGTTAGTGCTGCAGCGTCTGCAGTGTTTACAACATACAGGCTAATGTTGCTAACTCGCGGCTAGCAGTTTTGGCCATTCTGACGCCGTTTTATGCCCAGGGGTTTATTCATCTGAAAAACTAAACCAGCGACTAAAAAGTCCTCAGAAAATCCAAATTAAAGACATACAGCATGTTTATATTGAGCGAAAATGAGCTGCAGCAGAACAGTGAAAACGCTGTAGCTACTCGCTAAGTTGCTACAAAAACACAAGGAAATCTACAGGAGCTGAAGTATAGACGAAAAGAGACCATTTAAGTAACATCTCAATACTATTGTTAAATAAAAATACATAAATGAATAAAGCACAGGCATTGAGGAGCTTTTGGACATGGGCTTTTCTGTCTATGATGGACGGTGCAATAAAAATTAAAAATTATATTGAATGAAAATAAAATAAATAAATGGCATCAGCACAATTCTAATACAACTGCTCTTAAATGTGTCGCCTACTTTACTTACGGAAATGTACATGAGTAAATTAACTAATTACAAATCTGCTGTGAAAAAAGTCAGAATGTTGAAGAAAATGCCTTGTACTCGTATCGGTATTCGGTATCGGCGAGTACTTAAATCAAAGTACTCGTACTCGTATCGGTTTTAGAAAAAGTGGTATCGGTGCATCCCTAATGGTTAGTCTGGTGTTATAAGTGATTTGCCTCAGGTGCACTGTGCTTGGGTCAGACTGTTTTTAATGCAGGCTACTAGTTACCATAGACATGCACTAGCTTAGCACTAGCCTAGCGCCACTAAACTCTTCAAATATAAGGACTGCATGAATTAAATAAATGTATAAAACATCTCCAGAAATTAACAAGACTCTGGATAACTAGGAAGCCCTATGTCAAAAATCCTGAGATATCCCTTTAAGTTGTTTCATTTTGTTGCATCTTCTTCCATATATGATCTGTTTTCTGGATTTTGTTCAATAAATCGTGAAAGAATGAAGTGTCCAAAAGCAGATTAAAAGGAAACAATTATGTCCATATCAAACATGTTTCGCTCCATGGCGTCTTGTCCAGGAGGGTTTTATGAAAATGCACTCCCTATATTAATGTGTCTGTGTCACAGGCTTTTACGTGGAGGAGACACGTCGACTGAACGAGGGAAAGACAAAACCATGAACCAAGCCGTGGGACATGGACCACCTGCCAACGCTGTGAGTGCCCTCCAAAAGCAAGATAACACGATTTTAACATGAGGATTGTTCCCACTGTCGGCTTCTAATCCTGCAGCGAACGTCAACTATCTAAAAGCTTCTCGACTGAAGCTGACAGCCTATATCGGTCAGTGTAAGTGTAAATACTACATTGACAGAAAAGACAAAGGGACAGAGGGATATTGTTCATCCAGGAGATCATTTTATTCACTCAAACTTGGCTGTAAATACTGTTTAAGTGGCGCTAGCCCGCAGTTAGCTTTGCCCGTTAGCATGTTAGCTTCTTCTTCGTGATTCTTTTAGTGTGTATTGGGGCCTCCGACCCAGAGCAGCGAAGTTGCAATTGTGGTTTTCTGGCCAGAGACACCAGGGGGAGATGAAAGACCCTCCAATCATCCCATTAACACTTGTATTACCCCCAGAGGGACTACGGAAAGGATTTATTAAGGTAAACAAGTTACTTAGTACTGCTTTAATATGTGGTTAAGTTCATTTTCACCTGTTGAGCTGCCTGACCAATTAGTGGAGTCCCTCTATATGTGGATTTAGACCCTATTAGTGTTTTACTATTTAGATCAGGGGTGTCCAAAGTGCGGCCCTCAGACCAATTTATGGTGGCCCTCGGCCTCTTGCTGTACCGGTACACATCACCAGAGATGGACCTTTTTATTTGAAATGTAATAATTCTATACAATTCTAACCTAACAACTAACATTTTATTGTGAGACAGAGCTGGCATGAAGGTTTTAAGCTTAAAGAGAGGTATGGGGCACAATTTAAAGCTCTGCTAGTCGAAGGTTTTGCGGCACTAACTACTGATCTACGGCCCTTCACCCCGTGTACACTTCAACATGCGGCCCCCCATGAAAAAAGTTTGGACACCCCTGATTTAGATATACAGATCCTTTCCAAAACATTAGAATATCATGGAAAAGTTGATTTATTTCCATAATTACATTCAAAACGTTAAGCTTCCATAGATTATAGATTCAGGGCCCACAACTTAAACCATTTCAAGTATTTAGTTGTTTATTTGTATATATTTGGGCTTCACAAAACCCACAAAGACAGGATTTCCAAAAAATAGAATAATGTGAAGAAATCAGCCCAAACTTTACATAAATGTTTTAAACTGAGTGTCACACACGACTCATCTACTGAACTCAAAGCACCTGCACAGGTTTTCCCAGATTCCCAGACTGCAGACTTGACAACTGGCCAGAAGACCATCATTGAGACCCTCCATAGGCTGTTCACAGAGTGCTGTGTCCAAGCAGATCAATGGCAAGTCTAGTGGAAGGGCAAAATGTGGCAGGAGAAGATGCACCAGCAGAAGATCTGACCGTGGGCTTCAGTGGATTTTAAAACGGTGAATATTTATGAATCTGGCAGAGATCCAGAAAGAGTGGAATGAGGCGGAGTCACAGCTTCAAAAACCACCACATTCAGACGTATCCGGGAGACGGGAGACAACTGTCAGGTTCTTCTGAGCCTGAGCCAACGAAGGAAGAGTCTCAACTGGGCCGAGGAGAAGAAGGACTGTTGGCCAGCGGTCCAAGGTCCTCTTTTCCCATGAAAGTAAAGTGTGCCTTTCATTCAGGAATCAAGGTCCAAGGGTTTGGAGGAAGACGGGTGAAGAACAGAACCCCAAGCTGCTTGAGGTCCAGTGTGAAATACCCACAGTCAGTCTTGATTTGGGGCAATGTCCAGTGCAGGTGTTGGTAAACTCTCCTTTCTTACAGTTTTTCTCCATTGATTTGGCTCATTTCTTGAAACGGAAATTACATTCTCAAAACAACATGGACAAATCTCCAAACCGCTTGGCAAATTTTCACAACAGAATTGAATATCTCATGAATTTCATCAAATGTCTAAGTCCATGTCTCAATGTCTCAGTACATCTTTGCAAATGATGAAGTACATGTAGCCGACAATTAGCACAATTTCCTGATTGTTGATTCTCAGTCTGATGGTTGTTCGCTCCAAAACGTGTCAGCGTCATTTCATTGTATAAGTCGTCACATGCACAATTGCATCAAACTGTCAAAATTGGTCAAGAACACAACACCATGAATACCATATCTGTTGTGAAACTCCAGCTTTATTTACAGCACTGTAGGCTGCATATCATTTTAATAGTTTTTTGTTTGTGTGTTATGTTACAGTATGTTATGCTGAACAACACATTTTCTTAGTAGTTCTTTAGTTTTAGCAGACTTGCCTTGTCTGCTATAACTCCATGTTCCACTTCATCTTGGAGGAGCACCTGATTTTTAATGATTTTGAAACATTTTAGAACATTTGCTGTACTAGGTGTACAGCACTCCCGACCCACCCTCCTCTTACAATGTAAAATCTTCTTTTCTCTCTGATGTATGTTACTTTATTTGTGTGAACGATAATAGTTTCAATTTCCTTGGCAGTGTGAGTGCACCGTGTGAAGTCGAACCTTGGAGGCTACTCTTACCCTCAAATCCTATTTCTTTGTTTCTTTTTCAGTTTTATACACAATTGTATGACAAAAAAGTTACAGTCGGCTGAAAGGTGGACATGAGGGACATTTCAAAGGTCCTCTGCCAGTGTGACAAAACATCTGAACATTTAGACTTGCAGTGCTCACACAATGCCAAAGGGACAACGCATTTTGGGGGCACTGACTGCTTAAATGAGAAGGAAATTTAGTTTTGAAGCATGAGTGAACCGTTTTGGGAGAGATATGAGCTTTTGCAGGTGAGCTATAGTGTTGAGCTGAACTGTAATGATCTTAGAGTTTTAAGAATGTAATTTCTGTTTCAAGAAATGAGCCAAACCAAAGGAGAAAAACTGTAGATCCAAGGTCACCGCATCAGTCTACCAGAATGTTTTAGAGGACTTCATGATTCTTTCTGCTGAGGATCTGTAAGGAGATGCAGATTTCATCTTCCAGCAGGACCTGGCCCCTGCCCATACCGCCAGAAGCACCAAAACCTGGTTTGATGCCCATGCCATCACAGCGCGTGACTGGCCAGCCAACTCGCCGGACCTAAACCCCACTGAGAATCTATGGGGTTTTATCTGTATGCAGCAGTGTTTTGCCTGTACTGAGTGTGTTAGTGCCATGCTGCAGAGCCACTTAAAGGTGCAGCAGCGCAGATATGATTATAAAGGACCTTTGGTGAGAAATGTATTGCACTATATTAATGTCAATTTGTGGACGATGAAGAGATGAGTTGAGTCTCTATGGGAAAACCTGACGCCTCCTCATAACATACAGTAATTTCCACCATACACAGAAACCAGCCCTTCATAATAAGGGAGGACTTTGTTAAGTAGTGACACCACAAAGACAAAGTAGTTAAGATACTTTTGCTCAGCCTTAGCGCGTAGGTCGTCTAATTAACATTTATTCATGGAATTCCAGGTAAAAAATAATAATTTACACTGTAAATTCAACAATTTCAAAGTATTCCCAATACTGCTTAAACATAATTACAGTGGTGTCAAAATACTCGCGTCAGAGAAACATTACTTTAGAATAATTTCACTAGGTAACGGTCACACCCAAATAATTGGCCTCAATTACTTAATGGATCAATAATTTTCTTTTCTTACATTCTGAAAGAAAACTTGAGTAATACTGCCTCTGAGAAGTGATGGATGGATGGACTGATATAGATGGATGGATGGATGGATGGATGGATGGATGGATGGATGGATGGATGGAAAACTCATAGAAGCAAGCAAGAAGCAAGCTCTGAGAAGCAAACTAGACAAGACCTCATATTTACACTAGGAGGAGGACGACTGGGTATCACCCTGTCAGTCTAATAAAGATTGCAGGCCATGCTTTTAAAAAACAACAAACATGACATTCTTTCACTGATTAGATTGAAGTGTGACTGAGACAATACACTAACCTTGGATAATAAAATGTCTCAGTGACATGAACTTTATCTATGGATTAGCAAACCTTCCAAAAGTTTGACAAAGACAAATCTAAACAATGTTTCCCTTAAATCTGCTCATTCAAAAGATGACCTTCAGCTTTAACCTAACAAAGCATCTCCTATTGTGTCCACAGACGCAGCTCGTGAGGATGGATTCACACAATGGAATGCGGCCCGTTTGTCCCAGATGTGCTCATCAGAGCCACCTAATTTTCGGATTGCTAAAAACACTGCCAGTTTGCGTTGACTGCGCTGTCGACCCAACATGGACCAATCCGCAAGAAAACTGGCCCGAGGGTGGAGTCGTGGTGTCCGGAGGCGGTCCGTTTGAAGGCGAAATCGGACCATGTCGAATTATTGTCCAACATCCCAAATACACAGTACTTGAAGAAGTGTTTGGCCGTAGAGAAATACTGATAGTTTACAAAACCGGGGCATATAAACTACCAAGACGCAGTGGGAATACATTGAATAATCATGCTGCGAAGTTTAAAATGCCAAATGCAACTACCCAACCTGAGAAGTGTAACATGCAATATTTGGGCCAGGCTAATGCGACAAACATCACTCAAGGTGAAACAAAATGTGCAATGACAAGTAAGCAAACCAACCTGTCCCACAATGTACACGTGCATCCAAGTGACAAAATGTTTTTGGCATCTAAACCACAGACTATAAAGCTGTTAAACAGCAAAGAAGACGTGTCAAGACTTGTCGTTTCAGAGAATCGTGCCAAACAACTGGAGAGCTTTGTTGAGAAGTCATGCCTGGCCCAACTTCTGGAAAAAAACAGTAAAGAGCAAGTGCTGAAACATCTCGTCTCAAAAGTGAGAGACTCGAGGAAGCCGAACGATGGAATGAACGTGCGTGATGCTTATGTGAGAAACTGGAGACATAACCAAGAGGTTAAAGCAATGGTAGAGAATGTCCAAACTACAACAGTGCCTGGGTATAGACTAAATACAAAGCCACCACAGAGAAAGCATGGCAATACGTACATGGTCTCACAGCAAGCAAACGGCATCCAGAGTGTGGGCACAATACACACACCGAACATGTGCTGCGCTTTGGAGAAATCTGTTCTTCAAAATTGCGGAGACATGTGGAGTGATTGCTGCGGGCAAGCTTATGAGACAAACTGGACATTTACCCAAGATGCTTCTCGTATCCGAAGTGAAGCTGTGCCTATAAACGCCCAACATGCAAGTTTAACTAAGGCTGGAAACTTGGTACAGCATGTCAGGCTACTAGAAGGAGTCACGGTCTGCCCGTATGAAGTTACAATACAAGAAAACGTGTATCATCCTGAGTTTGACAAGTTACATGAAGATGAATTGAGAAACTGGCACCAGAACAACATAATTTCTTACGAATTTGATCAATGTAATGCATTTCCCCCCACATTTACAACTTCAACAGAACATGTCACCCCACCAAGTGCAAACAATTGGCCGTACAAAGTTGCAACACACCATATTATTCCTAGTGACGCAGAAACAAGAAGCGAGTGTCATTGCGAACTGCCTAATCAGAAAGCATTTCCCTGTTCTATAACGCCTGAAGCAGACGAGCAAACAACAGTAAAAGCCACAAACTGGATTGGCAGGATGGCAGCACAGCAAAATCAAATGCCGGCCAAGACTCTACCCAAACAAAACATGAACTCTAACAGCGTCTATCGCAATGAATTTGTCGATCCTAGACAATTGCCACAGCAGGCAACGTCTGTAGCACAAGTTCAATCCCCAACAGAAGCGATGGACTTAATGTACAAGATGGCAACCGAAGAAAATCAAATGGAGGCAGCCAAGCTAAGCAACCAGGAAGTGGACATCTTGTACCCTTGTAGCATTTTCAGTAGCAATTTGGCTGATCCAAACTCACAAACGACCGCAACAGAGCAAGGAAAGTTCACAGACGATGTGATAATCGTGGATTCTGAGATCACAACAACAGAAAAGTGTTCTCAAATTGAACCAGTGGAGTTAGGCAACCGACAAACACAAAGCTCTTGCTACCCGTACAGTGTCTTTAATTTGGTGGACCCTACACCAATGGCAACCGCTACAGAGCAAGGAAAGCCGACACAAGATGGGACCGCTATGGCTTCCAACAGTGCAACAACAGAAAATTGGGCGCTAATTGAATTAGAGAAGCTATGTAATCAACCTGTGTTAAATTCTGGGAACATTTATGATGTGGCTAACGGTGAACCAAATCCAGTTTCTACGGCGCAAGTAACGCCGGTGGAAGATGTGGTTGAAATGGCATTCATGATGGCGACACAAGAAAACTATATTCAAATCCAAAAGGAGATTTCAAGCGACAAGGACGTTGGTATAATGCAACCTCCGAGCAACCCTTGTAACCAGCCGAATAAACCTGACACATTGCCAAAGACAGCGCCCTTTCCAGATATTGCAAATTCGCCACAAAAAGGAACCGACTTGATACAACAAACTGCTTCTGAAGATAAGAATCCACACATTGAAGAAGCCAGCAAGTCAACCAACACGGAAAGAAATCCCTGTGCCATAACCTCTGTAGGGAAACTGCATGTATTTGACACGATTGACGACTTGATGTATGCCATCAAGACACACAAGTTTCCATCCCACAATAATGTCCAGAGTAATAAACCGAATCTGCAAAAAACTTCTGTAAGCACAAAGGAAAAAGATTCGGAGAAAGAAGACACGGGGAGTGGACCCTGCCTTGCACACCATCATCCCAAAATGTCTGATCTCGAATTTACATTTCCAGATAAAACAAGTGAGATTGTGGAAGCTGAAAGTCCTCAAAAGCGGAAAAGCGGGACGACGACGCTGGCCTTTGATCAACAAAACTGCGCCGCTATCAGAGTGAATGAACAAGTCACAAATCAATCTGACGATATCTGGGTGCAAGATAAGAACACAGACCGACTACAGAGTGCCATTGAAATCGAAAGACATAAGCTCAGAACCCAAAGGGCAATAATAAAACAACTTAAGAGATTATTAACAAGACCAAAATGTGATGTGGTGTGTGCAGAAGATGTGGCTGACAATGAGTACAGGGGAAAACAAACTGCCACAACTGACATATCCGACCTTACACATCCAAGAAGTAAGGATACACTTTTGGAAGACGCTGATTGTCCGAATAAGGAAAGCACAATTCTGAATACATCAAATTCCAACGATAATAAGCACCATGAAACCCAGACAAGAATTCACACAGAAATAAAAAGAACTCTCATTAAGGAGGTAAATGTGGGCTCAAAAGGTTTGAGAGATGAAGGAATGGATTTAACAATGCCTCGTATAAAAGAAAAGAAACCAAACCAAGAGCAAAAGGAGCAACTGGACACAATGAAAATCGGTACGGATGAATCGCATGACTTTGAAAGATCTAGACTTGCAAGGGACAAGAAAATTCACGGTGAAGAAATTACTATGACAATTCAGAAAGTTGAATCGCTTATGACAACAAAATCTGGCAAAGTCTCATTGGAGAAAGATATCAAATGTGGTGCAACCAAAGGAAAATTAACTAAAATTAACCCACGGACTGAATATATCGAGGACCAAAAACTCCCAAAGGAAGACACTGATCCCAAGATAATCAGCAAAAAACTCAAAGTGGAAATGCCAGATATGGTGCCTTGTCAAAAGAAAGTAGAGAAACCTGAAGAAGACTTGACGCAAGCTAGCAAAACACTGACTACTCCACAACATAAGTCATTTCAAGCTTTCAAATCGGCGCACGTTTATGGAAATCAACCGACAGCAGTTCAGTTGGAGAAAGCTAAGGCAAGTGAAGTCGTGTTAAGAAATGAAAAATCCCTTGGAAGTACAGAATTGGGAAGAAATTTGGGCAGAAGAAGAGATTACAATGAAACACATTCCTCTGAAAGCTCTAAAGATGACAAAACCCCATTGAAAACCCGCTTTAAGAATCAGGAATTTGAAATTGCAGCCAAGAAGCCAAAGCTTGAAGTACAAGAAAGTAACAGTAAATGTTGTAAAAAGGAAATCAGTGAAGCTCAGGCAGAAGTGCAACCTTTGAACTGTCCAGAAGATGTGAGCAAGTTGGCAAATGCTAAAAATGTTGAAAAGCTGAGAGTTGGGCAAACAAATATTGCAAAACCTGAATTTTACTCTAAAAAAGAAGGAAAAGAGGAACAGATTAACCACACGGCCACTGGTTCTGTTGCAATCCAGCGAAATAAAGCAAAGTTGCAAATGCATCAAAATCAGGAAAAGGGAAACACTCTTGATTTAAAGACATGCGAAACAATGTTACACGAAACCAGAAAAACTCCAAGCCTGAATAAAGAGGTAAAGTCTCTCAAAGCTATTTCAGATGAAGCAACCAGTTTAGCAAAAGCAATTGTTGAAACGCAGCAAAACACAAGTCCAAGCAAAGGTTACAAAGAAGGAGAAAGTCTAAATCAACAAATCACAGTTCAAAAAGTAAAGTCTCAAAACTCTATTCCTGATGAAGCAACAAATCTAGCAAAAGCAAGAAGTGTGGAAAGGCAGCAGAACACAAGTCCAAGCAAAGGTTACAAAGAAGGAGAAAGTCCAAATCAACAAATCACAGTTCCAGTTCAAACAGTAAAGTCAAAAAACAGTACTTCGGGTGAAGCAACAAATTTAGCAAAAGCAAGAAGTGTGGAAAGGCAGCAGAACACAAGTCCAAGCAAAACATACAAAGAAGGGGAAAGTCCAAAACAGCAAATCACAGTTCCAGTTCAAAAAGAAAAGTCTCAAATCACTATTCCCGATGAAAAGAAAAACACAAGTCCAAGCAAAACATACAAAGAAGGGGAAAGTCCAAAACAGCCAATCACAGTTCCAGATCAAAAAGTAAAGTCTGAAATCACTATTCCCGATGAAGCAACAAATCTAGCAAAAGCAAGAAGTGTTGAAAGGCAGCAGAACACAAGTCCAAGCAAAGGTTACAAAGGAGAAAGTCCAAAACAACAAATCACAGTTCCAGTTCAAAAAGTAAAGTCTCAAAACACTATTCCTGATGAAAAGAAAAACACAAGTCCAAGCAAAACATACGAAGAAGAGGAAAGTCCAAAACAACAAATCACAGTTCCAGTTCAAAAAGAAAAGTCTCAAAACACTATTCCTGATGAAGCAACAAATCTAGCAAACACAAGAAGTGTGGAAAGGCAGAAAAACACAAATCCAAGCAAAACATACAAAGAAGTGGAAAGTCCAAATCAACAAATCACAGTTCCAGTTCAAAAAGTAAAGTCAAATAACAGTACTTCGGGTGAAGCAACAAATCTAGCAAACGCAAGTAGTGTTGAAAGGCAGCAACACACAAGTCCAAGCAAAACATACAAAGAAGGAGAAAGTCCAAAACAACAGATCACAGTTCCAGTTCAAAAAGTAAAGTCAAATAACAGTACTTCGGGTGAAGCAACAAATTTAGCAAAAGCAAGAAGTGTTGAAAGGCAGCAGAACACAAATCCAAGCAAAACATACAAAGAAGTGGAAAGTCCAAAACAACAGATCACAGTTCCTGTTCAAAAAGTAAAGTCTCAAATCACTATTCCTGATGAAGCAAAAAATCTAGCAAAAGCAAGAAGTGTGGAAAGGCAGAAAAACACAAGTCCGATGATAACTCAAAAGCCATTCAACTATCACTACTTGCAAAAAGAATGGAATCCCAAACCATATCCAGATTTTAACGCCATGTCGAAAAGGGGCGCATTTTCTTCAAACATACAAGATTCAAAAGGATTTGGCAATCAAGAAAGGGAAATCTGTGTTGATAACGTCTTTGTTAAAGCACAAAGAATGAGGTTTTATCCAGCTTCAGAAAGACTATTCATCCCCGACCGTGCAATGCCGAGAAACCCGGCTTACGTAGAGGAAACGCATCCGAGGCAACATAGTCAACACCTTCAGAACATGTCAAAAGAGCACTGGGTCCAAAACCAAGACTACCAAAGTGATGCTAGGAACGTTAAAAGGAAAAGGCCGCCTTCTGAGACGCATGAAGATCGTGAGTTTGCCCCACCGCATCCACGGGGTTTCGACAAGCACTGGGATCGCGAGGAAAGGACTAAAGTTCCCAGAATATCGCCAAGAACGGAAGGAGAACGCCAGAATGCTAGCAAGAATATGCTTTTGGCTAGAATGCCCGGTCTTGAATCTCCAAGCTGTGCTCAAGAGCGTGGAGAAATAAAAGAGCCAGTTTTATTAGATATACAGATGCACTTCTTCGACAAAAACTCACGAACAATTGAACTCAATCAAAAGGAAGAAAGCATCTACAAATGGTCGAAGATAGTGATCAAAACCGTGCGAAGTGACGGTCGGCGCACGGACGTCAACAAGGCTAAAAATGTAAACTGGGAGCGGATGACAAACATTTTAACTGGATGCGCAAACCCGCACTTAATTTTCAGGGAGAGGAAGCCGCGTGACGGTATAATAAGCAAGTTCACCCGTCTGATGCGCGTCATGTATTGGAATAACACACTGGAGATTTGTATTTATGCGCATGCTTTTGGGCTATGGCTGCGCGCCACACAGCATCACGACGCGCCAAATTTGCAAAAGAGGAAGTATTTTTTCACTAACGTCGAGCACGAAAAGGTCACGCGGCAAGACGACGGTGGTGAGATTGAAAGAAGAAACAAAGGGGAAAGTCATGAAGCCGTAAAATCGCATGAAGTGGCAAATAATGAGAGGCATTCTGAACTACCACGAAGATATACAGGTCAATATAGCAATGAAGCTGATGAATCTGCACGGGACAGAAAAAGAACAAGGTACAGAAAACCTCATATGGAAGAAAAGGGATTAAAGGGAGAAAGGCATCACCCGACTCACAAAGATGGGCCACGCGACAGCTTTTCGAGAGACAGAGGCGACTACAATCGACGGAAAAGACTTGTGAGTATTTTTATCCATTCTGTTTAAATTGAGTAGTTAACAGAACGTAACACAATTGTTCAGTCTCATGTAGGGCTGGGCGCCGTTACACTTGTTTACGATACTTACGATACCGGCACGACTGGCTCACATCTGGTACGGCAAGTGGAATGTCAGCCAGAGGTGGGCCAGGTGTGGTATCGTGCAATGGTACCCAGCCCCAATCGCATGTGCATCTGGACAATCTGACTTTTTGTGCTAGAATGTGTGCGGGGTTTAACAGTTTGTCATGTTTTTATCTTTCAGGATTCCAAGTGAAGAAATCCCACAACAAAAATGGACAGAGAGAAATGATGCTGAAGCTGCAGAATTAAATATTGGATTCATAAAATTAAAAAAAATCAGTTATTATATTGACACTGGTTACAATTGTCAAAGTCCACATTGGATCAATTATTCACATTAATAAGCTATATTTCTATGAAATGTTTATTGTCCTTATCTCTAGTATGTAAATAAACAGTTTGCAACACTTAGTCATTAATTTATCTACAAGGCTATACTACATTTATTGCAAACTGTGGGGCATGTACCACTGGTCGTGCTTGGGCTTCTTCAGGGTCATCTGCAATAAAAAAAAATGTGATAAGAGACTTAAAGGAATAGGCCACCGTTTTTACATACATGAGATATGTTCTTACCTAACCTTAGCCGAGTTAATATATCCCCGTCTGGTCTTTGTCCGTGCGCTCTGTCACGCAAACGGAGCACATACGCAGCCTCTCCCACATGTCATATAGCTCCGAAAAAGCTCACGATAGAAGCTACCAAGCTCTTCCACGTGTTCCCTATTTAAATAAAGTTACGTGAAGTGTTTTCATGCGAAGTATATTTACCCAGAAATGTAGCATGTGGATTTTATAAGCAAATAAAAAGGGGGACTATATTGTGAGGCGTAATGATACGAGGAGCAAAACGTCCGCGCAGTAACTCCTAAAGACTTCCCCCGCTCACTTCCATCAATAACCTTTAGGAGTTACTGCGCGGACGCTGTGCTCCTCGTATCATTACGCCTCACAATATAGTACCCCCTTTTTATCTGCTTATAAAATCGACATGCTACATTTCTGTGTAAATATACTTTGCATGAAAACACTTCACGTAACTTTATTTTAATAGGGAACACGTGGAAGAGCATGGTAGCTTCTATCGTGAGCTTTTTTGGACCTATTTGACATGTGGGAGAGGCTGCGTATGTGCTCCGTTTGTGTGACAGAGCGCACGGACAAAGACCAGACGGGGATATATTAACTCGACTAAGGTTAGGTAAGAACATATCTCAGTATGTAAAAACGGTGGCCTATTCCTTTAAGCCCTACGGTCCCACCAGTGGGACCAAAATAAATAAAAACTGGTCTGGGCAGTTGGACGCACTTGGACACAAGGGGGCGCCCTTCCAACCTTCTCAGCGTAAATGCAAATTGACTTTCTTCAGAACTAGACTTTAGGTCAGACACCATGAATGACAGTAACATGACACTAAATACAGTGACCTCTTTGTTACGTTACATTACTTGAAGTGCTCCTAAGGTGTTATTACAATATAGTACAATATAGTAGCTCTTTATATCGGCTTAGAAAATGTACATGTTTAATTTTGTGTATCTATACTTGGATCGTGTAGCTACTCATGTAACTGCATTTAAATAGGGGAAAAGTGGAAGAGCTTGGTCACTTCTAACTTCACCTCCTCCATAGAGGAGAGGAGGAGAGGCTAAATGCTGTTGATAATTATAATCATGAAATGTGTTTAATCAATGTTTTAAATGCATTGCATTGACACTTGGGAGGTTTAGGACTGCACTAGCCTGGTTTTCCAGCCCTTCTTATCTTTCAGAACTGCTTTTACCTTACGAACCTTCACGGCCCCTTCGCTCCTCC
The DNA here is from genome assembly GCF_951799975.1 of Gobius niger. Lineage (NCBI taxonomy): Eukaryota > Metazoa > Chordata > Actinopteri > Gobiiformes > Gobiidae > Gobius > Gobius niger. The sequence continues at coordinate 11,206,129 of NC_136875.1, forward strand.
GGCAGGGGTCTCCTAGTTATTCCTAAAGTCAACAAAAAGACTCACGGCGAGTCTTTCCAATATTACGGCCCTCGCCTCTGGAACCACCTGAGGAGGAGCTCAGGGCTGCAGAGAACGTTCATGTTTTTAAGAGCAGGCTCAAGACCCGCCTTTTTAATTTAGCTTTTTCTATTTATTCAGTCCTAATATGTATATCATAGGACAGCGTATCGTTTTTAAATGTTGTAATCTGTAAAGCACTTTGATATGCCTTTCGGTATGAAAAGCGCTTTATAAAGTTTGATGGATCGGATTGAAAGATATAATAAAATGAATACACAGTAAATTTTACAGTGTTAATTTGACACTTAAAGAGTAAAATTTGACACTATTTCCGATTGTATATGGTCCCAATCTGTACAGAGTAAAATTTACTCTTTCTTCAGTGTCTAAAAATTCAGTGTAAATTTCACACTAATAGAGTAAAATATTTACACTGTGCAGAGTAAGTAGGATGTTACTCTGGATGAATATTTACTCTATACAGGGTAATAATTACTTTAATTAGTGTTAAGTGAATTACTCTGCTTCAGTGCCAATATTTATTCTTATCAGTGTGATTTCAGGAATGTGTACAACACTATATAGAGTAAAAAAAACTCTGTTCAGTGCAAATTCTTATTTTCATTATTACTCTAATTAGAGTCGATTTTTAATATAATGCGGAGTAAACCTTTACTCTCGTAAGAGTTATTTAGCAGTGTGAATTACGATTACTAAAAATAAATACAAATCAAATTAGAAATACACATTTCTTTTTTATTTTACAGAAAATGTTTAAACATTTAAAATACAAAATGGCAGTATGGGACAATATACAGCGATAGATCAAACGTTCCATACTTCATTTGAACATCAAATGGTTTGTAGTAGCACAACTCATTAACTGTAAACACTTTTAAAACTTTGTCTGGATGTAGTCTTATCTTAAAGGCAAAGAAATGCTCATCAAAATAGACAGTTTCCATTAGTTTGCCACAAAAAACAACAGTGTCATTTATCACAGCAATAGTCTTGATCTTACAAAACACAGGCAATTCTGAAGCTACCTCAGTACAAACAACAGAGTTAAGACGATATTCTGTACCGTGGCATTTAACCCACTTTGTAGAGAGAACATCTGATGACAATTCACATTCCAATTTAGAAGCAATGACTGGACCTTCACTGATTTCAAAGAGTGCGCTGATCTTTCCTGGACCTAAAGTCAATCTTTCTTTGGTGAATGACTCTTGATAAAATGCCATACAACTTTGGTGTTTTCTTGCTAAAGTCAATGTGATGTTTTTAAAGCTTTTCACCTGTCTTTTAAAGAAGTTGTGTTTGGCTTCATAGCGCATGCACCAGAAGTGGAGAAGTGGACCAACCTTTCTTATGCTGCGGGGGTAATGTAGCATAAAGTGATGCTTCGGTAAGAGATTTACTGTAGGAAACAGGTGCTTAAAAAGTTTATGATGATCAGAGATTAAATGTTTCAGGTATATGGTCATCCCTTCAGAAACAACAGGAGAAAATATTATGTTCACAATTTGCAAAAGCAAAATCAGAAGCTCCCAATGTTTGTCCTCTCTCTGTATCAAGTCCCCAAACAATAATGGCAAATTGCGCAATAAACACCAAGATTGTATCGCATTTAATCCCAAATCATTGCTTCCATCAAACAGTTTCACTCTTGGAGGACGATTTCTCTGCTGACTGTAACCATAATCAAAAGCATGTACTCTACGCTCAAGTTGTTCAGCAGTTATGTAGTTTTGTTGAATGTACTGGAGAACAAGCTTCATCTCGAACTGACCCACACCTTCCAGAATATCGTGCATGATGTCTACAGCAAAGTTGTTGGCAGTGTTGAAATACTGTAAGGAATTCAACAAGCAACTGCGCTTCACACCAAAAACATGAGGCAGTGAAGAATCTGTGTCTACAGTTTGACAATGCTGTGTATGCAGCTCTACAGTTCTTAATCTTACTTGAGGATTGTCTTCACAGAAAACGGTTTGGAACTTCTCTTTTTCAAGGAGACAGAAGCGACAGCAATAACGAGCTCCAAATGACTCTACAAAGCCAAAAATACTATGCAAGCCAAGATTATCTCCTGTAACCTGAACAACTGTTCCATAAATGACACGATCACTCATGGGAACTTGAAGGCCTTGCTTCTCAAGAGTTTTCAGATCACTGACAAGAGGCTCAAGTATTGAGTTAAAGCCATATCGCTTGATGTCCTGCGCATGGAAGAGAGCACACAAGTAAATATTTGATAATGAGGAATTATAAACAGGGGGGAAATTCCTTAATGTAAAATAAATTGCACCTAATTTGTGCACACCCTTCTTAGAACCTAATGGGTTTGCAGTTTCGAAGTCGTCATAAAACAACTGAATTTGCAGAGCATCTTTTTTCTCTGAAAAAAGGGGATTTTCTTTCAAGTAAATAGCATCCATAATGTCTTTATAAAAGCCTCCCTTTTCAGCCTGTTGGTTGTTAAAAACTACAGATAGATTGGGATTTAAGAAAATTGTTTTCAGGGTTTCCAAAATTGGGATATATGCAAATTTATCCGTAACAACAACCTGTTCATAAGTACCAGTAGCTTTGTTTCTTCTACTGTCGAACCGTGTGCCAAGAACTTTTTCAACAGGATCAACAATTTTCCATTTGTCTGCAAAATGTTTTTGTCGTTTCCGTTCAGAATTTAGGGATGTGAAAGGATTCTCAATTATCTGAAAAGACTGCTCAATCTTGTTTCTATTTTCATTATCATTATCTGAAGATAAGCACTGTAAAGCTGCATCTTTAGCCTGAGCATGAATCTCTGAAAAAGCTTCTTCCATGCAGGAGACAAAGCTATTCAGAGTGGACTGACCTAAACCAGCTGCCTTGAGCTGTGCGACTGCAGATGCACACATATCCAAAGTGCTCTTATTGGATGGCCGAAACTGATCGGAAGTTGAGGGCATGTCTTGTACATTAACCATGTGTGCCTCGTCTACACACACATCTGACATAACCCTGGCATCAGCTGATTCTGTAGCTGTGGCAGTATGCTCAGTGTGCTTGCTATTCAAGTGTTTCCTGAACCCAGAAAAGGAACCAAAAACACGACCACATCCAGTCTCAACACATCGAAGACGGAGGGTTCTTCCTGGAAGAAACCCATGGAACATTTTGATATGCTTAACAAGAATGTTTGAACTCATGAACACAGCTTGGCACACATAGCATTTCATGCTATCACTAATGAAGTAACCTTGCTCTTATTTCTGCAATACGAGGCCTCTCCCTTACTTTGCCAACATCAATATTGTAAATGGTAGTCTGGATGAACGTGAACACATTGTACAACATGATGTGATAGGCTGTACCAAAAACAAAATGAGCCTTGAACAGCTCATCAAAAGCACTTAAGGATGAGTTGGACATACAGGGGATGGCAGTCTTGTCCAGGATGATGAAGTACTGACTGATCCGGTTCTTCTGTTTGCCAACCGCCAGGAGGTAAGGCTGAGTGCTTGTGGTGATGGAGTCAAGATGCTCTTCAATGCTTGTTCCACTCTACAGAGAACATAAAGATAATGTTGGAAAGTAGATCTTTACATTAATTATTGTTAAATGACATACCAATGCACTCAAGTTTATCTAATTAAGTACTAACATAATAAAACAAAAGTAACATTAAATTAATGTGCATTAATCAGCAAAAAAGACAAAACCAAAGGCTCACCTTCTTGAAGACCACAAGGTGTTTCTCTGCTTGGGACGCTGACATTCTTCCAGGTCTCCTACGGCCTTGAGAAGTGGGTGGAATAAGATGCAGGAGTAGCAAAATGGAGGCAAAGTCACTATCCCAACCTGTAAACAAGATTGAAAAATATGCAAGTTGTTGCATGTCCCTTAATCTTTGTGCATTGTATTTTTCTCTAAACCAATTTTCCTCCAATAGGCTCTATGCACACGAGGGACATGTGACTTGTGAGTGAAATCTCCAGAGGCTGCTGTCCTTTCTCTTTCACTATTTCCCCTAGAGGCATTGGTAGACAGTCATTGGCTATGTGTCAAAAGAGGACATACCATGCATAGGTGGTTTTACATGTGTTGGAGTCTCAGAAATTATTGTTTAACTTTTTATAATATGAAATTAGGTCTCTGTAAGCATTAAATGGCAACAGTAAATCACAGATGAAAGAGCTGGTCAATATCTTGACAGGTGTTCCTCCTGCTGGCAGCTGTAGGATTAACTTAAAAAAAAAAAACATTCCGCATTTGACTGTTTATTAAAAGTGTGTTTATCACGCCATACTGAAGTTAAGTTTTCGCTCCTGATGCAATGTTTTGAACATGATGCTAGTGACTGTCCACCAGTAACTAAATGCCTGCCATGTAATCTTGAGCTATTAATTTGGACATGACGTGACCAACTCATAGGTAAATAACAAGACAGGAAGAGCAGCGTCTCCTGAGGATTCACTCACAAGTCGCTTGTGTCCATGTAGCCCATTTAACCACTTACCAAATTCAGCACCACCATCATCCCCCTCTTGAGGATCTGCTGCCAATAAGAGGTCTTCAAGCTCTTTGGTGGATGGAAGCTTTCCGCACTGCTTTATTATCTTCCTCTTGAGTGTTGTTGGCCATTTTTCCAGAAGCCTGCCTGTTGTGTCCTCCCCAAACATGAGAACAAAATCTTGTTCAATCTGCATTGACAAAGAGAAGATTAAAGCGATTAAACAAAAAAAACACCATTTTCTAATCAACATTTGAAATCAGTATGTAGTTGAAATATTTACCAAGCCTTTGATGTCTTTGAATCGTGGAAAATGTGACAATATGTTGCTTGACTCCTGGGGGTCCAGAACCATGCTGCGACGATGAGCAAAGGTCTGTTTCATTTTCTTCTTTACAGTGTTTTCGTCAGCTGAGTGTCTCATCAGGGACATGGCCTCTAGGCATTCTTCTTCACTCAGGTGCACTTCTGGACACTGGAGCTCACGTCTGGCTGTTGGTCCTCCTGACAGTTCATCTCCAGACTTCTCTTCTGTGGAGGCTATCACATACCGATAAAAGATGTGGTCAAGACCACAGTGGCAACAATCAAAATGTCCATCTCACAATATTTTAAAACTACTTCAGGTGAAACTCGGAAAATTAGAGTACCGTTCAAATGTTCATTTATTTCTGTAATACAACTTAAAATGTGAAACTAATATAAGTTATAGACTCATTATATTCAAAGTGACATATGTCAAGCCTTTCTTATAATGTTGATTATTATGGCTTACAGTCCATTTTCACAATATTCTAATTTTATGAGATTTTTTTTTTTTTTTCAAGCTAAGTCATAATCAAAATGATAATAAAGGCTATACATATGTCACGTTGCATGTAATGAGTCTATGATATATTAGTTTCACAGTTTAAGTTTGATTACAGAAAGAAATGTACTTCTTAACAATATTCAAATTTTCTGACTTTCACCTGTACATGGAGTTACCTTCAAGTGATCTCCGTTCTTGGGCAATGTTTCTTTGTATGTATTTAATCCTCCAAGCCAGGTAGCCAGTGTCAGATTTACCATCATAATAATGCTCCTGGACGTTAATATGGGATGTTAAACAAATCAAGTAGCTTTTTATAGATCTGTCTGTCAAATGTGCAACTTACATAGCCCTTCTCTTTAAAGGGGTCCCTGAGATATGGAAACAAGGTCACAATCCCGTTGGCATATTTTTCTTTCATTAGTCTGGGTGGAGATGTTCTACAAAAGGAGAGGAAATATTTGACCTGAGAAAAAGAGAGGAAAAAAACAACAACAAAAAAGCTTGATGATGAGAACAAATTTACCCATTTTTTTCTGTCAAGTCAGCTGCTAGGATGTTCACCAGTTTCTTTCTGGAGTCATCAGCCAAAGACTTGGTACGATTGTACTCCATTATTATCCTGTCGCCTCCGGGCTTCTGGGAAAGAATCTTTTCCACCAACTTGGGAAAAAAAAAAAAAAAAAAAAACTGTACTATCAAGACTTTAAAATGATCAGCATATTTGTACATACAAGTATCCAAAAAGGATGTTTTTAAATCATACCTGCTTAGATTCATCATCCAATCTCTGGCGCTTCCTAGAGGGACTAACAGGCAGGATGATTGTGTCCGGAGAATCACCACTGCTGGGTGACGAGGTGGACAGTCCTGGAGAGGCTGCAGTCCCAACATCCACTTTGCAAAAAAAAAAGGATTTTGTATATTTTATTTACAGCATTATGTGTGGGTATTTTGTAGTTTATAACTGACTTCCTAGTTCGCTTTGGAGGAAAATGAGCAATATTTAGACTCACAACGGTGCACATGGTCTGTTTTTCCGTCAGACATGTTGCATCTACAATGTAGATTTGTGGTGGCAAGAAACCAAATTAATGTGTATAGAGCTTTATATGGACACACAAAGATGCTTAATTGAATACCACAGCTTGAAGAAGTTAGTTATTAGTTTGAACTGTAAATGGAAAATGGAAAATGTATTGCTTAGCATCACCAAAAGTGACGTTTAGCTATGACGCTAAGCAACAAGTAATTTTTGAGGTATTTTTACATTCTCAGTTAATTCATTTTAGATCAAGCATGCGTAGTTACTTTTATGATATGTGTGTTTGGATGGTTGTGAATGGATGGATATGTGTGTTTTGAGCTAATTTATTATTATAGTTTAAAACAAACCAGTATCAAATGTGATGGTCAGAACACCAGTAGTAGGATCCTTCACGACATCCTCGAACACCTCATCATCCAGCTCAGTCCCAGAACTGTCAAGGACGCGCACGCCTTCGGTCACAGCTGGAATGCCAAACTTAATAAATGCTTAATAAAAAAACACAGAAAAGCATAAAAAACAATAAGTAAAATACACTACAATTAGTGATGACAATACATTTGGGGGATTTCCATTGTGTGTGTCATTTTACTGAAATACCATACTTACCAGCACTCAGAAAATCTTTCAGGTTCAGTTCAGCTACAATGACAAATTTTTGGGCATTGCCCATTTTAACTTTCAGTCGCATCTTGCCTGTTAAAATACAGTGGAATAGCAGGTGACAATTCAACAAATGCCATTTATATTTTAATTTATTCATATTTACAACATGTGTGAAAACTCAGGCAGTCATCAATTACACCCTGCTTCAATCCCTGTCACATACACATCAATGATTTTGATCAGATTTTAGTCCCAGTCCCATACTGGAAGCAATATCTGGATGCTTGGGCTCAAACCTAAATGACTGCGCGCACTTTTTTACGTTTGATCAGGAGTGTTCCCACAGCAAACACGGGGCCAAGCTAGCATCCTGTAGCTTTCTCCTGAGCGCCTATTTCTCCCGCCTGTCTTTCTCCACGACGCACCGTGCTCCAGTGTTTATTGAATTTTTTTAAGCTGCACATCACATATCAAACTACTTCACTAAACCACCGCGAGTTAATAACCCTGAGAGAAAACGGATATCCCAATAACCCCGCTCCAAAGTATTTTTCGGATCGTAAAGGGTACATGTACATGCGACTCTTATGCACATTTCCTCATGGAGCTACCAGTGCGGGAGCACCGCAGCCCCTGAACATGAACCCCCCCGGCCCACGGACACAACGAGGAAATGTAGAACTGAACCACGGGCCAATCTAATCTACCGTATCTACCGTATATGTTTAAATATCTACGTGCGTGGTCTATGATAAAATGGGAACAGGGGAAGAAAAGAAAAAAGCGAAGGGATATAAGCGCTACCGTTCACTGCCCCCTCTCTGCGCGGGCTGATGTACCATGCAGACAAACAACGTGTAGAAGCTAACGTTTCACCGTTTCCCCACACGCAAAAAACCCAAGTTTGAAAACCTTCCTTTTCTTAGAATATATAAAAGTCGGCGATGCAGTATACTTGGCGGGCTGGTTAAGCTAGCATGGTAAATAATCTTCCCCTTGGCAGTGTAGACTAAAGCAAATCGTTCGTCTTAAATAATGCTTGGAAAACACAAAAACATACCAGTCCCGATATCTTTGACACAGTTGCATTTGAAATGTTGATAAAATGTGTAAAACTAGTACGTGCGCAAGACGTGTTAAACACTTACCGAACGAAGAAACTTGTGAAGCGAGGAGAAAAATGGCGGACTGAAAATTTCTTCGAACAGTTTGAAGAGGTGGAGTCATGGGCGGGGCTTCTCAGAGTAACCAGCCACCTGCCTTTCACTCCAATGCATTTGCTCTGTGTTTTCACAAGGACGCTAGAGGGAGTTTTACTCACACTTTTGTAATTTAAACTCTTAACGAGTGAATATACTTTTACTATGGGATTTTTACTCTGGGAAATTTACTGTGTACAAATATAACAATGAATGAAAAATCAATACATAAAAAAAGCGTTCCCAAACCTTTGACTGGTACTGTATGTTGCAATACTACTAATATTATTCTCATCAGTTTTTCCTCACATTGTGCAGCCGCCGATATCTTTTTTCTTTCAAAAAATATCCAAATAAAGACAACAAAAGGGCAAGACAACTTGTAGCACAAGTTCTTTTTTTATTTTCTCATAAACCAGCATAACATATGTGTGTGTAAATCCTATTGGTCTTGATGCTACAGTCAGAAGATTCAAAGTAAAAAGGTGGATTGGACTAAATGTTCAACCGAGGTCGCAGCGTCCAAAAGGCTGAAAAACGGTCACGCATTCAGAATCACACAACCTCCAAAAACTCCACAAGGTTTCTCCAATTTATACCTTTGCATTGCGATATATTTGTCAACGAGAGCCACGTTTGTAGTTTTTCCTATTCTGTCCCATTTATTGGGGAAAAGAGGCTGATGTAAACGGATGGATATTTCACAAAAGAAACGATACAAATGTTTATTACGTTTCTGAAAAATGCAAAATAGAATAATGAAATACACAATAGAAACGCATTATTATTATTAAAGCTTGACAATTTAACAAAAGAATGGAAAAAAGGGAGTATATTTCAGCGACATCAGGAAGCTTTATGCCTTTTCGCCAGCAGATGGAGCCATTGACCCCATATACTTAAAGTGAATAATTAATCATAGTGTTGCCAGTTTGTAAAAGGACTGGAGCGACGCCACAGATGAGTGTGAGCTCCAAAGAAGGTATTTCCTATAAAAGGAGCGCTTCGGGAAATAGATTAAGTGTTGCATAAATGATAATAAAACACCAGAAGTGTATATAAATGTGAAAGTACCTTCTAAGGAGCACACTTTTGGCATTTTTGCTCCTGTATGTTACTCGAAACCAGTGCAAAAATCAGTGGGTTCCCGTTTTATAAATTCCTAATGGGGGAATGTCCGAGTCTCGCTCCAGTAAATCAATATTTAAAGACTGTGCGGTGGGAAATTGAAGGATAATCAATGGCCGTAGGATACTTCTTTGACTCGATGTTGTCAGTCAGTCGTGCCAGAGTTTGCCCTTGTGGAAAGGTTTGCCAAGTAGTTATTTGTTTTTGGATTAAAGACGTCTCCGCCTCATCATCCAAGCAGCTTCGTTTGCTCAACTGTTGCTCGGTGAGAAGCAAAGCCGCTTATATGGAAAGAAAACCCGGTACAAACGACGACGGCTGTGACTGAAAACATGTCCTAGGATTTGAAGCGGAATAAATTAACTAAATAAATGTAAATTATAGACGGGTTGATTGTTTTTGAACCTCTTAACCCCCGAGTGCATTTTCTCCAGTGTAGCTTTATCCAAATCCATAAGGTCACAGCCTGTAGATACAGATAGCAGTGTGTAATAGAAGGGGGCGTGGCTTCGAAGAGGGGTAAAAATGAAAAAAATGGTGCTTCCCAAAAGATTCACTCTTTTTAGCCATTTTCTGATGGTACTATTATTATTTATCACACATAAATAAAGTCAAGTCCAAATCAGGTCCATATGGATGTCTTTTCACTGCAGATTGTTCAGTAGAAGCAAAAAAATGGCAGTTGTAGCTATTGCTAGCTAGCGTTAGCATTAGCATGATGCTAGCATGAAGCATCATGTTAGCATTCGCTGTTATTTATGTATTTATGGGCTGTTGAACCACTTGGCTCCTCTCCATGTATCTTTATTGGGTAGAAAACTATATCAATAATATTGTATTTGATAAAGTAGTTTTTGAATATTTGGAGAAAGATTTTTCCTCGTCTTTGTTTTCCCCCTTAACTGTTTCAAACATGACCATATATGGGCGAGAGAAGCCGTATGTATCTATAGATACAGACGGCATCTCGTCATAGAAGGGGGCGTGGCCTCGCCGAGGGGGAAAATAGAATCTTTTGGGAAACACAATTTTTCACTCTTTTTAGCCATTTTCTGGTGGAATATCAACGTATTTATCACATAAATAAAGTCAAGTGTAAATCGGGCCCATATGGATTTTTTCTCACAGCAGATTGTTCAGTAGAAGTGAAAAAACGGCAGTTGTAGCTAGCGCTAGCTAACCGTTAGCATTAGCCCGATACTAACATGTAGCATCAAGTTAGCACTCTCTGTTATATATGTATTTATGGGCAGTTGAACCACTTTGCTCCTCTCCATGTCTTTGTATCTTTATTTAGTAGAAAACTATTCATAATTCTGCATTTTTTGAAGCAGTTTTTTAATAATTAGAGAAAGATTACATTTTTTCAAAATTGTTTTTCCCCTTAACTGTTTTCAAACATGCCGTCTGTATCTATAGGCCAGTGTAACGCCTCATTTGAAAGCTAAGACCTACAAAACTTGTCGAAATGGATCTTTTTCCTTGCATTATCGTCATTTTTTGTAGTTGATCACATTTTTGCCACATTTTCATCACTTTTTTGTTGCCCTTTTCTGGCTTCGTCTCATTTTTGTTGCCATTCTGACACTTTTTCCGAGAAGCTTTCAGATTTAAGTCAAACCAAACTGGAGAAACTGTGCTCGGGTTCAGGTAGAGGTTAAGAGGATTTTTAAGGCGATTAGTTCAGATCTTGGCATTTTTGTTTCTTGATTTCTTTTACATTCATTTGGCATCGACAAGAAAAGTCTCCCATCGTTTTCCAATCTTTGAAATGACACTTGTTTGGCTCCCGTTGCTCTGACCTCATCGCTTCCTCCAGTGGAATATTTACATCCAACGTCAAATCATCCAGCGCAATCTTGAAACATTTCTTTCATTTTCTCGAGACTTGGCCATTCCCCCCCCCCCCCCCCCAGCGAGAACCCAACTTTACCCTCTCGCTAACTAATATATCGCAACGTGCCGGAGGAAACCTTCAACTCTATAAGGTTTTTTTTGCTGTTACACAACTCTCAAACATATCACTTTTTTTTAATTTTTATAGAAGACACGCAGGAAGCAGAAATGATCGCCGCAAACGCTTGCATTCGTTTACGGTCCCGCTCGGGTGATTTAACTTTTCTCGAGCCCCCGAAACCGACGAAGTATGCACTATATGTCATGATCGTAGTTTCCATTCCTACTTTTCTTTATTTTATTTCAGACTTTGAGTATAAGCAGCGAGATTGGTACAGAGAAGATAAAGTTAGAAGTCTTTTTGTGTGTGTGTTTTTTTTTCTTTCTCCACTGGGGACATATGTGCGTACTTCGGGTCTCATGATTTCCGTGGTTGTCGAGCAGCGGAGTCCACTTCCAGAGATTTCGAAGGTGGAAAAAAAAAAACAAGGCCGGAGAAGGTTTAGTTCGCCCAGGCCGCCAGTTCGGCCATGTCGTCGTCATCCTCTTCCTCCTTCTTCTTGCTGGCTGCTGAAAATGCAAAGTCACTTTATTAGAAAAGCAATACTAGGACTGGGTACCATTAAAAAATAATGGAAATATGGAAAAAAATAGGAATCACAAACTAAAAAGGATACCAAGTTTTGAGGTAGGGCAAGGGCTGCTCGACTATAGAAAAAAAAAAAAATCACAATTATTTTAGTAATAATTGAAATCACGATTATTTGTTGCCTTAAAAAAAAAATCTTTATTTTATTTATTCATTTTTATTATTATTTAAAAAACAACAACTATGGACTACATTTTCTTTGGACAATAAAAGCATTTTTTTTTTAATATGCTCACGTTTCTAAACTAGTCCTATAGGGACACCTGCCCCCTGCTGGCCAGCCCTCACACCTGCCCAACAGAGCCGCGAGGCCTGATGACATCATCACACAGCGCTAATGTTTTTATGTCAAACCAAAGCCTGAGCCTTTAGCGCGTGAAATATGAAGGGAATAGAAACAATCATCTCAGCAGCATGAAATAATAAGAGTTTGTTTGAGTTCCGTTGATCTGCTCCTGAAGAAGAGTTTTAGACTTTTCTACTAAACAAAACCAGTGCCTGAGCAAAGGATGTCGAGGCTTCTGCACAGCTGTTCTCCTTTCAGCACAAGGTGAGCTCTTAACAGTGGCGTTATCTCAAGAGTTAGGTATAAAAAATATTAGTACGATATTATTTACAGTTCTGTCACGCTGCGCTGGTGTTTCATCTGATCAGACGCCTCACACAAACCACAGGACGGACTTTTTGCGCTTTGGATGGACGAGCGGGAGGGCATCCTTAATAATCGTTTGTTCTCGATTATGCTATTTTTGTGATCGTCTAGCGTAATAATCGAAATCGTGGGCTGCAACTAACGATTACTATTTTGGTAATTGACTAATCTGCTGATTATTTTTACGATTAAAGATGAGTCACTTGTGGAGCTGAGAGCGCATTGATGTGGATAAATCTGCATAGAACAGAGAGGGAGAGGAGGAGGCGTGGTGATCCAACCCTTTTGCTTCCAATACTAGGGATGCACCGTTACCACTTTTTCTAAAACCGATACGAGTACTTTGATGCTTGCCGATACCGAAATACGATACGAGTACAAGGCATTTTCTTCACAGCAGATTGGTTAGTAATTACTTAATTTACTCTTTTACATTTCCTTGAATAAAGTAGGCTACACTTTTTTTCTATGTTGTATTTCCACTAAAGAATTCTCCAGTTTGTTGCCATTTTCTCTCCTCAGTGGAGCTGTGTCCTGTAGGACCCCAATCCGACACCAACACCGGGGGTTTGAGTATCTGCCGATATCCGATATTAACCGATACCAAGAGACTTTCTTAGAAGAAGTTGCTGTGAGTGAAACAATTGGTCCTCTTTTCACCATCGGCAATAAAGTCTGACTTTTTGTATCAATTATCAATAATGGCTATCTCTTAATAAACTGTAATGGAAAAACACTAGTGTAGAAAGTCCAATTATTCTTGTCTAAATATGTGACCAGCTATTTAGGTTAGGTTAGGTTCATTACGTGCACAACAGCATAACTTGTGCACAACAAATATGTTAGACCAGTTAGACAGCATTTAATAAACTGAAATACAAACACTTGGCCACTGACGTTTATTTTATTAGGCTACTTTAGGTGATCCAGTCATAGTTTCTGTCTAAGCCTTGATTAGTTGATGTTAGCATTAGCATGCGGCCGCTAGCTTTAGCATACTGTTGCTAACTGTGGCATTTTTTGAGTTAAAACCAATGGACGCTGCTTTATGACCACGACACTGGGGGCCGCCATTGCTGCAGTACCTCCATATCGCCACTAGGCCCCCATTGAAAAGCATTGGAGTTTAGACGCCTTAAAAACAAATTTAACGCCTGGTTTCAATGTTTTCAACACTAGACTAGGCTAAATATTCCTCCTGAGATAACGCTGGGTTAATCACAATATATGAAACCAGGCTGGTTTTCGTAAGAAGAATTTTTGAAATCTCGTACTTAATGAGGCTCGGACTGTTAGCATTGGAGCAGCGCGAGCTACACGTCACGCAAGGGCCGAGTTTACGGTGAAAATCCCGCCCTTATGCCCTTTTTAGGAACATGCTTCATCAGAGCTGGGGAGGGGGAGTCTGTAAATCCTCCATGAATTCCCCCACGAGCGTGGTCATTATGGTAAACGGGGAGGAGTGAGCATAAGACGTCCATTATTTTTACAGTCTATGGTTAAAACTCACTCAGTGATTTAATTCTCCAGGTTCTTCCCTTCAGAAAGACACAGCATGTCCATATCCACTCAGATTTAGTCGGTGAAAGTTGTGTTTTGAAATTGGTGAAAGCAAAACCTGGTATTGATTCAGTATTAGATATTTGTAGCCAATATCGTATTTTTTTTGTATCGGCTCCGATATCTGATATCAGAATCGGAGCGTCCCTAACAATAAGCCACAGAGCGCGAGTGTGGAATGCAAACGCACGATGTGAATCACTGAATATTCCCCCGATCGCCAACGTTTTTTTTTAAAACAATAGCTGAAATTGAGGAACTGCAAATAATCATTTGCATTTAAGCAAACTAAAACATGCAGGAGGTGCTACATGGATATACTGGTTCTTACAAAAGATCTTACTCTTTCAGTGCAGGGATCAGCATTTGACTTTTGGAATTTGCATTTGTTTAAGTGAAATACCCAAATATTGATTGAGACTTTTACACACAAAATTTTGTTGCAAAGTTTCTGCATAAATAATAGGTATATATTTCATTAAAAACCTAAAAAAAGCATATAGTGAGATATTAATTCATGACCGATAAAAATAGCTCATGACGGAATTTTGGCAACTCAAAGAAATGATCCCTGTGTGACGTCTCCTATAAAACGTCCTCCATTCGGTTTTATAGCCTGAATGTGTCAAAAGGCTGCATCCACTTTAGGAAACAGAAATGACATCTAGGTTCCCCCGGGGGCCCGTGTAAGTGACTATAACAGTTACCTGGTTTTGAAGGCAGTGAGGTGGAGGGCACACTGGGCAGAGTGTCCACGCTTGTGTCGATGGTGAGTAAGTTCTGATCCAATTCTTCCTGTTCCAGCTCCTCCAGTTCAGCCAACAACTCATCCTGAAACACAGACAGAACTTAAAGAAGGTGTAGTAGAAGAAAAGGTGGGGGCTAAGAGGTTAAGCATATCATTTCCTGAAATAATATCACTGATTAAAGTGATTAGAGCTTTGTCTGTTCAAGGTTTCTCAGGGTTTTGTGTTTGTCTGATGCCACTTAAAAGGAGCTATACCTGATTTTTAGAACTGGAATGAAAATTATTCTATCCTCCTTTAGTATATTGCAAACTCAAATCCTTGTAGGGAAAACGGCGTGCATCAAATTATAAAACATTTGTATCAATTTCATGAACTTTCAGGCTATTATTCAAGCATGTTTGTGAGCCTGAAAAGTGACCCTGCAAGTTGTGAAATGTGCCTTTAAACCTGTCCCTGTAAAGAATTTGGATGCTACAAAGATATTAGGAAAGCTACGAATGGGTTTGGACCACAACTACTATTTTAATTTAGTGGCTTCCCCCGTCATTGTTGGCAATCAAAATATCAGGTATAGGGCCTTTAAGGACAGTTCTCATCTAAAACTGAATGATTTTTTTGGACCTGGAGAGATCAACATATGTGATGCATCTCCTTCTTTATGTGTTTATAATAACTCAGACATTGTGAAGCTAATCTCAAAACTGATGCGTACTTGTAAAGCTCCAATGTTCTCTGTGAGCACCCAGAGACTAAACTTTACACTAACTATTATAAAGTAAAATAAAGGGAGTTGAAGTATCAAGAGTAAACCTCTTAACCCACACTTCAACTGAGCACATTTTCTCCAGTTTGGCAGTACCCAAATTTAAAAGCTTCCTGGATAAAAAGTGTCAAAATAGCGACAAAAACAAGAAGAAAAGCGACGAAAACAAAATAAAAAAGCCACAAAAGAGCAATAAAGAAGTGAAAAAAGAGAGTCAAAAAAGCGCTGAAAAAGAGGCAAAAAGGTGACGGCAACAACACAAGGAAAACGATCAGTTTAGATCAGCTTTGTAGGTCTTAGCGTTCAAATGAGGCGTTACACTGGCCTGTAGG
Source organism: Gobius niger (assembly GCF_951799975.1). Taxonomy (NCBI): domain Eukaryota; kingdom Metazoa; phylum Chordata; class Actinopteri; order Gobiiformes; family Gobiidae; genus Gobius; species Gobius niger. The sequence continues at coordinate 11,222,065 of NC_136875.1, forward strand.
CTGTGAACTCTCCAGTCAAGAAGGTTATAGATTTGGGAAAAACTCGAGAATATGTGCTTAAGAATTTAAACCCGGTGTAACCCTGAAGTTCCCTTGGTGCGAACCCTTAAAAACAGCTCCTAAAGAACCAGGACTAAACCCGGTCCAGAGCGGCGTGTGTGCAGCGAGCCTGACCTCGTCCATGTCCATGCCGAAGCCCGCGGGGGTGGAAATGGCCGTGGAGATCTCGTTGGCCAGCTCCTGTTGTTCTGCGATGTCGTCCATTAAGTCGTGAACATCGTCTACATTCCTGTCAGAAACGAGGGACGACGGTCAACTCTCCAACACAACAACAGTCAGGGATATAACTCATCAGACCGCCGTACGTACATGCTGTTGTGGGCCTGTTTCAGAGCCTTGGCGGCGAAGCCCATGTTCTTGAGCACCTCTGTGTTGGTGTTGGCGTTCTCTAGCGCCTCCCTCTGGAACTCGATGGTAGAGAGCGTGCCGTCGATCTGCTCCAGCTGCTTCTCGAAGCGCTTTTTCCTCTTGAGGGCCAGGAGAGCCGCTGCAGGAAAGACAGAATAGGAAGATGTTTCAAACCGAGAAAATACAGGCTCTACTAAAATGATTCGAATGTTTATAAAGTATTTACTGTGTGTGTTGGGGCAGAAACAACAAACTATTGTAGCAATTTATTCATCGTTTTCTGGTTTACACAGACTCAAATAGAGTGCACATAGAGCTGATGGTCATGTGCACCATTTCAGGTTGACGTTGGCTGCAATGTTGTTTTTAGCAAAGAGCTAGCCCAGTTATCCCCGTTTAGCTCAAGGTGCTGTTTTGGGGTTAACTGAAGGATCTTCAACCTCTTAACTCCCACCTGAACATGTTTTCTCCCGTTCTCCAAATTCTCCAAATCTAAAACGTTCTTCAAAATAGCGAGAAAAAACGAGAAGAAAATGAGGATGTAAATTGACAAAAATCCAGCAAAAAAAAGACAAAAAACAGCAAAAAAATGACAAAAAACAGCAACAAATGACAACAAAAAAACAGCAAAAAAATGACAAAAAACAGCAAAAAATGACAAAAAAACAGCAAAAAAAAGACAAAAGAGCAACAAAAAAGTGACAATAATTCAACAAAAAAGTGACCAAAATCCAGCAAAAATGTGACAAAAATGCATCAAAAAAGTAACAAAAAAAGTAACAAAAGAGCCATAAAAAAGTGACAATAACACATAAGGGAAACAAAAAGTGACGACAATGGCAAAGAGGACAGAATGCATTTGGTTTTGGCGGGTGGTAAGAGGTAAACTAAACACCCACAGTTTACAACATGGTTTCTCACAGTAATTAAGCTCAAATCCACCTAAAACTCTAATAAAGAGGCCGATTAGCACTTTGCGGCTAACGGCTAACGTTGTATGACACAATGCAACGACAGACAACGGCTCTTTGTGGAAGAGAATTGTGTAATAAACTACAAATTTGACAAGCACAGTTTAAAGGGCTGCTTTAGATGTAGCTGGTAGTTTTAGTGACTTTATTGGTGCTTATTATTTGTTTTCATGTGATCGATCGGAGCTAATCTCAGCTGTGTCTCATGGACCCTCAAACACTCTGCATTGATACAGCCACAAAAGCTAGCTCTCCTCTTATCCTCGTCTCATTTTTTTTTTACAGCCTAACCCAATCCAATATGAGCGATCGCTGTTATTGTTTACCTCCACAATTTTCGCCGGATGTTTTGGTGAATGGTCGGCAACAGCGGATGCATCCAGGCCTCTGACTCGGTTTTATAACATGATAGATCTGTTACAGCTCAAGAGAAGCAATGCCCCGTTTATGGAAATTGTTTTTGCCGAACATAGGATTTTAATCAAATTTTTAATCAAATATTAAAGGGGGGGTATTATGCAAAATCGACTTTTTCAAGCTTTACATCATGTTATTATGTCACTCCCTCATTAAAAACATGCCTGAAGTGTTGCCTTGGCACATTCACGTATTTTTGAGTCATCTGTAAAAACTCTGATGGCGGCCATTTTAGGGATAGGTTTGCCCGAGTCCTCCTAGGAACGCCCCCACCTCCTGGAGACGCCTCCGAGCTTTCGTCACCAGCCGAGTAACCAACCACTGCTCCTCAGCAGAACCCCCTCCCCACTGATGCCACAGACAGCGTGTGGAGGGGGCGTGTCGGAAAGGGTCAGAGGTTCTTAAAGAGACAGAGGCCTAATTCAAGACATTCACTACAGCCATTTTGAGAGAGACATTTTATACAAGGCAGTTATTCTAATTTACTGCATTTACAGACCAACAGAAGGTTTGGTCATCATTGTAGTGTGATATAGACTGGTGCTATGTGATTGAAAAAAGCATAATACCCCCTCTTTAAAACGTAAAATCACCCGTATCCGATCTGATTCAACTCAGCGGTTACATGCACTAATCTGACTGCAATCGGCCCAGGCCAGTCGCCAGATCCCAGCATCTGTCTCCAATCGAGTCCAACTTGGTGCTTGTGCAGACCTATATAAGTTAAAGCTCAGTAACTGAATTCCAGAGCTTTATGAAGCAGTGATTTTCCACCATCCATGTTCTGCACCGGCTTCAAAAGAGCCATTTCCCCATAGACCTACAACCAGGAACAGAAACAGGGCATCTGGAGTGACGTGGGACTGCACAGACACCGGGAGAAGGGCCTATTATTTGACAGCGCTGCTCTGTGTGGTAAACCGAAACGACACCGTGCTCCCGGGGATTGTTCTGTTTACTCTGTGTCAGCTCTTGTGTCAGCTCTCGAACAAGACTTTCAAACTGGTTTTTAATGAGGTCTCTGCCCTTTTCCACCAAGCTGGTGCTGGTTCTGGGCCAGTTCCAGTTTCAGAACCGGTTCTCCGTTTTCCACTGAAAAAAACGCTGGCTCTTGGTTCCAAAATCTGGTGCCGGTTGGGAACCAATTAAAAGCTGGACCAAGAAACGAGCACCAGTGATGTCAGCGGCTGGGGGTGTGGCTCTCTCCTCCAACAAACAATCAATATTAGTTAGTTTGTGCTTAGAACTTCCTGGTGAAGCCAAAACAGTCTCTGTGGAGGAAACCAACTGTTGCTTTGCTTTATGCTCTTCAGCTAAAACAAGAGGGAACAGTTAGAAAGAAGAAATCAAAATGTTAACGGCTGCTGTGACAGGAACATAAACTTATTTTTCTGTATTTTATAACCAGAAGTGGCTGTAGTAAGATGTTACTATCCATTTTTGATGTTGACTTCCCAAAGCGTTGCTATGACAATAGGCACAGCTCTCATTTTGGTGGAAAACCAAGTCAGTATGGAACCAACTCGGCACCAGAACCGGCTCTGAACCAGCCCAGAACCAACACCTTGGTGGAAAAGGCCTATATGACAAGTGTAACCTCTGACCCTCCGCCTTCACCGAGCGCATTTTCTCCAGTTCCACTTTACCCAAACCTAAAAAGTTTCTTGACTGGAGCTTACACATAGGCCAGTGTACCGTCCCATTTGAAAGTCCTAAATGAATAGATCATAACTTTGTCGCATTAAGGAAGAGTTTTTGTCTCTTTTTTGTCGGGTTTTTGTTGGGTTTTCATCCTCGTTTTGGTCACTATTTAGTCGCTTTTTTCAAGAATCTTTTAGATTTGGGTAAAGCCAAATTGGAGAAAATGCGCTTGGTTCAGGTGAGGGTCAAGAGATTAAAGGAAAGATTTATTTCAGAAACAATGTGAGGAAAGGGTTTGAAAAATACTCAACTAAAATAAATAATGATGACTCAAATTAAACAAAAACTTACTTTATGAAATCAGGTTTATACTGCAGTTGTTTAGGCTTTTACAAAACTACTAAAAAAAACTACTAAAACTACTATCATGTTTCCACGGGTTCTAATAATGTTACGCCAGCTCTAGTTCAATCCCATTACTTTACTTACAAATATATTGTGAAACACATGAGATTCTTGTGTGTTTTTAGCAGTTCAAGTTTTTTAGTCTTATCACCCATTTGTACTTTAGTCCAGTGGTTTAACCTCTGAACCCCACCTTTAACCGAGCTTTTTAACTTTACCCAAATCTAAAAGCTTCTTGAAAAGGCTTCAAAATGGCAACAAAAACGAGAGACATAAATGACAATGAAAACGTGGCAAAAAAAGCAACTAAACAGGCGGAAAAAAAAGTAATGAAAAAGCAAGAAAAAGTCTCTAGTCTACTAGTCTACTAGTCTACTAGATCAGTAGTGTAGGTGTTAGCTTTCAAACACTGGCCTGTAGGCTGTAGATTTGGGTAAAGCTGCTGGTGGAGCTTCTAAGGTGAGAGGCGGAACCTGATACTCCGCTCAACATGTTGTAAAATGAGTTCTCAATGAGTGCTCAAAACAGAGGGAGTCAAAACAAGACTTAAAAATAGTGCTCAAGACAGTGCGAGTCAAAACAAGACTTAAAAATAGTGCTCAAGACAGTGCGAGTCAAAACAAGACTTAAAAATAGTGCTCAAGACAGAGCGAGTCAAAACAAGACTTAAAAATAGTGCTCAAGACAGAGCGAATCTAAACAAGACTTAAAAATAGTGCTCAAGACAGAGCGAATCTAAACAAGACTTAAAAATAGTGCTCAAGACAGAGGGAGTCAAAACAAGACTTAAAAATAGTTCTCAAAAGAGCGAATCTAAACAAGACTTAAAAATGCATATAACTGAAAGTATTTTATCTGCACTCTTGCCTCTTACTGTAATTGATTAATTCTATCTTGATGTTTTTATTGATTGCATTTGTTTTCCTATGTTTATGCAACTGTGAAGCACTTTGAATTGCCTTGTGTATGAATTGTGCTCTACAAATAAACTTGCCTTGCCTTTTGTGAGCAGAATCTCGATCTTAAAGGGACTAGATGCGAGTTGGTCATTTTATGCTCACTACTGCCACCTCAGGCCTTAAGCGGAACTGCACTTCGGACCCGAATTAACACCTTTTTGAGTGACAGTGCAGGGTTTTAGAGGCACTTATGGTGAATGGGTCACATTTGGACATTGCTTGTGCATGTTTGGGGAGGAAAATACTAAATTTCAACATTTTTAAACTCCGTACAGTCCCTTTAAGACAGCCCGAATCTGCAACATGCAATATTCGGGCTCACATGTTGACGCTAAAGTTGCGTAATCGGACTGATAGAAGAGATAGTGCCACTGCGTCACATTCTCACAGACAGAAAACAGCTGACAGGAGCGCCCTTTAAAATGGACACGCACAGACAAAACAGTGACGAGAGCGACGCGCCATTACCACAACAAGCTGCTCATGAATTATTACTAAACGAAATGACTCCTGCTTTCCAGTAAGAAGGTTGTGGAATATCCAAATGTCAGCTAACAAAAAGAAGCCAATGGAAATGGAAACAAAGCACTTGTAAAGCTATTATATGGATGTCGTTCCCCTCACTTCTTTTTAATTACAGAGTAAAATCAGCCCGGTTAGTTGTGCTCCCCATGAGAGGCTAACGTTAGCATACTGCTGCTAGGATACAAAGGTAAAAGTCAAGAGAGCAAGGTGTGTACCTGATAGACCCTATTGTAACACGCTGTTCTGCTTGCCTTTCGGTCATAAACCAAGTCACAGCAGTCAATGTGGCGGCTGCTCATGGGGAAACACGTAAATTATATTAAGACTAATTTATGATTTCAGCAAGGGTATTATTCGAAGGTAAATTTAATCACAAGAAAAAAACAGAAAGTCACTTCAATATGAATGTGACGTGACCACTGACTAAGAGTCAAAACCACAATATTTAGGATAGACTGGCTGCGTGGATTGATGTCAACAATCGTGGCAGATTTTGCCCATAACATTAAATTTATAATGTTGGATGTCTTAAAACCTCTTTTCACATACTGAGACATGTTCTTACCTTAGCTTAGACGAGTTCATTTGTACCTGTCTGGTCTTCACGCGTGCCCTCAGTCACGTAAAGGCAGCACAGACGGTGTTAGCATTTAGCCTCTCCTCCTCTATAGCTCCAAACCAGGTGGAGATAGAAGCTACCAAGCTCTTCCACGTTTTCCCTATTTAAATATGGTTACGTGAAGTGTTACACTATAAAGTATAATTACAATGTGGATTTTCTTCTCCGCACAGTAAAGTGAAGATACTACTGCATTCCACGCATACACTTCCAAACACGCAGCACATGAGCACCTCCAGGGTCAAATCTCAGTGTTTTTCTTGTGGGGATATTTTGTCGGTGATGATTTCACTCCGAGATCTCTACTGCAAACAAGAGTCCCAGTGCAGACCTTCACCGGTTTCTCTGTGCTCCTTATGACACAGCATCGCCACAGGACGGGCTGCAACGCCTCAAGGAGCAGAAACAGTCACAGTAATGGACATTGTTTCAAAGTACTTTTTTATATTTGCTTGAGTATTTATGCGGGTCACTACCTTTTACTTGTATTTGAGTGGCTAAGGAACACTCCGCAGAAGTGCAGGGCAACTTAACTTACTAACTAACAAAAGCTCCCGCACACGTCCCATTCTTTTAGACTTTAAACGCTTAGAAAATCCACATTGTTTACTTTTGTGTAATTATACTTTATCATGTAACACTTCACGTAAACATATTTAAATAGGAAAAACGTGGAAGAGCTTGGTAGCTTCTATCTTCACCTGGTTTGGAGCTATAGAGGAGGAGAGGCTAAATGCTAACGCCGTCTGTGCTGTGTTTACGTGACTGAGGGCACGCGTGAAGACCAGACAGGTACACATGAACTCGTCTAAGCTCAGGTAAGAACATATCTCAGAATGTAAAAACGGTGGCCTGTTCCTTAACCGAGCAGATTTTCTCCACTTCAGCATTACCCAAATAGAAATGTATTCATAAAAAGCATCAAAATAGCGACAAAAAAGGAAAATGAAGATGAAAACACAACCGAAAAAGCCACAAAAGAGCAACAAAAATAGTAACAAATAGTGACAAAAACGAGGTGAAAACGAGTATGAAGACAACAACATGGCAACAATGCAGGGAAAAAGATCTGTTTAGGTTTTCAAAGGAGGTACAGGCCAATAAGCTGTAAGAAACTTTTAGATTTAGGTAAAGCCGAACTGGAGAGAAAATGTGCTCGGTTCAGGTGGGGATTACAAAACTTAGACCTAAAGATGTACCTTTTTTTTTATAGTATAGTATAATTTTTTTTAGTATCTACACTTTTTTCCCCCCGATACCAAACTGGTATTGTTTAACGGTACCCAGCCCTGCTCAACACTGAACCTAGTTTGGGATTTTACTTTTTCATTCACGGTTTTGGGATATTACACAAACAGAAGTGTGAAATCATGAGCCCAGAGGGAGACGGAGATAATAATGGACACTCATAATAGGAGGTTAACCACCACAGCCACGTCCGTAATATGATATGCCATAAAGAAGGGTTTGTAGCGGCTGTTGTAGATAATAGGCTCTGCCCATTTATAAAAACGGAAACAGAAGTTAAAAGAGAAATATGCAAAAATGTGTGGCTTTTTACAATAATATTGATGCTACTGTTTATAGCAATAGCTCAATGTATTCCTTTATTATCGTCATATAATTTTAACTTCATATCCTTTGAATGATCTTTTCTCTTTAAAGCATATGAACAATGTTTTGAATGAGCTCATGGTCTTTATAATGTGACATTTGCGTAATTTAGACAATGGCTGATCTGTCTGAATGTCTAACAGGGCACTCACACCTTCAGTCCAACGTGGTGTTACACTGCAAAGGCAAAAAAAACTCATTCTGATACTTCTTAACATAGTACGCTGGCATTAATTATCTCCTACCAATATCATCCGCAGAATAATAAAACTAGACAAGGGGAGAACTGATCATGTGATATGGAGAAGCAATGCTTTCTCAAAAAGATCCAGGCTGATAAATTGTAAAGTTAGCTCGACCTTCCTCACTAGGCCAGTCACAATAACAAAGTGTGAAGTTCGATATATCGCGGCCGGAAACTATTGGGCTAAACGATGTCATTGAAAACCTTACAATACCGCAGAAACTAACGCTAAAGCTTAAGGTCTGTTAGGAAAGTACTTAATCTTAAACTATCCCACAATGAACATGAAGTACAATACAACACAACTTAGTTTGGGTAAAAAAGATATTAGGAAAATGTACTGACAATAAATATTGAGCCCAAAATGACATTGTTTATGTGTCATTTATTGAACAATAAGTCGATTAACCGTGACAGTAATTATCATACCAGCCTCATTCCTGACTCAAAAAAGTTTAACCTCTTAATAAATCCTTCCCGTAGTCCCTCTGGGGGTAATACAAGTGTTTATGGGATGATTAGGGGGTCTTTCATCTCCCCCTGGTGTCTCTGGCCAGAAAACCACAATTGCAACTTGACTGCCACCGGACCAGAGTCACCAATACACACTAATAGAATCACGAAGAAGCTAACAGGCAAAGCTAACTGCGGGCTAGCGCCACTTTAACAGTATTTACAGCCAAGTTTGAGTGAAAAAAAATATTTCCATTGTGTAATTAGATGTACAATATCCCTCTGTCCCAATGTCTTTCCTGTCAGCGTAGTATTTACTCTCACGGACAATTAATAAGTAAAAAAAATCGCTTGCTACGACACCTGCAGTTGTGCTTATGGCCTCTAGGGGCAAGAGTTACTTAGTACTGCTTTAACCCCCTGCCTTAAACATTTTCTCCAGTTCAGCTTTACCCAAATCTAAAAGCTTCATAACTGGATCTTACAGCCTGTAGGCCAGTGTAACGTCTCAGATGAGTTTTTCTTTGTCGGTCTTAGCTTTCAAATAAGATTTTTCCTTGCGTGGTCGTACTTTTGGTGCTTTTTTGTCACGTATTTGTTGTGTTTTTGTTGCCATCACTTTTCGGACACTTTTTCTCCAAGAAGTTTTAGCTTCGGTCAATGTTGAACTAGAGAAAATGTTCTCGGCTCAGGTGGGGGTTCAGAGGTTAAACACAGCTGACACACTCAAGTGGCCTGATGACTGATCGTAAACATCTGTGCAAAGCGTGAGTGTGAGTCAGGAAAGTCCAGCTAATTCAATCGATCAGACACTATACATGATTATATACGATTTTTATTATTATCAAGCACTATTTACGATTATACTACAAAGCCAGAACTTACATTATTAGTAGAGATCAACTTTTGGGGGCAACTAGAGAATCAAATATGAGCCAACAAGCCATTAGACAAGTCAAACTTACATCATTTAAGATTGATGTGACTTTATTTAGGTCTACTATAGATAAACTGACTCGGATTGTGGTATAAATGTGTATTTTAGAAACATAAACGCGAGCTGGTGAGCCCATAGTGATGCCCTTCCGCCCTCAAGCCGAGAACGCCTCGCCCCTGGGAACTGGCATCTTCCTCGTAGCTTTATAACCGCTTTAGCTTCGACCCAATACTTTGTCAACTCCGTTTAAAACACGTCTTTTGCGCAGATTAGTTTCCTTTCCCCCCGCTTTAGTACCTCGCCCGACGCTGACAACCAGGAAAAGCCTAACCGCTGGCAACTGACACTTCTAACGTGTAACTTCGCGTTAGCTTCGGGGCTAACTGACAGCCTGTTGTAACAATCCATTAAAAAACACCCAAGTAAAAGCGCGATCAAACCTCACACATACCACCGTGAAGGCCCCGGCTCACCTCTTTTGTTTTTTGTGCCATATTTCTTCGCCGTGGTCAACTCTTGCTCGATCTTTTTCTCCAGGAATTCCTGCTTTTTCATCAACATCTCCTCGGTCTCCCTCAGTTTCTGGATCGCGTCTTGTGGCGTCGGCGCTTTGTCGCTCTTCCCGTGGCCAAAAAGCTGTCTTATAAGCGACATGTTGCCGTTTGAGGTGAACAACGGCGACTCTACGAAACGTTAAGCGGTTAAATGTCGTTTTCTTCGCCCCGGCGGTCGCGTTTGCGTGATTAGGTGAAGGCCGTGTCGCTCTCGCTGTTGTTTTTGTCTTTCTCTTCCGCGTTTCCAGACGGGCCCCGTGATGTCATTACGTCAGAGCGTGGTTAGGTCATGGGTTAGGTAATTTTTGTGAGTCAGAAAACCCAACACGGAGGAGGAGGAAGATGATGATGCGTTTTATCGACAACTTTTTTGGCACATTTTTAACTTAAAGACATTGCCCTGTTGGAGGTATTGATTTTATTTAATTTGGAATAAGTTTCATAATGATGAGATTTCAATTTCGTCCTACGATTCTAACGTGAACGTGGAACAGTTTTCTCTCTCTCTCCATTGTTAATTATGACAACATATTTTAATTTAGTTTCAGTCTTAGTCTTTTGACGAAAATGTAATTCGATTTTAGTCTAGTTTTAGTCAAAAAAATATATCTTAAATTTTAGTCTAGTTTTAGTCGACTAAAATTGCAAGAAAATTTAGTCGACTAAATTTAAGACGAATTTAGTCGACTTTGCATTGATAATATTCATTATAATCATATTTAATCTTGTTCCTCTGCTTCATGGAGCTGCTCCACATGAACAAAGCTCAGAGCTGATCCTTTGGCAGTGACTTTACATGATATGCGGCTCTTTCAGACGGTCAATAGAAGTTTGGATGATTTTAGTCTCTCCCTTTCATTTTTATTTAGTCTTATTTTAGTCGACTAAAATATCTGGACATTTTAGTCACAGTTTTAGTCTCATGAAAAACTTTTAATTTAGTTTTAGTCCAATTTTAGTCGTCAATAATATCACTTTGACTAAACTTAAGACTAAATATTTTAGTTGATGAAATTAACACTGTCTCTCTCTCTCTCTTGTTTCTTTTACTTCTTTTTACAAACAAATACACACAAACAAGGCATACATTGTCAACTTTTTATTTTTATGACTTTTTTTATAGTTAGGGGCAATATGAAAGGCATTCTAAAAATCATTCATATAGACTATATATATCTATAATCTAAAAAATACATATAAAAAAAAAATCTGTATTTTTCTGTTCATTTAGTTGGAGACGATTTGGCAAAAATGTTTGAGCTCATTTCTCCAGTGGTTTAGTGGCCTTAGTTTTGCAGAAGCGGCATTTACGAATAAAATGTAACATTGTCTCACTTGTAAAGCGTCTTTGTGTTTCCTGAAAAGCGCTATATAAGACCTATGTATTATTATTATTATTAAAAGAAACAAGTCATAACAAAAATCTTTAACCCTTCTGCCATTTTTTTTTTTACATCCCTTAGCCAGTGTTGGGGAGCAACTAAATACATATATTTAGATCGTGTATTGAGAATACTCATTCTAAGCAACTGTATTCTGGTAAAGTTACACTTTCATTTGAGGTTATTCAGAATACAGTTACAGTTACTCCGAATATCAAGGGAATACATCCCAGTATCAATCTTCAGTTTTAGCTCCATATTGCACAACATTATTAAGAAGGAACTTTTAATGTTGACCTGTTTTTCCTCCTAAAATAAAATAAAGACTAAAACTGCATATGCCACAGTTCATACAAGCAAGCACTGCACATGAGGTGTCACATGATGCTGTATCTGCTGCTCCACTTACCAAGAGAGAGTTCCTCATTAATGGTAAGTGAGTTTATAACAGGTGTTCCAACAATCATAATCTTATTTTTTGTAATTTAACTCCATGTACATAGATATAAGGACAATCATTGTGAAAGTATTCTAAAAGTATTCAGAATACAGCACTCTGATTAGGCGGAATACGTTACAAAATACATTTCAAGGCAAGTATTGAGTATTCAGTAACTAAATACAATTTCAAAGTGTTCTCCCCAACACTGCTAAACCTATAGTTAACCTTTACCACCCGCCAAAACCATGCATGTATTCTCTCCTCTTTGCCATTGTCGTCACTTTTTATTTCCCTTATGTGTTTTTGTCACCTTTTTATTACTTTTTGGATTCATTTTTGTCACTTTTTTGTTGCTGTTTTGGCACATTTTTTGCTGGATTTTTGTCTTTTTTTATTGCTGGATTTTTGTCTTTTTTTTGCTGGATTTTTGTCTTTTTTTGCTGGATTTTTGTCTTTTTTTGCTGGATTTTTGTCTTTTTTGCTGGATTTTTGTCTTTTTTTTCCTGGATTTTTGTCTTTTTTTGTGGGATTTTGGTCTTTGTCTTTTTTGCTGGATTTTTGTCTTTTTTTGCTGGATTTTTGTCTTTTTTTTTTGCTGGATTTTTGTCTTTTTTTGTGGGATTTTTGTCTTTTTTTGCTGGATTTTTGTCTTTTTTTGCTGGATTTTTGTCTTTTTTTTTTGCTGGATTTTTGTCTTTTTTTGCTGGATTTTTGTCTTTTTTTTGCTGGATTTTTGTCTTTTTTTGTGGGATTTTTGTCTTTTTTTGCTGGATTTTTGTCTTTTTTTGCTGGATTTTTGTCTTTTTTTTGCTGGATTTTTGTCTTTTTTTTGCTGGATTTTTGTCTTTTTTTGCTTGATTTTTGTCTTTTTTTTGCTGGATTTTTGTCTATTATTGCTGGATTTTTGTCTTTTTTTGTGGGATTTTTGTCTTTTTTTGCTGGATTTTTGTCTTTTTTTGCTGGATTTTTGTCTTTTTTTGTGGGATTTTTTCTTTTTTTGCTGGATTTTTTTCTTTTTTTGCTGGATTTTTTTCTTTTTTTGCTGGATTTTTTTCTTTTTTTGCTGGATTTTTTTCTTTTTTTGCTGGATTTTTGTCTTTTTTTTGCTGGATTTTTGTCTTTTTTTTTGCTGGATTTTTGTCACTTTTTTGTTGAGTTTTTGTCATTTCTGTCGCTTTTTTGTCACTTTTTAGCGCATTTTGTTGTGTTTTCATCTTCATTTTCTTTTAGTTTTGTTATCGCTGTTTTGAAGAAGCTTTTAGATTTGGAGAATTCGGAGAAAACATGTTCAGGTGGGAGTTAAGAGGTTAAAGGAGCATCCCTCGTGTAAGACTTCAAAATGAAGTACTTCTCTTGCGCGCCACCAGGAGTCACTGTTGCCATCACATCAATCCAAAAGTGATCCTGAAACGACTTATTTACAAATCAAGCTCTATATAGGTCCAAACCTCCCAGTCAACACTGCCTCATGTAATATCTGAGCTTCTAAATACAACCAGGTCCAGATCAAGATCAAATCAGGACTAAACTGGGTCTAGTTTACATTACACTAGACCTAAATGGTAAAATGTTTATACCAGAAAAAGCAAGGTATTATATAACTCACATGTACTGCTTGAGATACTACTCCTTCATATATTGTCATGTGGCGCCTTCAACCACCAATCAGGACCATTTTCTTTGAATTTTATAAACTCAGACTGAATTGTTGGTCAATTTCTTACCATTTTCTGTTTACATAAAATGATAGTAGATTATGTGTTTAGAGGGATGGTCAAACATACAGATATATTTTGGTTTGGCATCTTGTAAAACCAAAACAAAAGCTAAAAATGTTTTCCCATGAACTTGCATTGGACATATGAGGATATATGAGGAGCATATACAGGGCCAGGGGCGGACTGGCACAGAAGGGCCACTGGCTCTAGGGCCACCGGTCCCGCCTTAACCGAGCTTTACCCAAATCTAAAAGCATCCAAAAACAAAAATGTGCTGGAAAAGCAACAAAAAAGTGACAAAAAAACACAACAAAATGTGAAAAGCAATGAAAAAAGCGATGGAAAAACAACAATAACATGAAAAATAAAGAAAAAGAAGAGACGAAAACACAAAAAAGTGATGAAAAAGTGACGAAAACACAACAAAAAGCCACAAAAACATGACTAAAATACAGCGACAACGTGACAAAAAGTTACCGTCACTTTTCTAGATTTTAGCTTTCAAATGAGACGTTACAGTGTTGCTCACCAGTCAAGAAACCTTTTGATTTGGGTAAAGCTGAACTGGAGAAAATGCTCTCGGTTAAGGCGGGGGGTAAGAGGTTCACATGTGTATTTGTGGAAGTTTCGCATTTACGCTAATTTGGGCCAGGCTGGCCCGAGTCCAGGGCTGTTTTTCAGTCCCAGTCCGCCCCTGGACAGGGCTACACAGACTATCTCCCTCTTGTCCATCTCCACGAAACAAAAGCCTCTCGTTCATTTAACCCAGTGGTGTCCAAACTTTTTTCATGGGGGGCCGCATACTGAAGCGTACACAGGGTGAAGGGCCATAGATCGGTGGTTAGTGCCGCAAAACCTTCGACTAGCAGAGGTTTAAATTGCGCCCCACACCTTTATTTCTGCTCAGAACCTTCATGCCAGCTCTGTCTCACAGTAAAAGGTTAGTTGTTTGGTTAGAATTGTGTAGAATTACTACATTTCAAATAAAAAGGACTATCTCTGATGATGTGTCCCGATTCAGCAAGAAGGCAGAGGGCCACCAAAAATTGGTCTGAGGGCCGCATTTGGCCCCTGGGCCGCACTTTGGACACCCCTGATTTAACCCTTGTGTCGTCCCTGGGGTCAATAATGAAATATCAATAAAATATCATTTTTCAATAAGTTTGGGTTATATCTTTAGTGTTCAGTTTAATGACCTGATACTAAATCTTTGTGTTTTTTTAATTTATTTTTTTCAGTTCGTATAGGCCTTGTTTATGTAAAAAAACAAAAAACAAAACACAAAATCCTGAACAAACAACAGTCATAAAACAACAAAAATCTAATTCTGAGGATAACTCGGACTATCTGGTCAGTTTCCAAGTTCCAGGATTTTTTTTTCTTCTTTTTTTTACATAAACAAGGCCTACGAACTGAAAAAAACAACAGCAAAAACACAAAAATGTTGTATCAGGCCATTAGTCTGAAGTTACACTAAAGATAGAACCCAAACTTATTGAAAAAATGATATTTTATGGCTGAGATATTAGAGAAACAAAATGGGGTCAAAAATGACCCCAGGTGACCACGAGTGTAACTCTGCATTATGGGGCACACGAGGGTTAAACAAAGATGCGTCCTAATTATTTCTTCATTTCCATGTAAATCACCCGGGCCATTGAACCTCCAGGGGCACATCTGCATCCGAAGAGCCCCCGAAGCCTCACACTGTGTCCTGGATGAGGTTAATAGCATTAGAGACGTCCAGCGGGGAGTTATTAGTGCCGCTGTTGTCATGTATCATATTATTAGTTTAAGTCACGACTCTCTAATCTTTCTATAATCCACTCACGGGATTGTATTGTGGGCAAGTTAATTAATCCCGTGTTGAGGAAAGCATGCAGACATCTCAGCGATTCTCTCGGTTGCTTTTACAAAATAAAAATAAAATGTACATATCACTTCCCTTCCACTCAAATGATTAAACACGACACAGTAACAAATGTTTCTGCTCATTGGGTCAAAACAAGACTTCATAAAAACAAAATCAGGTCCGAAACAAGGCTAAAATTATATCTACAACTTTACTTTTTGCAGTGTTAGTTTTGTCGACTAAAATATTTTGTCATAATTTTAGTCAACAGTCATTTTTTTGCCTGACTAAAATCAGACTCAAACTAAAACTATAATTGCCAGATATTTGCATCAACTCAAATAGAAATAAAATAAATAAAAATGAAAAAAAGAGACTCAAATCATCCAAACTTCTACTAGAATTCAAGAGTATAATTTGTCAAAAATCTTGACTAAAATCCAAGACTACTAGACTAAATTAAAGCAGGACTAAATAAACTGTTTACTTTAATAAATCCTTTGTTGTCCGTAGTCCCTCTGAGGTAATACAAGTGTTAAAGGAACAGGCCACCGTTTTCCCATACTGAGATATGTTCTTACCTGAGCATAGACGAGTTGATGCGTACCTGTCTGGTCTTTGTGCGTGCGCTCAGTCACGCAAAACGACCAAAGATGTTGTTAGCATGTGGCCCTGTATATTCCTACAGCTCCAAACGAAGGTGAAGTTCGAAGCGACCACGCTCTTCCACGGGCACAAAGACCAGACAGGTACGTATCAGCTCGTCTAAGCTCAGGTAAGAACATATCTCAGTATGGAAAAACAGTGGCCTGTTCCTTTAATGGGATGACTGGGGATTCTTTCATCTCCCCCTGGTTTCTTTCATCTCCCCCTGGTGTCTCTGGCCAGAAAACCACAACCACAACTTCGCTGCCACCGGATCGGAGCCACCAATACACACTAATAGAATCACGAAGAAGAAGCTAACAGGCTAAGGGGCAAAGCTAACTGCGGGCTAGCGTCACTTAACCCCTTAACTCCCACCTGAGCTGAGCACATTTTCTCCAGTTTGGCTTTACCCCAGTCCAAAAGCTTCTGGAAAAAAGGTGTGAAAATAGCAACGAAACTGAGACGAAAACAAGGATGGAAATGTGACAAAAAAGTGACGAAAAATTAATGATAAAAATTTGACACAAAAAAAATTGACAAAAAATAAAAAAATATCACACAAAAAAAAGATGAAAAAATGACAAAAACGTGACAAAATGTGACAAAAAATGACAAAAAAATGACAAAAAAAATGACAAAAAAAATGACAAAAATGTGACAAAAAAATGACCAAAATTTGATGGAAAAATGTGTCAAAAAAAAAGACAAAAATGTGACAGAAAAATGACAATAATGTGATAAAAAATGGATGAAAAAATAAAAAAAATGTGACAAAAAGCGACAAAAAAATGGACAAAAATGTGACAAAAAAATTACAAAAATGTGATAAAAAAATTGACCAAAAAAATTACACAAAATTACCAAAAAATGACAAAAAAGTTACAAAAATGAGTTGAACACCCAACAAAAAAATGATGGAAAAAAAATCTGATGACGGGAGGAGAAAGATCCTCTTGGTTCAGGCGGGAGTTAAGAGGTTCAACAGTATTTACAGCCAAGTTGGAGTGAAAAAAAATGATCTGCATTGTGTAATTGAAAGTGCAGTATCCCTCTGTCCCTTTATCTTTTCTGTCAGTGTAGTATTTACTCTCACGGACAAGTAATGAGTAAAAAACCGCAAACATGCTACGACACCTGCAATGGCGCTTATGGCCTCTAGGGGCAAGAGTTACTTAGTTCTGCTCTAAAATGTGTCTTTAAAACATTTCTCTCTCAGTTATCAGAATTTTTGCCACCAGAAAAGTTAACCTTTGAAAAATATAACTCAAAGTTGCTCAAAGTTTTCAAGAATTATGGGACCTGTGACTTTCAAGCACTGAAGTTAAGACAATTACTACCCCAGTCATTAGTCCATTGTTGACATTTCCCCTGCTCTCCACCAAACCCCCATTGTCCTTGTGGAGATTAACACTAATTAACGGCTAAACCCGCGTCTTTCTCATGTAAAATCACTCTTAAACCTATGTCACCGAGGCCCTCCCTCTCCTCGGTCTTATTTAAACCACCAGGACGTTCTCTGCACACAGGAACATGAGGAGATGCCACTCTGCTGACTTAACCAAACTAACTTAGCAAACATGGCGTCTGTGGAGTTTTCCATCGAGAGGATTCTGGGATGTGGAAGTCAGGAAAGCTGCAACAGGGTCAAACTGCACAGGCCCTGGACGGGTGAGAGAGAGGTTTAATGTCCAAATATGGAAATGAGAAATAATCCTAATCACGGCATATTGAATAATCTTGTATTTGGGTTGTTGTTTCATGCAGATTCATATTTGTGCAGAGCATTGTTGTTGTAATGCATCATTTGTGATTGTAAGTCATTTCAGATTGTTGTTGTTTTTTTCAGTGGATGTCGAGAGAGAGAAGGAGAACTCTGCCGTTTATTCAGACCTGAGCTCATCCAGACCCACCTCACTCTGGTTTACGGGCCGAAGACCGAGGACGGCCTTCACCAGCCAACAGGTGCCGGCAGAGTTTCTGTTTGAATCGCTCATGTTAACGTTTTTTCCATACTATGTTTTTACCTGAGCTTAGACGAGTTAAAGGGATATTTCAGGATTTTTGACATAGGGCCTTATTTCCTAGTTATCCAGAGTGTTGCTGATTTCTGGAGATATTTTTTTATTTTTTTATTCATGCAGTTCTTATATTGCTGGGTTGCAGGTTCTAGAATATGATGATGTCATCGGGCCCAGCGGGGGGCAGGAGCCAGTTTTTCCTATTAACAGCATTAGACTTTCACAAGTCGTAGCTCAAAAGAAAATTTATGAATTAGAAAAATGATCATTAATATCAATCACTGGGTCCATGATCTCTCTGTACAAGACCAAAAATTTCCTCAAAAATAAAATAATTTTCCTCCATACAATAGCATTGGCCTTTAGAACGCTGTGATGTCACCTGCAACCCAGCAATTTGATATTATATTTTAAGAGTTTCGTGGCGCTAGGCTAGTGCAAGGCTAGTGCATTTCTATGGTATCAGCTAGCCTGCATTAAAAACAGTCTGACCCGCTCCACAGAGCACCTGAGGCAAATCACTTATAACACCAGACTAACCATATAAATGTTTGTGTCGATAGAATAATGTTTGTAATATAACTGACCTGCATCACATGAATGATCGCATTTTGAGGGACTATTTTCTAGCAGATCACTCTGCTGCTCAAATATAAGTTATTTTAAATGCAAAATGGTTAAAATGACTCTATCGACACAGACATTTATATGGTTAGTCTGGTGTTATAAGTGATTTGCCTCAGGTGCTCTGTGGAGCGGGTCAGACTGTTTTTAATGCAGGCTAGCTGATACCATAGAAATGCACAGGCCTTGCATTAGCCTAGCACCACGAAACTCTTCAAATATAAGAACTGCATGAATTACAAAAAAAAAATATCTCCAGAAATCAACAACACTCTGGATAACTAGGAAGTGAGGCCCTATGTCAAAAATCCTGAAATATCCCTTTAATACGTACTTGAAAAAAGTGAAAAAAGGTATTATTTATTTATTATTATTATAAGTGTTTTGCTTGCCCTGTGAGGCAACTCCTGTTGTGATATTGGGCTATACAAAACTGTTGATTGATTGCAAAAAAATGACTGGCAAATAGTTTGCAGGTCTATCACACAATACAGCGTAAAAAAAAAGTCTTTTGGCAAACATGAAACGTGAAGTTTAATGGTTTGTGTTGCTTCTCTTTTAGGTGGATGTGTTGGAGAAAGTGTTTCAGCTGAACTGTTACCCAGGCATCCAGCTCAGAGAGGAGCTGGCTCACTCTCTGCAGCTCGACGAGGACCGGATACAGGTACTTTAACATTATACTAGTGCTCTCATGGTCCTGTCTGTCTGCCTGTCTGTCTGTCTGTCTGTCTGTCTGTCTGTCTGTCTGTCTGTCTGTCTGTCTGTCTGTCTGTCTGTCTGTCTGTCTGTCTGTCTGTCTGTCTGTCTGTCTGTCTGTCTGTCTGTCTGTCTGTCTGTGATGTGATTGTACGGCCTTTTTCAGAGTCCATAACAAATCATAAGATGAATCCATTGGGCCAATAATTTCAGCAAATTGTCTTTCTCTTGGTTTCAGATCTGGTTTCAAAACCGCAGAGCCAAACTGAGGCGGTCGCTCCGGGAATCTCAGCTGCAACACGTCCAGTCCGCTCTCGGCGACGTCATCACACGAGACCAGGAACAGGACCGGGAACAGGAAAAGGACCGGCAACAGCAGGACCAGGAACACGACCGGGAACACGACAGGCCACTGGAGACATGTAACACGAGGACCACAGCAGCGAACAAACAGTTACTAGAAATAGGACAAGTTTAAGTTTTTTGTAGGTCAGACTCCTTCACTGGAAACAAAGATATAATGCTATACAATAACAAACTTCCAATTCTTTCATAGATTTAAATGGATATTTGGAAATTCAAAAGACGTTTTCTGAAAATGCTTTTACCATACACTCTTAGGAAATTAAGCAGGGCCATACAGAGTCTTTTCAGTCCTAACTTTTCCCCCCAAATATTAAATAAGAAATCCCCAATCATCTTGGTACTGAATTTTGTATCTGTTAAGGAAACTGGAGATGTGCGAAATCTCCCTAGCAACGACATGCTGTGACCAAGAAGAATTGACCATCTCACTATGAGGAGACCACCGCCTTGAGATCATTTCTTCCTTTCCGTCACATACCTGGGAAATAGCGTTAACTCTGGGCATTGAAATCCGTATTTTATAGTTCAGCTAGTTAATAAGCATCTGAAGGGTTCCATTCTGTCTCAAGATCTGTCATTTGAAATAAAAAACACAAAAGTATATTCTGAGGTAACATCACCCTTTGTTTCACTCATGCATTAAGTTCATTAAAATTGGGGGAGTAGGTGAGTGGTAATAAGGTGTACTGGATATTTCTTGTTGGTAACACAGTATATCTAGGTTAGGGATAGGGAATTACTGGAAGGGTTCAATAGTATCCGGGTCAGACCTTTTCTGCAGCATCAAATCTGTCGACAACATGAATCTATAAATTCAAACCTGGCTCTTTCCACACATCTGATTTTGTTTCTAGAAATTCTCTTCCTCAGATTTTTGATTGCATTTTAAGTTGTGAGGAGTCAGCCTTGTAAATATAATGTAATTGTGTCTTGGGCATATTTTGTGTCATGTGGAAACATTATTGTTGTAAATAAAGAAATATTTTAAATTTTTTATCAAATGTTGTTGATGTTGGTTGCCATTATGAAGAAAAACCTAATAAAGCTGACAAGGACTAATTCATTGTTTCCTAAATGAATCCTGCAGCTGTGCCATCAATGAAAAAAAATGTTATATGATATACAAAAAAACACATAACTATAATATTCCATATACTTGACGTAAAATGTATTTATTTTATTATTTAAATGTTATTTTACCATCAACTGCTAAAAAGATTAAAAAAAAAAAAAAAAAAAAAAAAAAAAAACTACGAGCATAACTGTTGGTGGGCGTTCCCGAGTGGTTGACGTTGTTACGTCAACAGCTACGCATGACAGCGCTGCTGTGGTGTTTTGAAATTCTCAACTGAGTTTTCACTAAAGGCTTTGGAGATCGGTGAGTTTTTACGCTCTATTATATATTAAACTACACAAAACCCTGCACTTTGTACATATATACATTTGCCTGTTAAATCAGTCATATCATTCATTATCCAGTCTGAGCTAATACGGGCTAGTTAGCAATGCGTCATACTACAGGGCGTGGCCTAGTCGAGGGTCCAAACAACCTCTCATGGGAATCACGATTTTTAGCAATTTTTTGACAAACTACAAACATATTTGACACACATAAATAAAGTCAAGCCATATTCGAGCCAGCAAATTGTTCAGTGGATGCGGCAGTTGCTAAAATTAGCATATGTAATTAGCATAAAGCTAACGTTAGCTTCCTGGTTAGCATTGTCGTTTATTTCAGTATTTATGGGCTGTTGAACCACTTTGCTCCTCTCCATGACTATACTTTCATTTGGTTGAAAAATATAATCATAATTTAGCATTTGTGATGGTGGACAAATGGGAGAAAAGTTAGTTTTTCCCCTTCTGGTTGCTTCATACTTGACCAGATGCTGTCTGTATCCCATCATGGATCTATGATTATATTGGTATCCATACACAAGCTACCAAGTTCAGAAAACACATCTCTGTGGTACTTAACGTTAGTCAGTATTTCTGTTACTATTTTATTTCCATTAAGTTTTGTTAACTTTAACTAAATGCACACAATGCTAAATCAATTTTATTAACTGTCCATAGTTATTTGCAAGTTAAAGAGTTTTCTTTCTATGTCTTGGGATCAGCAGAATGATTGTAAAGTTACTATTGCTGATTGTATAGTCACTGGCATAGAACAAAAATAACTGTGTGTCATATATCTTCTTGATTATGCATAGTAAATGAATGTGTCTATCTCTTAAGTATAAAAGGCGGAAGGCGCTAACAAGCTTAAGCTTCAGCCTACTCCTTTTGAGCAACATATCCATGTAATTTATTTATTTATTTACTTATTCACCTGCACACGTATCTCTCTTTGGCTTTGATTTGAACTCAGACGCTCAAATAAAAAAGATGAATTGAATTGAATCCGATTAAACAAAACACAAATGAAAAAACAACATTGAAGATCCCTGAAAAACAGATCTTCCATGTTGGGCTGTGACCATCAGGTAAAGTGAGGAGCAGGGGAATCTTAACACTGAACAGAACATCTTTTTCAACATATCCACATAAACGTTTCTGACATTTCTTTTAGGTGTGAAAATGCAAAGCGCTAAAACTGCTACCCAGGGTTCCAACAACAAGGCGGACGCAGAGGCGGCAGGTAACAGAAGTCATGATGAGCCAAATCCTTTCCGAACATGATATTTGAATGAAATTTCTCTCTGAATATTGTAACAATTAGGTTTGATTAGGTAGTGGTTTGCAATTCTTTTTTTTTAATGATGCAGTTCATTTCAGATTCAGTGTAATGATTCAACGATGAACTACAGGGTTAGCAGCTTTTTGTAAGACTCCACAGTAAAAGAATACTATGTTGTTTCAAAGGATATTGCACTGTCTTTGCGATTTACTTTATTTAACCGTTCAAATTACTATTTTCCACTGCAATGATGCTGCAGCCCTAGTTGTATTTGGTATATTTAGGTTCTAGGTAGTCCTATGACCAGCTTAGACCATCTTAAAAGCAAGTGTGGAATGAAATGAACATCTATTACTGTTTGCAGAATATGAGCGAGAGACGTTTGCCAAGCTGCAGACCAAGCTGAGGCTGCTGGTGAAGGACAGAGAAGTCCAGAGATGGCAGACCCGACAGGAGATCCAAAAACAGGAGTAATATGCACACACGCGCATATATTAGACTTAACACCAGAGCCTATGAAAGAGAACGCCCATTCTTTGGATATTGTCACACCCCTCTTCTTCACGCTGTGTTGTGCCGCAGAGGCGAGATTGACTGGGTGATGAAGGAGCAGGACCGGCTGCAGAGGGAGCTGGGGATGAGGAGCTACTCTTTCCAACAGAGCGGCGAACCGGACGGCGCCGACGGACTGCGCGAGCTCATGAACCTCAGCAACGACCTGAAGGAGCAGTTGGACGTAGAGGCGCACACACAGCAGCAGGACACCAGTGAGGTGAACAAATCCAAGACCACTGTCATTTACGGCAAACATAAACTGTTTACAAAGTGCTGCACCAGTTGAGGAGTGAAAGGCCGGCTTCTCTTTAAAAGATGAATCCAGTTTCTTTCGTTTTAATGATAGATGATTGGAGAATCGTCTGCAATGTGTAAGTGTAAGTGAAAATGTTTAATATTAGGAGTAATTGTTGTTTGAACTTTCATTCAAATAACAAGTGAGAAAAACTAGCTCCTACCTACCTAATTGCAGATTCATAAGAGATTATACTCATTCAGAAAAGCTCTATTTTAATGCAATGATTGTTTCACATATGATACACACACTTTATTCCCTGTACCAGCATCACTTATTGACAACCTGCACTAGGACTGTAGCTTTGCACCCCTACCTATACAACCTGTTCTAATTTTTATCCTATTTTTATTTATTATTATTTCCTTATTGTTATAACTCCGCCCCCTAAGATTTTTACTTAACTTATTGTATATAAGATCCCTCGTTTTCTACTTTTTTGTTTGCACATTTCCTGTCTGTTTTTGCACACTCTGAGTGATCCTATTGAACGCCGATTGTAAAAAGTGAATTTCTCCATTGTGAGATCAATAAAGGATTATCTTATCTTATCTTATCTTATCTTATCCAGAGCTGTGGGAAGATATTTTAGTTAGGGGGCGCTGAGGGACAAAATTTACCCCCAAAATACTTTTTCTGTGCATAAATCCTATTTATTAAACTCCCGCCTGAACCGAGAGCATTTTCTCCAGTTCAGCTTTACCCAAATCCTGTGGGCCAGTGTAACGCCTCATTTGAAAGACCTACAAAACTAAATTGATCTTTTTCCTCACATCAGATTTTTTTCATCACTTTTTTTGTCGGGCAGTCGTCTCATTTTTGTCAAATTTTTGTGACTTTTCTGTGACTTTTTTGTCAAATTATTCAATTTTTTTTGTCAAATTCTTATGACTTTTTCGTCAATTTTTTCTCAATTTTTGGTCAAATTTTTCTCATTTTTTTGTCCATTTTTGTCAAATTATTTGCATTTTTTCTTTTGTCAAATTCTTTTTCGTTCATTTTTTCTCAATTTTTCGTCAATGTTTTCTCACTTTTTCACATTTTCATCCTTGTTTTCGTCTCAGTTTTGTTGCTATTTTCACAGCTTTTTTCCAGAAGCTTTTGGACTGGGGTAAAGCTGGAGAAAATGTGCTCGGTTCATCTTATCTTATCTTATCTTATCTTATCTTATCTTTTATCTGCAGATTTCTGGAAAGCTATTAAATATTGATCTGGGAAAATCTAATCAAACATGCTGACTCTGACTCCTTGTGTATACATTTTTCAATGGACGAGCTCCTACCTACCTAAGTTGTTACAAAGAATCAGAACGGATCGGCAAGAGCAAGTTCCAGAGGTGACTGTATTATTCCATCGTGAAAAGTGTGTTTGGACAGGCTGCGTTTTCCTACCGTGTCTCTCAAACTTGGAATGCTATAGCATAGAGTATAAGAGAGATTCCTACACTCAGCTCGTGTACCCAAGAGCGCTAGTGATGGCTACTGGACAATCAAAACTGCCCACACAACCTGGCATAAAGTGACTCTGGTCAAGCGTGCTGGTTTTTTCACATTATGCACATATTTTGCACAGGCTGAACTCTTCTGAGCCAGGACACAGTATTTATAGATTTCATAAGCACTTTTAGGAAGACGTGGACCAACTGCAGATACTTAAGACGCCATAGAAGAGGACAGATTAGATGTCTGGTTATCTAGAAGGAACAAATGTAATGCTAGCTGTATATACGTCACTGTATGTGATGGTCATGTGTCCATAAAGCATTTGTAACATCAAGGCCGTGGGAACCCAGGGTGCTGAGGGCGCTGCAGCACCCCTGGTGGATAGTTTGTGAACTGCAGGCAATATTAACCCCTTAACTCCCAACTGAATCGGGCACATTTTCGCCAGCTTTACCCCAGTCCAAAAGCTTCTGGAAAAAAGGTGTGAAAATAGAAACAAAACTGAGATGAAAACAAGGATGAAAATGTGAAAAAAAGTGAGAAAACATTGACGAAAAAGTGACAAAAAATGTACAAAAAATGACAAAAATTTACAAAAATTTGACAAAAAAGTGAGAAAAATTTGACGAAAAATTTAGAAAAAATGGACGAAAAAGTGATAAGAATTTGACAAAAAAATACGAATAATTTGACAAAAAAGTGACAAAAAAGTCATGAAAATTTGACAAAAATGAGATGACTGCCCAACAAAAAAAAATGCTGAAAAAAAATCTGATGAGAGGAAAAACATCCATTTAGTTTTGTAGGTCTTTCAAATGAGGCGTTACACTGGCCTACAGGATTTGGGTAGAGCTGAACTGGAGAAAATGCTCTCGGTTCAGGCGGGAGTTAAGAGGTTAATAAATAGGATTTATGCACAGAAAAAGTATTTTGGGGGTAAATTTTGTCCCTCAGCGCCCCCTAACTAAAATATCTTCCCACGGCTCTGTGTAACATGATGAAAGGAATAGAAAGTCGATGGTTCAGATTTCTATAACTTACGGGATGATGAGTCTGCGTCTGTGCCGTGCAGATCTCTGACCTTGAGCTGAAGTTGTTCAATCTGAGGAAAGGTGGAACTGATCCCAAAACCAGACTGGACCAGAGGAGGAAGACCCGGAGGGCGGAGCGCGCCCTGGAGGACAAACTGCAGACGGTCAGCCACAACTGCACGGCTCACTACTGCCGCACAAATTTAGGAAAAGGGATGCGAACGTTTTTAACACGTCGAAGGGCATTAAAAATGTACAAGAACACTGAAATATGAATAAGCTAAACTAATGGAAGAACAATAAGGAAAAGGAGAATCATGATTTTACTAGTGGAGGGTTATAATCGAGTTCATTATGGGCTTTGAAATGATTAAATCGCTGTTAAGCATTTATTTAAGGGTAGTATTTATTTTTAGGGGTATATTTTAGACTCTTTGTATTGTCTACTGCAGGGGTAGGCAAGTTTGCTCGGTCGAGGGCCGGTTTTCTTCATTGTAAAAAGACCAAGGGCCGAACCTGACAATGTTAGTCAAAAGTAAACCTTACAAATGCCAGTGCTGTGCTTAACACATGACCTTAATTTGGTGTTCTGTTTGGAAATGTTTAAGTAATTGACAGTATTTCTCACATTTTTTACAGTACTTAACCCCTTAAGCGAACAGATTTTCTCCAGTTTGACCTTTCCCAAATCTAAAAGGCTTCTTGGGGGAAAAAAAGCATCAAAAGATCGTCAAAAACGTGATGAAAAAGCAACAGAATGCAACAAAGATGCATAAAAAAAAAGTGAAGACAACACAGCGGCAACGTGAGGAAAAATCGTAGATCAGTTTTGACAGTCTTAGCTTTCAGATGAGGCGTTACTACTATAGGCTGTAAGCTCCATCGAGAGGCTTTTTAGGTTTGGGTAGAGCCAAACTGGAGAAAATGTGCTTGGTCAAGGCAGGGGTTAAGGGGTTGAACTCTACTGGTTAAAGTACCTCTGATTTGTGTTATTTCTCAAAATCCTCTTGAGGGCCAATGGTTCTATGCTAGAGGGCTGGATTTGGCCCCCGGGCCTGACGTTGCCTACCCCTGGTCTACTGTATAAGATGTGGCCTGTGTGAGCGTTGCAGGCGGTGACGCGGCTGAACGGGCAGGTGAGCAGGAACGCGGAGCTGCGGGAGGAGATTCAGACCATGCATCAAGGGAGCAAGTGCTTTCAGAGGCGCATCAGGGCCCTCAAGAAGGTCAGAGGCCACTGAGTACATTACAAGTGCATCGCAATAACAAAATAAGTCAGTTAATTCCTCTCATCCGTCAATGTAAAATTTAGATTCACTCTAGAAGCAAATAAAAGTGGTGTTTTTATGCCACGTGAGAGATATTTGAAAATAAACCTCAGCCCAAACCTCAGAGCGAACAGTTGCTTTCCCCTCGAGGACTATTCGACACATCAAGGGGTGACGGTGGCGCAGTTGGTAGAGCGGGCCGGGCCGTCTTGTGATCGGAAGGGCTTTATGTATTTACCATACATACAGTTTCCAAACTGTTGATCCAGTGAAAAGAACCATGCCAATAATTAAAGGAATAGGCCACCGTTTTTACATACTGAGATATGTTCTTACCTTAGCTTTGACGAGTTCTTTAGGACCTGTCCGATCTTCACCCGTGCCTTCAGTCACGTAAACACAGCGCAGACGGCGTTAGCATTTAGCCTCTCCCTCTCTCCACTATAGCTCCAAAACAGGTCAAGATAGAAGCTACCAAGCTCTTCCATGTTTTTTTTTTTCAATTTGGCATCCGCACAGTAAAGTGAAGATTACTGCGCGGATTTCAAACTACTCCTGGTATAATTACGCCTTACAATATAGTTCCTCCTTTTATCCGCTTAGAAAATCCACATTGTTTAATTTTGTGTAATTATACTTTGTAGTGTCACACTTCACGTAACCATATTTAAATAGGGAAAACGTCGACGAGCTTGGTAGCTTCTATCTTGACCTGTTTTGGAGCTATAGAGGAGAGAGGGAGAGGCTAAATGCTAACGCCGTCTGCGCTGTGTTTACGTGACTGAAGGCACGGGTGAAGACCAGACAGGTCCTAAAGAACTCGTCAAAGCTAAAGTAAGAACATATCTCAGTATGTAAAAGCGGTGGCCTATTCCTTTAAGTTCCAAAGAAAGTGTATAATTACTCAGCTCTAGTCCAAGGAAAGAGTATTATCAGAAATTGAAAGTAAGGGTCCGCACAGCAGTGAAAGCTCCCATTTCTTACACCATAGTATGAGACGTTTCGGGCCACATGCCCTTATTAGACTTCTTACTTTTTCACATTGTAAATACTATAGTAGCATTAACATGTAATTCTGAGTTCCATAGCTCATAATCAGTAGTAATGGAGTAATATTTGAGGCAAGGGAAAAATAAGAAGCGCTGACACAGAAATATTAAAACTCCTTGCAGAGTTTATGCATATAATGACACCAAGTGAAGACAAGACATTTTGATAATTGAATACTAAATAACTGCAGCTTCTGCTATTTGCTAATTACAAAAATCCGAATTGCAATTGCCATTCAGTTGCGATTAACTCTGCTGCCCAGGGGTCAACACATACTGTCCATATAACGTACAAACATTGGTAACATCTCTTTGTAAAAGGTTCATACTGTCTTCTTCGATTAAGACTATTATTGTTTTGTTGTTTTAGTTAGACAGAAGGTTTGTTTACCTGCTTTCGATCACTTCTTCCTCAGAAGCGTCACCTGGTGGTGGAGGTGACGTGTCGTAGGCAGTTCACATTTATTTTCAAGTCAGTAGGAAGAGCTTACGCCCCCTACTGACTGGCACCTTCTGCAGGAGGCATCCCAGGTGTGGGATAAGGTCTTACTAAAAGAACAAAACAATAATATTGGTAAATCTCTATATTTGTTCTTTTAGTGATTGAAATAATATCTTATGTCTGTATTTTAAAATCATACTTTCCCAAAGCACTGAATTGCATCTATTGCTTGTAAAAAGGGTGTTTTTTGCTCTGTAATTTGCAAAAAATGTTTTTCAGGAGCGCTGGGAAGTCGGACAGCAGATCAAGGAAGCCAGTAAACAGTATCTTGCTCAAAGTGAAGCCAGGTAACGTTCACTTTTTGGTTTTTTTTGCCTTACAAAAGACATTGCTTCGAGACAATCCCCTGAGTATAGTTGAGGTATTAGCAGTCCTAGACATTGTAGTAGATTGTCCACACTCTTCAATAGAATACTAATACAGTAGTAGAAGTAACTGTTTTGATATTTCTTATAGTAATAAGTTCGTCCCCTGTTTTGAAACGTCAGTGTCCAGTCTCTCCAGAAGAGGGCAGGGATGAGAGAGGGCCGTGGGAAGGAGCGAGCCGAGTACAACGCTGACATGCAGAGGCTCCAGCTCACCACCGTCCACGACCAGGACCTCGGGGACTTCCTCAGGTCCAAATACGACAGCCGAGAGTCCAGCCTGGGCATCAGCAACACGGAAGGTTAGACCTCGAGGTGGTCAGTGCATGGATAGTCTTTTTGTTGAAAACTTTTACTCCGCTACATTTGACAATACTCTCGACTCCACTGCATTTCAAGTAAAAAGTACATTTGGCCATTCGTTTGTTTGTTTTAAAAGCCTAATAAGGAAGAACACTTTATAAACAGTAGGTGGCGCTGTGCAATTGTTCTGTCAATGCCAATGACTCACAACAAGTCAGAAGATCCGTTCCTGCACAGGTAACTTGGGCACTATCTTCATGTTTCTGGAGCCGCTCCTCACTTTGCAATCTTACAGACTATCGCTTTAACCTCTTACCCCACGCCTTAACGCAGGGGTCCTCAAACCTTTTGCCTCTGGGGGCCACATTATCGTTCCCGACTGTGATGGGGCCGGGTCGGGTTGGCTATAACATAGAAATGTATGACCCAGACCAAAATGTCTCATTGTGAAGTAGAGATTACTGGCCTCGTCCCCACAAGATCAACACTTGATTCCAGACACATATTTGTTTCGCTGTAGTGGTTTGCAAAAATAGTGATCAAGTCTTCACTAGGGCTGCAACTAACGATTATTTTGGTAATCGATTAATCTACCGATCATTTTTACGATTAATCGATTAATCGCTTAACTGTGAAAGGTGCATGGAAATTGTATTTTTTTTAAAAAATTTTATCACATAAAGCTAAAGTGGTGCCGTTTGAGGACATGTTGATGGAGTAAACTTAAAGGAAACGTTTGTAGGAGGCTCTTTGTGCTACTTCTGCTTTCTGATTGGACGAGACAAAGACAGATATTTGTGAAATTTACAATGTACAAAACACTGCAGACCCTAACTTTAAAAACAAAGTAGGTTTTCATCCAAAATACGTAATTGTCATGTCTTTTTAGCTCTATTTTAGTTTGTGTTTACTGGAAAACGATTAATCGATTACTGAAACAGTTGACAACTATTTTAGTAATCGATTAGTTGTCGATTAATCGATTAGTTGTTTCAGCCCTAGTCTTCACACTTTGTTTTAATTTGAAATACCACAGACCTATTCCATTTTTTTTTGTTTTTTTCAAATAAAACGTTCACAATCATTGCGTAAGGTGACCAAAGTAATAACTGCTGACACTTGTATTGTGCTTTACAAGCCTGTGTCACAAGTTTCTCAAAGTACTATATAGTCATTATTCAGTCACTCCACACTCTGTGGTGGTAAGCTTCATTTACCACGTGGCTATAATGTGTTGTTTATATCCAGATCTCTAATACCAGTGCCCCTACTGGACACATGTGGAATTCTTTTTTCTTGTATGCCCCCTGGTGGCTGGAGAGAGTGTACTGGTTATTTAGTTTAAAAAAGAAATCATAACTCTGCACAGCAATGGGCTAGAGACTTTACATGCTCATGGATTTGTGCTCTACAAGTCAGGGGCCGGGTTAAATCACTTGTTCTTGAGGTCCATATTTGTTAAACTGATTCTCTCGATCTTTACATGAAATACCAAAGTTATCTGACACTTATATAAAAAAAAAAAAGAAATGAACAAAATAGTAGCTTTGTTCTCTGTTTTGTTCCCATCAGCCACAAAGGCGCGGGAGACCGTGGAGGGCCTGGACACTCTGAAAGAAGTGTTCGACAAGATCCGCCGTGTGACTGGAGAGGACGACTTGGACGAACTGCTCCGCCGGTTCATCCAGGGTAAATGCTTTCACAAATATTATTCATTAGTGAAATTGGAACTTTAGTCGGCGCTAATATTGCTCAGTGATTGCACAGAAATGCCGTCGGCTATCTGAGCCCGTCGATGCAAATGCGTTCATGTTCAGCAGACCTGTTTAAATAGAGCGTTCTATTCCCTTATAAATGAATGCAGAAGCTAGGCACCATATTAGGTATGTTTAGGGGTGAGTACAGTTAAACGATACCAGTGTGGTATAGAGAAGAAAGTTTAGGTACTACTGGCGTCAAAAAAATAAAGGTATTGAAAGCAGGTGCCGAAAACATCTTTAGAGACCCAGATTTGATGCCTGTTGAATCCAGGCACAGCATTAAAGCTGGGGTACCAGATTTTTCCTGTTCAAACATTGAAATTCGTTTCTAGCTGTCACAATCTCTCCTGCACATCCAAACTGTTCAAGCAAATGAATGATATGCACGTTTTACACCTGTGTACAACTTTGAGTGGTGCTTTAAAGGAACAGGCCACCGTTTTGAGATATGTTCTTACCTGAGTTTAGATGAGTTGATGCGTACCTGTTTGGTCGTGCGTGCCCTCAGTCACACGCAACGACCAAAGATCTCCGAGCATATTCCTATAGCTCCAAACGGGGTGAAGTTAGAAGCGACCACGCTCTTCCACGGGCACAAAGACCAGACAAGTATGTATCAACTCATCTGAGCTCAGGTAAGAACATATCTCAGTATGGAAAGACGGTGGCCTGTTCCTTTAAAGGACGTTACTTTTTTGTTTCAAATCAAATAAATGATACAAATTTATAAGGAATGTTTCTGTTTTTATGACATAAATGAAACATTATCATTGTGGGGGGGCGACAGTGGCGCAGTTGGTAGAGCGGGTGGTCTCTTGATTGGGAGGTCGTTGGTTTGAATCCCAGCTCCCGCAAATGCACACTGTCGTTGTGTCCTTGGGCAAGGCACTTCACCCTACTTGCCTCCAGTGTCTTTGTGCACTGGTGTATGAATGAGAGAGTGAATGGGTGACTGGGTCCTTACGGTAAAGCACTTTAGGCCTGATGAAAGTAGAAAAGCCCTATATAAGTTGAGTCCATTTAACGTTTGTTTTATGGTTCTACATGACGATTGTATGGGTATCGAATCAGATATCAAGTACAGCCCTTGCTCTGTAATGTTCATGTCATGACATTTATATTATATTTATAGTTTATCTAGCCCCCACAAAAAGCAGAAAAATAACGTGATTTTTTTTTTAAATATGCTAATTCTTATCCAAAGTAAAATCTAAAAAGGTCTGTACATTCATGAAGGATGTCTTGCTAGGCTTTGACCTCACTTAAATGTGGTTGATGGGTTGACAACAGCTGAAAACATCTGTATCGTTCATAATTTGTGATGTTTGATGGCTAATGCTAACGGCTATATAGGAAAAATACATGGAGCAGGCTAACGGGCTCTGAAAAGTTCCTAACTGTCCTCCATTTTATTTTTTATTCCTATGTTCCACTTGAGCGTCGCCTCTTGTTTTAATTGTGCTTTTTTTTTTGCAGCTGAAGATCAAAACTTTGCTCTCTTCAAATTTGTGAATGAACAAAACAAAGAGATCGAAACTTTGAAGGATGAGATTGAGGAGGTGAGGAGAGGACGCTGCGGATCAAACTGTCATGACGCTTAAGTGTTGTATGATCGAGTAACACTGATTTGCCTGAACTTGCAGATTCAGGCGGAGATCGGCAGGTTCGAAGTGAGGCGTCAGCAGAGAAAGCTGGACAACACGGGCAAGATGGAGGAGATCTCCAAACAGCTGCAGGAGGTCGAGGCCAGAACGGCTGTGTATGAAAACCAAGCCAGTGACAAGAACAGCATCCTGGAAGAGATCGAAGCAGGTTTGGACACATTTTTTTGGCTTCTGTGGCAGGTTAATGTTCCTGCACTGTCCGAAGCACTGTTAGTGTCTCAACAACACGAGAGCGGGCAAGTGTTGTTGACTTGAATGCGCCCCTCAAAGTCAAATTAAGACGATTGTGCCAAAGAGAACGTGTATGTTGATAATGACTAATGTTGCAAAGATGACTGAAATATTATAGCTCATGTAAATCTAGTTATGAATTTAAAATAAACAGGAAATTTGTAATAAATGTAGTAAATCTGAAAATTGTTTGAAGCTGCAGTTACACGTATGACCTGAGGTGGCAGTAGTGAGTATAACATGGCTAACTTGCATAATTTAATGTGTCAAATGCATTTTAAAGGGACTGCATGTCTAAAAATGTTAAAATTATGTATGTTCCTCCCCCTTCGTGTTCCAGCCATGTCCTAATGTGTAGAATGAGCTCAGACCTGTTCACCACAACTGCCTCTAAGATCCTGCACTGTCACTAAAAAAGTTGTTTATTCGGGTCTGAAGTGCCGTCATGCACGATTTTAATACGTTTGTGACGTGTGACATCACGACCTCCGCTTCCGGGTACTAGCAGACCAGCAAATATGCGAGAAAAAAAGATAAAAAACTCTTAAAAACAACCATCAATATTTGTGAAATTCAACAGAGTTACTGAACCTACTTATTTCTCAGACTCATTAGCCAAAAATGCTGCACCTGCTGCTAAAAAAATATTATTTACTTCCGGGGTTAGCGTTGCTGCGCCGTTAGCATTTATCTCGGCTAACCCGGATGTATCGATTTTGGTAAATATTACTTTTATAGCAGTAGGTGTAGCATTTTTGGCTAATGGGCCTGATAAATAAGTATGTTCAGTAACTCTCTGTTGAGTTTCAGGAATATTGATTGTGGTGTTGAAGAGTTTTTTGTAGTTTCTCGCACATCTGCGGACCCGGAAGTAGATCTGTGACGTCACCACTTAACAAACGTTTAAAAGGTGCAGTTACATGTTTGACCTGAGGTGGCAGTCGTGAGTATAAAATGGCTAACTTGCATCTAGACCCTTTAAGGCTGTTGGACCCACCACCACCCTGCTCCTTACAACTACCCCAAATTACATTGTATCCTATGATACAAAGCAGTAATGCTGGTAATAGTCTGATAACGCGTAACAGTTTCTTCTCCTTGTTTTCTCTCAGGGCTGAACTCCATCTTCTCGACGATCGGCTGCGACAGTGACGGTAACTTCAGCTCGTATTTAGGAGCCATAGAGCAGAGGACCAACGAGATGCTCACCATGAAGATTTGACTCGTCAAGAAGCAGCAGAAGCACCTTTCATAATAACATGGAAATATTGCAGCAACCCAGTGATTCCTGACTGTATTACCAATATAAGTAATTGCACAAACTTGCTATTTTTAAATAGGGCTTTTCAGTTTGTTACCTTTAAAAAAAGAAATGCTATTTACGATCTTAGAGGTTTTTGTTGCAAAGTAAAAAAGTTTGGCACAGGAGCTTTAAGCAACCTTTGAAACGGCATATGATATGTTTACAACAGCAGTTTATTTTGCATAAATGAGAGAGAATGGAGCTCCACTTCCATAGGATTAAAAAAATTAAAGAGTAAAATCTAGTCCTGTGTGAGCACTACTCTGTGGTTACTACTGATCAAAAAATGCAATTTAAATGACAAGACTGTTGAGCTACTTTGGAGCACTGTCTCATTTCAGTGTTTATCCAGCCTCATAGGCACTACAGCAGGGGTCACCAACCTTATTTCAGCTGAGGGCTACTTTAAGAGCATTAAGTTGTTCGAGGGCTACCAGTTAAGAAGAAGAAGAAGATCTTTATTTATATAGCGCCTTTCACAGACATGGTCACAAAGCACTTTACATGAGACAGTTGTACATTCACTCCATACTCGGTGGTGGAAAGCTACGTTTGTAGCTTCAGTTCCCCTGGGGGAGACTGTCAGAAGCGCTTTCGCGACTACACACGTCTGACCACCTGACCACCACCGTACATTCACTCACTCACACACATCATTCATCCTGGCCTATTGTGCATGTTTTTATTGGTAGGGGAAACCGGAGTGTTAAAAACAGATCCTAAAGACTTAAACGTACCACTGTTCACTTGTAGGATATTGACCCCATATTATATTAAAATAGCTTTATTTTAAACTCATACTGAGTCACAAGAACCGAAATATCTGTAATTTTAAGAATTAGATTCAAGAAAATGAAGTGTTTTACACTTTAGAAAAAGTCCCAAGGGCTACTGGACATGCCCCAAAGGGCCCCTGGGTGCCTGCGGGCACCACGTTGGTGACCCCTGCACTACAGTATCCCCCCCTTTCCTCAAAGGTTGTCGACAAACACTGAAAAAACATTGGAAAAAAAAATATTTTGAATGGAAAAATACATTTATTTGCTAAAATGTATCACTTAAACTAAGTATTTTAACCTCTTAACTAACCCCACCTGAACCGAGCACATTTTCTCCAGTTCAGCATTACCCACGTCTAAAAGCTTCTTGAACAAGGCATCAAAAAAGTGACGAAAACAAGGATGAAAATGCAACAAAAATATGAGCGACAAAAACACAATAAACAAGTGACAAAAACACAATTAGAAAGTGATGAAAGGGCAAAAAATGAGCCACAAAAGAGCGAGAAAAAAAGCATACAAAATGTGCTAGAAAAGCAACAATAACACAATAAAAAAGCGTCAATAGCATGACTAAAAACTGAACAAAAATTAGCCTACAAAGACAAGACAAAAAAGAGACGAAAACAAAAATGCTTAGAAAATGTAACAAAAACGCGGTTTTGTGGGTCTCAAATGAGGCGTTACACAAGCTTTAAGATTTGGGCAAAGGTGGGTGTTAAAAGTCAATTTATTTGTTATATATTTGTTAATATATTTTTTTCTTAGAATGCAAAGTAGAGCCAGATTTTGGGTTGGTGCACTACCTGTAAGTGTATCTTGTGCTTTTATGTTGAATGAATAATGAAAAAAAATAAAAAAAAGTAGTGCCAGATGTTCGTATATTTGTTATTTGCTTTATTTTTAACAGTGCATCATATTGCTGTGAAAAAGAATATTTAAAAACTATGGCTTGTTCATTAACATCTGTCCCTACCAAATAAATAAACCAATAAATAACACAATAGCGTCGTTTGCGTGCGATTTATCAGCCAAATATGATTTTTTTTTTTTGAGAACCCTCCAGTGAAGACGAAACCGGGCTCGCTCTTCACGCGGCCGCCTGTGATTGGTGCAGCCTTGCGTCCACAGTGCGTGTCCCGGAAGCAGATCCCCCTCTGCTCGGAGGCGCATCAGGCTGTCATCTGTCGGCAACTCCGCTGTCTCGCAGGTGGTTTTTTGGGGCTCAAAAATGGACGCCTGGAACAAACTCAAACAATTCGACGCCTACCCCAAGACTCTGGAGGATTTCCGAGTGAAGACGTGGGGTGGAGTGACCAGTAAGCTCTGAAAAATTACCTGAGAAAATCACAAAACGGGCTGTTAGCATTTGGTGGCTAACAACATAGCTAGCTGATACAAACCGGCTGTTTTCTTGTTAAATCGCTGAATATCCAAACAGAAATGAATGGCGATGTTTGGCTCTGCGATTCACAGTCAAAAGAATGGGGGGGAGTTCATTTGCATTTGCTAGACTACATTGCTTGATTTAAAAATAAGGTTTAGAGTTAGAGCTGAACAATGAATTGACTCACGTGATTTATGTTGTGTAATTACCAGGTATAAAAAAAGATGATCTATTTCAGCCATTGGGAAGTAATGGGAGCAATTATTTCATTGTTTGACTGGAACCGTTGACACACGACTTGACCTTATTATTTTTTATTGCAGTGGTAGGAGCTCCCAGTAAAGGTTCCTTAATGTGTAAAACGTAAGAAACAAAAATATGTTTCTTCTATGAGCGACAGTACATAGAAGTGTCATGGATAATCAGTCACGTGTTCGGATGTTTCTCAAAATATCATAAATTATTACTTATTTTGTTCTGTTATCCATTCATGTATCTATTTATTTCACTTTACATATAATTTTCTTGGACGACAAACCTTTAATTAAAAACATCTGAGTGATAGATGTTCAGGGATCAGAATTGTCGAGCTTTGCCGTCTCGGGTTCAGCTGCAACAGATTTGAGTTTGAGTTTCCATAAAGGAGATTCTAAAGTTTTTAGTTTTGTGATTCCATCCTGGACTTATTCACGTGGCTGTCCCCCAGAGGTACTCAGAATGCTGGAAGCCGAACTCCTCCAAGAGAGGGCGCTGTCTGCATAAAACAATAATCTACTTTTGGAACGTTGATTATTGTGTATCGCTCTAATGTGGGGCAATTTGAGCAAGAATATGTTGTTTGCCTAAAAGTAACATGACTTCCTTCACTCATCAATTTAGCAGCTTATGCATTTAAATATATCAAGTATAAAAATCACAATATTTGTCTGAAAAATGTGTTTTTTTGTCAAAACCTTGCAGCCCTACTTCAATACATCCGTTTAAATAGAGGTGGGAACCAGTGTTAATTTCGTCAACTAAAATATTTAGTCTTAATTTTAGTCAAAGTGTTATTTTTGACGGCCAAAATTGGACTAAAACTAAATTAAAAGCTTTTCATGAGACTAAAACTATGACTAAAATGTCCAGATATTTTAGTCGACTAAAATAAGACTAAATAAAAATGAAAGGGAGAGACTAAAATCATCCAAACTTCTATTGACCGTCTGAAAGAGCCTCAGATCATGTAAATCCTCTGCCAAAGGATCAGCTCTGAGCTTTGTTCATGTGGAGCAGAAACATGAAGCAGAGGAACAAGATTAAATATGATTATGATGAATATCATCAATGCAAAGTCGACTAAGTTCGTCTTAAATTTAGTCGACTATATTTACTTGCA
This sequence comes from Gobius niger, assembly GCF_951799975.1. Taxonomy (NCBI): domain Eukaryota; kingdom Metazoa; phylum Chordata; class Actinopteri; order Gobiiformes; family Gobiidae; genus Gobius; species Gobius niger. The sequence goes on from NC_136875.1 coordinate 11,259,550, forward strand.
ATTTTAGTCGACTAAAACTAAAATTGAAGATATTTTTTTGACTAAAACTAGACTAAAATCGAATTACATTTTCTTCAAAAGACTAAAACTAAAATAAAATATGTTGTCAAAATTAACACTGGTTGAACCTCTGGGTAGATCACGATACGATACGCGATACATGGCTTACGATAACGATTATCTCACGATACGCCAATACTGCGATAATCGATATGTTGCACAAAAATAATCTGATACATCAAGATAAAAAAACAACAACAACATACTACTTTCAACCTTTATTTTAACCTTTCATCATTTATATTTCTTTGCATGTACTTTTATAAATGATCCCTGATTTACAAACATCATTAAAATGTACTTGTGTGACAGTGTTTGGTCCCAGTGCTTAAAACTGCAGTGCTGCCCCCTGCTGTCCTGACTGAGTTCATGATCATTCTTGGCCTCTATTGACTGTGCTGCCTCATTAATATGCCTGACGTTGCTCATTAATATGTATGACGTCATCAAAAGTATCGATATCGGAATAAAAAGTATCAGTATCGCCCCGCAAAATATTGCAATACACCGGAAAACGATATATTGTCACACTACTAGTATTAATGTGTATTAGGGCGGCTCAGTGGCGCAGCCGTTAGCACTTGTGCGTCACCGTTAGAAGGTCTCAGGTTCGATTCCCACCTGTACGGGACCTCTCTGTGTGGAGTTTACATGTACCACCCGTGTCTGCGTTTCCTCTGTGTCTCCGGTTTCCCCATCACTAAAAAGTGGGGGATGACGGATGGAAATTAGCCCGTGTGTGGCGTGTTTACATGCATGAGACCCGTGTTTGTTTATTAACATGTCGACCAAATAAACAAATATATACATAAATAAAATATTTGGAAATTGCAGCTGAATGGAAGCTTGTTTCGCCCAAAGCGCTTCACACGGAGATGGGGACTTTTATTGTAAACAAAATCTGTGATACTGTGAAAACCAGACTGTCTTGATTATTTTTATCTTCAGGTTTGTTGTCAAAGATCTGCACCTAATGACGTGTCTTGTGTTTTTGACAGTAACTCTGATCAGTGGAGTGATCATGTTGTTCCTCTTCATGTCCGAACTGCAGTATTATCTCACGAAAGAGGTGAGTCCAGACCTTTACTTTGTTTTCCTATAGTAGTTACAGTGTTTTTACCTGCCAAATAGTTCAGTGGATTTTCTATAACAACCCAGCACCAAATGGCCTCATGGAGACAAAAGACTCAAAGATACTGTTCTGGCTGCATAACTGCCGTTTTTGTGATTTACTCATTGAAACTCTCAACCTGTGACTTCCATTTGCAGCTAAGCCCGGACTAAAATCGATCGTCCATAGGAGTTTATTGTTCTGAATCAATCAAATCAGTCAAATTTTATTCATAGAGCCCTTTACAACACTCAAGGCGACCAAAGTGCTTTACAATAAAACCACATACAATCCATTAAAAACATTCATACAACCAAACAATAAAACAGATAAAATGTACTAAAAGTGTCGCCGTGCTACTTGGTGTTAAAAGCCAGTCTCAATAAATGCGTCTTGAGCCTGGATTTTAAAAGGCCAAAGTCAGTGATGCTGCATATCAGGGGGCGGCTTAGTCCAGAGTCTGGGTCCAGCTACTGAAAAGGACCGATCATCCCAGCGCTTGTACTTTACTGCAAAAAGTAATTAACTAGATCAGTACAAACATGTCAATTTGAGCATAATGACACAAATTTTAGTTGTTTTGACTAGTTAAGAAGTTGTTGAGCATTTGACCTAGATTATTTCACTTGTTCTGAGATGTTTCTGACTCGTTTCAATACATTTCGTCCTTATTTCAGGTCATTTTCTTTGCCAATGGGGTAAGAAAATTGGTCTTATCTCATTGGCAATTTTACTTTCTTATTTCAAACGAGATTTACCCTAGAACTGGTCTGAAATGTCCTCAAACAAGCAAAGTAAACTTGGTCCGATCAGAAAAAGTGTCTAAATGAGTGAAAACCGACAAAAACAGGATACATTTCCTCAATTCAAGTCATTTAAGCCAATGCTTGATACTTTTTGCAGTGTTGGTCCTGGGCACTTCTAGCAGGAGCTGGTTTGACGACCTCAAGGATCTGCCCGAGTCACGAATAGTTAAAAGTTCAGACAAGTACGAAGGGGCAAGACCATTGAGGGCTTTAAAAACAAAAAGAAGGATTTTAAAATCAACTGTAAAAGAAACTGGAAGCCTGAATGTCTATCATATGTGTCTGTACGTGGACATAGCCATTCATATCGTATCAGATGACGTATGACGTACCCGCTGTAAACCTACGAGTTTAACTATTTAGAATATGAGCAATAAGAACAATTTATAACGCTGGTTACCGAGACCACACCAATCCACTGTTTATTAAAGCCAAGATTCTAAAACTTCAAGACATGATAACTTTTAAAACTGCTCAATTAATGTACAAAGCTAAAAATAAGCAACTACCTCTAAAAATTCAGCAATTGATTTCTGAAAGAGAAGGAAAATATAATTTAAGGGGCTTGGATCACTTTAAAATTGCCCATGCCCGGACATACAGAAAAAGTTTCTGTGTGTCCGTTTGTGGTCCTAAAATATGGAATAAATTACACGTAGACCTTAAACGATGTCCAAATATCAGACAGTTTAAATATCAATACAAAGAATGGATATTCTCAAAGTATGTATCGGAAGAAAATCTCTGACTTTTCATGTTCAGCTGTTGCAAACCTGATGTTGATTGGTAGTATTCACACTGTATATGACAACTTGATTTAGATCACAGTGCTCAAATTACTGTTTTAAGGAAGCCTAAAAAGTAAAAAGTAAATATGAAAAGAGACTGACAGTACTTAAAAGGGGTGGGACTAAATAAGTGTTTACTTCCCCCCACTCCTTTTCGGACAGCCTAATCTCAAAGGTGCAAAAGGTAAAACAAAATTGTTTGTACTAAGATGTAAATGTATTGAGCTGCACGTCTGAAACTGAGCTCACAACTGCCACAATCAAGGCATGTTGTATTTTGAGGTCGTACGAGTTTGTGTTTTAATGTTTTGTTTATGGTCCGAATAAAAGATTATTCATTCATATTCATTCATTCAAAGGTTGATCGAAAGATGGAGTCGCTACTGTCATGATGGATCCGTAAATAAACGTTATTTTTATCCGTAAACAAACCACAAGCTTCCGTATATGTCGAATAGCGCGTCATCGTCTCGCCGTCCCTCCTCGTTCTGTGATTGGTTCCCAAATCCATGTGAAAGTTCCGGCCATGGTCCCCAGACTGCTGTGAAGTTCGACAACAGTCTGGTGTTAGCCAGAGTGAGATCATGTTGGCTTTAGTTTGTGCGTTTCCTCTGCACTTGTCTCAGAACTGGTTGGATGAGTTTTTGAACAAAGACTCTTCTCCTGCACAAAGATAAGGCTTCTGTTAAAGAGTGTGAATGTTGGGTATTTAAATATTTGAAGGGCCAGAAACCGGTTTTACAGGTATTTCCATTCTCCAACTTTGAAAGTAAAAATAAAGGGCTTTGTCAGGTTAGGCCTGGTCCTGTAACCACGATTAGTTTGGTAGTTGAAGAGGCTTTACAATAGGGCTGAAACAACTAATCGATTAATGGACAACTAATTGATTACTGAAATAGTTGTCAACTATTTCAGTAATCGATTAATCGTTTTCTAGTAAACACAGACTAAAATAGAGCAAAAATGACATGACAATTATGTATTTTGGATGAAAACCTACTTTATTTTTAAAGTTAGGGTCTGCAGTGTTTTGTACATTGTAAATTTCATAAATATCTGTCTTTGTCTCGTCCAATCAGAGGCAGAATTAGCACAAAGAGCCTCCTACAAATGTTTACTTTAAGTTTACTCCATCAACATGTCCTCAAGCGGCGCCACTTTTGCTTTATGTGGTCAAAAAATTGAAAAAATACAGCTTCCGTGCACCTTTCACAGCCAAGCGATGAATCGTGAAAATAATCGGTAGATAAATCGATTATCAAAATAATCGTTAGCTGCAGCCCTACTTTACAATCATTTTAGCTAATCAATATAACCACAAAAAATTAAAACCGCCACCTACAAAGAACTGTTTTTACCTTCTCCCCCACATTCACCAAGCACATTTTCTCCAGTTCAGCTTTACCCAAATCTGAAAGCGTCTTGACTGGCGTTTACAGACTGTAGGGCAATGCAACGCCTCAAATGTGTCTCCCATCTTTGTTCAAGTGCTGCAAATTAGCGTTTTTTTGATATAACACTAAAAACAATGTCTCTGGTTTGTCCAATGCTGTTATTATGTCCATATCAAATAAACACATAATGATGATAATTTGAAAGCTAAGGCCTACGAAACTGTTTATGCGCCCACATGGTGTTTTCATATGTTTATTGAAGCGTATGATTCCTCTGATCCGAATGCCTGGGCTCAGGGAAGGCATTTCAAACCACAGCTGGTGATGATCGCCCTGAATGCTTCCTCTTTTCAGGCGGTGTCTTTTCCCCTACGTTTTCATCACTTTTGTTGTTGTGTTTTTGTTGCTTTTCCGGCGCGTCTTTGTCACATTTGTTTGTTATTTTTTTGTTGTGTATTTATTGCTTTTTCATGGGTTTTTTTTACGCTTCTTCGCGCTTTATTGCATTTTAGTTTACAGCCTGTAGGCCTGTGCAAGGCAGGGAACTGGCTAAACGTGTATTGTTGGTGCAGCTTCGCAAACTACTATAACAATAAACCGCTGTCTGTTATTGTTAGGTTTTATTTCCGTGCAGTTCAATCTGGATTAAGACATAACTTTCAAGGTTCAATTAGTCAGATGTTATTTTGTTATGTTATTTTACATTCATGTTCCAGCCACAATCTGCGAGCATGAATGAATGTTCCGAAGCTCACACCTGGATTAAGACAGTTGTAGATATTCTTATGGTTCATGCAGTGTGTGTGCCAGTGTTAATTTCGTCGACTTAAATATTTAGTCTTAATTTTAGTCAAAGTGATATTTTTGACGACTAAAATTGGACTAAAACTAAATAAAAAGTTTCTAATGAGACTAAAACTATGACTAAAATGTCCAGATATTTTGTTCGACTAAAATAAGACTAGATAAAAATGAAAAGGAGAGACTAAAATCATCCAAACTTGTATTGAGCGTCTAAAAGAGCCTCAGATCATGTAAATTTACTGCCAAAGGATCAGCTCTGAGCTTTGTTCATGTGGAGCAGCTCCATGAAGCAGAGGAACAAGATTAAATATGATTATAATGAATATCATCAATGCAAAGTAACTAAATTCGTCTTAAATTTAGTCGACTAAATTTACTTGCAATTTTAGTCGACTAAAACTAGACTAAAATTGAAGATTTTATTTTTTTTGGGACTAAAACGAGACTAAAATCGAATTACATTTTCGTCAAAAGACTAAGACTAAAACTAAATTAAAATATGTTGTCAAAATTAACACTGGTGTGTGCTGTGCCCCTGTAGGTTCACCCAGAGCTGTATGTGGACACTTCTCGAGGAGACAAACTCAAGATTAACATTGACGTGCTGTTTCCTCATATGCCCTGTGCCTGTAAGTATAAGTCACTTTCTGGACCTTTTTAGTTTGGACCAAATGTTCATCTTTTAAACGTCCAAACCCTTCGCTCAGATCTCAGTATCGACGCGATGGACGTGGCCGGAGAGCAGCAGCTGGACGTCGAGC